>NC_090940.1:356705123-357305123 GCF_040938575.1 Ambystoma mexicanum
GACACAGGGCAAGAGCGGGGGGTGGGCGGGAGGGGGAAAGACACGGGGCAAGAGCAGGGGTGGGCGGGAGGGGGAAAGAGGACAGTATGACGGGGCAAGAGCAGGGGTGGGCGGGAGGGGGCAAGAGACACAGGGCAAGAGCGGGGGTGGGCAGGAGGGGGAAGGAGACACGGGGCAAGAGCGGGGGTGGGCGGGAGGGGGAAAGAGACACGGGGCAAGAGCGGGGGTGGGCGGGAGGGGGAAAGAGACACGGGGCAAGAGCGGGGGTGGGCGGGAGGGGGAAAGAGACACGGGGCAAGAGCGGGGTTGGGCGGGAGGGGGAAAGTGACACGGGGCAAGAGCAGGGGTGGGCGGGAGGGGGAAAGAGACACATGGGAAAGAGACACGGGGCAAGAGCGGGGGCGGGCGGGAGGGGGAAAGAGACACGGGGCAAGAGCGGGGGTGGGCGGGAGGGAGAAAGATACACGGGGCAAGAGCGGGGTTGGGCGGGAGGGGGAAAGTGACACGGGGCAAGAGCGGGGGTGGACGGGAGGGGGAAAGAGACACATGGGAAAGAAACACGGGGCAAGAGCGGGGGCGGGCGGGAGGGGTAAAGAGACACGGGGCAAGAGCGGGGGTGGGCGGGAGGGAGAAAGATACACGGGGCAAGAGCGGGGGTGGGCGGGAGGGGGAAAGAGACACGGGGCAAGAGCGGGGATGGGCGGGAGGGGGAAAGAGACACGGGCAAGAGTGCGGGTGGGCGGGAGGGGGAAAGAGACACAGGGCAAGAGCGGGGGTGGGCGGGAGGGGGCAAGAGCGGGGGTGGGCGGGAGGGGGAAAGAGACACGGGGCAAGAGCAGGGGTGGGCGGGAGGGGGAAAGAGACACGGGGCAAGAGCGGGGGTGGGCGGGAGGGGGAAGAGACACGGGGCAAGAGCGGGGGTGGGCGGGAGGGGGAAGAGACACGGGGCAAGAGCGGGGGTGGGAGGGGGAAAGAGACACGGGGCAAGAGCGGGGGTGGGCGGGAGGGGGAAAGAGACATGGGCCAAGAGCGGGGGTGGGCGGGAGGGGGAAAGAGACACGGGGCAAGAGCGGGGGTGGGCGGGAGGGGGAGAGACACGGGGCAAGAGCAGGGGTGGGTGGGGGAAAGACACATGGGGCAAGAGCGGGTGTGGGCGGGAGGGGGAAAGACACACGGGGCAAGAGCGGGGGTGGGCGGGAGGATGAAAGACACACGGGGCAAGAGCAGGGGTGGGCGGGAGGGAGAAAGACACACGGGGCAAGAGGGGGGATGGGCAGGAGGGGAAAAGACACACAGGGCAAGAGCGGGGGTGGGCGGGAGGGGGAAAGAGACACGGGGCAAGAGCGGGGTTGGGCGGGAGGGGGAAAGTGACACGGGGCAAGAGCGGGGGTGGACGGGAGGGGGAAAGAGACACATGGGAAAGAGACACGGGGTAAGAGCGGGGGCGGGCGGGAGGGGGAAAGAGACACGGGGCAAGAGCGGGGGTGGGCGGGAGGGAGAAAGATACACGGGGCAAGAGCGGGGGTGGGCGGGAGGGGGAAAGAGACACAGGGCAAGAGCGGGGATGGGCGGGAGGGGGAAAGAGACACGGGCAAGAGTGCGGGTGGGCGGGAGGGGGAAAGAGACACGGGGCAAGAGCGGGGGTGGGCGGGAGGGGGCAAGAGCGGGGGTGGGTGGGAGGGGGAAAGAGACACGGGGCAAGAGCAGGGGTGGGCGGGAGGGGGAAAGAGACACGGGGCAAGAGCGGGGGTGGGCGGGAGGGGGAAGAGACACGGGGCAAGAGCGGGGGTGGGCGGGAGGGGGAAGAGACACGGGGCAAGAGCGGGGGTGGGAGGGGGAAAGAGACACGGGGCAAGAGCGGGGGTGGGCGGGAGGGGGAAAGAGACACGGGCCAAGAGCGGGGGTGGGCGGGAGGGGGAAAGAGACACGGGGCAAGAGCGGGGGTGGGCGGGA
Organism: Ambystoma mexicanum; assembly: GCF_040938575.1. NCBI lineage: Eukaryota > Metazoa > Chordata > Amphibia > Caudata > Ambystomatidae > Ambystoma > Ambystoma mexicanum. The sequence continues at coordinate 356,707,077 of NC_090940.1, forward strand.
GGGGGAGAGACACGGGGCAAGAGCAGGGGTGGGTGGGGGAAAGACACATGGGGCAAGAGCGGGTGTGGGCGGGAGGGGGAAAGACACACGGGGCAAGAGCGGGGGTGGGCGGGAGGATGAAAGACACACGGGGCAAGAGCAGGGGTGGGCGGGAGGGAGAAAGACACACGGGGCAAGAGGGGGGATGGGCAGGAGGGGAAAAGACACACAGGGTTAGAGCGGGGGTGGGCGGGAGGGGGAAAGAGACACGGGGCAAGAGCGGGGGTGGGCGGGAGGGGGAGAGACACGGGGCAAGAGCGGGGGTGGGTGGGGGAAAGACACATGGGGCAAGAGCGGGTGTGGGCGGGAGGGGGAAAGACACACGGGGCAAGAGCGGGGGTGGGCGGGAGGATGAAAGACACACGGGGCAAGAGCAGGGGTGGGCGGGAGGGAGAAAGACACACGGGGCAAGAGGGGGGATGGGCAGGAGGGGAAAAGACACACAGGGTTAGAGCGGGGGTGGGCGGGAGGGGGAAAGACACACGGGGCAAGAGCGGGGGTGGGCGGGAGGATGAAAGACACACAGGGCAAGAGCGGGGGTGGGCGGGAGGGGGAAAGACACACGGGGCAAGAGCGGGGGTGGGCAGGAGGGGGAAAGACACATGGGGCAAGAGCAGGGGTGGGCGGGAGGGGGAAAGACACACGGGGCAAGAGCAGGGCTGGGTGGGAGGGGGAAAGACACACAGGGCAAGAGCGGGGGTGGGCGGGAGGGGGCAAGAGCGGGGGTGGGCGGGAGGGGGAAAGACACACAGGGCAAGAGCGGGGGTGGGCGTGAGGGAGACAGACACACGGGGCAAGAGCGGGGGTGGGCGGGAGGGAGACAGACACACGGGGCAAGAGCGGGGGTGGGCGGGAGGGAGACAGACACACAGGGCAAGAGCAGGGGTGGGGGGGTACAGGAGACAGACACGGGGCATGAGCGGGGGGTGGGGGGCAACAGGAGAGAGACACAGGGCATGAGCGGGGGGTGGGGGGAACAGGAGACAAACATGGGGGCATGAGCGGGGGTGGGGGAACAACAGAGACAGACAGGGGGCATGAGCAGGGGGTGGGGGGCAACAGGAGACAGACACAGGGCATGAGCGGGGGGTGGGGGGCAACAGGAGACAGACACGGGGCATGAGCGGGGGGTGGGGGGCAACAGGAGACAGACACGGGGCATGAGCGGGGGTTGGGGACAACAGGAGACAGACACGGAGCATGAGCGGGGGTTGAGGGGAACAGGAGACAGACACGGAGCATGAGCGGGGGGTGGGGAGAACAGGAGACAGACACGGGGCATGAGCGTGGGGTGGGGGCAACAAGAGACAGACACAGGGCATGAGCGGGGGTGGGAGGAACAGGAGACAGACACGGGGCATGAGCGGGGGGTGGGGAGAGCAGGAGACAGACACGGGGCATGAGCGAGGGGGTGGGGGGCAACAGGAGACAGACACGGGGCATGAGCGGGGTTGTGGGGGGCAACAGGAGAGAGACACGGGCATGAGCACGGAGTGGGGGGGTACAGGAGACAGACACGGAGCATGGGTGGGAGCAAGAGACAGACATGGGGCATGAGTGGGGGGTGGGGGGAACAGGAGACAGGCACGGGGCATGAGCGGGGGGTGGGGGGTACAGAAGACAGACACGGGGCATGAGCGGGGGTTGGGGGCAACAGGAGAGAGACACGGGACATGAGCGGTTGGGGGGAACAGGAGACAGACACGGGGCATGAGCAGGGGGGCAACAGGAGACAGACATGGGGCATGTGCGGGGGAGTGGCGGGGTACAGGAGACAGACACGAGCATGAGCGGGGGTTGGGGGGGTACAGGAGACAGACACGGGGCATGAGCAGGGGATGGGGGCAACAGGAGAGAGACACAGGGCATGAGCGGGGGGTGGGGGGAACAGGAGACAGACACAGGGCATGAGCGGGGGTTGGGGGAACAAAAGAGACAGACACGGGGCATGAGCGGGGGTGGGGGGCAACAGGAGAGAGACACAGGGCAGGAGCGGGGGGCAACAGGAGACAAGCACGGGGCATGAGCGGGGGGTGAGGGCAACAGGAGACAGACACGGGGCATGAGCAGGGGGTGGGGGCAACAGGAGAGAGACACAGGGCATGAGCGGGGGGTGGGGGGAACAGGAGACAGACACAGGGCATGAGCGGGGGTTGGGGGAACAAAAGAGACAGACACGGGGCATGAGCGGGGGTGGGGGGCAACAGGAGAGAGACACAGGGCAGGAGCGGGGGGCAACAGGAGACAAGCACGGGGCATGAGCGGGGGGTGAGGGCAACAGGAGACAGACACGGAGCATGAGCGGGGGGTGGGGAGAACAGGAGACAGACACGGGGCATGAGAGGGGGTGGGGGACAACAGGAGCGAGACACGGGACATGAGCGGGTGGGGGGAACCAGAGACAGACCCGGGGCATGAGCGGGGAGGCAACAGGAGACAGACACAGGGCATGAGCGGGTGGTGGGGGGACAGGAGACAGACATGGGGCATGAGCGGGGGGTGGGGGGGCAACAGGAGAGAGACACGGGGCATGAGCGGGGGGTGGGGGGAACAGGAGACAGACACGGGGCATGAGCGTGGGGTGGGGGGCAACAGGAGACAGACACGGGGCAGGAGCAGAGGGTGGAGGGCAACAGGAGACAGACACGGGGCATGAGCGGGGAGTGGGGGGCAACAGAAGACAGACACGGGGCATGAGCGGGGGTGAGGGGCAACAGGAGACAGACACAGGGCATGAGCAGGGGGTGGGGGGCAACAGGAGATAGACACGGGGCATGAGCGGGGGTGGGGGGCAACAGGAGACAGACACGGGGCATGAGTGGCGGGTGGGGGCAACAGGAGAGACACAAGGCATGAGCGGGGGGTGAGGGGCAACAGGAGACAGATACGGGGCATGAGCGGGGAGTGGGGGGAACAGGAGACAGACACTGGGCATGAGCGAGGGGTGGGGGGGAACAGGAGACAGACACGGGGCATGAGCGGGGGGTGGGGAGAAAAGACACGGGGCATGAGCAGGGCGGTGGGGGGCAACAGGAGACAGACACGGGGCACGAGCGGGGGGTGGGAGGAACAGGAAAAAGACACGGGGCATGAGCGTGTGGGGGGAACAGGAGCCAGACACGGGGCATGAGCGGGTGGGGGGAACAGGAGACAGACACGGGGCATGAGCGGGAGGGTGGGGGGCAACAGGAGATAGACACAGGGCACGAGCGGGGGGTGGGGGGAACAGGACACAGACATGGGGCATGAGCGGGGTGTGGAGAGAACAGGAGACAGACACGGGGCATGAGCGGGGGGAACAGAAGACAGACATGGGGCATGAGCAGGGGGTGGGGGAAGGGGAGAGACACACGGGGCATGAGCGGTGGTGGGGGGAGGGAGAAAGACACACGGGGGGTGGGCAGGGTGGGTGGGAGGGAGAGAGACACACGGGGCATGAGCAGTGGGCGGGAGGGAGAGAGACACACGGGGCATGTGCGGGGGTGGGCGGGAGGGGGGAAGACACGGGGCAAGAGCGGGGGTGGGCGGGAGGGGGGAAGACACAGGGCAAGAGCGGGGGTGGGCGGGAGGGGGTAAGACACGGGGCAAGAGTGGGGGTAGGCGGGAGGGGGAAAGACACAGGGCAAGAGCGGGGGTGGGCGGGAGGGGGAAAGACACGGGGCAAGAGCAGGGGTGGGCGGGAGGGGGAAAGAGACACGGGGCAAGAGCAGGGGTGGGCGGGAGGGGGCAAGAGACACAGGGCAAGAGCGGGGGTGGGCGGGAGGGGGAAGGAGACACAGGGCAAGAGCGGGGGTGGGCGGGGAGGGGGAAAGAGACACGGGGCAAGAGCGGGGGTGGGCGGGAGGGGGAAAGAGACACGGGGCAAGAGCGGGGGTGGGCGGGAGGGGGAAAGAGACACGGGGCAAGAGCGGGGTTGGGCGGGAGGGGGAAAGTGACACGGGGCAAGAGCAGGGGTGGGCGGGAGGGGGAAAGAGACACATGGGAAAGAGACACGGGGCAAGAGCGGGGGCGGGCGGGAGTGGGAAAGAGACACGGGGCAAGAGCGGGGGTGGGCGGGAGGGAGAAAGATACACGGGGCAAGAGCGGGGGTGGGCGGGAGGGGGAAAGAGACACGGGGCAAGAGCAGGGATGGGCGGGAGGGGGAAAGAGACACGGGCAAGAGTGCGGGTGGGCGGGAGGGGGAAAGAGACACGGGGCAAGAGCGGGGGTGGGCGGGAGGGGGAAAGAGAGACGGGGCAAGAGCAGGGGTGGGCGGGAGGGGGAAAGGGACACTGGGCAAGAGCGGGGGTGGGCGGGAGGGGGAAGAGACACGGGGCAAGAGCGGGGGTGGGCGGGAGGGGGAAGAGACACGGGGCAAGAGCGGGGGTGGGAGGGGGAAAGAGACACGGGGCAAGAGCGGGGGTGGGCGGGAGGGGGAAAGAGACACGGGCCAAGAGCGGGGTTGGGAGGGAGGGGGAAAGAGACACGGGGCAAGAGCGGGGGTGGGCGGGAGGGGGAGAGACACGGGGCAAGAGCGGGGGTGGGTGGGGGAAAGACACACGGGGCAAGAGCGGGTGTGGGCGGGAGGGGGAAAGACACACGGGGCAAGAGCGGGGGTGGGCGGGAGGATGAAAGACACATGGGGCAAGAGCGGGGGTGGGCGGGAGGGGGAAAGACACACGGGGCAAGAGGGTGGGTGGGCAGGAGGCGGAAAGACACACGGGGCAAGAGCGGGGGTGGGCGGGAGGGGGAAAGAGACACGGGGCAAGAGCGGGGGTGGGCGGGAGGGGGAGAGACACGGGGCAAGAGCGGGAGTGGGTGGGGGAAAGACACACGGGGCAAGAGCGGGGGTGGGCCGGAGGGGGAAAGACACACGGGGCAAGAGCGGGGGTGGGCGGGAGGATGAAAGACACACGGGGCAAGAGCGGGGTGGGCGGGAGGGGGAAAGACACACGGGGCAAGAGCGGGGGTGGGCAGGAGGGGGAAAGACACATGGGGCAAGAGCAGGGGTGGCCGGGAGGGGGAAAGACATACGGGGCAAGAGCGGGGGTGGGTGGGAGGGGGAAAGACACACGGGGCAAGAGCGGGGGTGGGCGGGTGGGGGCAAGAGCGGGGGTGGGCGGGAGGGGGAAAGACACATGGGGCAAGAGCGGGGGTGGGCGGGAGGGAGACAGACACACGGGGCAAGAGCGGGGGTGGGCGGGAGGGAGACAGACACACGGGGCAAGAGCGGGGGTGGGCGGGAGGGAGACAGACACACAGGGCAAGAGCAGGGGTGGAGGGGTACAGGAGACAGACACGGGGTATGAGCGGGGGTTGGGGGGCAACAGGAGAGAGACACAGGGCATGAGCGGGGGTGGGGGGAACAGGAGACAGACACGGGCATGAGCGGGGGTGGGGGAACAACAGAGACAGACAGGGGCATGAGCAGGGGGTGGGGGGCAACAGGAGACAGACACAGGGCATGAGCGGGGGGTGGGGGGCAACAGGAGACAGACACAGGGCATGAGCGGGGGGTGGGGGGCAACAGGAGACAGACACGGGGCATGAGCGGGGGTTGGAGGACAACAGGAGACAGACACGGAGCATGAGCGGGGGGTTGAGGGGAACAGGAGACAGACACGGAGCATGAGCGGTGGGTGGGGAGAACAGGAGACAGACACGGGGCATGAGCGGGGGTGGGGGGCAACAAGAGACAGACACAGGGCATGAGCGGGGGTGGGAGGAACAGGAGACAGACACGGGGCATGAGCGGGGGGTGGGGAGAGCAGGAGACAGACACGGGGCATGAGCGAGGGGGTGGGGGGCAACAGGAGACAGACACGGGGCATGAGCGGGGGTGTGGGGGGCAACAGGAGAGAGACACGGGCATGAGCACGGAGTGGGGGGGTACAGGAGACAGACACGGAGCATGGGTGGGAGCAAGAGACAGACATGGGGCATGAGTGGGGGGTGGGGGGAACAGGAGACATTCACGGGGCATGAGCGGGGGGTGGGGGGTACAGAAGACAGACACGGGGCATGAGCGGGGTAGTGGGGGGCAACAGGTGAGAGACATGGGGCATGAGCGGGGGGTGGGAGGGGGTAGATGAGACAGACACGGGGCATGAGCAGGGGGTGGGGGGCAACAGAAGAGAGACACAGGGCATGAGCGGGGGGTGGGGGGCAACAGGAGAGAGACACGGGACATGAGATGGTGGGGGGAACAGGAGAAAGACACGGGGCATGAGCAGGGGGGCAACAGGAGACAGACATGGTGCATGAGCATGGGGGTGGGAGGGTACAGGAGACAGACACGGGGCATGAGCGGGGGGTGGGGGGTACAGTAGACAGACACGGGGCATGAGCAGGGGGGGCAACAGGAGACAGACATGGGGCATGAGCGGAGGGGTGGGGGGGTACAGGAGACAGACACGAGCATGAGCGGGTGGGTACAGGAGACAGACACGGGGCATGAGCAGGGGGTGGGGGGCAACAGGAGAGAGACACGGGGCATGAGCAGGGGGTGGGGGAACAAAAGAGACAGACACGGGGCATGAGCGGGGGGTAGGGGCCAACAGGAGAGAGACACAGGGCAGGAGTGGGGGGTGGGGTGCAACAGGAGACAGACACGGAGCATGAGCGGGGGTGGGGAGAACAGGAGACAGACACGGGGCATGAGAGGGGGGTGGGGGGCAACAGGAGACAGACACGGGGCATGAGCGTGTGGGGGATTCGGAGACAGACACGGGGCATGAGCAGGGGGGCAACAGGAGACAGACACAGGGCATGAGCGGGCGGTGGGGGTACAGGAGACAGACATGGGGCATGAGCGGGGGGTGGGGGGCAACAGGAGAGAGACACGGGGCATGAGCAGGGGGTGGGGGGAACAGGAGACAGACACGGGGCATGAGCGGGTGTGGGGGGAACAACAGAGTCAGACACGGGGCAGGAGCGGGGGGTGGAGGGCAACAGGAGACAGATACGGGGCATGAGCGGGGGTGGGGGGCAACAGGAGACAGACACGGGGCATGAGCAGGGGGTGAGGGGCAACAAGAGACAGACACGGGGCATGAGCGGGGGGTGGGGGGCAACAGGAGACAGACACGGGGCATGAGCAGGGGGTGGGGGGCAACAGGAGAGACACGGGGCATGAGCGGGGGTGGGGGGCAACAGGAGACAGACATGGGGCATGAGCGAGGGGTGGGGGGAACAGGAGACAGACACGGGGCATGAGCGGGGGGTGGGGGGAACAACACACAGGCATGAGCGTGGGGTGGGGAAAACAGACACGGGGCATGAGCGGGGCGGTGGGGGGCAACAGGAGACAGACATGGGGCATGAGCGGGGGGTGGGAGGAACAGGAAAAAGACACAGGGCATGAGCAGGGAGTGGGGAGAACAGGAGACAAACACGGGGCATGAGCGTGCGGGGTGGGGGGCAACAAGAGAGAGACACGGGGCATGAGCATGTGGGGGGAACAGGAAACAGACATGGGGCATGAGCGGGAGGGGTGGGGTGCAACAGGAGATAGACACGGGGCATGAGCGGGGGGTGGGGGGAACAGAACAGGACACAGACATGGGGCATGAGCGGGGTGTGGAGAGAACAGGAGACAGACACGGGGCATGAGCGGGGGTGGGGGAGGGAGAGAGACACACGGGGCATGAGCGGGGGGTGGGCGGGAGGGAGAGAGACACACGGGGCATGAGCAGGGGGTCGGCGGGAGGGAGAGAGACACACGGGGCATGAGCGGGAGGGTGAAAGACACAAGGGGCAAGAGCGGGGGTGGGCGGGAGATCGAAAGACACAAGGGGCAAGAGTGGGGGTGGGCGGGAGGGTGAAAGACACAAGGGGCAAGAGCGGGGGTGGGCGGGAGGGTGAAAGACACAAGGGGCAAAAGCGGGGGTGGGCGGGAGGGTGAAAGACACGGGGCAAGAGCGGGGGTGGGCGGGAGGGTGAAAGACACGGGGCAAGAGCAGGGGTGGGCGGGAGGGGGAAAGACACAGGGCAAGAGTGGGGGTGGGCAGGAGGGGAAAAAAGACACGGGGCAAGAGCGGGGGTGGGCGGGAGGGGGAAAAAGACACTGGGCAAGAGCGGGGGTGGGCGGGAGGGGGAAAAAGACACGTGGCAAGAGCGGGGGTGGGCGGGAGGGGGAAAAAGACACGGGGCAAGAGCGGGGGTGGGCGGGAGGGGGAAAGAGGCACGGGGCAAGAGCGGGGGTGGGCGGGAGGGGGAAAGAGGCACGGGGCAAGAGCGGGGGTGGGCGGGAGGGGGAAAGAGACACGGGGCAAGAGCGGGGGTGGGCGGGAGGGGGAAAGAGACACGGGGCAAGAGCGCGGGTGGGCGGGAGGGGGAAAGACACCCGGGGCAAGAGCGGGGGTGGGGGGTAGGGGGAAAGAGACACTGGGCATGAGCGGGGGTGGAGGGTAGGGGGAAAGAGACACGGGGCATGAGCGGGGTGTGGGCAGGAGGGGGAAAGACACGCGGGGCATGAGCGGGGGGTGGGAGGGAGGGGGAAAGACACACGGGGCAAGAGCGGGGATGGGAAAGACACACGGGGCAAGAGCGGGGTGGGCGGGAGGGAGAAAGACACGGGGCAAGAGCGGGGGTGGGCGGGAGGGTGAAAGACACGGGGCAAGAGCGGGGGTGGGCGGGAGGGGGAAAGACACAGGGCGAGAGCGGGGGTGGGCAGGAGGGGGAAAAAGACACGGGGCAAGAGCGGAGGTGGGCGGGAGGGGGAAAGAGACACAGGGCAAGAGCGGGGGTGGGCGGGAGGGGGAAAGAGACACGGGGCAAGAGCGGGGGTGGGCGGGAGGGGGAAAGAGACACGGGGCAAGAGCGGGGGTGGGCGGAAGGGGGAAAGAGACACGGGGCAAGAGCGGGGTTGGGCGGGAGGGGGAAAGACACACGGGGCAAGAGCGGGGGTGGGCGGGAGGGGGAAAGACACACGGGGCAAGAGCGGGGTGGGCGGGAATGGGAAAGACACATGGGGCAAGAGTGGGGGTGGGCGGGAGGGGGAAAGACACACGGGGCAAGAGCGGGGGTGGGCGGGAGGGGGAAAGACACACGGGGCAAGATCGGGGTTGGGCGGGAGGGGGAAAGACACACGGGGCAAGAGCGCGGGTGGGCGGGAGGGGGAAAGACACACAGGGCAAGAGCGGTGGTGGGGGGAGGGGTACAGACACACGGGGCAAAAGCGGGGGTGGGGGGAGGGAGACAGACACACGGGGCAAGAGCAGGGGTGGGGGGTGGGTAGAGACACGCGGGGCATGAGCAGGGGGTGGGGGAAGGGGCGATACATGCGGGGCATGAGCGGGGGGTGGGCGGGAGGGGGAGAGACACACGGGGCATGGGTGGGGGGTGAGCGGGGGGTGGGAGGGAGAGAGACACACTGGGCATGAGCGGGGGTGGGCAGGAGGGGGAGAGACACACGGGGCATGAGCAGGGGGTGGGCGGGAGGGGGAGAGACACACGGGGCATGAGCGGGGGTGGGCGGGGGGGAGAGAGACACGGGGCATGAGCGGGGGTGGGCGGGAGGGGGAGAGACACACGGACATGAGCGGGGGTGGGGAGAGACACACGGACATGAGCGGGGGTGGGCGGCAGGTGGTGAGAGACATATGGACATGAGCGGGGTGGGGAGAGACACACGGATATGAGCAGGGGGTGGGCGGTGGGTGGGGAGAGACATACGGACATGAGCGGGCGGCGGGTGGGGAGAGACACACGGACATGAGCGGGCGGCGGGTGGGGAGAGACACACGGGGCAAGAGCGGGGGGTGGGCGGTTGGGAGAGACGAGCGGGGCGCGAGCGGGGCATGAGCGGGGGGTGGGCATAAGGGAGAAAAACACATGGAAATGAGCGGGGGTGGGAGGAACAGGAGACAGACACGCGCATGAGCGGGGGTGGTTGACTTACTGTGCAGGTGGGATACAAAGCCTCTCATGCGAGGAACAAAGATGGCGGCGTCTCTGAAGCCAGGCGCACTGCACGCTTCCACGCATCCAATGAGAGAGCACGTCAGATGTCCGCGGACATCACGCAAGCTGCTGGCCCAATCACCGTCCTGTCCGCGGAGCGAACAGGGAAGTGTGTCCGCGAAGCGAACACGGATATCACTAATTTTTTTTACTTACATTTTTGTCATTTTTTTAAAAACTACGGGACGGATTTACACCAAATAAAGCAAAGCACGCTTTCGGGACCAAGCCGCCGCTCCTGCCACTAATTTGGTGTAAATGCGTCCAGCGGTTTGGGCTGTAGGCGTGAGCAAAGTTTTTTCCCATTATGTCTATGGGAAAAAAAAAGTTTTGGGACCCCCCCCTATAACTTTGCCCCCCCTGGACGAATCCTCACCAAACTTTGCAAAGGAATTGAGAGTGACCCAACTACTTTTTTTTCCAAAGTTTGGTGAGGATCCGTCCAGGGAGAGCGAAGTTATAAGCCACCCAAAAAGTGTTCTTCCTATGGAAACAGCAACTTAACCATAACTACATGGCCACTACCGTGGCCATGTAATATATATATATATATATATATATATATATATATATATATATATATATATATATATATATATATATATATATATATATATATATATATATATATGTATATATCACAGTGTTTATGTTCCATTCCATTATTTCAGTCTTCAAAATGTTATAAACCACAGGAGAGACCTTATCTATAATTCGAAATGGCCCCTGCCAGGCTGCTAGAAATTTTGGAATGTTTCTGTTTACCGTTTCCAAAATAAAATGTATACACCTGATCACCCACACAATGCTCTTTCACTGATGACTTTTTATCATAATATGACTTTGCACTGTCAGCAGCTCTTTCTAAATTTCTCTGTATAAAAGCAAATGCATGTTGTAAATGCTTCCTCAGTTCATCAATGTTTTCATGAACTGTGGATGCGCTCACAGTGTCTGCTCATGTGTTCTGTATAGCAGGTGTTGTGGTAACACCATTTTCCTACCTGTCAAAACCTCATGGGGACTAATACATGTTGCTTTGGCAGGAGTTGATCTGATTGCCTTCAAAACCAAAGGCAAACGTAAATCCCAGCTGGAACCTGCTTCTGCCACAAATTTCTTTAATATGTCCACAACAGACCTATTAATGCATTCAACTCGACCCGAAGAAGCAGCCCGATATGCAATATGTAGTTTTCTTTTCACACCCAGTATTTGCCATACCTTACTCATTAGAGCACTTATGAAATGACTCCCTCTGTCTGATTCTATTCTTTGTGGCAACCCAAACCTTGAAAACACATGATTCACCAGTAATGTTGCTGCTGTTTGCGCACTACAATCTGTTGCACTCAATCCTCTTCGACTTCGAACACACCACACTCAAAATATAACGGTTCCCCCTGCTCGACCTTTTTACAGGCCTTACATAGTCTATTTGCAAATCTGACCATGGAAGAATTAGGCCTCTTTTCATTAATGGAGCTCTATGCATTGGTGAAGCAGGTTTAAATTGGGCACATACTAGACATCCTCTAGTATATAATTCCACGTTTTGGGACATATGTGGCCAATAAGCATAATCTTTTAGTATTTCCAATGTTTTTTGCGAACCTCTGTGGCCTGCAGTTATTGCATCATGTGCATGTTGTAGCATTAGCCCTCTGAATGAAAGGGGTACCATCCACTGTATCTGTCCTGTTATGGACTCTCTAATCATGAGTCCATCCTGTAGTCTAATTTGTTTTTTATTCTTTAATAGCACCCTCAACTCTTCTTTTCCTATACAATCATTTTCTGTTAAAGGGTTTTGTTCAGGATCTATCAAATGATTATAATATATTCCCAAAATTAGATCATCCTTTTGTGCCTGGATCAGATCTTGATCTGGTGTATCATAACTCCATTGTGTTACTGGTTGATCTACTTCCTTTGGTGCTTTAGAACGTGTTACTGCATCAATTTGTATTTCACCAAGTAAACGTTCAATAGGTAGCAATTCTCCCGTCACAGCCCCAATTTTAGCCAGGTGATCTGCCTTATCATTCCCCTCCTTATCTTCTCCTGGAGTTTTTAGATGGCCACGAATTTTCCTCCAGTATCCATTCTCTGACACCAATTTGTCTATGGCTTGTATCATTTTTCCATGTTTAAGTGGCTTTTTGTTGTATGTAATCATGCCTCTCGCTTTCCAGCCAGGTAAATATTCCACAAAGCTATTTCGTGCATAGTCAGAATCAGTCACCGGGACAATTTCACTGAATTTATTATCAACCGCAGTAGCAATTGCTTTATATATGGCTGCCAATTCCGCTACTTGACTGCTCCTAGCTCCAATTCTCATCCCTATACGAGGGACGCCTTCACATTTCAACCAGACATTTCCTATTCCCGACACTAATTGTTTATTACTGTCATTTTCAATGTGAAAAGCACAACCATCAACATATGCAGTTGGCAAGTCCTTGCATGTATTTTCATCAAAAGCTTTGTGTAGTGATTGTTCAAATTCCTGCAAATTAGGTTCCACTTCCATTTCGTTTGATACTTGTTCAGCTTCACAGTCATGTAAATCTGCTAAACCTTGAGCAATTGGGCTTCTTTTATTTTGGCCATATCTCACTTCTACAGGAAAACCTTGTAATGCCAGCATCCATGAAGTGATTCTGGATTGTGCTAGATAACCTAACCTAATTCTTTTTCTCTCTAAAAACTGCAAAGGTTGATGATTTGTCTCAATAATCACCTTTTCTCCCTGAACAATGGGGCGGAAATGTTGTAGCGCCCACACAGTGGTTAATGGGGCCTTTTCACATTCATTGAATTTCATTTCAACTTGGGAAAACGCCTTATTTGCATAGGCAATGGTTTTGTGACTCAAATCATGTTTTTGTGATAACACTGCTGACATACAATGTTCAGAGATACCTATTTCTATAAAGAAATCCCTGTCCTTTATTGGATATGCTAAACATGGTGCCTTTACAAGACATTCCTTTAATTTAGCCACTGCCTCAGACTGCTCTTTTTCCCATTTCCAGGGTGTATTCAGTTTAAGCAGTTTAGTCAATGGTTGAGTGGTTTCAGCATAATTTTCAATGAACTTTCTGTTATAGCCTGTCATTCCTAATAAACCTTTTACCCCTTTCACATTTTTAGGGTCTTTTAGTTTTTGTATAGCCTCTATTTTTTTCTTTTGTGGATTTAGTCCATGTTCAGTCACTTCATGGCCTAGAAAGTTCACCTTTTTCTTGCACCATTGTGCTTTTTGTAAAGACACTTTGGCGCATGCTTTCTGCAATTGGCCAAGCACATGTCTTATCTCATCAAAATGGCTTTTCAAGCTTTCATTTTTTATCAGCACATCATCCACATAAACTATGGTTCCTCTTTCTGCTGCATCAGGCATAGCTTTTCTCAAAAATATGCCAAATTCACTCCCACTATTGACGTACCCGAATGGAGTTCTAACTCATGCATATTGAGTCTTATCAAATGAAAAGGAAAATAAATTCTGTATCTCCGCACCAATATCCAGAGGTGAGATCTAATGTGGTAAATCCTTCTGAACCATGTATCTGAGCTAATCCCTGATCAATGAATGGCAGTGGCCATCTGGATACTGACACTCTTTTATTTAACTCCCTCAAAACTGCACACAGTCGCCATTGACCATTTGGCTTTAACACACCTAAAATAGGTGTATTGGATGTGCCATGAATGGGCCTGATGATTCCCTGCGACTCCAAATTTTTAATAATCTCTGCCAATGACTCTAAACACGCCAATTGTAGTCTATACTGGCACGCAAATATTGGACTTCTGTTACACCCTTCTGGTAGCGTGGCCACATGTAAATCAGTTAGACCGCAATCATAAGCATCTTTTGCAAATACATCTTTAAACTCCATAAATATCTTCCTCAGTTAATTTATATCCCCATCATTTTCACATGCATCTGCTGATAAAATCTGCTCCTCTACTATTTTTGAGAATTCTGGAAAATTTTCTGGCATGGGAATCTCGGTGCTTTCCTCTAATTGTGTGGCTGTGTCTCTTTGTAAAGCTGCCACTTTTAAATGTTTTGGCATATCAGCTTCCACTTCAATGGGCTGATTTTCTATTTCATTTTCATTTAAGTTAAATGTTATGCAATCCTCTTGATGATAGCACACTGTCTCGCTTGAATCATAAGAGTACACAGAATGAATTCTAAATATCCCTTTGGGCTGAGAGTCCAGGTATTCTGGCAATTCACCCTTAGCATCTACATACTTTTCAGGGATATTTCCAATCACCATGTTATTTAGATCTGCTGTGTAATGTGATTTTTGTATGGCCATTCCTACTGGGGAGTTTTCCTCTAACTGAATATCTTGACAACCTTTATTATTCACCATAATTTTTACAGACCCTTCACCCACATCTACTAATGGAATGTATTCATAATCCAGGCCTTGCTGTTTTATGGATTCATTCAGGCACACAAATGCATCAGAATCTTTCATCTGCAGTCCATTTTTGCATTTCAGTGTTATTGCAAACTGCTTTGTGAATTCAGGGATAATAGTATATTTCCTCATTTCTAATTCAATTGCATAAGGGACCAGCTGTGCGCAATGATAAGCCCTTCTTTTGTTTTCAAATTGAGGTGCCGGCCCACCTATGCGTTACCATATCTTTCGATTAAGGAAATCTAACACCATACACATTCTGTGCATGATGTCATTGCCCATGTAAAAGTCATTTTGTGTTCCACTCACTATCCAAACATTATGGTCAATTTTTTTGTTGTCCAATGCTAATTTTCAGCATGTATCTACCTTCAATTCGGTTTCAAAGTCTGGACCGTCCAAACCAGAGACATACTGGTTTTTAATCCTAAATTTCGGGATCTCCTCCCTTTCCATTATTTTTTGCAACAATTTCTCATTAATGAAGCTCCTTTCCTGTTCAAGCGCTAAAGTGGCTTTTATTGTTTTAGAATAGTCATTTATCCCAACATGAACCCATGGTTGTTCATCTTCCATGTGTATTTCAGCAAGAGTGGCAATGTGTTTTTCTGAACCTGCTCTAGGAGCAGTATTCTGTTTGCATGTCTTCTCTTTTAAATAAAAACGTAAGGTGTGCTCATCTATGGCACTTTGCCATTCTTTCCTTGGGTTTAAGTATATTTGTACAGGTAATTTTTTATTTTCACTCTGCATTTTGTCTTGACACATTAATATAACAGTGACGCTAGGTATGCAACTATTCTGGAGATACACCTCCACTGCATCATTTGTTTTTGGAACGGTGTGACATTCATTTATATTGCGGTTTTGTGATTTTAGTTTCTTAGGTCTCAATGCTTTTTTAGTTAAGGACCACAGTATTCCATTCACCCCATCTATTAGAGGAGACAATCTTTTTAGGCAATCTGTTCCCATCAGAAATGGTATTTCACAAATGGATGTGACCAATACCTCCTGGTTCATTCTGTGTTTACCTATCTTTATGTCAACCTCGGTGACGCCTATAATAGCACCTCCTCCCCATTAAAATTATGCACTGGACCTTGATTTTCCTTCACTGTGATCTGATTCTGCGGGGATCTCTCTTCATTGATACTCTTTACTAATTCTTTAGATATAATTGTGGCCTTTGCGCCAGTGTCAATCATTGCAAATGTATGGAATTTTTCTTCTACAGTGATGGGAGCATAATACCTGTCTTCAATTTCCTCTAACACACAT
This sequence comes from Ambystoma mexicanum, assembly GCF_040938575.1. Lineage (NCBI taxonomy): Eukaryota > Metazoa > Chordata > Amphibia > Caudata > Ambystomatidae > Ambystoma > Ambystoma mexicanum. The sequence continues at coordinate 356,722,793 of NC_090940.1, forward strand.
AAGAAATGCGAATTCTTACTGATTTCAGGGCTCACCTTTCTCAGGCCTTTTTCACTTTTGGCTAAGCTAATTGGTAAATGGAAAGACATTTTTCCATCCTTTTTGCTCATTCCTGTGTGAGAGACTTTATTCATTTCCCCATGTTCACAGGTTTTTTGGAGTGTGGCCACCGTTCGCCCATCCATCCAGGTATCATCAGAGGTCACACTACAATCCTCCAACTGAACATGTGTAACAACATCACTTGGCAATTTGTCATTGTCTAATTCTGTGTATTTGTGATTATTCAGTATGGTACCAGCCCTTTTAACCTCTTCAAAAATATGTGGTTCAAAGAATTGTTCAGGTGATTGACCTGTACCCTCCTTTTGAGCATTTCTATTTCCTGCCTGTGTTTGGTCATTGTTTTGATTGCCCAGGGAAGTGAATGTTTGATTTAGTTCTAGGTTAAAACGTACCTCTCTTTTAGAAGTATTTGCATTTTCTGTTACATGTTCATTTACTGGTATTTTCACTTTAAAATCATTAGACATCTCAGAGTCATTATGCAAAATTACATCAGAGCAAACTGTCTTTTTGGCACTGCAGGTATCATAAGTACTTAGTCACTTTTCAGAAGCCCCCGGTCATTGCTATGGCCTTCTGCCCCCTCCTTTGATGACTGTTTTTGTACTGTACAGAACTTTCCTATTTGCTCAGCTAACATTTTCACTTGGGCCTCGAGGGACTGAAACCTTTCCATCTCTCTAGAATCCTCTCTCTGTGGCCTAGATCGATATTGGTTGTTTTCCCCCTGATTGGATCTATTCTGATACCTCTCAGGTGAGTGATTTCTATTGGGCTGGTTCCTGAACTCTTGATTCATTTGTGTAGGGGAGCGGGGTGCGCCCATCCTTTTGATGTAGTCCCCTGGTGGGGAATCATTGTACTGACATGAAGTGTAGTTCATGTTCTGCCTCATGTCCTGTCTCTCAGGTTGTGGGTACTGGCCCCTATGTTGATTCCCATTATCAGCAAATCGATCCACATATTGGGGTCTTTCCTGATTACCATATATCATGGTATTGGGATCAAATCTGCTTTGTGTCCCCAATGTCTGATAAGGACCATCATTTCTTTGATCTTGATTTTGTCTCTGGTTATTGTTCATACCTGACATATCAGGTCGATAGCCTGCCCGGGGCCTATCTCCTAAGTACGTGGGGCTGATGTAGCTCTCCCTATTACTAGGATCATATTGGTGCAGGGTGTGATGACCTTTGTTGATTACCCCTCTGTTCAGGTGCCAAATTATTTTTACTTGGACTTTGAGCAGACTCAAGGGACATTTTGGCTGACCTGATTTCCATCACTGTTGCTGAGGGTTCTTTAGATTTAGGTCTAGTATCTTTCATTTTATCACTTTCTCTACCCTGACAATAGAGTACCTCATATAGTTTTGTGCTTTGGTGTACAATCCATTCCAGGGACTTGTCACAGACAAATTCACGGACCAATTGGGATATGATGTCTTTCTGTAGCCCATAGAAGTAGGCAGTTTTAAACTCATTGGAATTTGGGTCAAAAGATACATCAAAGCGAGAAAATGCTCTTTTTAAGTCTTGTAAGAACTGGCGAGGGGATGTATTAGGCCGAGCAGTGATTGTGTAAGCAACTTTCTTAGCCTCCTGCAATGACTGGAAAGGAGAAAAATGATGCCTAATCTCTTTTTCAAACTCCGCCCATGTCATATTCTGCTGCTCATTCAATCCTCTTATAATACTGGCCGTCGGGGCATCTAAAGTTAAATGAAAATACTGCCTGTACTGTTCCTTAGATATCTGGAGGGCTTTAAAAATGTCATGAACCGCTTCTAAGTGATCCTCTATGCAGCATTCCCCTCCCTTTTTAAATGGTTTGATCAGGGCTTTAATGGATTTCATTATCTTTATGGGGCTACTTGTTGCAATGCATGGAATTGCACTACTTGGTGACTCAACCCTGGTTCAAGGTGTATGGGATTGGTGGCGGCCCCCAATGGGAGTATCAAATCCCCCAAGGGCGCTGCAACCAAGTTCAGTCACCGGCCCATTCATTGGGGCACCAGCTCTTTGGATAGAAATAGAATTCACCTCAACTCCATTGAATGTGGCACCCTGCCGCCTCTCCTGGGACCTGGGAATTCACATTTGCTTATCCAAGTCCTTACACTTTTTAAGGAGCCTGTCTGCTTCGTTTTGCAAATAGTTGTTTTCATCACTCATTTTATTAATTACCTCCTGCATGTCACACATTTGCATTTGGCATTCATTAAGTTCTTTATTTCTCTTGTCCCTTTCTTGAAGCATTTTAACCAATTCTTGTTCTGCATTTTGGAGGTCACTTTCTTTTTCAAAATGTTCTTTTTGTAAAACTTGCATTTCTGAAACCATCTCATCTTTAGCTTCTTGTCTAATGTGGTCCACCAATGCTTTTAAGTGTACCAATTCTTGCTCACTGTCTTGAAACTGTTTCTTACTTGAATATCAAAATCTCTGCATTTTAACTGCATATCTTTTTGACATACATCCAATTCCGTTTTTAACATTTCCTCTTTCTTACTTGCCCCATCTAAGTCAGTCTTTAACCTGTTAATTAGCCGGGTATCATTTTCCTGCATTAGTAGGGACCTATTCAAAATAAACCAGATTTTGGCGCATATCCGTATCAAACAGTCTTTCTCTGCATTTTTATCGGCTGCATTTAATAACCTTTGAAGGCAGACCTGAATTATGCTGCCTTCTGCAAAAATATTGTCTAGTTTTTCTTTCTGCACCTCACCATGAATGCGGTCATGCCATTCTGAGGTACTATTCGATGACCACTTCCCATGTGCAAATAATTTTGCCTCTAAATATTGCACTAGGTCTGAGAATGTGGCTTCCCTTTGAGACATTCTGAAATTCGTTTTTAGTGACACACTGCTATTATGAAATGGGTTCCCTTTATTGTACAGATAGCGGTGTGATACACACTTGCCACGCCCAGTAGGTACTCTATGATTACTTTCCCAGCCTGCAACGCACCATAAATATGTTGGGTATTTTGTGTAGATTTGGGGCCTAGCGGTATTGTCTTACCGCCAAAAATAAAAATAATTTAGCACTAATCACTCCTTACATTCAGATTGGGTTTGGTATTATAGTGGTATAGTGGCTATGCATTATTTCAGTACACAGATACATTTAGTTGGTGTGCATTTCGTTGGTGGTATTTTTAGGAAGCATAATTTCTTTGTTTTATTTGTGGCCCCAAAATCCAGAACCCCTTTTTCCTTGCTTAGTCAGTTTGTGTGATCAAAAGAGAGACCTCACGCTTACATCTTATGGATACCACAATTTTCACATATAGTATTCACAACCCCTGTGGTATTATCACTAATTTATTTACATTAGTGAAACTATATCTAGAGGCCTCTCTCTCTGCTGATTCATGTACGCCCAGCAGACTATCGGATCGTGTTCCACTCAGAAGCCACACACACACATATACACTGAGTGGAACCACGCACACAGCTATTTATAATTGCTCATGACATAACTTTTTCCACATAGGATGCTTGGCATATATTACCTAATAACCTCCCCTTTTATCATGTGATAAGGGCTAAATGCACCAGAGAAAAACAGAAGAAAGAAAGAAAACCTTTACACAGATTGTGGTTTATACCAATTTCATTTAAAAAATCATGCATTACCAGCTTTGCGAGGCACTCTTTTCTAGAATAAACAGAAGAGAAACAATTGCAAAATACAAGGCATTTCATTACATTCTTTGCAACAATAAAAAGAACAGTGCATCAGTGGACTTGCATTTAGATGGCAATGTTATAATGTGGCATTTAAACACAGTGATTCTTCAATAGAAGCTATGGCTACGCTGCCTGCCTGAAATAGATTTCATGCACACACTGCTTCTTCACTTTCTACGAGATAATTACCAGCAATTTGTAGCTGTTCAGCACGCAAAATCTCCGGGCTGGTCGCTTTCGATAAGTGGCCCAGGGCTCTCTTTTTAGAGCAGTCGGCGAGGACATGCAGTTCCAATCTGCAATCTTTTGTCCTCAAGCCGGTGCTAATTGACTGGAATCCCCAGTCCCCGAAGGTCAGTAGTGCACTGGAGCGACGCCTCTCAGCCATGCAACCCCACAGCAACTCCAGCCAAGTCTTCCCTGAAGCTCTGCAAAATGTCCACTGCCTTTCTCTCTCCCCGAGATGCACCAAGAAACCTGTTACAGCCTCTAATGTGACGTACACCCAATAAAAGTCCATCATGTCATACCCTCCTTCTTCAAACAATAGCTCACTTTTACAGTAAGCTAATGTAACAAAATTGATGTCCTGCTTATTCGAATTTTGTTTCCTGAGCAAGAACCGTGAAAAGCACAGAGAAAAATAGATAAAAAAATCTGAATGCACGTTTAAAGTGAGCCTCAGCCTGCCTCATTTTGCACTGGAGAACACATTATAGTGTTAATGAATTAAAATCGTGTTGGAATTTGTTAATTAGGTTAATTAATTAAATATCTAATGTGTCTCCATGAGTGAGGCATTTCAAGTGATAAGAAAAATGTGTGCTTTTAAATGTAAAAAAAAAATGATGTGTTTTTTTTAACATGTGTAACCTGTCTTCATTTACATGTCCATATGTTACATTGGGAACACATGGCTTGCTGTACCACATTATAGCAATACATTTATCCCATGCAGTGGGGCTGAAGATTATAACAATACATTGATCCCATGCAATGGGGCTGCACTCCAAAAACACGCTTAATAATACTACACCACTCACAGCGCCCCTGCTCTCAAATCATAGAGGAGTGAGCAAGCATAACCTAGGGGGATAAAATCAAAATACTGTTCAAAGCCAGATGCTACCCTGACCTGTAGATAGTATTGGCTGCAAGAGAGCCTTGCACAAGCTGCCTCCATCAATCTCTTTCTAGACAGTCTATATGCTGATGTTACTACACACTTTGAATTGGCTAGCATGCTAGACAGTCGTTCCAAGAATGGTCCAAAGATCCTTCTCCTCCACCAAAATGTTTTGTGCTTCAGCCACAGGTCTTAGCGGCTGCCCTCTACCGCCAGAGAGTTGGTTAGCAATTCTCTAAACATGCGCAGCCCAGGTGTCACCCAGATACCAACCCAACAAATAAGTGGTTTTGGTGATATTGAGTGCTCAATGGGGCTTAAATCACGCTCACTATACAATATAGCATTGGGTACACTTCTGAGTTGCATCAGCAAAGATTTAAAAAATGTAACCACACTCATAGCCCCAAATCACTGCACCATACAGAGAGGCCTGGATAGATTGCAATCCATACAACTCTAGGGCTGGCGACAGTGCCCCCCCCCCCGCCCCTCCCATGCATTTGAACATTTTTTACTGATAACCTTGCTATATTTATTTAGGGTTGTGGTAGCTTTTATTACTTGTTCACCATAGGAGACGTTCTCAGAAAAGCACAAACCCAGATAGTTTTAGGTGTTGACCTGCTCTAAAATGACTACTTCTATCTCTATGTTGACTTTGACATGCTTGCTTGTCTTTCATTTAAAGACAAATGTTTTTTTGTTGTTGTTGATAATAGTCAAGCAAAGAGCACTGCACTTATTCACAAAGACGGCTGCAGTATGCTTTATGCCCATTGGAGTTGTCAATAGCAATACTGCATCATCTGTGAAGAATAAGGCATGAAAACGCAAAGAGCCCACAGTTGGGGGCTCCATGTCATTTGCCTCTACCTCCTCCATCAAACTGTTGATGTAGATACAGAAGAAGAGCGGGGCCAATAAGCATCCTTGCCTTATGCCATGCTGCACCTCAGTGTTTTCCCCACTCATACCCCAACACACAAAATCCCTAATGCTCAAGTATAGGGCCTGAATAATGAACAATAAGCCAGCCAGGATGTTGCATCCTTTTAAGGTTTGGCACAGCTGGTTTATTGGGACTAGGTAAAAGGCTGTTTTTAAATCAGCAAAAACAGTGTACAGGTTGTTTCTGTTCAGTGTTATGTGCTTACTGACAATGAGGTTCAAACTAAGACACTTTTTCTGTTGTTATCCTTTTTAATCCTTTTGTTATACTTTGGCACTGGCCTTAGTGATAACCTGTTCCCTAATATTGGGTTTGCTGGTTTTCTTTATGAATAAGAAGCAGCCAACAATGAATCAGAGTCCACGGAGGAACATGCAGCCAAAGGTACAAATACTGAAGCATCATCCAGCGCAAGTACCAGCTATGAGAAAGGAAATCATTTTTTAGATGAGATCAAAAGATACAGAAAAGGCACCAAGACATCACAGAATACCAAGAGAGTGTGATTCCAGGACCCACTGGTTGGAGGCCTAGCAAAAGGAAAGAATCAGCCAAGAGAGAAACCGAAGAAGGATTAAGAAACATGAGCATAGAACAAGAAAACGCCATAAGGCTTACCAGATAAAAAACACAGCTACAACAAAGGAACCCAAGCAGATAAACCTGGTCCTCAACCTATCCAGTTACGTACTCAGCACCATGGAAGTAAACATACTTAACAAAGGACTCTCCTTCACCCCAACAGCAACTATGGACCATGTTGAAGCCCACATAGAACTATTGAAATTCACAAGGAAACTGAAATTGAAAAAAGTTCTTCATCAAACAAGTGAACAGGTGAACCCCTATTCAGGAGACTGCGATAATCAGCTCCATGGACTTAGAAAACCTGGACCACACACATTTACTAGTGAACCTGGACACAATACGGATACCAGCAGCACCAAGGGCAATGTGATAAAGGACCTTAACATCCAGGAATCTAACCTGGAGATACCAGAACTAGGAAAGAAATCAGAATTTACCCAAACCCTGTATGGGGATAATGCTATAGACATCTTCCAGTTGGCAGTCACTAAGGATTTACATCATGCACTAGAAGGCGGAGCCAGAGGCAGCAAATACTGCGCAACTGGAAATTTGAAACCTGAGGAAACAAGAGTTCTCAGGATGCTGAAGGAAAACAAGACCCTAATCATCAAGAAACCGACAAAGGATGCAACATCGTCCTACTAGATCGGGCAGACTATATCAAAATGGCTAGCAATCATCTACTAACACAAGGCTGCTATATCAGAATACCCAGCAACCCGACGATGACAATCATGAAACAAGCAATCAAACAAATCACCAAATTGCACAGGAGAGGCATGATTACAGATGAGGAATGTGAATACCTAAAACCCAAACACCCCAGGTTACCAACTATATACTTCCTACCAAAGGTGCACAAGAAATTTGACAAAATCCAGGAAGGGAGACCAATACAAAGCACAAAAGGCTGCGTCACGGAAACCTTTGCTAAATACATCAACAATGTGCTTGGACCAGAGGTAATCAAAATATCCACCTACATTCGGGATAGTATGCACACCTTACAGATCTTGGAGGAAGTAGAATGGAAACAAGAATACATATTGGTGACCTTAGATGTGAAAGCTCTCTACACACCGATTGATCATTCTCTGGCACTCTAAGCAGTTTATCTCACCTTCTGCAAGATATCTGCTTCATGTTACTCCCATATTGAATTAACCAAGGAATTCTTAGAATTCTCACCCAAACAATACCATCTTCTTATTTGATGACATATTCTACTGCCAAACTAAAGGGATTGCAAAGTTGGCAACCTACGTACCATCAATAGCGAACCTTGTTATGAACCACTTTGAACAGGTGCACGCATTTACCAACACAGACCTCAGGGCATATATACACAGGTGGTACAGATATATAGACGACGTTCTAATGATTTGGTCCGGAACAGAGCAAAAACTAACTGACTTCAAGGAATACCTGAACAAGAACAAATATGGAATTGAGTTCACAGGAACGCACAGTGCACACACAATAGAATTCCTGGAACTCAGAATCTTAATCAACCAGTGAGTGATCTAAACAAGCACTTACAGAAAACCAACGGAAGTCAACTCAACGCATCAAGCTGCCATCAAAAATCAATCATCAACAACCGCCCAAAGGGTGAATACATTAGAGCAAGAAGAAATTGCAACAATGAGAACAAGTTCACAACAGAATGCGGATTGGGCACTCAAAAATTCTAAAGCATGTTGATATATGAAAAGCCTTAAGAGCAATGTACAACGTATGTCACGTGAGTGATAACAAATGTCAAACACAGAGCATGTTATAAGAATACAACCTACAACTTTTACAGACACAAATAATGTGTGGAATCTTATTTATAAAGAAAACCAGCAAACCCGACATTAGCGAACAGGATATCACTAAGGCCAGCACCAAAGGATAACAAAAGTATTTCAAAAACAACTGAAAAAGCATGCTTAAAACTTGAACTGCAGGAGCTCTCTCCATTTGAAGTCCCAGATACAGGCAGCAGGCAGCGATCTGACCACTTTGAAGCAAGTACCTAAAGAAATTACTTAATTAGCGCTGAGATCCACAGTTCCCTTTAGCTCCAACCACTTCACCATAATTAAGACACTGCTCAAGAGTTAGAACAGTCGTCATTTTTAAGGATTCCTACATCTAAGGTAGATTGTTGCTTACTAAATGTACCTGAAAGATACAAACTATCCCTCAGTTCAGTATAGTCTCCCTAGATAGTGTTGCTGTGCTGCATGTCTAGGTTAGGGGATAGATAAGAGACTGACCCTTCCCTCTCTCACTGCTTTACTGAAAACTACAGAAATTGTACTCTAAAGGAAGTTGGTTATCTCTTTTAGTCCTTCCTTCTCATGTGTCTTATCAAATTAAAATGGAAAAATCTAATTTAGAACAAATATATCAGGGCAACTCTTTGTTTACTCCCATTTCTACAAAGGGTTTCACAGAGCCAATCTGTCAAGTGAACCAATGTATTTTACCGAGCTCAACCAATGTTATGTGGGTCTCAGAGGTTCTGGTCATCACCCTGAGCCAATGTTTTATGGTCAACCAGTTTCAGTGGGATAATGTTGGTAACCGCTTTCTTTAGGTCTTACACCTGACATAACTGGTCAAAGCTCATAATTGCTAAAGTCACCATTTGTGTATATGTCTTGTGCTCCTTCTTGTTGCTGGAGGAATATGTCTCTTTTTATTTCTTTTCCCAGCATCTTACTCTAGGGACTCCCTAAATGGGAATATAAAATAAGGAACCATCACTGAAATCTCATCTATCCATTACGTATTTACATTAGTGTATTTTGCCTTACAGTATTCTTATCAGTACATAGCCTTTCTGGGTCTCTCAGTTGACACCCAGCTTGTGTCTTCTCCCTACAATCAGAGGACAAAACCATATCTCTAGTATCATCAACTCTATTGCAACAAAAACATCTAAATTCTGTTACATAGTGTATCAGGTCAGATGCAGCTATATTCTGCTTACCAGTAGGTTCCCTTATGTTCATATAAGGGGACTTGCATGTATGTTCTGATCATAGCACGGTTAGGATGTCCATTTAATAAAGGTTTCCGGTAGTGTGGTAAGCTGACACTTCAATGATCTTCTTTGTGCCAGGATACCTCTAGTCAATGGGTATATCCGGGAAATCAATCCCTCACAGGGTGGCCAGAGTTTGCCAACAGATTTCTTTGTTTAGACCATCCTTGTGACAGAGCCACACCTCATGGTGCAGGGGGATACTGCCAGTGTACAGATACAGATATGGATGAATGAGTAGGTGACTGCTCTGGGAAAGTCACGCCTGATGGAACGGGAAACTACATCAGGTATGCAGTTACGCAAAAGGTCAGAAATTAGAATAGGTTCACCATGTGGGAAAGCCAGGCTGGACACATGACAACATTAGGAGTAGGTGACTATTCTGGGAAAGTCACACCTGATGGAATGGGAAGCTACATCAGGTGTGAAGATACGCAAAAGGTCATAAATTAGAGTAGGTTTACTGAGTGGGAAAGTCACACCTCATGCTGCAGGGGACTTCATCAGGTATGCAAATATGCAAAAGAAAACAAATTAAAGTAGGCACACAGTGTGGGAAAGCCATGCCTCATGGTGCAGGGGGCTACATCAGGTATGCAGATACACAAAAGGACATAAATTAGAGTAGGTTTACTGAGTGGGAAAGTCACACCTCATGCTGCAGGGGACTTCATCAGGTATGCAAATATGCAAAATAACACAAATTAAAGTAGGCACACAGTGTGGGAAAGCCATGCCTCATGGTGCAGGGGGCTACATCAGGTATGCAGATACACAAAAGGACACACATTAAGGAAGGTGCACAATCTGGGTAAGTGACGTGTCATGTTACGGGGCTATGTCTGGTATGCAGATACACAAAGACAAAGATGGAGTGCACCCTGATTACTGCTTCTGGTCGGATTATGGTGGTGTTGTAAGGGAAACAGCAGGCAAAGGGAACAGCAATAGCATGATGAGTAAAGTTATAGCCACATCACAGGGCAGCCCAGTTGAAGTAGATTGTTTGCCAACAGGTAAATTATAGATGCAGCACAAAGCTTGATAGGTCATGTCCGAATGTTACAGATCAATTGTGTCACACATCCATCAAAGCAAGTAATTCAGGGGGAAGATACTAGAAGGAGCGGAATCGTGGGTTAGGCCAAAACATCATGGACATGAAAACAGGAAAGCGCTAGGCTGTGTGGCCTAATGCTAACACAACAATCAAGGTGAGTCATACCCTGGAGAGGGGCTGCACCAAAGCGGAGGAGGGTACATTAGCATTTACTTACAAGGTACAGGAGATTTAGAGCAGAGATGCGTGCAGTGGCAGGGTATAGACACATGCCGATAGAGTCATAGTGTAAGTCTTGTAGTGCAGAAGGTGGGCATCACACATACCTGGATAGGTTGGGCATTTATAGGGCCCTCCTGTCCGGGACATGCCCAGACAGGGATGACAAAGCCCTTAAAGGTTGCTCTTTAAAGGATCGGCTACGCCTGCTGTCTCCTCTGGGCAAAGGAAGTTAAGGAAATCCCTCGCCAATCCGCTGACTGAAGGAGGCAGCTGAGGCCATTTTGAAGTGGAGCAGAAGACCACGTTTAGCTAATTTTAAGCATACTTACTTTTATGACCTTACCCTTTGAAGAAATCAGACTAAACCAATTAGAATGAACTGCCATTGACCAGAGCAGCTCCAGGTTCACAATGCATTTTTCATTTTCAGGTATTGTAAGGCCGAACCACTTCTTTCTGCTGATATGGTGAACCAGCATGCACTACTTACATCTCACTCTTCCCAAATACACTCCCGCTAGAGCACCCCGCTCGTCCTCCTTCAGATCTCGGAGAGTGAGACGTTTTTCCAAACAGAGACTGGCAGGTAGATCCCTATCCTCTGTAGGGGCCACCCTCTGGAACAGTCTTCCTGCGTCTCTCTGTTTCGAGCTGGATTTCCTTAAATTCCAGCAAATCCTCAAGACCTTCCTTTTCTCCTCTGCCTTCTCTCTACCTCTCCCCTGCTAATCTCTGCTCCCTACCCGCTACCTCCTCCACCTGCTCAGCTAGCTTGACTGGTTTTCTGGATCACCACAGAACCTTACAGGTCCCAGACATTCACACCAGTCCCTGCAAGTGTATCCGGGCCTCCTCATTACTTACTGCACTACACACTTCCCAGTGAGGTAACCCTCCGCACATAACCTGGCCCTCCTGGACTAGGCACACTTATCCCTTCTACCATCCCTTGCACTTCCTGCCTGCGCACTTACACTGACTGAATTTACCCAAACCAGTAATTTCGATTCTGTCTGCCCCTTGTCTCCACTTTTCCCCCCTAGCATTGTGCAACTGATCTATTTGTGTTAGTGGCACTTTATAAAATTCCCAACCAACCTACCACTCCCATCCCCTTCCATTGATCCACTCCCCTTATGTTAATGTCTGCTTGTGTTTATTGGCAAGAAATGTCCTCTAATATAGCTGTCATGTTGATATGTGCCTTCACCCCCCCCCCTTCGACCCTTGCTACTTGTCACACACTTGCATTAGTGTCAGTTTGTTATCCATGTTCCTCCTTCACCTCCCTGCTTTCCCCCACTATCTGTCAACGCACTTGAACTAGCAGAAATGTCATTAGGCCCAGTATGCTTATTATTATTGTATACCATTCGGAATTCTCCAAGGCCTTATGAACGATTGTATTCCATGTTCCCCCGTTTTAGAGCGCTTTGAAGCACTCGTTCTGTGTCTAAGAGCTTTATAAATAAGCAATACCATACCATACCAGCATTGCCAGTTCTTACCAATACATAGGGCCTCATTACGACCCAGGCGGTAAGTTACCGCCTGGGTCGTACCTTTACCACCATGGCGTAAACTACGTTTACGCCATGGTGGTTGGCGGACTTACCGCCCCATTCCGAGGTCGGCGGGGCGGTAAGTCCCCAATCCCCATTTACCCTTCCCCATTCCCATTTTTGCCCCATAGGGCATAATGGGAGTGGGGAAGGCGTTAATTACGCCACCGTAAATTACGGTGGCGTAATTAACATCAAGGTCTCTTAGCACCATGGATTTTAACACCTGCTAAAAGCAGGTGTTAAAACCTCCATGGCGCTAAGGGACCTCGGAATCAGGCGGTAAGGGTCAGCGCTGTTTACGCCGCCGTAAACCCCTTACCGCCTGAGTCGTAATGAGGCCCATAGATAGTCGCATAACTAATAGACACAACTGATGAGGAGAGATGGCTTTGAAACGCATTTCCTGTTAGGAAAATAGCTTTCTGAACTCCCTGGCGGTGAAGGCCCCCATGATGATACATTGTGTTGTGTGGTGCGTGTATTGTATGGTTCTTGATTGACTGCTGTAAACACATAACTATGTCAATTTTAAAAACCAATATGCTTCATAACAACTCTGCCCAACGTTGGTGTAAGGTGCCAGGGTTAAAAGTTTTAAAAGGTAGTTAAGAACAAAGTTTTCTTGCTTAGGATCCTTGACAAACGATTGATTCTGCAGGTCACTCTTCTTTAAAGGCTTTGAATTTAAGCATTTGGCCAAAGAATGCACAGATTCACATATGCAATCTAAAGGAGCCTCGCAGCTTTATAGATTGGAGTTATTACGATATGTTCAATGTTTATTGTTAAAAACATCAAATGAAACTAAAGGCGATTGCACAAATCACGGATTGAGGACAACGGATTAACTTTCGTTATTAATATTTTGAGGCATGCAAGGTTAAGGAAGAATTAAATGCAAGTCAAGAAATATATTTTTTTTTATTTTTTATTTTTTTTTAATCGTTACAGATTTTTTAACAAAATATGTAGTGGTTGTTGCAAATCGTAAAAGCACTAAAAAGAAACTAAAGATCTGTAGTTCAAACCGAAGAGGAAGAAAAAAAACAGTTTGGCAAAATAGAAAAAACTATACCAAAAGAGGAAGAAGGCAGATGAGTAATTTAGTTTGTTGATGAAGTAGGAACAATTATTAAGTTCTGAGAGGGGAGCATCACTTTGAAAACATGCTGCATAATGTTCACTGTGGCTAGCAGCCATTTCTGTTTGTCACCTCCAATCACCTCCAATCAGTTTGTTCCAACAGTTTTCATCTTGAAGAGTGAAAATTGATAAACTGTCTTTCAGATATGTAGAACGAATATCTCTCGTCACTATACAGTTCAGGAGAAGGTGTCGAATAGTTTCCTTTTCAGTAGTGTGCTTGCAAATTCAGCAGCAATTTGTCAGGGATTGTTGTCTGGTAGCCAGGACTTCATTTGTTTCTAATAGGTTCAGGCGGATTTTCAGAAGGTAATTACGCGCCGACCTACTTGGAAAAGCTTCAGGTATGATTGTAAATTGTCCAACTTCTTGAAAAACGGAGGGAGATGGCTGGTGTGTTTGTATTAGCTCGCAGTTTCGATGGTCTGTATCCAGTCGAGCTCTCTGATCTTGATAACTCTCACTGGGTTGGTTATGAGTTTGTCTACATTGCATTCAACTGAATGTAAGATGGACAAGTTCCTGGCTTTCATCATTTACCAGGCGATAGGCATATGGCAAATCTTTTTTAATACATTTCCTGTAGAGCAGGATGCTGTTCCAGTCTATTGTTGTTTTCAAAGATGAGAGACTGAGTTTGCCTCTAATCAATATGATGGATGTCGATTTTGGGAGTCCAAGGATTGATCTCCAAAAAGATGCTTCTAGTTTTGGCCACAGTTCTGGAGGTAAATTCGGTATGGCTTCCGCGCCGTAGGCCAAAGATGGTATGACCTTCTTTTTATAGAAGTCTCTGACTGGGATGATTGAGAATCGTCCAAATTTGATGTCGATGGCCTTCCCTTGGGTTTCCAATTTTGTGGTTTTGGCATAAAGTGCCTCTTGCATCCCTTTTTCTTTGGCCGAGCTGTCCAAGATAACACCAAGGTACTTGAAATTGGTGACTCTCTCGATTGTAGTCGAGCCCAAATCGAGGAGGATCTTTTCCTTTTTTCCGCTGTTTTTTCAATGACCATCCTTTTTGTTTTTGCTTCATTAATTTCCAGGTTGTTTTCCGCCATATAGAGCTCTAGGTTGGTAATTTGGCGTTGTAAGCCTATGGGGGTGTGGCCTAAAAGAATTAGATCATCTGCGTAAAGCAGGCGGCGATCTGATCGCCTCTGAGTTGTGGCGGAAAGACCCGCACTAGTTTATCAGATTCTTGGAAGTCTCCTAAATAGGTCCAGAACAGGGCCGGGGCCAAAGGACAGCCCTATTTGACACCTCTAGCTGTAGCTATCTCCCCAGAGAGGGATCCTTGTTGGTTCAGTCGGACCCGCATAGACGTGTTACAGTAGAGGGCTTTAATAGGACCAAGTATGTCTTGTGGACAATTCCACTTGGTGAGTTTCTGCCATAATCTCTAACGATCAAATTTATCGAACGCTTGGGTAAGGTCGACGAAAGTCATGAATAAACGAGGGTGCCCTTCCAGGATTTTACTTTTCAGCGAACTCAGGATTAAGATGTTTGCGTTGGTGCCCAGATTCTTGGTTTGCAGATTGTCCTGGCACAGAGCTTTGTTAGCCCAAGAAGTAAAGTGTTGCAAAAGAAGAGACCCAAAGAGTTTGCCTATGGGGTCTAAAAGGGCAATAGGGCGATAGTTGGATGGAACTGCCCTGTTTCCTTTTTTGTAGATGGGCACTATGTTCGCAGATCTCCATGATGGTGGGATGGACTTGGTGGAAACCCAGCGACTAAATATTTGGCTCAGGAGTAAAGACCAAGCTTCTGGGTGAGTTTTCAAATCGAGGTTGGTGATTCCGTCAGGACCTGGGGCGCGCAATGGTTTTAGATTTCTTATCAGGTCTTGAATGTCCTCAAAGTTGTCCAGGCGAATCCAAGGGGCTTTGCAGTTTCCCGTAGACACCTGAGTAATTTTAGGGCTCTAAAAGAGAGTTTCAAAGTAGGCCTCCCAAGGCGATTGGCCGATTCCGTTGAGTTGGCATGGTCGGGAAACTGGAGTTGTTGAATGGATTAAGGACCAGAAGTCTCTGGCGTGATTGCCATTAATTGACTTAAGAATATTTTCGGCATCTTGTTGGT
The DNA here is from genome assembly GCF_040938575.1 of Ambystoma mexicanum. Taxonomy (NCBI): domain Eukaryota; kingdom Metazoa; phylum Chordata; class Amphibia; order Caudata; family Ambystomatidae; genus Ambystoma; species Ambystoma mexicanum. The sequence continues at coordinate 356,738,346 of NC_090940.1, forward strand.
ATAGTTTATGGCGGTGGGCTCTCAGCCATGATTTGTAGGTCTTTACAGCTGCTTTAATGATGTTTGAAGATTGTTCAAAGTCTAATTTTCGTGCCTGTCTTTTTATTTTTCTAAGCGCTCCCTTTTTTTCAGCATTCAATTTATCATAGGTATGTTTTTGTTCAGTCGTAGTTAACTTTTTTTTTCATTTTTAATAAGCTCCTCAGGGTAATGCGTTTCATTGTATACAACAATTACGATCAATATGCATGTGTCAGACTGTCATGCAAAAGGAAGAAAGGAACAAACTCAACTCAAAGGGCTGACTCTCCTCTAAATGCACTGAGTAAAATAGACAGTCTATTTTGAAGTTCGATATTTATTTCTGACAAAAACAAATAACTAAAACAAATACCTTATACAGATAATAAACATAACATGGCTCGCTTCCTGTCAGGTGACCATTTAAGCAGAGAGTTCAGTGTCCAGCAGCCCTTTAGCACAAATATAATGATCAGATTGTGTACATGTGAGTCTCTAAGTATAGCAAAGGAGAATGGGACAATGTGAGAATCTGAAGGAAGGCCATGGAATGTGGCACTGCATCATACCCGTGAGGACACTAATGATTTTAAGTTTCACAAGGGATGGCCAAATACACAAAATGGATGGTCAGGGATGGTTTGATTATAGAACACCATATTGTGTCTTTGTTTGCCCTAAACAAATCGTACACAGGTGATGACAACTATATGTTGGCATTCATGTCGGTTCCATCTGCCTACCCCTGTGACTGATAGGAGAATAAAGATTGTGAGTGGATAGTGCTGACCTACTAAGATGTGCATCATCATTGGTGGGCTGTGATATCCAAAATGTGCGGGGGGGGCGGGATCACGTCTGCCTTTTATTATGATTAGTGTGTGTGGGTGAAGTCACGTATAGTTGGGGAATGCTGTGATATCATGGTGGAATGTTGTTGAATGTGACGTGTGGATGTTCTTGAGTTAACAGTTGGAGATTGTTGCTGTCCTTATGAGATGTGCCAGTGTTCTGTGTCCCTTAACCTATGTTACTTCATGAAAATACCAAACTTACATGCTGGCTCCGGAGTTCTTCCTACCATCTTTATTTACTACACTGGCAACGAGGATTTTGGTTAGCTGCTGCAGAGGGGGTGGAATATATGAGCAGGACACTACCCTACGTGCGTCCTATCTCATCCAGATGCCAGTACACTGGGCAGGGTGTAACGACTCCAAGGAACTTCGGCAGGCCAGGCATAGCTGAAGAGGATAGGGCTCTGGCAGTTCTGGGAGAGAGCACTTGGGGTCCGATGCAGAGCGGAGGTTCCAGGGTAGAGCTGAAGCTGGGTGCTGTGTTACTGGTGGCCAGGGTTCCAGTACTGGAATCGTGGAGAAGATCTAACGGCATCCAGAGCAACAAGATTATGCAGTAACAAGCTGCAGTTGACACATCTGGTACGGGATCTGGCGGCAGGGACCGGGTGGTCCTGGAGACTTGACAAGTGGCCAGGCGGCGCTGGTGAGCGGCAGTATTTCAGAGCTAGTGGCCGGGTGGTGCTGGTGATCAGGAGACTTTTACTGAGCCAGTGGCCCAGAGGTGCTGTTGAGTAAGTGACTTTCACAGAACCAGTTGGCTGGGTGGTGCTGGTGAGCACGTAATTTCAGGGCACAGCTGGGAGTTGGGTTGTGGATTGTTTAGTGACAGTTACAGTGCTGTGTGGTACCTGTTCGAAATATGCAGAGGTGCCCAGAATTATGAATGGTGCCAGAGGTGTGGTGAAGAAGTTCCCAATGCAAACCGGAGTCCGTCACTATGGTTTGCAGTGACAGAGTTTCCTCCGAGGAGCTGGTGACAGGTTTGATGACGTCGCCAGCTCCGGAGGGCGTCCTCCAGCAATGCGAGTTGAAATGCAGCGTCGCTGTGGAACGCAATGCAGGTTCTGAAGTCAGAGAGGGGATTTGTGTTTCCGTTCCAGCGCAGGAGTTGAGCATTGTCAGAGTGGAGCGCGAGGAAGCAACGCCAGATGAGTTCGAGTTTGTTCAAGGTTCGCAGAAGAAAGAGGAAATGTACATGCATGGTTCCTCACCAGGAACTTAGGAAGAGAACATGCCTAAGTACTTGCATCATCTGTGCCCCGGTGCTTTCGTGAGGAGTGGTGCGACAGTTGTAGGATTCTTGTCCAGAGCCTTAGAGAATTGGATCCTGACTTTTGGGATTTCTATAATGAAAGGAATGCTCCCGCGTTTGCTGAGGACAAGCATCAGGAGTCATGGTGAGGCCAATGTGCATGTTTTGAGTGTCGTGTCTCTCATTGTGTGGCCTCTGAGATTAGTTTCTAGTTTGTTGGCATAGTTTGTTGGGGCCTGTATTTCTGAGTGACTTTTTATGTTGTGGCCCTGTTGTAGCGTTATGGATGTCATCCTAACCCATGTTTTCCGTTCCAGGTGTGGTTTGGACTGGTGGGTGTGGGTTTCCTTTTCACGCCGTGGTTTTTGTGATGTTTTCCATTCGCAATTATTGAAATGTGCTGTGTTCCCATATATACATTTTTTGGTTGGTTAATGTGTTTCCTCCACAGGTGGGTGAGGACTTGTGTGTATGGGACATGATCTTGGACTGCAACAAGAATGACATTTTTGAGTTATATGTTCGCGTTGGGGTCGCAAGTATCACACTGTATTTTGTGTTTGCAATATGCTATGTAACTGCATGTCCAATCCGAAATGTAAAATTCATTTATCTGCATGGGTACGGTGTTATGGGCTTTCCATTAGTTCTAGGACTGTGGTAGCATTTGGGTCAATTGTTGCGTGTGTCGGTGTGTGGCGTGTTTTCGTATGGTGAGGTTTGTGTGTCTGTGGTAGTATGGGAATAGTGAGGATCAGCGTACGTTGTACTGGGTGCCTGGTGGGTCCAGTTGGTTGAAGTTGTTATGGCCCAGGGGGGCGTGCCTTAGCATTTCTAACATTGTTGTATGGTGCGTGTTTTCCTGGTATTTTATGGATTCACAGATTGCCGAGCGGGTCTGTGGTGGGGGTTCTGTGTGTTAAGGGCAGTGGTTCTAACTGTTAGGGCACACACAGTTCTTCCACATCTGTGGGTGTTTTGCAGCGGGATGCTAGCCGGGTCTTGTTGTGGTGTGGTGACTTTTGTGTGATGGTTGGGGTGATTGTAGGTTAGGGTGTGGTGTGTGCAGCACATTGTTCTTCTATATTGTGCAAGGTATGAGGAATCTCTTAGTGGAGGCAGTGATTTGCCTAATATATATCCTATTGAATTTGGCAGTGATTGTTGATTTCATGCAGTTAGGCAGTGACCTGGGGTCACACTGTGTTTTGCAGTAGTTTGTTGGCAGTGTTATGGTTGCAGTTGTGAAGGTTCTTGCGAACTGTTGTTGTGTCATGTTGGGGGACATGGTGGGTTGGAGTTTATTGGTTGGTTGTTGTTGGGCGCTGTGGTTTTACCATGTTTGGGTTGTTTGTCAAGGGTGTGGTTATGTGGTTATTCCTTGCAACGTGGGGGGGTGGAATGGAGTAAGTATAGTAATAAGTTGGTTGGTTGCAGAGTGTGGCTTTGCAGTTAGGTTTGGTTAGGATGACGAGGTAGTGTTCAGTAGCGTTGGTGTTGATTATGGTCCACCTGTTTGTGAGCAGTGTTTTCATTGTTCTGCTGCATATTGGCCATGTGTCATGGTTGCTAGAGGTTTTGTGGGCTGCCTTTTTTATGTTTCCACGGAGGGAGAAGTTTTATGATTAGTGTGTGTGGGTGAGGTGTCATGATCCATGCCCCTGACCCCCTCAGGTATAACAGCCCCTTGTCAGTAGTGGGGCTATAGCCCTTCACAATGGCCCCGAGGGCCTCAAAACTCCATCAGAAACATACATGGAGTAAGTCCTGACGCCTTTGGCACCAGGCTCATTATCACAATTAAAGCAATACCAGTTTTGGACCTTAATCCAACATGGAGGCCTATTCACAGCTCAGTTATTTAGAACCAAATCATGCGGTCTAGTGTTTTGGGTGTGAATGGGACTGGAACTACTTGGCCTGGAACTACTTTAACTGGGCTATTTAAACGACACCCAAACAGCAGAACACGCTTCGCGTTATTCTGCACACCTGCAGCGTAACGTTCACCGTGTCCAGCTCCTGCTCATCTGCTTCTCCGGCGGCCCGATCCTGAAGCTCTAAATCCGGATTCCATTAATAATCTGGAAGAACAAGAACAGCATTAGCGAGCAAGAACTCTTACCTGTGAAATAACCGGTCTTGAATCCATCCTGCACTTCGCTTACCTCGGCCATCTCCGGAGTTCGCCGCAACCTGCAAAGGAGAAGGGACAAGGTCAGCATTAACAAAGCACTTACCTGGGCGAGCAGCGCTTTGATCGCTCATCACTCCAGAACATCACCGCAACCTGTACAAAGAAGGAAAGAGAACACAGGTTAGCAATCAACACTAATAAACAGCGCAGTGCTCCATGCATCAATAACTCACTGTGGTCTTCGCCATCAGCGTGGCAACTCCGAGATCGCAACCATCCCTGTAAAAACAAAAAGGGACATTGTTAGGGAACAGCGTAGTGGAGCAAGAAGCCAAGAAGACAGAGACAACAGAGGGAAAGAAAGAGACAGAATAAAGATGGAAAAGACATAATAACTCACCTGGAAGACAGCAAGCAGAGTCGGAGTCACAGCCGGTCTGGACCCGACATAAGGGCACACGGACCAGTGAAGCAACTAGGTCCATGGAACGCCCGCACAAACCACGTGCCCCTGCACAGAGACGCAGGACGGAGAGTTCAACGCACACAAACCTAAGGTGAGCAATAATCCCAAGAGAGTGGATTTGGACCAGAGGGAGGTGGGAGTCCACCCATCACAGAACCAGTATCTTAACCCTCCATTGTCCTGAGACAGGCGCTACCCAATGTCTGGCACATAACCAAGCATAGAGGGGTCTGGGTTAGCGCTTAGACCTCCGCCCAGTATCGTGTAGCGCCCCCGCAGATACCAGGTGAGCGTTACATGAGGTCACTTGTGGTTGGGGAATGCTGTGATATCATGGTGGAATGTTGTATGTGACATGTGGATGTTCTTCTGGTAACAGTTGGAGATCGTTGCTGGCCTTATGAGATGTGGCGGTGTTCTGTGTCTCTTGACCTACATTACTTAATGAAATAAAGTTATCAAACTTACCTGCTGTCTCGCGAGTTCTTCCTATCATCTTTATTTACTATACTTTTCTCTGCAACCTAAGTCAACAAGTACATTACCTGATGATTTACTCATGAGAATTATGGCCTCCGAGATGGAATTCTCCTCATATTAAAACGCTATCATATTTTGAAGCCTTTGTATTATAACATCAATGTTTGATTCCTGAGCCTTTTTTTAATAACACTGACAATGTTCTGCAAAACACAGAGTGCCATAATGGCATTGTCCCTACATGGAAACAGCTTGTTTTGAGGCAGGCTGATGAACTGCCACTGCATCTTTCTAAGTGTAAACAGCAAAGCTTCTGGAATTTTCCTCTGTTGATGGAGAAGTGTTTGTCAATTGAAACAGATCTCTGATGTCCCTTATCCTCATGCTTTGCACCCTGGGTAGTCTAGCTTTTGCCATGACTGTACTACATGCTTCTTACTAACCTGTTTCACTGCACTCACATTGTCACGCATTTATCGAATCTCATAATTAAACAGCATAGGCTTTTATTTTTTTAATTATGCATTCATCTCATCATATTAAAACCTGGGAGTGAACCAGGCTGAGGTGGACCTGCCAATCTGAGAACCTTGGGGATAGACCAATGAATAATCAAAGACAACATGACATGGCCGCGCTGCTGGCAGATCTCCATCAAGCAATCTTCTCCATTGATGGATCAACATGCTTTAAGCCTACAGAAAGAGGTTAGGATGATCTATAACCAAATGCCAACATAATTGATCAAGTGAGGGAACTCTGTACTCTAGTACTATGTAGAGACCATGGATCACCTCCAATTGGGTCTCTGATCGTGAGCTAGTATATAGCGCTGAAAGGAACTGGAGCAAGGGAAATAATGTCAATTTCCTTGGACTTTTGGAAAAGGTAGAAAGTGAACATGCTATGAAAGGTATGGAGATCTGGAAACTGAAATGTCCCCTAAAAATCACATTCTCACCTCAGTTAAAGATAGAGCAGGCACGTCATATCCTACCCAATCGTGATTCCAGTTGTACAGGGCTTCGACAACTCAACACACTGGTACCCTGTCATCACCAGGCATGATGATAATTCCAAACAGTGACGAAGAAATCCTGTTGTCCAACCTAGATCACAAATGTATATATTGCCTGATTTTTTCATGGAAAAGTTGACTAAGAGGAAATAATTCTTAAACCGTTTACCCTAACTGATGACATTAAATGCCGTCGTGGCTTTCTACACCCATTCGGATTCATACCAGATTCTTTTGGCATGACTAGAGAATTTGCAGTACTGAAGAACAGACTTGCTACTTATTCAACCCAAGGCAGGTGAAGAAGGATCCCTCAGATTCACTACCTGTGAACACTAATCCCATATCCAGCACAGATGGTCTGATTGAAGAAATTAATGTGTACCTTTTCACACTTTCTAACATCAGTATTGCAGCTGCTGGCCTTGACAGACTGAGATCATATGAGTTTAGAGGTGATTCCATTAACTCGTCTGATTGCTATACATGTGCAATCAGGTGATTGCGTGGGCAGCATTTCTAATTTAGGAAACATTCTAATCTTAGCATGGGCCCCTAATGCGTCGACATATTGTCTGCCGTATAATATGTTTACTCTTTTGGTTCAATAGTGGGCTTGGGACTTTGAATGTTTCGCATATTTATCTCTCTGCATTCCTCTTTGCTACTTAGGAACTTTAATTGAGAAATATTATATTTAGACATTGGGCCTCATTAGGACCCTGGCGCTAAGTGTTTAACGGCGCCATAAAGGGCTGCGGCGCCGTTAAACACTTAGCGCCTTACTACGAGCTCCCTTTGCGGGACCCGACCTGAACGGCTGGTCTAGACCAGCCGTTAAAGTAGGGACCCGCAAAGGGACCTTGGTGCTAAGTACAGTACCGCAATTTGCGGTACCGTACTTAGCACCTTCCCCATTCCCATTGAGCCCTATGGGGCAAAAATGGGAATGGGGAATTACCGCCCCGCCAACCTTGGAATTGGGTGGTAATTCCCCATTTAACATTGGCGGACTTGTTACGATACCGGCACCAACCATGGTGCTAATAGCGCCATGGTTTAGCGCCAGTATCGTAATGAGGGCCATTGTCTTTTATTAAGCAACATCGTACATACTGCTGATAACAAAGGGAGCCCAGGTAGGCCTTGTTATTGGCCTCTTTATTTCCTCAAATGTCAATAGTCCCAATCATTTCTTCAAAAGGCACACAATTGTTCAATACCTTAATTCGTGGGATGCAGATTTGGCACTCCTAGAGGAGACGGACCTTACCCCGTGGGCAACAGACATATTGAAATGAAACCCAGCAAAGGAAAGACCTCAGTAGTTCCTTCATTAAAGGTAATAAAGTAGAGGTGCAGGTTTGATTAACATAACCTTTTACTGAAGAATTTCCAAGCCATGTAAGAGAGTAAGAGAAGATATGTTGCAATGACTTATTGGGCATAGAAATGTGCTCATAGGCTATGCACATGGTCCTAACATTGATAAGACAGCCTTTAATTCATAATTGAACAGAATTGTATTGGATTATATATGTATCACAGTGATCTGTCATGGGGATTAGATTACAACTATGGAACCCATCATAAATAGAATGCAAAGACCTGATTTGCCCCACAACAAAGAGGCATATTTTCCATGAGCTACTGTCAGACAATGGCATGATAGAGACATGGTATATGTTTAAAAAAACAGGGAATTATTTTTTTTTAAAAGTTAGCAGGCGCACCTCTCCAGAAAGAACATGGCATATAACCTGTTCTGAGAGGAGAGTTTGCAGCACACGCTTTTTGCTCACTGTACCTTTCACAGATGGGAAATATGTATTTGCATATCAGTCTTTGACCCGCCCACATGGGCAGTCCAGCACCGTAATGCTATGGCAATTACTCTCTGAACAGGAGTACCAACAGCAACCCCATAAACGTGTTTCAGCGTTGTTGGGCCTCATCAGTGAGGTGAAGCTGTGCCTGATTTGATGTCCTGTCTCCAAAGCATGCTCAATATAATTGATTATGTTGTTATAGTCTGACCATTTCTCCACCAGGTTTTTGCATAACATATAATGGCTGCTGGTATATGTGATAATTGGTCGTCTATGATGAAACTTGGCTTAAAAGTGCAAAGACAAGACCATTTGGGGGCGCGGACCTGCATGGACGTATAGCAGACAAGCTCCGTCCACCACCATCCCCCATGAAGGCCTGGAAAGGAATGAATATGTAATGTATTGATTTTCTTGTTCAAAACCTGCTTGTTAGACCTTTGGTGCCAAAGGAGGGCAGGTGCCTGAACGGAGCAGGTCATCCCCGACTGCAGCGAGGGACCGGTGCCCAGTGCCACAGTCCTGGAGTGGGTAACCTGGGGCTGGATTCACCGTTGCATCAAGACTATGGTGACGAGATCTGGACTGGGTGTTGTGTCAGTGAGTGACTTATGTCACCGGGGAAGGACTGTGCTCCTAGTGAAGGGGCTCCACCGTGTGGAGGCCTCTGGGGATCAGCTGCCCGTGGGAGCTCTTGCACTGTGGGAGCAGCTGCTGGGAGCCTGTGGTTATCACAGGCTCCCACCTGGAGCGAGGCTTTGGTCCGAGCCATTGCTGCTGCATGTGCTGCCCTGCTCCTGCTGTAAGGCTGCCTCAGACCAGGAATTTCTAGATTTCAGATAGGGGGCAGTGAGGGGGGGCTTAGACCTCGCTGTTGAGCAAAGGGGGGCCTGTGCCCTGCCCCCAATTAGGGCTTCTGAGGAAGTGAAAGACAGTTATGCAGCAGCCCACATATACAGAGGCTCAGTGACCTGTGAGCTATTACCCCGCTCTGGACTGGAAATGATTGGAAGCACATCAGATGGGGGATTTGTGCTGCTCCTTGATCATGTTTTGTATGAACTGGGGAGCTCTGATGATCAGTGTTGTGTCTCCAGTCAGGAGGTGTGGTCCTGTGGTTGGAGGTTGGAGGGACAGACAGCCCACAGAGGTCAGTGTGGGTGATTGGACCCCAGGAGTTGGTGTCAAATACAGTGTAAGCGTGACTGGGCCCTCTTTGCATCGACCATGCAGGGCCCTCCCAGCGGGATTTGAGCACCTGCCTGGCTAAGTGGTCTAGGAGTAGGTTACTGGTGGTGTGCCTGCATGACTGAGGTGGCCCCGGACAGGGATTAATACTGGCAGCCAGGCTTGAGGAGAACATTGGTTTCCTGCAGCAGTTTCAGAGGCCAGCAAAAATGGAAGGTGTGGACAATGACAGGCTGGCACTGGCTGTGGTGGGTGGTGGCATGCAGACCTCATCTACAAAGGAAGACATGAAGGACATCCTGCAGGACATCTGTGCTCTACGAGGGGAGTTACAGGCTTCAGTGTTGGACCTCAGAGGCAGGGTTGAGGTTCTGGAGAAACAATTTGAAGGTATTGAGAACAACCATCTCATTGCAGATAATGTTGAAATGAAATTTGAGGGGAGGCTGTCAGATCTTGAGACCAGAGATGAGCACTATCAGCTGAAAAGAGACAGTGTCAAAAATAGAGAATGCAGGAACACCCTTTGTGTTTTTTGGCCTCCAGGAACAGAAGGACGAGTCGGCAAGCAATGTGGTGAAGATGATCAAGGCACTGTTAAATGTCCAGTTTGCCGATGTAGGCGGGATAAATGTTGATTTTGAGTGAGCCCACTGTGGTGACTTGGCCACGCATAGAGGCCTGAGGTCTGTGGTTGTGAAGTTTTTGAGGTATACGAAGAAGGCTGCATTCTTGGAAAAAGTGAAACAGCTGTACAATATACAGTATGAAGGAGACATCATATGAATATATCAGGACCTTTTGAATTTTACGAGGCACAGGGACTGGCAACCCCTTTCAGCCTGGCTGATAGAAAGGAGTAAATTCTATAGTTGGACATTTCCATTCGCCCTGGTGTTTGCGATTAAGGAGGTTGACTATCGCATAACTATGGGTTCAGAAGCAGAACAGGTCCTTCAACATCTTTCGGAGGGTGAAAAGAATGGGAATGGGGCCAGGTGGATGCAGCGGGGTTGGCTGTGAACAAAGAGGCACTGTGGGGTCTGGTTGAATGTAAACAGATCACCAGGGGGCGTAACACTCCGGGGTGTTAGTTGAGGACGAGGCACTAGTGGTAGATGTGCCCTTTAGTCTAGACGAAGTCCTCCTTGCAATTCGGAGGAAGCGGGCTGGGAAGGCTCCGGGTGATGATGGTTTTACGACAGGGTTTTACAAGTCCTTTTCTGGACTTTTTTTTCCTGTACCTAGCTAAACAGTTTAATCATATCTTAGAGACTGGGAGTTCTTTCGGTGGGCCCTAATATCTGTGATTCTTAAGGGTGGGAGGGATCCTAGGTCATGTACTTTAAGGATCCCAGAGCATGCAGGAGCATGTTCTACCCCACTGCTATGTAGGTGAAGCACCCCCTGATAAGATGGCTGCCGCCCACACCTCAAACAACATTAATACATCACCTTACACTTCTCAAGATGCTAATCGGGCAGAAACTAGACAAATGGAATTCACTGACTGAAGTTTATGGAAAAGTTGTCTCCCAAAGGCTGTGACCTAAGGCCATCAGAGGTCTCTGCAGAGACTCTTGCCACCGCGGATGCAGGACATGCCAAGTCCTGCCCTTCCTGTGTGTCACTTGCTGAAAGGCCAGATCCAAGGGCCTGTGACCCGTCCTTTAGCGATCCACAGTACAAAGTTGTATGTTGCCTCTGATTTTGACAAATGCGATGTGAAGTCCAATACCGCCACAGTGACTGAAGGTAAGCATGTATTTGTCTCCTTCCACAATGGTGAAACATTGAACAGTGCTAAGTTTGCTTTTAGCCTACCGTCACCCTATGGTCTGATCTCAAATGTTATAAAATCTGCCCCACAACCGGTCGCTGCATCTACCTCAACTCCAGCAACTCCAAGCCACCTCCCCTTTGAAATGCTGCATGACGCTGAGATCCCAACTATCTGCCACAAGCCCCTACACTACCAGCCTTCCCCATGACACCTCCTGTGAGCCTGGCCGCTCTCCTCTGCACACAGCCCATCGCAGTGACCATGCAAGGCAAAAGCGCTTGCCTCGCCCATGCCAACTCCTGGTTCACAGGGACTTCCTAAACCTGAGAACTAAGAAGTGCCAGGCAGAAGCATCCTGGAAGAAACACCAAAGAGATACCTATAAGGCCTTGTTCAAGGCTACAGCCAGGGCTTAAACATGAGCTATCATCCAGGCCAAGGCCACCTCTTACAATGACAGAATTGCAAGTGCAAACCCAAACACAAATCCTTAATGAACTGGAAGCCCCAGCACCGGCCCGCCCAGGCATTACCAAGGATTAAGCCTGGTATGCGAATATTCATGAGGCACTGCAAAAGAAAGCTGCCACCCTTCAGGAAAGAATCGCTGCCAAGCAAACTTCTATCAAGCCCTGCTTCCCACATTGCCACAAGCTACTCAACAAGACCAAGCCACTTTCCACTTCTGCCAGGTCTCAGAAATGGAAGTGGGCACCATCCTCAGAAGTATTAAACCTTCCAAATGTAAAGGGGAAGGGGATACCTGCCCCAAACCTTGCATCAAAGAGTGTGCAGAAGCCATTATCCACTTCATCCCCTTCAAGTTGTTAGACATCTGTTGGCGTAATTCTAGCTATCTATGCTTTTAAAAGTACTATTGTAGTATCATGGATGTAGTTAGATACTCATGCTGTATTGTAACTGCTTATTGTGCTACAGTTTAGTAACACAATTTGGGTTTAAGGAATATTAAATAACCATTTGTTAGATTTGCTGGTAACCTATGTTTTGGAGTAACAGAGGTGTCATAACATTCAAACAAACCACTTCTTTTTTGACATATGCAGTATAGTGGCCTGAAGTGATTGTGGCATCAGTGTGGTAGATTATGCCCATCATTGTGAAGGTTTTCTTGCCAAGAGATACTTGGTCGTGTGTAAAGTTAGTAAGCTTACAGTTGTTTTTTGGTACCATCTGCATTGTTCCATAGAAGCATTTGTACCACATATTGGCCATGTGACTTTATTTTCATGCTGTAATGATTGAATTACAAAAAGGGCATAATATGCTATGATTTGCATTTTGCAGAAACGGGTAAAACGGAATGGATTCAGAATTTGGTATGGATACATAAACACATTGGCCCTCATTACGACCCTGGCGGAAATCGCGGTGCTAAATGCACCGCGGAGCACGGCGGAAAGCTGCCGATAGCGCCATGGAGGTTGCCGGATTTTCCGCCCCATGCCGACCTTGGCGGGGCGGTAAATCCCCAATCCCCATTTTACCCTTCCCCATTCCCATTTTTGCCCCATAGGGTATAATGGGAGTGGGGAAGGCGTTAATTGCGCCACCGCAAAATACGGTGGCGTAATTAACATCAAGGTCCCGTAGCGCCATGGATTTCTCCGCCCGGAAAAACCAGGCGGAAAACGTTCCATGGCGCTACGGGAACTCGTAGTAGGGCGGACGGGTCCGCCGCGAATAACGCTGGCGTAAACCCACTCCGCCAGGGTCGTAATGAGGGCCATTGTTCATTAGGGGTGTGCTCTTGTGAAACATGGCTGCAGAAAGTACATGTATGTTTCCATGTGTATGAAATCTGGAGGATTCAATTTATATGGATGTTGTTGGTTTACAGTACTTATAGTAGGTACATTCAGAAAGATTGTGGATCTTCCTGTGCGTGTATGGTGAATTGTGATTTGTGAATAGTGATAGCATATGCAAGAGATAGAGAGAATTGTTCTCTGTGTACATACATGTCTTTGAAAAGAAGGAATCGTGCTATTGTGCAGCCTATTTTTTAACTTGTGAAAGTTTGTCAAATTGGATGTTGACAAACTGAATGTTGTCATGTGGATATGTTTGGAAGCCGTCGACAGTAGCAATTGCTCCATTGACTAAAGCTTCTTCAACATCAAGGTGGTATTTTAGAATTACTGTGCAGTTTAGTCACACAGTTAATACTTTCTCTAATCAAGCTCTGATCGAGATACATTTTGTTAAGTTATTTAGTTGTGCTGTTTCTTGTTGACACATAGGGAGTGTCATGTTGTGCACTTCTAGTTTGTCTCTGGAACTGATATGCAGAATGGGTTGCAGTTCTTTTTGCAACATTGTATTGTTGAATTTACTACAGCTTGCAAGGGTTGGCATTAAGGATATACATTTTATATTTTGTTGAGTTAATTGTTCCATGACATCAGGAGCAGATGTGTTTCGCCCATATAGCTCATGGATTAATCTAGTATTTAACATATATTTAGCATCTTTAGTAAGCTGACTAGTACTAAAGCTTTTTAAAATATTAGCATAGGTGAGATCTGCAAACTGGCAAATGTTTTGATTTAGTTATATGTAGCAACAATATTGCCAGAGATTTACATTACCAATGCTGCCGAGAGTGTTACGGCATTGTTAGTGTCCTAATGTTTTGAAAATAGGTTTACCTTTTACTGTTGTTAACTGTAGGAGGTCTCCAAAAACAGTAACATGTTTTCCTCCAAACAGTTCTTCGTAGTCGGTTTTTAGGACTTCTTGCATTCTGAGGTGGCTTTCATTTGTTTCTGAATTTTGCGTACTACAGTAGCAGCTCATGCTGTTAATTTGTAGTATTCTAATTTGTTTTGGTATTCTGCTGGGAGGAGCAGAATTCAGTTTAAAGTTACATCTCCTATGTTGTAAGCAGCTAAACATCCCGGTGCTGTTATAACAGCCAGTTGTTATTTGTCAAGTCTTGTATAAATGTGCTGATTATTTTCATTACAAATGTGTAGCCAGAACATGCTTCACCACTTACATACAGGAGCAGAGGTTTATAACTTTACAGGTACAAGTTTTAGTTTCATGTTTAAATCCATGTTCAATTTCTTCAGTGACTTTTAGATAAATGGCGAGTTGTTCATCATTTAGCTGTGTTTTGAGCATTGACAAGACTTCAGGTTGTTTATATTGATACATTGTATTGTCTACCTCAGTCAAGGCTATTTCTGCTTCATTTAGAATAAGTGGTTCTCCAAGTGGTTCTTGGCCTTCTGTAAGGGGAGGTTGACTGCTCTCAGGAGTATAGTTATCTAATGGAGCTCCAAATGATTCCTCTTGTTGGCGTTCATTGTCCAACATTTCTTTGTATTGTTTGAAATTGACATGTGTTATAGTGCTTTCATTTGCTTCAAATGCAGCTTCAAATGTGTCATACTCATCTAATAATGTGTATTTGTTTCTCCAAGGTGTAAAAAGTTGCAGTAGGGCCCTGTAATAAAGTCTCTATCTTGCAGGAAGATTTAAATGATAACTTTATATGATATATTGGGCTGGGTTTGGTAAGTTTCACTAGGCTTCCTACATACGTTGAGACTGAATATTTGCCAGTTGTCTCATCTGGTGTGACATCGTTTTTGTAGGAACAGTTTTGGGCTATGTCATACAGGCACATGTGTTCCAAAGCAATACTTCTACTTGGGTAGCATGTGTCAATTAAATTGTTACTACACTGGCAACGAGGATTTTGGTTAGCTGCTGCAGAGGGGGTGGAATATATGAGCAGGACACTACCCTACGTGCGTCCTATCTCATCCAGATGCCAGTACACTGGGCAGGGTGTAACGACTCCAAGGAACTTCGGCAGGCCAGGCATAGCTGAAGAGGATAGGGCTCTGGCAGTTCTGGGAGAGAGCACTTGGGGTCCGATGCAGAGCGGAGGTTCCAGGGTAGAGCTGAAGCTGGGTGCTGTGTTACTGGTGGCCAGGGTTCCAGTACTGGAATCGTGGAGAAGATCTAACGGCATCCAGAGCAACAAGATTATGCAGTAACAAGCTGCAGTTGACACATCTGGTACGGGATCTGGCGGCAGGGACCGGGTGGTCCTGGAGACTTGACAAGTGGCCAGGCGGCGCTGGTGAGCGGCAGTATTTCAGAGCTAGTGGCCGGGTGGTGCTGGTGATCAGGAGACTTTTACTGAGCCAGTGGCCCAGAGGTGCTGTTGAGTAAGTGACTTTCACAGAACCAGTTGGCTGGGTGGTGCTGGTGAGCACGTAATTTCAGGGCACAGCTGGGAGTTGGGTTGTGGATTGTTTAGTGACAGTTACAGTGCTGTGTGGTACCTGGGCAGAGGTGCCCAGAATTATGAATGGTGCCAGAGGTGTGGTGAAGAAGTTCCCAATGCAAACCGGAGTCCGTCACTATGGTTTGCAGTGACAGAGTTTCCTCCGAGGAGCTGGTGACAGGTTTGATGACGTCGCCAGCTCCGGAGGGCGTCCTCCAGCAATGCGAGTTGAAATGCAGCGTCGCTGTGGAACGCAATGCAGGTTCTGAAGTCAGAGAGGGGATTTGTGTTTCCGTTCCAGCGCAGGAGTTGAGCATTGTCAGAGTGGAGCGCGAGGAAGCAACGCCAGATGAGTTCGAGTTTGTTCAAGGTTCGCAGAAGAAAGAGGAAATGTACATGCATGGTTCCTCACCAGGAACTTAGGAAGAGAACATGCCTAAGTACTTGCATCATCTGTGCCCCGGTGCTTTCGTGAGGAGTGGTGCGACAGTTGTAGGATTCTTGTCCAGAGCCTTAGAGAATTGGATCCTGACTTTTGGGATTTCTATAATGAAAGGAATGCTCCCGCGTTTGCTGAGGACAAGCATCAGGAGTCATGGTGAGGCCAATGTGCATGTTTTGAGTGTCGTGTCTCTCATTGTGTGGCCTCTGAGATTAGTTTCTAGTTTGTTGGCATAGTTTGTTGGGGCCTGTATTTCTGAGTGACTTTTTATGTTGTGGCCCTGTTGTAGCGTTATGGATGTCATCCTAACCCATGTTTTCCGTTCCAGGTGTGGTTTGGACTGGTGGGTGTGGGTTTCCTTTTCACGCCGTGGTTTTTGTGATGTTTTCCATTCGCAATTATTGAAATGTGCTGTGTTCCCATATATACATTTTTTGGTTGGTTAATGTGTTTCCTCCACAGGTGGGTGAGGACTTGTGTGTATGGGACATGATCTTGGACTGCAACAAGAATGACATTTTTGAGTTATATGTTCGCGTTGGGGTCGCAAGTATCACACTGTATTTTGTGTTTGCAATATGCTATGTAACTGCATGTCCAATCCGAAATGTAAAATTCATTTATCTGCATGGGTACGGTGTTATGGGCTTTCCATTAGTTCTAGGACTGTGGTAGCATTTGGGTCAATTGTTGCGTGTGTCGGTGTGTGGCGTGTTTTCGTATGGTGAGGTTTGTGTGTCTGTGGTAGTATGGGAATAGTGAGGATCAGCGTACGTTGTACTAGGTGCCTGGTGGGTCCAGTTGGTTGAAGTTGTTATGGCCCAGGGGGGCGTGCCTTAGCATTTCTAACATTGTTGTATGGTGCGTGTTTTCCTGGTATTTTATGGATTCACAGATTGCCGAGCGGGTCTGTGGTGGGGGTTCTGTGTGTTAAGGGCAGTGGTTCTAACTGTTAGGGCACACACAGTTCTTCCACATCTGTGGGTGTTTTGCAGCGGGATGCTAGCCGGGTCTTGTTGTGGTGTGGTGACTTTTGTGTGATGGTTGGGGTGATTGTAGGTTAGGGTGTGGTGTGTGCAGCACATTGTTCTTCTATATTGTGCAAGGTATGAGGAATCTCTTAGTGGAGGCAGTGATTTGCCTAATATATATCCTATTGAATTTGGCAGTGATTGTTGATTTCATGCAGTTAGGCAGTGACCTGGGGTCACACTGTGTTTTGCAGTAGTTTGTTGGCAGTGTTATGGTTGCAGTTGTGAAGGTTCTTGCGAACTGTTGTTGTGTCATGTTGGGGGACATGGTGGGTTGGAGTTTATTGGTTGGTTGTTGTTGGGCGCTGTGGTTTTACCATGTTTGGGTTGTTTGTCAAGGGTGTGGTTATGTGGTTATTCCTTGCAACGTGGGGGGGTGGAATGGAGTAAGTATAGTAATAAGTTGGTTGGTTGCAGAGTGTGGCTTTGCAGTTAGGTTTGGTTAGGATGACGAGGTAGTGTTCAGTAGCGTTGGTGTTGATTATGGTCCACCTGTTTGTGAGCAGTGTTTTCATTGTTCTGCTGCATATTGGCCATGTGTCATGGTTGCTAGAAGTTTTGTGGGCTGCCTTTTTTATGTTTCCACGGAGGGAGAAGTTTTATGATTAGTGTGTGTGGGTGAGGTGTCATGATCCATGCCCCTGACCCCCTCAGGTATAACAGCCCCTTGTCAGTAGTGGGGCTATAGCCCTTCACAATGGCCCCGAGGGCCTCAAAACTCCATCAGAAACATACATGGAGTAAGTCCTGACGCCTTTGGCACCAGGCTCATTATCACAATTAAAGCAATACCAGTTTTGGACCTTAATCCAACATGGAGGCCTATTCACAGCTCAGTTATTTAGAACCAAATCATGCGGTCTAGTGTTTTGGGTGTGAATGGGACTGGAACTACTTGGCCTGGAACTACTTTAACTGGGCTATTTAAACGACACCCAAACAGCAGAACACGCTTCGCGTTATTCTGCACACCTGCAGCGTAACGTTCACCGTGTCCAGCTCCTGCTCATCTGCTTCTCCGGCGGCCCGATCCTGAAGCTCTAAATCCGGATTCCATTAATAATCTGGAAGAACAAGAACAGCATTAGCGAGCAAGAACTCTTACCTGTGAAATAACCGGTCTTGAATCCATCCTGCACTTCGCTTACCTCGGCCATCTCCGGAGTTCGCCGCAACCTGCAAAGGAGAAGGGACAAGGTCAGCATTAACAAAGCACTTACCTGGGCGAGCAGCGCTTTGATCGCTCATCACTCCAGAACATCACCGCAACCTGTACAAAGAAGGAAAGAGAACACAGGTTAGCAATCAACACTAATAAACAGCGCAGTGCTCCATGCATCAATAACTCACTGTGGTCTTCGCCATCAGCGTGGCAACTCCGAGATCGCAACCATCCCTGTAAAAACAAAAAGGGACATTGTTAGGGAACAGCGTAGTGGAGCAAGAAGCCAAGAAGACAGAGACAACAGAGGGAAAGAAAGAGACAGAATAAAGATGGAAAAGACATAATAACTCACCTGGAAGACAGCAAGCAGAGTCGGAGTCACAGCCGGTCTGGACCCGACATAAGGGCACACGGACCAGTGAAGCAACTAGGTCCATGGAACGCCCGCACAAACCACGTGCCCCTGCACAGAGACGCAGGACGGAGAGTTCAACGCACACAAACCTAAGGTGAGCAATAATCCCAAGAGAGTGGATTTGGACCAGAGGGAGGTGGGAGTCCACCCATCACAGAACCAGTATCTTAACCCTCCATTGTCCTGAGACAGGCGCTACCCAATGTCTGGCACATAACCAAGCATAGAGGGGTCTGGGTTAGCGCTTAGACCTCCGCCCAGTATCGTGTAGCGCCCCCGCAGATACCAGGTGAGCGTTACATGAGGTCACTTGTGGTTGGGGAATGCTGTGATATCATGGTGGAATGTTGTATGTGACATGTGGATGTTCTTCTGGTAACAGTTGGAGATCGTTGCTGGCCTTATGAGATGTGGCGGTGTTCTGTGTCTCTTGACCTACATTACTTAATGAAATAAAGTTATCAAACTTACCTGCTGTCTCGCGAGTTCTTCCTATCATCTTTATTTACTATACTTTTCTCTGCAACCTAAGTCAACAAGTACATTACCTGATGATTTACTCATGAGAATTATGGCCTCCGAGATGGAATTCTCCTCATATTAAAACGCTATCATATTTTGAAGCCTTTGTATTATAACATCAATGTTTGATTCCTGAGCCTTTTTTTAATAACACTGACAATGTTCTGCAAAACACAGAGTGCCATAATGGCATTGTCCCTACATGGAAACAGCTTGTTTTGAGGCAGGCTGATGAACTGCCACTGCATCTTTCTAAGTGTAAACAGCAAAGCTTCTGGAATTTTCCTCTGTTGATGGAGAAGTGTTTGTCAATTGAAACAGATCTCTGATGTCCCTTATCCTCATGCTTTGCACCCTGGGTAGTCTAGCTTTTGCCATGACTGTACTACATGCTTCTTACTAACCTGTTTCACTGCACTCACATTGTCACGCATTTATCGAATCTCATAATTAAACAGCATAGGCTTTTATTTTTTTAATTATGCATTCATCTCATCATATTAAAACCTGGGAGTGAACCAGGCTGAGGTGGACCTGCCAATCTGAGAACCTTGGGGATAGACCAATGAATAATCAAAGACAACATGACATGGCCGCGCTGCTGGCAGATCTCCATCAAGCAATCTTCTCCATTGATGGATCAACATGCTTTAAGCCTACAGAAAGAGGTTAGGATGATCTATAACCAAATGCCAACATAATTGATCAAGTGAGGGAACTCTGTACTCTAGTACTATGTAGAGACCATGGATCACCTCCAATTGGGTCTCTGATCGTGAGCTAGTATATAGCGCTGAAAGGAACTGGAGCAAGGGAAATAATGTCAATTTCCTTGGACTTTTGGAAAAGGTAGAAAGTGAACATGCTATGAAAGGTATGGAGATCTGGAAACTGAAATGTCCCCTAAAAATCACATTCTCACCTCAGTTAAAGATAGAGCAGGCACGTCATATCCTACCCAATCGTGATTCCAGTTGTACAGGGCTTCGACAACTCAACACACTGGTACCCTGTCATCACCAGGCATGATGATAATTCCAAACAGTGACGAAGAAATCCTGTTGTCCAACCTAGATCACAAATGTATATATTGCCTGATTTTTTCATGGAAAAGTTGACTAAGAGGAAATAATTCTTAAACCGTTTACCCTAACTGATGACATTAAATGCCGTCGTGGCTTTCTACACCCATTCGGATTCATACCAGATTCTTTTGGCATGACTAGAGAATTTGCAGTACTGAAGAACAGACTTGCTACTTATTCAACCCAAGGCAGGTGAAGAAGGATCCCTCAGATTCACTACCTGTGAACACTAATCCCATATCCAGCACAGATGGTCTGATTGAAGAAATTAATGTGTACCTTTTCACACTTTCTAACATCAGTATTGCAGCTGCTGGCCTTGACAGACTGAGATCATATGAGTTTAGAGGTGATTCCATTAACTCGTCTGATTGCTATACATGTGCAATCAGGTGATTGCGTGGGCAGCATTTCTAATTTAGGAAACATTCTAATTTTAGCATGGGCCCCTAATGCGTCGACATATTGTCTGCCGTATAATATGTTTACTCTTTTGGTTCAATAGTGGGCTTGGGACTTTGAATGTTTCGCATATTTATCTCTCTGCATTCCTCTTTGCTACTTAGGAACTTTAATTGAGAAATATTATATTTAGACATTGGGCCTCATTAGGACCCTGGCGCTAAGTGTTTAACGGCGCCATAAAGGGCTGCGGCGCCGTTAAACACTTAGGGCCTCATTACGACCCAGGCGGACTTCGCGGTGCTAAATGCACCGCGAAGCATGGCGGAAAGCCGCCGATAGCGCCATGGGGGTTGGCGGATTTACCGCCCCATTCCGACCTCGGCGGAGCGGTAAATCCCCAATCCCCATTCTGCCCTTCCCCATTCCCATTTTTGCCCCATAGGGTATAATGGGAGTGGGGAAGGAGTTAATTACGCCACCGTAAAATACGGTGGCGTAATTAACAACGAGGTCCCGTAGCGCCATGGTTTTCTCCGGCTGGTAAAACCAGGCGGAAAAGGCCGCCATGGCGCTACGGGAACTCGTAGTATGGCGGAGAGGTACGCCATGCACTACGCTGGCGTAACACCCTCTCCGCCAGGGTCCTAATGAGGCCCTTAGCGCCTTACTACGAGCTCCCTTTGCGGGACCCGACCTGAACGGCTGGTCTAGACCAGCCGTTAAAGTAGGGACCCGCAAAGGGACCTTGGTGCTAAGTACAGTACCGCAATTTGCGGTACCGTACTTAGCACCTTCCCCATTCCCATTGAGCCCTATGGGGCAAAAATGGGAATGGGGAATTACCGCCCCGCCAACCTTGGAATTGGGTGGTAATTCCCCATTTAACATTGGCGGACTTGTTACGATACCGGCACCAACCATGGTGCTAATAGCGCCATGGTTTAGCGCCAGTATCGTAATGAGGGCCATTGTCTTTTATTAAGCAACATCGTACATACTGCTGATAACAAAGGGAGCCCAGGTAGGCCTTGTTATTGGCCTCTTTATTTCCTCAAATGTCAATAGTCCCAATCATTTCTTCAAAAGGCACACAATTGTTCAATACCTTAATTCGTGGGATGCAGATTTGGCACTCCTAGAGGAGACGGACCTTACCCCGTGGGCAACAGACATATTGAAATGAAACCCAGCAAAGGAAAGACCTCAGTAGTTCCTTCATTAAAGGTAATAAAGTAGAGGTGCAGGTTTGATTAACATAACCTTTTACTGAAGAATTTCCAAGCCATGTAAGAGAGTAAGAGAAGATATGTTGCAATGACTTATTGGGCATAGAAATGTGCTCATAGGCTATGCACATGGTCCTAACATTGATAAGACAGCCTTTAATTCATAATTGAACAGAATTGTATTGGATTATATATGTATCACAGTGATCTGTCATGGGGATTAGATTACAACTATGGAACCCATCATAAATAGAATGCAAAGACCTGATTTGCCCCACAACAAAGAGGCATATTTTCCATGAGCTACTGTCAGACAATGGCATGATAGAGACATGGTATATGTTTAAAAAAACAGGGAATTATTTTTTTTTAAAAGTTAGCAGGCGCACCTCTCCAGAAAGAACATGGCATATAACCTGTTCTGAGAGGAGAGTTTGCAGCACACGCTTTTTGCTCACTGTACCTTTCACAGATGGGAAATATGTATTTGCATATCAGTCTTTGACCCGCCCACATGGGCAGTCCAGCACCGTAATGCTATGGCAATTACTCTCTGAACAGGAGTACCAACAGCAACCCCATAAACGTGTTTCAGCGTTGTTGGGCCTCATCAGTGAGGTGAAGCTGTGCCTGATTTGATGTCCTGTCTCCAAAGCATGCTCAATATAATTGATTATGTTGTTATAGTCTGACCATTTCTCCACCAGGTTTTTGCATAACATATAATGGCTGCTGGTATATGTGATAATTGGTCGTCTATGATGAAACTTGGCTTAAAAGTGCAAAGACAAGACCATTTGGGGGCGCGGACCTGCATGGACGTATAGCAGACAAGCTCCGTCCACCACCATCCCCCATGAAGGCCTGGAAAGGAATGAATATGTAATGTATTGATTTTCTTGTTCAAAACCTGCTTGTTAGACCTTTGGTGCCAAAGGAGGGCAGGTGCCTGAACGGAGCAGGTCATCCCCGACTGCAGCGAGGGACCGGTGCCCAGTGCCACAGTCCTGGAGTGGGTAACCTGGGGCTGGATTCACCGTTGCATCAAGACTATGGTGACGAGATCTGGACTGGGTGTTGTGTCAGTGAGTGACTTATGTCACCGGGGAAGGACTGTGCTCCTAGTGAAGGGGCTCCACCGTGTGGAGGCCTCTGGGGATCAGCTGCCTGTGGGAGCTCTTGCACTGTGGGAGCAGCTGCTGGGAGCCTGTGGTTATCACAGGCTCCCACCTGGAGCGAGGCTTTGGTCCGAGCCATTGCTGCTGCATGTGCTGCCCTGCTCCTGCTGTAAGGCTGCCTCAGACCAGGAATTTCTAGATTTCAGATAGGGGGCAGTGAGGGGGGGCTTAGACCTCGCTGTTGAGCAAAGGGGGGCCTGTGCCCTGCCCCCAATTAGGGCTTCTGAGGAAGTGAAAGACAGTTATGCAGCAGCCCACATATACAGAGGCTCAGTGACCTGTGAGCTATTACCCCGCTCTGGACTGGAAATGATTGGAAGCACATCAGATGGGGGATTTGTGCTGCTCCTTGATCATGTTTTGTATGAACTGGGGAGCTCTGATGATCAGTGTTGTGTCTCCAGTCAGGAGGTGTGGTCCTGTGGTTGGAGGTTGGAGGGACAGACAGCCCACAGAGGTCAGTGTGGGTGATTGGACCCCAGGAGTTGGTGTCAAATACAGTGTAAGCGTGACTGGGCCCTCTTTGCATCGACCATGCAGGGCCCTCCCAGCGGGATTTGAGCACCTGCCTGGCTAAGTGGTCTAGGAGTAGGTTACTGGTGGTGTGCCTGCATGACTGAGGTGGCCCCGGACAGGGATTAATACTGGCAGCCAGGCTTGAGGAGAACATTGGTTTCCTGCAGCAGTTTCAGAGGCCAGCAAAAATGGAAGGTGTGGACAATGACAGGCTGGCACTGGCTGTGGTGGGTGGTGGCATGCAGACCTCATCTACAAAGGAAGACATGAAGGACATCCTGCAGGACATCTGTGCTCTACGAGGGGAGTTACAGGCTTCAGTGTTGGACCTCAGAGGCAGGGTTGAGGTTCTGGAGAAACAATTTGAAGGTATTGAGAACAACCATCTCATTGCAGATAATGTTGAAATGAAATTTGAGGGGAGGCTGTCAGATCTTGAGACCAGAGATGAGCACTATCAGCTGAAAAGAGACAGTGTCAAAAATAGAGAATGCAGGAACACCCTTTGTGTTTTTTGGCCTCCAGGAACAGAAGGACGAGTCGGCAAGCAATGTGGTGAAGATGATCAAGGCACTGTTAAATGTCCAGTTTGCCGATGTAGGTGGGATAAATGTTGATTTTGAGTGAGCCCACTGTGGTGACTTGGCCACGCATAGAGGCCTGAGGTCTGTGGTTGTGAAGTTTTTGAGGTATACGAAGAAGGCTGCATTCTTGGAAAAAGTGAAACAGCTGTACAATATACAGTATGAAGGAGACATCATATGAATATATCAGGACCTTTTGAATTTTACGAGGCACAGGGACTGGCAACCCCTTTCAGCCTGGCTGATAGAAAGGAGTAAATTCTATAGTTGGACATTTCCATTCGCCCTGGTGTTTGCGATTAAGGAGGTTGACTATCGCATAACTATGGGTTCAGAAGCAGAACAGGTCCTTCAACATCTTTCGGAGGGTGAAAAGAATGGGAATGGGGCCAGGTGGATGCAGCGGGGTTGGCTGTGAACAAAGAGGCACTGTGGGGTCTGGTTGAATGTAAACAGATCACCAGGGGGCGTAACACTCCGGGGTGTTAGTTGAGGACGAGGCACTAGTGGTAGATGTGCCCTTTAGTCTAGACGAAGTCCTCCTTGCAATTCGGAGGAAGCGGGCTGGGAAGGCTCCGGGTGATGATGGTTTTACGACAGGGTTTTACAAGTCCTTTTCTGGACTTTTTTTTCCTGTACCTAGCTAAACAGTTTAATCATATCTTAGAGACTGGGAGTTCTTTCGGTGGGCCCTAATATCTGTGATTCTTAAGGGTGGGAGGGATCCTAGGTCATGTACTTTAAGGATCCCAGAGCATGCAGGAGCATGTTCTACCCCACTGCTATGTAGGTGAAGCACCCCCTGATAAGATGGCTGCCGCCCACACCTCAAACAACATTAATACATCACCTTACACTTCTCAAGATGCTAATCGGGCAGAAACTAGACAAATGGAATTCACTGACTGAAGTTTATGGAAAAGTTGTCTCCCAAAGGCTGTGACCTAAGGCCATCAGAGGTCTCTGCAGAGACTCTTGCCACCGCGGATGCAGGACATGCCAAGTCCTGCCCTTCCTGTGTGTCACTTGCTGAAAGGCCAGATCCAAGGGCCTGTGACCCGTCCTTTAGCGATCCACAGTACAAAGTTGTATGTTGCCTCTGATTTTGACAAATGCGATGTGAAGTCCAATACCGCCACAGTGACTGAAGGTAAGCATGTATTTGTCTCCTTCCACAATGGTGAAACATTGAACAGTGCTAAGTTTGCTTTTAGCCTACCGTCACCCTATGGTCTGATCTCAAATGTTATAAAATCTGCCCCACAACCGGTCGCTGCATCTACCTCAACTCCAGCAACTCCAAGCCACCTCCCCTTTGAAATGCTGCATGACGCTGAGATCCCAACTATCTGCCACAAGCCCCTACACTACCAGCCTTCCCCATGACACCTCCTGTGAGCCTGGCCGCTCTCCTCTGCACACAGCCCATCGCAGTGACCATGCAAGGCAAAAGCGCTTGCCTCGCCCATGCCAACTCCTGGTTCACAGGGACTTCCTAAACCTGAGAACTAAGAAGTGCCAGGCAGAAGCATCCTGGAAGAAACACCAAAGAGATACCTATAAGGCCTTGTTCAAGGCTACAGCCAGGGCTTAAACATGAGCTATCATCCAGGCCAAGGCCACCTCTTACAATGACAGAATTGCAAGTGCAAACCCAAACACAAATCCTTAATGAACTGGAAGCCCCAGCACCGGCCCGCCCAGGCATTACCAAGGATTAAGCCTGGTATGCGAATATTCATGAGGCACTGCAAAAGAAAGCTGCCACCCTTCAGGAAAGAATCGCTGCCAAGCAAACTTCTATCAAGCCCTGCTTCCCACATTGCCACAAGCTACTCAACAAGACCAAGCCACTTTCCACTTCTGCCAGGTCTCAGAAATGGAAGTGGGCACCATCCTCAGAAGTATTAAACCTTCCAAATGTAAAGGGGAAGGGGATACCTGCCCCAAACCTTGCATCAAAGAGTGTGCAGAAGCCATTATCCACTTCATCCCCTTCAAGTTGTTAGACATCTGTTGGCGTAATTCTAGCTATCTATGCTTTTAAAAGTACTATTGTAGTATCATGGATGTAGTTAGATACTCATGCTGTATTGTAACTGCTTATTGTGCTACAGTTTAGTAACACAATTTGGGTTTAAGGAATATTAAATAACCATTTGTTAGATTTGCTGGTAACCTATGTTTTGGAGTAACAGAGGTGTCATAACATTCAAACAAACCACTTCTTTTTTGACATATGCAGTATAGTGGCCTGAAGTGATTGTGGCATCAGTGTGGTAGATTATGCCCATCATTGTGAAGGTTTTCTTGCCAAGAGATACTTGGTCGTGTGTAAAGTTAGTAAGCTTACAGTTGTTTTTTGGTACCATCTGCATTGTTCCATAGAAGCATTTGTACCACATATTGGCCATGTGACTTTATTTTCATGCTGTAATGATTGAATTACAAAAAGGGCATAATATGCTATGATTTGCATTTTGCAGAAACGGGTAAAACGGAATGGATTCAGAATTTGGTATGGATACATAAACACATTGGCCCTCATTACGACCCTGGCGGAAATCGCGGTGCTAAATGCACCGCGGAGCACGGCGGAAAGCTGCCGATAGCGCCATGGAGGTTGGCGGATTTTCCGCCCCATGCCGACCTTGGCGGGGCGGTAAATCCCCAATCCCCATTTTACCCTTCCCCATTCCCATTTTTGCCCCATAGGGTATAATGGGAGTGGGGAAGGCGTTAATTGCGCCACCGCAAAATACGGTGGCGTAATTAACATCAAGGTCCCGTAGCGCCATGGATTTCTCCGCCCGGAAAAACCAGGCGGAAAACGTTCCATGGCGCTACGGGAACTCGTAGTAGGGCGGACGGGTCCGCCGCGAATAACGCTGGCGTAAACCCACTCCGCCAGGGTCGTAATGAGGGCCATTGTTCATTAGGGGTGTGCTCTTGTGAAACATGGCTGCAGAAAGTACATGTATGTTTCCATGTGTATGAAATCTGGAGGATTCAATTTATATGGATGTTGTTGGTTTACAGTACTTATAGTAGGTACATTCAGAAAGATTGTGGATCTTCCTGTGCGTGTATGGTGAATTGTGATTTGTGAATAGTGATAGCATATGCAAGAGATAGAGAGAATTGTTCTCTGTGTACATACATGTCTTTGAAAAGAAGGAATCGTGCTATTGTGCAGCCTATTTTTTAACTTGTGAAAGTTTGTCAAATTGGATGTTGACAAACTGAATGTTGTCATGTGGATATGTTTGGAAGCCGTCGACAGTAGCAATTGCTCCATTGACTAAAGCTTCTTCAACATCAAGGTGGTATTTTAGAATTACTGTGCAGTTTAGTCACACAGTTAATACTTTCTCTAATCAAGCTCTGATCGAGATACATTTTGTTAAGTTATTTAGTTGTGCTGTTTCTTGTTGACACATAGGGAGTGTCATGTTGTGCACTTCTAGTTTGTCTCTGGAACTGATATGCAGAATGGGTTGCAGTTCTTTTTGCAACATTGTATTGTTGAATTTACTACAGCTTGCAAGGGTTGGCATTAAGGATATACATTTTATATTTTGTTGAGTTAATTGTTCCATGACATCAGGAGCAGATGTGTTTCGCCCATATAGCTCATGGATTAATCTAGTATTTAACATATATTTAGCATCTTTAGTAAGCTGACTAGTACTAAAGCTTTTTAAAATATTAGCATAGGTGAGATCTGCAAACTGGCAAATGTTTTGATTTAGTTATATGTAGCAACAATATTGCCAGAGATTTACATTTCCAATGCTGCCGAGAGTGTTACGGCATTGTTAGTGTCCTAATGTTTTGAAAATAGGTTTACCTTTTACTGTTGTTAACTGTAGGAGGTCTCCAAAAACAGTAACATGTTTTCCTCCAAACAGTTCTTCGTAGTCGGTTTTTAGGACTTCTTGCATTCTGAGGTGGCTTTCATTTGTTTCTGAATTTTGCGTACTACAGTAGCAGCTCATGCTGTTAATTTGTAGTATTCTAATTTGTTTTGGTATTCTGCTGGGAGGAGCAGAATTCAGTTTAAAGTTACATCTCCTATGTTGTAAGCAGCTAAACATCCCGGTGCTGTTATAACAGCCAGTTGTTATTTGTCAAGTCTTGTATAAATGTGCTGATTATTTTCATTACAAATGTGTAGCCAGAACATGCTTCACCACTTACATACAGGAGCAGAGGTTTATAACTTTACAGGTACAAGTTTTAGTTTCATGTTTAAATCCATGTTCAATTTCTTCAGTGACTTTTAGATAAATGGCGAGTTGTTCATCATTTAGCTGTGTTTTGAGCATTGACAAGACTTCAGGTTGTTTATATTGATACATTGTATTGTCTACCTCAGTCAAGGCTATTTCTGCTTCATTTAGAATAAGTGGTTCTCCAAGTGGTTCTTGGCCTTCTGTAAGGGGAGGTTGACTGCTCTCAGGAGTATAGTTATCTAATGGAGCTCCAAATGATTCCTCTTGTTGGCGTTCATTGTCCAACATTTCTTTGTATTGTTTGAAATTGACATGTGTTATAGTGCTTTCATTTGCTTCAAATGCAGCTTCAAATGTGTCATACTCATCTAATAATGTGTATTTGTTTCTCCAAGGTGTAAAAAGTTGCAGTAGGGCCCTGTAATAAAGTCTCTATCTTGCAGGAAGATTTAAATGATAACTTTATATGATATATTGGGCTGGGTTTGGTAAGTTTCACTAGGCTTCCTACATACGTTGAGACTGAATATTTGCCAGTTGTCTCATCTGGTGTGACATCGTTTTTGTAGGAACAGTTTTGGGCTATGTCATACAGGCACATGTGTTCCAAAGCAATACTTCTACTTGGGTAGCATGTGTCAATTAAATTGTTTTATAAAATGCCCTGGCTGTTTGGATCATGTGTGGCCATTGTTTCTATATCTTGGTAGGATTTTAGTACTCTTTTTCGGAATGAAGCTGGACCAAGGTTTAGCCAGACAATGTGTTCAGATTGCCATATATGGCTGTAACCGTTAAATGGCCTGCAGCTTCATAGCACCGTCATTCTCTATGGATGAGCATTTTTATACTGAAGCTGTACCATTTTAGTGACAGTGTTTTGTCAGATGGTATGTCATCTCAGAGGGGTTTTAGCTCTGTTGTCTCAGATTTGGTGTCTGTCTATATTTGCATTCCACAAGAGGGCAATGATTTTGTATTTATTTAGCTTTGTTTTCTTTTTTTCAGGAGAAGCAAGGTAAGGTGGGGGATAGAAGGGAGGGAAGGGGCACCAAACAGAGAGACAGAGGAGCAGGTGCACAGGGGAAGATGTTGGGTGGGCCTTACATTTAAGGTAGGTTGCAGTGTTTCTCGTGCTCCTTGACCGCAGCCTCAAAAGCACTTTGAAATTGCTCCCCACTGAACATTGGTGCTTCGCAGTCCACACATAGTATTGTGACCCTTGTAGAGGTAAGGGTCAAAACCATTCTGTATGGCCTGCGAGGTGGCTGCCGGGATCTTCTGCCCCATAGGAGTATTCTGTGTGGTGGCAGGAGCGGTCAAGAACGATGGGGTAGAGGCTGTCAACCTGCTTGTCCCTGAGATTGGAACAGACTTTCTCAGAGCACATGAGTGGTTGGATCTGGTGTGGTGGCGCATCAAGGTGGACCCATAGGATCTCAGCCCAGATTTTCCTTAACTGAGTATGAACCCTCACTCAGTGTATCTCACCGAGCCTTCAGTATACTGCAATGGTGGTGAAAAACCATTATAAATGCTATATCATATCATTCATTCCGGGAGCTGGAGGTAGGCACTTCCTCTACCTCATCTTGCTATTCCTCTTCATCCTCTTCTACATCTCCATGCCTGTTCCCCCCTCTGGGCCCTCCAGGTTGTTGTGGTGGTGGTGGCCCCTGGGGAGGAGGGATGCGCATGACAGATGCCATTGTAGACACATTTCTGCAGCTGTTCCTTTGTGATGTTCTCTCCTACGTAGTCAGATTGAGAATGACTAAAGGGAATGGCTGGGTCCCTTCAGATGATCTGCCACAGACTACCGAGTTGAAAATAGGCCTTGGAAAGTTGTAAAAAGTTGCCAGAACAAATAAGATTGGGTCTAGAATCTCTGGAAGTGTACACTTTCAACTTGAAGCACACTAGATTGGCCAAAAATGCAGCTTTAAACTGTCCACAGAACACAGAATCCATTTATGGGCAGGCCATCACTCTGCATTGTTGCAGTCACATGATGATGTCACCAGACGTCTGCGGTGCTGACGGCTGTGCACGAAAAACAGCAGGTGGAAGGTTGCAAGGCACATACACATGGAGGTCCACAAACTAGCGCAATGTCCATATATTAATAAAAAGTGTGTCATGTGTGAACGGACACCCCCGAACAGTCATATTGTACATGGAGTTCTAATTGGTGTTTTAAAAAAAAAACAGAATAATATACAAAATATTTAAAGTATAAAAAAAAAATGTATTTATGAAAGGATGGGATATCAGAATGGGAAACATAAATAGGAGAATTTTGAATTTCTATACAGTTTTCATCAGGGGAGGGAGGGAGTGAAGTTTCATCAAAGCATTTTTCATGTATACTTTGGGAGTTTGATGGGGGTGAAGGGCAAGGGGGACAGGTACAAGGAGGACAGTGATAGTCAACATTTCTAATAACATAATTTTTAACATAATTTTAAAAGTTCCTTAAAGTCAATAATAAGTTCATCTAATTTTGCAGACAAGGTCATTATTTGATTATGTGCAGTTGGGGATAGAGATTGTCTTTCTGATTCTTGGGATTCTCCATAATTAAATTGGGGTGTTGTTTCTTCATGTAAAGTATGTGCTATAGGAAAAGAAGATATTATTATTTCAATGAGCTCTTTACAAATGACATTACTTGTTTATATTGAAATATGTATTGTTTACCATTAGAGATGTCATCATCACTCAAGTCTTCTTCTGGGAAGCGTTATTCCAACCACTCAAGTGTGTTTGCCATTTCTGTTAAAATAAACAAATAGATCTACTACATTTGGGGTGAGTTCATTATAAGGAACGTTTAGGAAATTAAGGGTGCACTGGTAGAAACCTATGAAATTCAGTGAAAAAACATTGTTAAAGGGACGTTATGGTTAAGTTGCTTCTGATAGGACTCCATGGGGAAATGCAGTACTAACTCAAGTAGTCAGATTGCATCCATTAATGCTTTTGTGTGGGAGTAATTACCTATATATTTTTTATTTTAATTTGTTTTATTTTATAAGATCCTTACACACGATTCTATGTCACATAGTTAGAGTTATTAATAAATTACATCTTACATATTATGACTTGAATTCATACTCATAACAAAAGTAGACTTAAAACAAGCTTTGGGTTAAAAAGAGCATCTAAAAAACAAACATTGTCAAGTGTCAAATTTATCAAAAATGAAACAGTATGCAATAACTTGCATTTGTAGCAGCCCCTTTCTTGATGAACCGGAAGTACATGCTTCCAGTGCTTTATCCAGACAATAAGGCTTCCACCTTAACCCAAACTTGGTAATGTGCCATGTGCATGTGCAGTGATTACCTGTACTCAAGCAATAATCCCAGGATACATCAGTCATAATGCCTTAATACATCCTTGCAAATGGCCCCAACAATGTCTTGTACAATGGGACATTTTTTCAACATTCTGTAAGTTCATGATGAGCTGTTTCCTCTCTTCTTCTATTGCCACACATACGACATGTCCTGCCCTCCTTGGCCAGTCCATACATAACACTGTATTTGACAGCGCAGGGAGCTTATTTAGCCTTAGCAGGATAAACCTATGTGACACTGGTGAGGAACACAGCATTAGGTAACTTTGTGGAATCTAATAGGAATGAATCATGTGATTAATTGCTGGGTAACTTTTCAAATTCTCCAAATGGGTATAGTTTTGTACCCAATCCAAACTTAACAATTTTGTCACAACTTTCATTGTATAATAATTGAATTCCCAATCCAGGTCCCATGCAATTTCTCCAAACATGTGTCAATCATTTGCTCATATTTACTGCCCATACTTGTGTCTTTTGCCAGCAATTTCAGCAATGGGCACAGAGGGCCAGTTTTGGACCTTACATATAAAAGGTTAAAAAATAGTCATAGGCGCCCCCCTGCGAGAAATAACACAGCTAAATGATCTGTTCTTTGGGAAGGTACTGAAAGGAAGGCATGGTATCAAACCGTGAAGCCAGACATAAGTGATATCAGTTCAAGGGTGTTTAATGAACTTCAATGGGTTGGTTGGACGCCTATCTAACCTAAATCTAAGAATGGGAGCAAGCTATAACCATCAAATAATAATAACGAAGTCCTAGTCAATTCTATGTCAAAATAAAAAGGGCCTATACTAATAAACCTATTGCCAATCCTTACTTTTAAATACAAAAGGGTGTGGGACAAAAATGTGTGCAACAAAGAAAAGTGTTCAAGAAATAATATGTCAGGATGGTTGAGCAGTTGGCTTCCCTTTCCCACATTTTCAGCACAGGGCAAGACGGCAGGTTCGAGCTTTGCACAGACTCTGGCTTCTCTGCCACGAGGACACAGTTGAAAGCATAGACATCAGGGCCTTTTGCCAATTCAATTTTCCATGAACAGTCTCTTACTCCAGAGGGCCTGTCGCAACAAACAAATGACAAAGTTTCATTTCTATTAGGACCTTCACATGCACCAGTTCTCACCTCCTGTATTTATTATGGGTTCCCTCCTTCTGGCTTGGACCACTTTGGACCATAATTTTTAATCTTGGTCTCCCTCGTTTTGACTCTGACCATGGATCTCCCTCATTCGGGCTTTGATCCTCTTGATATCGAAATTGAAGACTTTCGAATGTACAATGAATTTTACTCGACCTGTCGCTGGACCACTTTGACCCGCTTCATACAATATTCTCATCAATCTTTTGGATTTATTTTCTCTTGGTGGGATACCTTACAGATACCTTTGATTGAGCACACTCACAGTGCTGGAACACTCTGTTAAAGGCATTGTATCTTTCTTCTCAAGTACAAACATTCTTCAGCAGGTTAGATTTATTTTCGTCTATCATCACAAGCATTTAACAATGTTCACTCCAGTGCCTCGTTATATACAATGTTGCTGCTTGCAACCTTGACTTCAACACTGACCGGTCTTGCCTTGGTCTCCCCAACTCACCAGCTGTGTTGATCTCTCTACTGCTTCTTTGTTCTTGAAGACAAGGATGATACCCGGCAGCTGCCGCTGCTCCCCTCCTTGGTTAGTTACGCTGGAGGGTCTTCAGTATCTCCAACACAAAATACAGGAGTCTTCAGTCAGGTTTCCTGACCTTATGCTTTCTGCTTTGAAGGTTTCTGGAAAGTAATGTTTTTTTGCCAAAAAGTTCAAGGGTATTTCCCTCCTTGCAAACCCTTCTTGGTTTCCTGTCTTAATCCCCTCACTGACAGTGTGCTCTTGTGCTCCGCCTTTTCTCTGTGTGGGGGAGTTTAATGGAAGTCAGGTGTGACTGATTGTCAGTAATTGCCTGACTTCGCCAGACCATATTAGCGGGACATGTCAGGTACACTGCTCGGGTGTGAGTCTGTTGTCTCACAGAGTGTGCTGTGTGAAAGTGTGGGAGAAGGGAAGGTGGGTGGGGTACAATTCCCATGCAACCTACCTGTAGGATGGGGTAAAGGTGTTACAGGAGGAGGGATACTGTGTCTCGCCATCCAAAGACCCCTCACCCAGGTGATTTTTCCGCACTGGTCCACCCCCACGAACTGCATCCAAAATTGATGACTGTGTCCTGGCAACCCGGATGACAGATCTCCAGGGCCTATCGGGTGCGACAACTTCAAGTTTCTCAAAGTACCCACTCTTGAGTCTGCAGCCAAGCTCTTGCTCACTCTACCTTTCACAGAAAGGGAAATATCCATTTGCATATTAGTCTTTGACCCACCCACATGGCTGATACACATATCCGGGGTTTATGTTGGTACTCTTGTACAGAAGAGAATTGCCATAGCATTTTGGTACTAGATTGGCCATGTGGGTGGGGCAAAAACTGATATGCCAATGGATATTTCCTTTCTGTGAAAGGTAAAGTGAGCTAAAGTGTGGCTGCAGACTCTCTTCCCAAAGAACAGTTCATTAGCCATGTTTGTTCTCGCAGACGGGTGTCTATAACTATTTTTTGATTATCTATAAAAGGCCTCTCCTTTTCAGGACTTGTGCAGGTAACAGTGGCGGCCGCTTTCATTGGGCGGGGGGGCGCCGCCCCCCCCACCCAAGGCCCCCACCTGTGGAGTGTTTGAGCAGTGTTCCACAACTTCTGCAGAACAGATTCAGAAGTTCAGAATCTGTTCTGCATGATTTGTGAGCAGCGTGGCAATGACGGCAATCAAATGTGTACTGGTACTGTAAATAATGAATAATTATCTGCCGCTCTCTGCATGCAATGATGGTTTTTCTTCATGGCTGGGCCAGCTGCCACAGGGGCGCATCCCATTTTACGCAGCTTTTTCTGCTTTAAAATGTGTGAAGCTCGAAGCTCCACGTACTTTACGTAAGGCATCACAATCTAGCAGGCTGGCGGGGTGCTAGAGTGGTGGCCCCGCCAGTTTTAATCTGTGCGCAAACAGCGCACCAGCAGTGTCGGATCTGATTGTTACAGTTAGGCATAGCAACAGAATTGTTTGCTGAATGTCATTGGCTGTTTCCCAGCCAATGACATTTGAGTGTGGGTGGGGAGATGGGAGTTCACGTGTCGTAATGGTGTGCGCCACCTTCTTATTTCGTGCTCCTGAGTGAGTTCATGGGACTTCAGCAGAAGAGCTGCCCAGAAAGACCAGCAGATGCCAGAGCCCACATGTGCAGCCTACCTTGCAAACTCACCTGGTAAGTAAAGTAACTTGAATAAGATTTAATTAACTTGAAGCCTTGCCTGCATTCCCCAGGACAGTGCTCCAGGACCGTCCCGAAGCCCTGCCCTGGGGACTGCAGGCCCTAGTCGACGCTGTTTAGGCCAGGCTGGGTAGGCCTGCATCAACTCTCGGTTCTCACCCAGTCTGGAATCTAGCACTTCGGCTGCTTAAAGTAGCTGATATCTGTTTTGCTTAACAACGTGTAAAGCGGAATATCAGCAGCCACTTTAAGCAGCCAGCGGCCACCCACAGGAACCGTTTTCATTTCAAACCTGTATGCGAGGATCCGAGCCTGTACATGTGTGGCAAGGCTGACGGTCTCATCTATTATCAGATGGGTGCATCACGGACCGCCGTGAGAAAGTCTAAAGGCCACTAAGCAAACAACCTGACTGGAAATACTCAGCACACAGGGCGCAGGAAACAAAGGCCCAATCACTGAATCACACAGGAGCAGTGAGCGAGCCCTGCCTGCAACACGTTTCAAACATACCCACTATTAACAGCTGGTGCCAGTGTGTGTCCCTCACTGATAAAAACCCAACCGTGACAATAGGATGCATTTTTTTTTTGTTTTTTTTTTTGTTACTTGTGTATAATCAAAGGAAATGATTTTTACAAGGATGAGTCAACACAGAACTCACCACGTATACTGTTACTATCTTGCAAGTAAGGTAGTTCGTGCAATCATTAACAGATGTTCGAAGTTGATTGCGTTTAAGTCGTACTATTGAGGTCCACAGGGTCTAGGTGTGTGACTTGTCATCTTTAGCCGCCCTGGTGCTTTACATCTTGGATATTTCTTGCATACTCGGAAGGGCCAAGATGTGATCCGTTGGATAAGCATGCTCTTTAGCATTTATTTTTGGAAAGGCCACTTCCAAGAGTTTGGAGGTAGCTACAGCCCAGCGTGTTTTTTCGCCCGAGATGAGGCGGCACCACCATGTGTCTTCTTCCACCAGAACAGAGTTGCCCCATAGGGGTTCCAAGTAAGCCAGGCGTTCAGCTTTGAGAATGTGACAGTTTAGTAGGAGATGACGAATTGACTCCGTAACACCCTCAACCTGAGACAACCTGCACGTGGTTACCGCGGCCTGGTTTCTTAGCCTCATGATTTCTCTTGTGTGGAGCAGATTCAGTCTTGCTCTTAGGAAGAAGGTTCGTAGCTTTCTGTTTGGAAATTTTTCCCAGTAGGCCAGAGGCGATTTGAGCCTGTTGAATGTCGGTGGCAGGTGATTTAAAAATTTGATCGCTCTGGCTTGCTCACCTGTAGAGATCCAGTCTTGGTTTTTCAATTTTTGTGACACTCTTTGTGGGTTGTTTTTCAGGTTCTCTGTAGAGCAAGCCACTTCATGTAGATTTTGTTCTTGAGAGGAGATCCACTTCTTGATCTCCGGGCATTTTGTCGATTCCAGCTCCTTATTGATAATATTGAAAATTGGGAGACCGTTTTGGATGAGAGTCTTTCTGAAGATAGCCAGAGAGGCGACGGCGACCGTTGCTTCCAGCGAGAGTAATCCCAACTATCTTCTGATGGCTGCGATAGGAATAGAGTTCGGGAGACCCAAAGTTGTTTTCCAAATATAGCTCTCCAGCTTAGGCCAAATTGAGCTGGGCATGTTGATCGTGGCCTCCATACCATATGTGAGTGCTGGGACTACTTTCCTCTTATAGAAGTTGATTGTGGGATTCCAGGAAAATTTGCCGAACTTGCGATCGATCATCTTCATTTGCGAGGTTAGATTTTTCGCTTTCTCCCAAAGATGCAGTTGCATTTTAGTTTCCTTGGATGACCCATCGATGTAAGTTCCCAAGTATTTAAAATGGGGAACAACTTCAATACAGCAATTGTTCACTGACCAAGAATACGGTGGTTTTTTCGCTCTTGGATTCTTGGCAAAGATCATCATTTTTGTCTTAGCGTTGTTTATCGTGAGGTTGTTGACGGCCATGTAGTCTGCCGTGTTGGCGGTTGAAGGCCTATTTGCATCTGGTCCAAGTGGATCATGTCATCAGCGTAGAGGATCCGGGACAGCTCGGTGCTGCCCAGCTTTGGCGGAAAGCTGCGAACCGTTGTTTCGGATTCTTGGAAGTCTCCCAGAAAAGCTACGAAGAGTGCAGGCGCCAACGGGCAGCCCTGTTTCACTTCTCTTTCTGCAGGAATTTCGTCTGTAAGAGAGCCTTGTTTGTTCAAGCGGACACGTAGAGTGGTCTTTGAGTGGAGAGCTATGATCGGTTGAAGGATGTTATCTGGGCAGCTCCATCCCTGTAGCTTTTTCCATAGACGCGTTCTGTCGACTCTGTCGAAAGCCTGCGACAGGTCTATAAAGGCTACGTAGGTAGTTGGTGCCCCCCGCTTTATCTTGGCCTTAAGAATGCTGAGAATGAGGATGTTCACTCCCGTCCCGCCGTTCTTCTTGAAGTCTGTCTGGAATCGGTCTTCACAAGGGGCGGTTTTGGCCCAGCGCCGAAAGTGGTCGAGAAGAAGCGTAGCGAACAGTTTGCCCATGATATCTAGTAGGGCTATCGGCCTATAGTTGGCAGGATCTTCTCTGCTTCCCTTTTTGAAGATCGGAATCACAACAGCTTCCGTCCATGACGATGGTATCAGTCTGGTTGCTCTGCAATGCGCGAACAGGAGACTGATGAAATCTGTCCACTCAGCAGTATGTTTTTTTAAGTCCGTATTCGTAAGACCATCAGGTCCCGGAGCTCTCGATGTTTTGAGCTTTTGAATACAGTCAAAGATGTCAGCTTTTTTCGAGACATCAACCCATGGGCTTTGGTTCGGTTCTGGGTCTGGGGTTGCAGTTGTAGGTGGAGTAGCGAAGAGCTTAGTGAAGAAATCAACCCAGGTGGCTGCCGGAACGGCATTGATCATGTTGGCTCTTGTATCGCCTTGCGAGGTGTTGATCAGGGCCCAGAAGTCAGCAGATTTTTTCGACGCCAGCGTTCTCATCATGGTTTAGGATGCATATATTTCGCACCCACTGACTCTATACCAGTCAAAGGTCTTAATTAATCACTGTTGAACACATGTATTCTTGTTACTTTTGGACTTCACCCCTCCTTGGTCAGATATCTGTTGCTACAGGCTGGTGCATTTTCATTCTTTTCAAGTCACACAACTTCTTGTGTTGTGTATTATTGTCCTATGAGTAAGGGCAGGGCACTTCTTCCATACATCACCTCAAAGGTCACACATTCTAAAGTCACATGAAACCCGTCAAATTGTTTTATTTGTTATGCCATTGTGTAACAAATATGTAGTAGAGTTAAACGTAGGATGAATGACCATATGACCTATTTCTTCATACGTTAAGTTTCTCCAATTCAGGATATTGCCAGGGGAGAAGGATTGTGGCTCAAATTTGATTTTTAAAATGTTTTCCCGCGACAGAACATAGTCCCACATAGAGAAATGTATGAACATTTTGCCAGTAACGCTTCTCTTTCCTAGCATAACCATGGCTTGCCCGGAATGACATATCCTTTGCTTAGGCCTTTTCTTGGCAAGGGCTGCATAACCAAACTAAACCTTGCTCTCCCAATTGCAGACTCCCAGCTTAAATAAAGATGCTCCCACTTGTTGATGACCTCCTGGGTGTGGAATAAAATAATGCACTCTCCTCTCCCACCTAAGGGCGTAAGACTTGGAGCTCTCTTTAAAAACTGAGATTTCATAGAAGTGGCACAGCCCAGTTCCATGATGGAAAAGAAAGAAGGAAGTAGGTCCATGAGCTGTCGGTGTAACGCTGCACTTTGGGGGCAACGGTCAGGTTTCAGATGGCAAGATGGGCGTCCGAGAGGAATTGCGTGACTCTTGGACATTTTAGGAAAAGGTGGCTGTCCACCGCTTATAGGGCCCGAGCCCCTGCCTGTGGTTTTTGCATGCTCTCTCGAGCTAGCCATCACTAGACAAGTCTTGGCATTGTGCTTTGCCTAGCCACTGTAACCAATGACAGCTCACTACCAGAGCAGCGTACAGCATGATTTCTGCTAACTTGATTGAAAACCGTACATGTTCTCATTATGTTCATGGCCAGCCCGCACATCATTTTGTAATGGTGGTTTTTTAATTGCTTGCTATATCTGTGGTGCCTGAGAACGGAGTCCTAACACATCACTGTCAGCCAAATGCTGCATTTGGCTGATGTGTTAGGGTTCTGTGCTCAGCCACCATGAAATGCCATAATTGAGCCAAAGCTAGATTGCTGAGTACGGCCAGAAAACGCTTTGACCATATCTTACTGTAAAACACAGCCCTACTGGTATGTGCACCCGAGATGAGTCTCCTCAGAGCTGCAGCTGTCATCTCCTATTCCCACTACAGAGAACTATCTTGTAATATCTCTTCTTGTTCACCTATTCACATGTTATTTTCTTTTACGTTTGACACTGCCTCTTAGGTCATTTTTATTTGTAGAATTCATTAAATATTGGTTTTCACTAAAGAAACATGATTGCATGAAAATGCCAGGGGTAGTAGTCTCTGATGTTATGGCTGATTGATTTATCTGAAGCTGTACAAATATACGTGTGTTTGTCTCCATTAGATGAACTCACTTAATTGGCCTCTGCTCTCCAGGTCCTCCCTCTATGCTGTCTCTCCCCGTTTTTTTGTAAAGTGCTCAGTTTCTTGGTGTGCGAGTTTGCAATCGATAAATCCCACAAATAGGTACTTTTCTCTTCTGCTTTACAACATTAATCTGCATGCAAAGTAACTGCTGATTGTATGCACCTTTAAAGCAAGCAATCTCTATTTTATGGATGAGATACCATTTTAATTTGGGATCTTAAAGGATATATACCCTAAAGTGAGTGTGTGCTTCCTTTTTTGTAACAATACCATTCATGGGGAAATTGATAACTCAATTGCTGCAACACTTGTAAAAATCTAAGCTGGGTCTTGAAAATAGTTCTACAGACCGAATAGAAATACATTCCGTTTATTGCACTTTCAAAGTAACAGACTGACAGCCATTAGAGGTCGGAAAATGTTGCATTAATTAAGTGGTAAACAAGCAATATGTTAGCTTAGTTTCTCCGGTTTCAGTTAATGCCTAAATTCCCACCTTAGTAAGAGGATGAAGGTGTATGAATGCCAGTAACAGCATTACTGGATATCTATATAATGTATTTCTTTATGCATACAACATAGTACAAGCTATTCTCAATACAAGCTGCTGTAAAATACACCATCACACTTGTACATGTAAGAATATTTTACCACCATTAGTATGTAAAACCCAATAATTTTTATGTCATATTTCTGTGGGTTTGGAGGACAGCAAATTGCGCATTTTGGAAGCCATTTTGTCGCGAGGACACTCCCCCCACAATCCCCTTGATGTGGGTTGGGCTTGCTGGCTGCGCTCGCTCGCTCCCTAATTACACAGAGACATTTACGCCCCACCACCTTTAAAAGTCACCAGCCGCCACTGGCAGGTAATGAGATAAGCCCTAGTTCTGGTCTTATTAATTCAATTGGTGTACACCTCCCCAGACCTCGAATGCACCTCCAAAATGATCCCTCTATAAACTTCAACTATGTAAGATCTTCCATACACACGGCCTCAAGTCCCCATAACATTGTGCCACAAAAACACATTTTATATAATAGCAAAACACCCTTTAGGCTGTAGTTTGAATTTTTTTCTGGTAAATTTGGCTGTCATTGTTGTCAAAACCACAGCTTTTCTGCATATCTCAGCAATGATGCCCGAGAAATCACCAATGGGCATTATTTCAATTCCCACGTATCTGAACTTGCTTAACTTTTCAATGTGATTCCCTTAAATCAAGACTTTACGTGTTGTCATTTCTCTTTGGGCAAAATGCACCCGCTTGTGTTGAATTCCAAGCCATTTATCTCTGCGTACTTCTTTAATTCTAATAAAGATCTTTTAATGCCAGCATATGTCCTGTCACATAGGACCAGGCCATCTGCATATGAAATGCGCAGTACTCTTCAACCCAGTATTTTAGGATGGACGTCAGGCACTTTCCTCAAAACAGTCAGGAGATCTGCAATACAAATATTGTACAGCAGAGGCAAAGCCTTCCTTCACTCCACTAAAGGTGTTGATCAGCTGCGTGATAGCGCCCCGGTTGTCAAACCTAACCTGTACAGTAGTGTGCTCATAAAGATCACAAACTGCTCTAAATATAATATCTGGGCATTCAAGCTTTCCATCTTCACCTATGTGCAAAAGCAGGCAGAATTGAAGAGTTTCCAAAACGAAACTCGTAATTTTTGCAAAGTGATAAAACATTCATATATCCAAATACTCCATGTTTCACCATTACTGTCAAACTCGCAATCGAACAACCGTAGCGTATGGTGGCAATTGGGCCCTCATGTGATATATCTCAGGGACTCTGAGCAAAGTTCTTCTGATTCTTCCTCCAACTGGGCCTCACATGCTTGGTAGTAATTCTGGCTGAATTACCGCCAAACTTATTTAACGTTACCACTATATTATCATAAGATTATGAGTGGTGTAAAGGCAGAGTAAGTGCTACTTTTTTGGGAAGTTTGTCAGACTGACCAGAAGCAGTAAATCCAAACATAATGTGGAGGGTTTTTCTCCATTAGGTTCAAGAAGTAACCCCTATATGTAATCCCCAAACACAGAGTTCAGCAGTGTGGTAAAGTGATGGTAACGTCACTGACTTCACTTTACCACCAACTCTGTCCGCATCTAGACTCATCACACTTTATTTTTACTTTCACTGCTTAACACTCTTTGCATGATCTACTTTTTAAAATTTGATTTTTTAAACTTGTATCCACTTTTATTTTTGAAGTTAGTTAATTACCTGTAATATTTTAATGATTTTGTCTATACTGTTGTGTGTTTTATTATACTTTGATGGATTTTATTTCAAATCCGAATACATTTATTTGACTGACTGAAGTTAGTTCATTTGAATCCCAATGTTAGGCCTGTAAGCCCCTAGACATTACTGATTCCGAATCAGTGGACCGTGCAGGTGATTGTCTCTAAATGTTTTTATTCCAATTATGTGCACGGCAATTTTGTTTGAACATGATGAACATGCAATCTGTGTGTTATACGCTAACAACAGCCAAAGTGTAATCATTACAAGCTAGGACAGCCAGACATTATACTAACAGTAGGTTTACACACCATAAACACAGATGGCAGAAACAAAAATAAACAATTAATCAGCATACCATAATTGAATTCATAAAATCTCTAAGTAACGTAGACCATTCTCCCACACAAGTAAAATGAATCCCCTTTATTTAACCTGACATCAACTTCCAGAGCACTATGTTGATAACAATTTTATGCGTTTTACATTTTGCTTCTGCTATCTAAACCTGACTGCTTAGCGTTTTTTGCCATTTGTTAATACAATTATTCTGCCTTAAACATTTGATATGTTATTCGGAATGACAGAGTTGAAAGGCTTGGATGTTGCATTGCAGCTTAGAATTACAACGAACATTCAAGAACAGCATGTATATTGCTTACCAAAGTGTGCTATGGGCTGCTTCACTTATTCTGCTATCAATGTAAACACAAGCCCCATATCATGTGCAGCTGCTGATCTGACATGTGCCTTTGGCATCTGCGTCTGGACAGATATGTGGTAGGTGCCTCTATTTGAATACACACATCAAAAGTGTATTTAAATAAATAAAGAATTCAAAGGCATAGCTGAGCAGTCTTGAGAGGATGTATGTGAGAAATATACTCATGTTCAGCACAACTTCATAAATGTGAGCATTGCTGCATCTTCATCATCCTCATTGGAACATCCTGCATAATGTATAAACTTAAGGCGAACGGCTGAGTCTTTGATTAAGCCTAGTTCGTTCTTTTTAATACAAAAAACTATTGTGATGGTTTTGAAAGCAATGCCATTACAATTCGTAGAAATAGCATAACATAGTTAATAGCAGTCAAACATGCTCATTTTAATTATGAGAGAAAGTACTTTGGCTGGAACTATGGTCTCTGTGTCTCTCAATGACTGTGTGCCAATTTGTGATTACTTCAAAATGAACTCGAAAGTTGTAACTCTACAATGACATATTACAAATAACGCTAAAGGATCCTTAACAAAACTGTTTGAAAAATCACGAAAGATGTTAAAGGAGCCATGAACATAGTAAAGTTATGTAGGGGGAGACCGAACCACTGCTGTTTTTAAAGAAAATATCACCATCAAAGAACTTGATGTTTTTACCTATACACAAATCAATTTATTTGACTACAAGTACCAGTCTGGTACAGTAATTGTAATGTTGGATGACACAACACTTATTTTGTCTCGAAATGAGACAACTAGACTTGCTGAGTTACCTCTGATTGGCCTTTTTTCCTATTGCAGAAATGCCAAACGAGAAACTTGGTGCACCTTTCTACTATCTTCATAGTTAGCACCGCAAGATCTAAACCACTCTGTCCATGCACAATGCTTTACCAGAGCCGAATGCATCATGACATATTTGAATTTATGAAAGCTAATCTAAACTTCTACATGCTTCGCTGGTGTGGTGTTTATTGGAAAGTGGATACAGCAAGGGCCTCCAAATTAAGAAATGTCATGTGAGCTGGGCTTGAATATTACTTGGGCAAATACCTTTTTGAAATTGACATTGT
This sequence comes from Ambystoma mexicanum, assembly GCF_040938575.1. Taxonomy (NCBI): domain Eukaryota; kingdom Metazoa; phylum Chordata; class Amphibia; order Caudata; family Ambystomatidae; genus Ambystoma; species Ambystoma mexicanum. The sequence continues at coordinate 356,781,784 of NC_090940.1, forward strand.
ATTTTTTTATGTTGTTTATAACAGAAATGCAGAGTTAAAGTAAACAGAATTTTTCATTACATTGTACACTGCACTTTTTAATATTTTAATGGTGCCTTAGACAGTAAGGCTGCAACTTATCTTGTGGCTTGTCTGGTTATGGAAAAAGGGTGAGGGCTACGACTGAAGTTAGGCGACACGTTTCAAGACCACTTGTTATCCATTGATAAGTTATTTTTACCAAATGCGGGACAGTACATTTATCTCAATTACCTATTTCAGTTGCTTTTTTAACAATTGAGGCCCCCTCATGTGGGACACCATTTTTCCATCTTGGGTAGGGCAAGCACACCCTGGCAGCCCGGCAAAAGTTTTGGTAAGGAGGGACCCTCGATTACCTTGTATAACTTGAAGAAAACAACTCCGGGGTACAATAAAATTCACAGGATTTGACTTATAAAGTCATTCACTACTTTAGAGTAGTGAGGGATTGCAAATCGATCATAATAAGTGACATCATAGGTTGTGCCAGAGTAACGATGCCACCAAAAAAGATGATAGGATAGTAGTTTCACTAAAAAATTGTGGGCTGAGGAACGGAAATATCCCCCAATGGGCTTTATAATTTTGATTCGACCCACAGTAGGGTCTGAGTGGAACATGAACCAACCCTTCACTCCGCAGCCCACCCAAGGTCCATACCGTCCATTGGCTCCATGAATGATCGCGGTTCCCCCTGGTGCGATGAATGTAGATCGTGAGGCTAATGATTGATATAATGCCACCACAGTGACAGAGGCCCAAGCTGGTCAAGTGGGTATCAGCCTGATCTCCTGGAATATAGCTGGGTTAAGGAAACACTTGGTGGATAATGAGTGGTGTTGCTAGGCCCTGAAGACCCTTGCGTATGGCAACAAGGCACAATCACCATACACCCAGTGATACGACAGACACAAGGATCGATTTCCAAGTACTAGGGTTTGCTGCAGAGCAAATATTCTCAGTTGGCCGACTGGGTCTAACGTCTCACAACGTGTGATCACCCAGACCTCGTGAGACGCAAGATAGCGAACATTCTTCTACAGTATCATATATATGAAAAGACAATCATACAATCTTTTTGTGACACATCAAAACCGCCCATAATGTATCTTCTTGAGCTAGAGTTTGATAATTGACATTTATGACAAATAGGACACTTCCTGACACGTTTCTTTCTTAATCTATATTACTTGGTTTAGCAACAGTTGCAATTCACAGTAAGCAGACATGTTTTTTTGTTATGGAGAACACAAAGCACTTGTTTTGCGAGCAAACTGTTTTCGTAGGAGAGACACATTCCAAAACATGCTATCTTCTAGTTTCTATTCGTGAACTAGGGGCCAGCCTGATCTAAGAGGGCCCCGAAAGGGGGGCCGCAAAGAAAGTATAATTCATGCTTTAACGGCCTCTTTCCAAAGTTTCAGCGAGACCGGCTGGCACCGGCTGGCACCTGGCTTGGTGATTAAATGGCTCTCTGCTCGCCTTCAAGGACTTGTGAGGAGGAAAACAATGGGCCTCATTATGAGGTGGGCGGTAAGGGATTACTGGCACCGGTAAGGGCACTGGTGCCAGTAATACCTTACCGCCCGACTACGAGTTCCCTTTGTGGGTCCTTCCTTAATGCCTCGTTTTACCAGGCGTTAAGGACGGGACCCGCAAAGGGATACCGGGGTCAATAATGGTGCCGCAATTTGCGGTACCGTTATTGCCACCTTCCCCCTTCCCATTGAGCCCTATGGGGGCTCAAATGGGAATGGGGAATTGCCCTGGTGAATGGGGAATTACAGGTCCCGCCGACTTTGGAATGGACCGGTAATTCCTCCATCCACCAGACCGGAGTCGGAACGATTTTGGAGGCAGCCATGGCGCTAATAGCGCCATGGCTACCTCCAACATCGTAATGAGGCACAATGTATTTCTGTACTGTTTGGCATTTCTGTCTGGGCCGGTCTCTCCACATGTAACTTGTGGCCTTGCTCTGTGCATGAGCAGAATGGAATAAAATACATTTTGCAAAGCGTTTGAACAGAAAGGCAAAGAGAGCAAAGAGAGCAAATGGCGGACGTTTCAGAAAATGGACGCTCTATGGTTATTCTGACGTTTCCTTATTGCTAATGTAGGGCATATGATGCAATTGGTTTTCGGCCATGATAATATACCATCTTTGCTTTGGTAGGGTAATTTCTGGACTCACAGTGTAATTTAATAGGGAGGTATGACATAATCTCTATGCAGGAGACTTGGGACTTGGACCAGACCATGTTCCAGGATTATGAGGCTTTTGGGGGATCAGCAAGGAATGACCAAGGGGAAGATCCTATGAGGGATTAGCGACATGGGTTAATAGAGTTCTGGACCTATGGATTCAGTCCACAGATAAAGGCTATGTGGATCTCCAGTGCTTAATGTTGAGCCATGGCACTAACCACCACATTTGTATATGTAATTTTTACAATAAAGATGACCCAAAGGCTAAGACTATGGCCATTGATCAGGCCCGCAATCTTATCCTGACACAGCTTGGACCCCTCTCACCAAAGTATTGCACCATTTTGTGGGGGGGCTGGAATATCCAAATAGAGCCCCTACACGATATGGAAGGGGCATTGGATGACTTAGACGAGGCATGGGATATCTCAATCTTGGTCCCACCTCTGAGGCATAGAGTCAATCCGCTGGCTCCCAGGTGTGCTTTGAAACTGTTGGATTTGGGTCTTAGAGCCTGCAACGGTTGTTTTTTTAAGGATCAGCCCTCACAACTGACATGTGTGGGACATGGGGGTTCCTCTCAAATAGATTAGATCTTTGTGTCAATGGAGCTATGGGATACAATCTAAGATTTCAAAGTTCTGGACATACAAGGGAGTGACCACAAACCACTATATATGAAGTCATCTGGTTGGTGTGGTGGTCATAAAGTTCACCAAAATTATCAATCTGGGAATAATGTTCCCATTAATAACCAAGGCTTATCAAAGCAAAGTATAAAATGGGCCGACCTAGATTTAACTTCCGTAAAGCCCCAGATGTACATCAAAATCCTGACACTTCTAGGGCATTGCTCTAGGATGGACGTGGATGATAACAAGATCTTGCCCACATTCAATAGAGTTATGGAAACCATCCAACTCTATGTCACGAAACAACCCAAGAGCATAAAAAAGCATGCTCTAAAGACCTGCCATTGGTACATTAAGGATTGCAGGATAGCAAAGACTGCAGTGCTAAATTGCGTGAATAGTAAACCACCGATAGATAGAATAGAGCTTAGAAAACTTAGGAAAATATTCAAATCCTTGATAAGTGCCAGTAAAAAAACATCTACGTTAAGCAAAAATGGGATGACCTTCTCGAGGCGGACCAATCGGGCGACTCTCTGACCTTTTGGAGGTTGGTGAGCGGCCTGGTGGATGGTTGTGACAGGTGGGTTGTTTCTGAAATAACTCCCAAGGCCTGAGTTAAACACTACCAGGAGCTGTATGGTTCAGTTGAGGGCCGCAGGGGAACAGCCAGAAGCCCAAGCATATTTGGTGAGAGGGGATGGGAATGGGCCACTTCGTTCAGAATTTGGTGAAATTTGCAAAGCGATTAAGACACAAAAATGGGGGCAAGCCCCTGGTCCAGATCACGTCTCACCAGACCTATTTAAAGATGAGCTGATTGTATCGGGCCTCATGTTAAGGCTGTTGTTTAATGCTTGTCTAAGGCAAAACACAGTACCTTCCTCCTGGCAAACAGCCAGCATAATACCAATTTACAAGAAGAGGGGGAGGGATGACCCATTCCATTTTAGGCCTATTTCGCTTCTGGATGGTGTTGGATAAATCTTTGCAAACACCATATGTTTGCACCTCCAGGATTGGGTACTGCAAAACAATGTAATTGGCCATCTCCAGGCAAGGTTCCAGCCTGTAATTAGCACAGTAGATCATATTTTCACACAGAAGTATGTGGCCCTGAGGAAGATGAGGGTATACTTCATCGACCTCTGGACAGCATTCGACTCTGTGTCAAGATCTTTATTATGGGGAATACTGGTTGAAAGGGGCCTCCCTGCCACATTCTTGTAGATAATCATCCAGCTGTATTCCGGTATGGGGTTTGGGTGGTGAGCTAACTGTCACCTTTGATGTTTTAAAAGGGGTAAGGCAGGGCTGCATGTTGGCCCCCTCCTCTTTCTGATCTATATTGATGTGGTGGTGAGAGATGTCAGAAGAAATTGCCTTGACCCCCCCGAGGCTGGGATCAGAGATCTATCCCTTTCTGCTTTTCAGTGATGATGCATTCATACTAGCCACATGCCCAAAAGGACTCAGGATTACCCTAGAGGCCTTTGTGTTAAAATTCTCCGAACTTTGCCTTGAGATGAATATGGTGAAGAACAAGTTGTTAGTTGTCTACCCAAAACATAGGAAATTTGTGAAAATAACACATCCCCTATGCGCAATTTCGGGAGCATGATTTCTTAGGCATACAGTTTAATGACTTGGGGACCTGGTCCCTACAAGTGGCGAAATCATGCTTACAATTAGAAAAATATGGAGGTGGGATAGTTAGGTTTTTCTATCAACATGGCCAAGGGCTGATATCAGCAGCAACTTAAATATTTGTGACTCAGGTTAAATCTGCAACCATATATGGGACGAGGTATGGGGTAGTGGGGACTGTAACAAACTAGGGCTGGCGGAGAGAATCATATTAAAGCAACTTCTGGGACTTCCCAAATCCTCACCAACACCTACTCTTTACATGAATTGGGATTGAGACCGATCCAGAGAGAGGCCAACTTTAGGCCAGCACTTTTGTGGTTGAGGCTTTGGCCATCTAATGAGCTAAGAAGTTACCAAGATGATGTACTCCACATTCTGGAGGGCGAAGGCGGTAAATCCCTACCATGGTTCAACCATGTTAAAAAAAACTTAAGGACAATTGGCCCTTTCAGATCTATGGCTAAAACCCCAGACCATTACCAGAGCACACTGCTTGGCAGCTTAGAAGCTTGACAGATCTGTGTCTCAGGCTGAATTATCAATTGATTGCTGGCTACTCTCAGAGGGTCGCAGTTATCGAGCAGGTAAGATAAGACCAGGTTTTGAGAGTTATTTAGATATGATAAAACCTCAATACTGGCTAGTATTACTACGAGGTGGGCCTCCAATGGGAGTGGTCTATGCCCCATGTGTTCGCCAGGGGAGGAGTCCCTGCCTCACTTTCTCTTTTTTTGTGTTGGTTACCAAGCCCCCAGAAGGAGGCGTTTGATTCCCCTACTGATTGAGAATGGTGTACGCGGGCGGCGTGGCTAGCTGCGGGATGAGAAAGACGTAGGTCTCCTCGACTCCCGTGACCGCAGCAAATATCCTGATAAAATAGCCTGAAATTCAACAACATAAGAGCTGATAACAACCGCGTAGGGTGTCGGATACCCTTGGGCACAAACGAGGCGTAGAGCAGAGGAAACCGCAGCCGATTCCAAGAAATACGACCACGAGAAGTTTCGAGGCGATCGACACCCAGTTTCCAAAATGGCCGCTGGCACGCACGGATGAACACCCTGAAGTGAGTCCGTGCGACATCGGAATCCAGCCTGCTACTGTTCCGCAGTCGACATCGGAGGAAGAGAGTGGTCCCGGCGGGGCGGTGTCCCTCCCAACAGGCGGACTATAGCGAACCAGTGCGGAGGTGAGAGCGGAGCGTGTATCCACCCGCGTGGGACGCCGCGACCCCCGCCGACAGCACTGCTACTCGAGAGAGAGGGGCACCCTTCCCGTGCGACCCAGCATGTGAGGCAAACCTGTGAGCCACGGACGGGGAGGAGGTGCCGGAGCGGCTGGACAGCATGGGCGAGTGTACCCCCCCGGGCTCTGCCCCTGGAGGCTAGTGTTCCCCGCCCCCGAGCTCCGCTCCAGGAGGCGACAGCGTGCAAGACAGGCCAAGCACGCAGCCCCATACGCAGCTAGTGATATCAGTACCATGGGGAAGGACAAGGCGAGGAAACTTCCCACACAAAGCAGGATGGATCAGTATACCATCCAACCACCCCTGGCGGCAGACCTTCATCTGCAAATCCGCGGACGAGATGGAAACGGACCAGGGAATTTCACTGAAGGACATTATGGCCGCGATAGCCAAGTCCCGCTCCTCAATGGAGCAGAAAATGGACGAGATAAGCATGGATGTATCCCTCCTCCGACACGACCTTCAAAAGCTAACAGCACGCACCAGGGAAGCGGAACATCGCATATCCAACACAGAGGATAGAATGCAAAATATGCAACAGCAGCTCCAGAACGTAACATCCAAACTAAAGGTACTGGAGGACAGAATTGAAGATGGAGAGGGCAGATCAAGGCGTAACAACGTGCGTATACTCGGTATACCTGAGAAGGCCGAAGGCTCCTGCATGGAACTTTTTCTAGAACAATGGCTGACTGATCTGTACGAGCCAGACGCCTTCTCCAAGTTCTTCTCCATTGAGAGGGCACAGAGAGTGCCCACAGGCAGACCTCCACCCGGTGCATCTCCATGCACGATAATTGCAAAATTCTTAAACTACAGGGATCGCGATGCCCTACTGCAACATGTGCGCGCAAAAGGCACCGTCACATTCAACGGTTCCAAAATTGCCTTTTTCCCCGACTACACCAGGGAAGTGCAAAAGGCGAGACACTCCTTCGACCACCTCAAAAAACAACTGCAAACAATGGGGTTGAAGTATGGCCTGCTCTTCCCTGTGCAACTCAAGATTTACCATAAAGGGACAACAGTCCATTTCAATGATTCCAAGGAGGCTTGGCGCTGGGCTGAACAAAACATAGACAGAGACTGGTCGACCCGCGCGACAACAGGGGAAGGAACCGAAGGCCGCCGCCAGACCAACAGCGGGAAGTCCGCCAACCACCAGCGCAGCACCCACCGGAATAGCGGGGAGGCTGACCACTGCCCCGAGGCGTGCCAGATGCCCGAGGTCCCTTTGGGTCACCCAGGTTGAGCTACTGTTTTACACGCACTTTCACAACAGTAGGCTACACACACTTACCTGATGCAGTCGCGGTATGCCCCAAGACCGCGACGCAAGGAGAACCCCCTCCACGGGTATTATTCGTGGCGGTTCCCCCTTAGCCACCCCCCCAAGAGAGGCCTCTCTCCCCCTGGGATCCAAGCCGGGGAGGCTACCTGTACTTGAAGTTAAGTTAAACGCATGTAAGGTGTCCAGTTGACACCAGTGTTTTTTTGTTCGGGCGACCGATGCTTCTAGTTGGGAGGAGTATGGGGAGGGGGTTGGGGATTTGTTAGGTTTAGTTACAGACGGGACCCGTCAAACGCATAGGATGATAAAGCTAGATAAGACAGAGTTCGCCTACGGGCGTATCTGCAGCTGGCGTATAACACCGTCAGTGGCAACACAGGCAGTGACCATCACAAGCACCCACGGCATCAAATAGTGGTAGTAGCGACGCTCTCAGAACACTGAGGCTCATGACTTGGAACGTTAATGGGCTGGGCAGTGCAGCCAAGCGTCGGCTGGTGCGGCAATTCCTCAACAGGCCCGGGGCTGACATAGTGTTCCTGTCTGAGACCCATCTTGCAGGCACTGACTGTACCCTGTTCAGACGCACAAACTACAAGCTGGCACTTCACTCAGGTTTCGCGATAGGCTCAAAAGGGGTCATGATCCTGGTACACAAAAACCTCCCCTTCCACCTCACGTCGGTGACCCATGACACAGGCGGCAGATATATGTACGCGACAGGCAAGCTATGGGATCACTCCATCGCTCTGATAGCTACCTACGCAGCCCCTACCCTGCTTGAGCCTCTGCTTACTGACATTTCCCCGTTAATCGCAAACGACACATCCAACCTCATGATCCTGGAAGGTGACTTTAATGAAGTCATGAACGTAACCCTGGATAGATCACACTTGAGGAATAGAAACCCCAATGTTCCCACTAGACTTGCCACGTTTGCCAATGCACTAGGCCTATGTGACGTGTGGAGAGAACTCCACCAGGACACGAGAGCATACAATTTCCACTCAGGGGCACATGCCTCGCTCTCCAGGCTAGATTATTTCTTCATCCCAGCAACTGATTTACATAGGGCGCAAGAAATAGACATTCTCCCCCGGGGCATCTCTGACCACTCCCCATTAGAACTGACACTCATAACATCCAGGCGGATTCCACCGCCGAGCTGGCTCCTAAATAGGTATTACCTGGGTGACCCTGCGCTTGTGGACAAGCTACAGGAGACGACCAATACATACTTCGAGCTCAACTCACAGATGGCAATGAACCCAGGAACACTGTGGGAGGCCTACAAGACAGTGTTAAGAGGCGATCTGATATTGTGGACGACCGCGAAAAAAAGACAGCACTGGAGCAAGACTCTTGAGGCCGAACAACAGGTCAAGCAAGCAGAGGAGAGGCACATAATTGAGGACACACCGGCCTCGAATCGGTCGTTGCTACTGGCACAGAAAAAGCTGCAAAACATAGCGATGGACAATGCGAAACAAGCGCATACTGCAATGCGGGCGAGAATTTATGAAACAGGGGACAAAGCGGGCAAGATGCTGGCTTGGCTGGAAAGGAGGGAACAGGGACGCAGCCATGTCCGAAGGCTCGAGACAGGAGGACCGAATACAGGAGTGACCAATCAGGAAATAGGTCAAGGCTTCGCGGATTATTATGCTGAGTTGTACAGAAAGTCCACGACACAGAAGGACGTCATGATCATGGAACAAATTAACATCCCCACCGTAACGGAAACGCAACTGCAACTGCTGGAGAGGAAGATCACAGAAGAGGAGATCCTAAGTGCCATGCCGAGCCTCCGATCCGGTAAATCCCCAGGACCTAACGGCTTCCCGGTTGAGCTATGGCGAAAGGTGGGGACCAATGTGGTGGCCCCCCAACTACTCCAAATGTACCAACATGCGCTAGAAGAGGGCATTCTCCCACCAGATCTGCGAGAAGCAACAATAATACTGATACCCAAGCCGGACAAGCCCAAGGAAAGATGCAGCTCATATAGGCCCATCTCACTCATCAATAGTGAAACCAAAATTCTGGCGAAATTACTTGCCGACCGCCTGCAAAAGGTTATTCCCACCATGATACATCCGGACCAGTGCGGCTTCATGCCCCAGAGATCAACACGTATGAACCTCCACAGGCTATATTCGGCCTTGGAAAGGGCCAACAGCATACAGGGCCCGCTAGCACTGCTAGCAATTGACTTCGAGAATGGCCTTTGACTCGGTGAGATGGGAGGTCATCTGGACCATAATGCAATGCATGGGCTTCGGTGAGAACTTTATGAAGTGGGTGCGCCTGTTGTACGAATCCCCGGTGGCCAGGACCAGAGTTATGGCTGGCGTTTGGACCTCTTCAATCTGGGGAGGGGCACGAGACAGGGCTGCCCATTGTCGGCCATGATTTTTGCTATCGCTATCGAACCACTGGCAATCCTCTTGCGAAACACGCCAACCTGGGAAGGCTTCCGCTGGTCCGAGACCTGGGAAGACAGAATATCTCTATATGCAGATGACCTTCTCATATATCTGAAAGACCCTAGCAATGCCTGTCCCAGAGTCATGCACCTGTTAGAGCAATACGAGGCATTCAGCGGATTGCGAGTGAACTGGTCCAAATCCATCCTCTTCCCGCTAGGGGACACCTCGTCAGCAAACTTGACGTCTGGCCCTTACCAGATCGAAAGAGAACACTTCAAGTATCTGGGAATACGTATCACGAAGCAGTTGACTGAATACACAACCCTGAATCTCTCCCCCCTCATAAAAAGATTTGCAGAAGATACTCGCCATTGGATCTCCTTGCCATTAACGCTGATGGGCAGAGCGGCCCTGTTCAAAATGATTGCCCTTCCTAAATTCTTATATATCCTGCAAAATGCGCCATTATACATTCACCAGCCAGAATTTCACAAAATAGAGTGCACCCTTCGGAAGCTGCTATGGGGGGGAGGACACCCACGAATTGCTCTCGTCACGCTCCAAAGGTCTATCTGGGAAGGAGGCATTGGACTGCCCAGTATACAGTCATATTACTGGGCCAGCCAGATGGCGGTAGTAAATGATATGCTCCACGGAGACGGAAGCCTCCCACATATCAAAGGTCTTATCTGTAATGCCACGACCACGCCTCTAGAGCATCTGAATGGAGGCCTGAACCACACATCACACACGGATATGGCAACACATATGGCAACGCATATAGTGAGAATATGGACAGATACACATCAGTACCTAGGATGGGGCGGGAAGCTAATGCTGGCACAACCCCTATGGAACAACTGCAATCTTCCTGAAATAAGAAAGCTGCCCAGATGGCCTGAGTGGGCCCAGCAAGGAATCGCCAGTATAGGAGATGTGGTTCACGAGGACAACCTGGTACCATTCGAGACATTGCATGAAAAGTTCTTCCTCCCAGACACAGAGAGGTACCACTATATGTAGCTGAAACACTCTTGGATGACCCACAGACACATAACACGAGACATGCCGGAAAGCTCCCCATTAGAGAGAAAGTCACCAATGTGATAACATCCTTTGCGACACCGGAACTAACCAGCTTGAAGGCAAAGTGGGAACGGGATGTGGGTCCCCTTCAACCGGAGGACTGGGGGGAGGCCCTGATGTACCTGCGAGAAAAGACCATTTCCTCTAGACTTAGACTGGTCCAACTGAAGATCCTGTACCGCACCTAATACCCGAGAGTGGCTCTCTTCCGCTCGGGCAAATCCTCGGACACACGATGCCTACGCTGCAAAACTGAAGAAGGTACCTTTTTCCATATTTTGTGGGAATGTAGCAGGATACAGCAGCTCTGGCAGAGATGCTGTGATAAACTGTCTAGCATTATAGGTAAAGAGATACAGAGATGCCCAAAACTCCTTCTCCTGGGGATCTCCAGTGACAATGACCTTTCCCGTTATGAGAAATTGCTCTGGTCGACTGCGGTAGCAGTTCTCAGGCGGAACATTGTGCAACTGTGAGGATCGGAACGTACACCAAGCTTTGAACAGTGGGTCATGGATGTGGACATATGCAATATAATGGAACATAGAGTGTATGCGGCGAGGGGTTGCCCACAGAAAGCGGACAAAATATGGAGAAGATGGGAAGAGGCTAGCTAAAGGACAAGAATGGCTCCATAGCCTCTGTGACTGAGAGTTGTCCCGGGAGAGTGGGGGAGACGCCTCTGCCGAGAATAGCTTATGCCACTAGGTCATCTGTTGTCAAGTTGACGGTCTGTCGGACCATGGTCCCGGAAGTTGAGTTTTTGAATGTTTCTTGTTTCTTGATTGATTGTCTCTCTCTCTCCACATTCTATCACATGTACCCGGAAATGTAGATTTTGCAAATGTTTCTCTCCCCTACAGTCCACCCCTTTCTTTTCCTTCCGCTATTGCCCCAAACTTTCCCCTCCTTCCCCACGTCCCGACCCGGTATTGCAGAGGGATAAGTGTAATGTTGTTTTATGTTTAAAATCAATAAAATCTTTGATAAAAAAAGAGAATGGTGTACGCAATATAGACTCTGCGCTCCTCTTCTTATGAAAATGTGATAAAAGTAGTCTACTGTGTTGCCATATATTTGACTCGAGCCTGGAGAGTGAGGGTGAACATTTTAAAAGTGTGTAACAGGGGTTTGCCTAATGCATCATAATGCCCCAACGTGAACCCTTAGGAAGGACTTTTATATGATTTTAAAGTCGCAGGTAGTACCTTTAACAACATTCAAATAGATTTTTTAGAAACTGTATTGATGAGTCAGCTCAAACAATGTTGTACACTTGTGTTATTTAAAAATCGAAAATGTGTGTTTTTGTATGTGTAATTGTGGCTGGATGTGTTGAATAAAAGTATTTTTGAACTTGAACTTAATTTAATGTGCCTGATGTTTATGTTGTTGCTTTTGTAACGAAATGAATTATAGAATACAATTCAAAACTGCAACTGCAAAAAAGTATAGAGAATTTTTGAGCTGTGATTAGGACAGACATATCGGGCTGCGCAATTGTGTCAGCAAGACATCACTCTTCCTTTCTGTCTATGACATCCTATGCCGTTTGTGTTTTTAAGATATACTAAACAGGCTTATCAACATTACAATCACCTCATCAACACTATGTGCTACTATCAGGACCCCCTTTTTAATTGTTTTCATGCTTCGACCCTTAAGATGCCTCAGTTTCATCTGTGCCATCTCCCCATTTTAATTCTGTGTTTGCTGTTGGGTTGTGGTGGGTCTAGGGCATCTCTCTGAAATAGTGATTTTAATCTCCTGTAAAGTTCCTGATATGGACTTTTGTCCTCTGTCAAGGTGTTTACATAGTGTGGAATTGGCAACTTCTGTCTCCCCTCACTGAAAAATGACATAGGCCTGTTTAAGGTGCCGAGCTTAAGTTAATACTCCATGGAACAAATGAAATACCCACTTTCACAAGCCTTGTGTACTGCTTTTCCTTCTGATCTACCCAATTTATCAGAACGCATTCTTAAAATGACCTTACAAATATTCAGTGTGCATTAAGAATTGTGAGCTACTGCACTGAGCTCCAAGCGTATCCCCTATGCCATCACTACAGAAATGCATTAGCCAGAAATGAGCTGTCGCTGTCTGGATATCACAAACATGTCTGCCTTTTATTATCACATCAGTGTTAAACGCGCACTCACAGAAGAGGATAATTAAGCATCAGGCCTTGTATGTTTCATTGACTGTGCAAGCCAAAGTGGCAATATTTTACATGAATACATGTAGCTGCCAACACTTGGGATTGTGCGAAATGAAAATGCACTGACAGTAGACGTATATCTGAAATGGTTTTCAAACTAGTATTATTTGGAATAGGCAACATAGGGAAAGTGGCAGTGTGCTCAAATGCAATATTCTAGGATATACCAAACTGTCAATATGCACAGCACAAGCTGGAGTCAAGGGGGTGAACATGTATGGGGGAGGATTCTAAATGCTTGCTGGAATGGTGATTTCTTTGAAGTGTACGGAAGACTTGGAAGAGTGGGAGGAGTAGATTTGTGAAATGGGGTGACAACCTCCAAATATGGGTGTTTTTACAGATATGAACCTGCAATAATGTGCTTGTGCAAATGCAATTGTGTAATTGGGATTGATCACTGCTTAACATTATGATGCACACTGATAGTTACTACAGCAGTCTGCAACCTTTGCCTCTGTACATTTCTTGGACTACAATTCCCATCAGTCTTAGCTAGCATAGTCAATGGCGATGGAACATGAGAACCATTGTCCAAAACATCTGGAGAGCCACAGAATGCAGACCTCTGAGCTACTAGAATCGCTCTGGTATAATTGCACTATGCAGTTATATAGGCACATTTGAGCATACACATTAAGTACATAATACAATTCAAAACGTCTTGCATGTGTTGACTATGTCATGGAAAAGAAACACATTTCAATCAATACATTTTATTCGGCTTCAATGCTACAAAACATAAAATAACACAGCCATAGAATATTAAAACAGGACCAAATGGAGATTCATTACAAAGATAAAAGTGCACAGAGATTAAAGAGAAATGTACATAGAAAAAATAAGACAGATATGATCTCTGTTACGAGTCCGGTGGGGAGAATGTAATCACAGCCCCACTGGCTCTTACTGACATCACTAATCAGTGTCCATAGCGTTGTTCTAGTTTGTTCATAGTATAAATGATTGGTGTCCATATGCTGGTCATAGCTAATTGAAGACTGTTTTTCATCTTGGAGTACCATATTTAATTTCTGTGTTGAAAGCCAGGATCTATGGACATATTGAGCAACACAACTAACAATATATGGATTTTGGGTGCCTTTACATAAATCCAGTGCCTCATTAGTTGAATGGACATCGGCTTCCCTAAGAAAGGGGCACAGGTATCTCACTCTCAAAAATCGTGAGGCACTATACAAAAACAGAAAATGTGCCTCTTCACCCAATCCACAAACAGGACAGATCGTTGAGCCGCCCCCAGCCCATCCATATGTTAAGGAGGCTGTCTGCAAGGTTCCAAGTTTCAATCTAATGTTGCGAAGGGGGAAGCCCTTCCCCACACCCCTAGGCGCTTTAGAGGGAGCCAGGAAGCATTTGATGCACTATGATGGGCCAGGGGTTAGGGGGGATGGTGAGAGGACCACCTCCCAATATAAAAGGACCCCACTCCAATATAACAAAATATAGTCTATCCACATAGCACTGTATAAGGCACGAGCAGTGTCGCTATTTTGCATAAATATTAGTAACCATAGCTAGAAGGAAGGCCTGCATTGTAAATGTGGCATTGCATGCACTAGGCCCAAATCGTGAGACAAAGAAAAATGCCAGCTATGTCCAAGCTCCCATGAGGATAGTCCACACCCCCAACAGCAACAACACCTATTAATTGTTCAAACAGTGATGCAAAGATGTTCGAGAGGAATGTGCCCTACAAGGCCGCGATCACAGACTGGCTCCTGGTGTGCATGTCATCTCACTCTGGCCAAAGCATGACCCGGCCCATCCCCAGTCAACCACGAGCTAAAGCCAATATAACAGACTAAAACCTAAGACCCCTGAATTCCATGGCACCAGGTGCCCTTCGACCATCAGCCCCAAATTAACAAGGCCTGAGATGTTCAAAGAGGACTGGCTGGGAGCATTGTTGAAGCGACAATTGTTTGATTTGTATTGCAAGGTGCTGGGAGGGATAAATTATAGTTCAAAACTAGGACAGAGAACTTTGATTCAGATGGCACGAAAGGGAGTTAGTGAAAACTGTGTTTGAAGGTTACAGTGCCCCAGAACCATTTTTGTGCCCGTCTTAATTCCTGCCAAGTGCACAGTATGTGTGATAAAGTATTTGTATGGTAGGAGCATAATTAATTTGTTTTCTGGCCTTTGACATGAGAAGAAGATGATCACTGCAGCACCCACCTGACGAAAGACGGACAGATTTGGCTGGAGCAAATCTCCTGGCATCCTTTATGGGGCAAGTGGATGCTGTATAGGCGCACACCAATAGCCGTGCGGTATTTTACCATATGTATTGCGTCATGTATGATCATGTTTTTCTTTATAAGATTCTGCTTGTATTACTATTCAGCAGAACATTCTTAGCAGCAGAATTCTTTGCTGTTGCACTCATCTGCATGTGAGACACCTACAGCGACTGGCCCTGAAAAAACATGTGTTCTGCGTGGTTTAGCAGGATCCATTTTAAGAGAAGTCCTCTCTGATCTTTGAAACGGGGCATGGCTCCAAGGAGAGTACAGCTCCGTGCTGGAACCCCGTGTCAGAGAAGTTTGGGTGAGCACGCACTTGTGAATAGACCCTTGTAAGTGATAGCATGTAGGGGACAGATGCATACGGAAGTATGAGTGGTGTAAGCATATGTGGAGTGAGCTTGTTGATGTGACGTGGGTGAGGTTAGGAATATTTTTTGTTAAAATGTGTACTAGGAAGAGAGTATTTCACTAAGGCAGCATAAGAAAAGGCAAAGGTAAGGCAGCAAGCCCCTCCTTGGAAGAGGAGGGAATGTGGTACCACAAGACAGTGGGCCTCATTACGAGAATCGCGGTAAGTCAGAAATGATGCTGGAATGGTAATACTGGCATCGTGTACCGGTCCGGCCTTTTATGAGTCAACATCCCGGCATTGCCGCCAACGCTTGGACCATGCCCCGCCGTACCGGCATGCTCGCGTACACGCGCCCTTCGTGGTGGCAATACCGGGACGCCGCTAACAGGAGGACATCACAAGTTACGCGGGCATGAAGCTACCGGCATCCTGAAGGTGGTTAACAGGGACACCACGATGCCGGTCTAGCAAATAGCAGTCTGCTGTGTTCCCAACTGCCACCGGTGCACACAATCAGCACAGATGGAGACAAAGGAGTCTGGCCCAGCAGAAAAGGAGCACACCCACACACCACACCCTTCCCACACCAAAATGATCCCAACTGCTGTTGTGATTTTGGGGCTGGAGGACATGCCTGCATTGCTACTCCATGAGTAACAACAACAACAGGCACTACAGAGGAGACGCAGGAGGAGAAGGAGGCTGAGACAGGCCCAGCATGTCCCACCAGTGCAGCCAGTGGTACCACGTAGGCAGCCACCAATCCCTTGCATCAGAGCCAGTCCTTTCAACCTAACCCCCGTGCAGATCCACACCCGGTAAGGCCTGCACCGGGACACCATCACCACCATTGTGGACGTGATACACGACGACATTGTCAGCCTGATTGAAATCCGCACCGCCATCCCCCTCTACTGAAGGTAGTGTCTGTGCTCCACTTCCTGGCTACAGGCACCTACCAGACACAGTGGGGCAGCTGCATTGCATATCACAACCTTTCTTTTCACGCATTCTGAACTAAGTGCTGGATGCCCTCCTGAAGCACGCAAGCGACTACATATCCCTACCACGGACTGTGCAGGAGCTTTTTGACACTAAAGTTGGCTTCCATGCACTGGCAGGCATGCCCAATTGTATCGGTGCCCTCAACTGCACCCATGTGGAATTGGTGGTCCCTCATGCCATAGAGGTGGTGTACCACAATCGTAAGCTATACCACTCCATCAATGTGCAGATGGTATGTGACTCCAGCAAGATGATCACACATTGTTGCGCCCAATTTCCCGAATCAACTCATGATCCAATGTTGCTGCGGAACTCCTCATTACCCCGCTACATGGAGCAACATGCTGGACGATATGCCTGGCTGCTCGGTAAGTCACCTGACAGGCCCATGGCAGTGTAATGGAGGGAGATGCATACTCCACCTGGGTGAGATTGGGGGGAGATGCATACTCCACCTGGGTGAGATTGTGGGGGAGGAAGATGCATACTCCACCTGGGTGAGATTGGGGGGATATGCATTATCCACCTGGGTGAGATTGGGGGGGTTACATATTCTACCTGGGTGAGATTCGGGGGATGCATACCTCCACCTGGGTGATTTGGGGTGGTGACTGGACAATGCCCATACAGCAAAACACTGTTCCCCAAAACATCCCAACCTGAACATGACACATACATGTCATACAAATAATCAATGCTGCACACCAATGCCAATATGCCAGACTTGCAAGCATCCCACATCCCTCAACATGTCCATGCACATAATCTGAACGTACCCTCTGTAACACAAATCAGCAACATGCAGTGAGTATGCGTAATGTACATGACCGCAGCAAAGCACAACACAGGACATGCATCCATGAGATGTATTCCACCAAGGGAATACACTGATTGTCACTGGCCCTCCACAACAGTAGCGCTGCATGTCACCATGGGAATAACAACCGATGAATGACAGATAAAACCTGTGCCAATGCTGCAAGTAAAAATACATACAAAGTACTGTACATCACCTATATGAGTGCAAATACAGTGGAAGGCATCCACAGTACATGTGCACCAGCATGCACATGGACACCCTGCATCATCTGGATAATGCAATCCACACCTGCAGTCCAATAGAACAGTACACATTGTGGCAAATAAACATGTGTACAGACATCCAGGGACATGTGCATGTGAACACCGAATAGCTGCAGGCATGAGAGTGATGAGTCCAGGTGCCATGGTAGAAATTGACTCACACATACCTCATTGTGCTCCCATGCAGGTGATGCTGGCTATCCCATGAAGCCATGGCTCCTCACCCCTGTCCGCAACCCACAGAACAGGCATGAGGAGGACTACAATCGGGCACATACCCGTATCCGTGTGTTGATCGAGCAGACATTTGGCCTGTTGAAGGCATGGTTCTGCTGCCTCAGCAGGTCTGGTGGCGCACTCCTTTACGGGCCTGAGAAGCTGGGAAAGATCGCCATGGTCCGTGCCATGCTGCACAACATGTGCATCCGGAGAAACGTACCACTACCACCTGACAATGACCAGCATGCACCGGGTGAGGATGATGATGATGAGGGAGGGGAAGTAGCACCTCTGCCAGATCGCGATGCACAAGATGCATGTGCTGTGCACCAATCAGTGATTGGGATTTCTTCTGATACACAGGGATGCTGAGGATTCTGTGTTAGTTGTACACTGGGCACTGGGATTGTGTGCATATGGACACAGGGTGTGGGGGGAGTTGGGCACTGTGTACTGTAATGAATTGAATAAACCCACGCCAAATAAACAATGTCCAATCATGACATGTTTTTGCACACAATTGGTGTATTGAATAGTCTACATCATTGTGAATGAACCCTCCACCTCACACACACCCCCCTTCCCCCCAACACCTCCAACACCCCATTTCACCTGCCCTCATACCCACTCCCCCATTAACATCCCACACATGATGTGCAATAAATGTTTTGCCATTAAACTGCAGTCAGGACATGCAGGATGGCCCTGCTAGTGCCAGCTTCTTTTGGGTTCCGGGGGCTGCATATCAGTGAGCTACGTGCTGCACCTGGTGAACCTCACAGGGCTGGTTTGTGTCGAGCTGGCAGGAGTGATGGATGATGTCGACGTGCCTGCTTGTGCGTCTGTTGGTGCAGGATGCTGGTGCTGTAAATTATCTGTATTCCAGCCCAGGACCTGGGTCAATGCTGCTAAACCCTCATGTATTAGCTGTGTGTTGTTGTTCATGGCCACAATGAGTGCAGCATTGGCTTCACGGAGTTTGCGGTGGGCCAATTCTCCCTCTGCGACATACTGATTGACCAGCTCTGTCATCTGCACCTGGCGGCCCTCCATTCTTGCCATGCTGCCCTCCCTGTCTCAGATGGCTGTGGAGGTGGACAGGGCACTTGCAGTGGGGCCCAATGCAAGGCTGTCCTCTAATGGGGACCAAAGATGTGGCCTCCCATGTCCTCCAGACTGGTGCTGATGGGTGCCTTCTGGGGTGCCCTGTGTGGTGTGCAGGGGGGTGGCCGGGGTCTTGGCATATGTGCACCATCCCCATAGAGGTTGGCGTGCCCGTCAGAGTGGTCATCACTGTGACCCTCTCCCTCAGCATCGCTATGGGGGGCTGAGGCAGCTGCCTCCCCAATGGAGCTGGTGGTAGCAGACAGTTTCCCGTCCGCCTCTGCTTCGACCACAGTGGAAAAGTCCTGTGTAACAGTTTCATCAGCTGGTGTCTCAGATGGTGTTTGGCTGTCCTGTGGCCTGCCCTGTGTTTGTGCTGCTGCTCTGTGTGGCAGTCTGGGCATCAATATTGCCCTAGATGTTGATGCCCTGGTGCCATCATCGCTGGGCCTGGATTCCTTGATGGGTGTCTGTGCGGCAGCAACCTGGCTGTCACTGTCAACATCCGCGCCTATGGGGGACCAAGAGAGGCAGGGCAGTAGTGATGGTGGTACGTGCATGATGCATACATTGGTGTTAGTGCAGTTGTTCCCATTTGATGCATTGCATTCTTGTAGTTGTGACGGACAGGGTGCTTGCAAAAGGGGGGGCATATTGGCATACGTCAGGTACTCACATTTTAGCAATGGTGTCTGCTGTGTGGCCTACCGTTGTATGGCAGTTTGCGTGATATGTGACACATGCTGTTTTTCTGTGTGTTGGGTGTGTATTGGTAATGGAATTGGCATGCAGCATGCATATCAATGTGACAGTGTTTGGGCCACCATCTGGACCTGGATATGTAAATGTGTGTATGATGGGGCATGCATTGCCTTACTTCACTATCACATTGCTTGGCCTACATCATGCTTTGGTTATCTGTGGTTTGTGGGGACACTCACCTCCATCTGCCGATGACGGTAATCCCAACTCCACGTCTCCGAACCCCTTGATTGTCTCCATGCTTATGGTGCTGCTGCATGTTCCCTCCCACCTTGTGAGTTTTGTGGGAGAGTCGTCGACGCCGCATGATGCCACCCTGCCTGCGGTTGGCCAACATAATATTTCTGACAGAGAGACGTAGATCATCCCAACGCTTCTTCACTTCTTTGACTGTGCGGTTGGTGGTGCCGACCGCAGTGACCTTCCTGGCCACTTCCTCCTAAATTTCTTTGTTGCGCAGTTGGGCTGGATGCCTTAAGTCTGCAGCGAACACTTTGTCAGCGTGGCCAACCAACTACTTACTATGTGTGAACCAAGAGTAAGATTGCTATGGATGAACTAAGAGCAAACATATTTTTCAAATTAAGGAAATTACAAATAAGGAAGCTGGAAAGAGTTTCTGAGAATTGGTCTACAAAGACCTTTATTTGTAAAAACCATGGTTCTTTTTGATGAAATTAATGATCCACGATTTTAAATGTATTATGATGAATGATATTATATTGTATTTTATGGAATATTTTTCTAAAAATGTTTTATGCATTAATTAATAAAATTGAGTAATGAATAACTAAAGTATACAGTTGTAGCCTCTTGTCTCCATACCCATTCCCTTTTCTAAAGAACACTAGATTAAGGTTGTTCCTTTTTCTCAGGACATCATATCTGTTCAATATATAACTTACCCTAGATGTTCTTGAAGTAGGGCTTTCCCACCTTTGTGGTTTTTGAACCAACGTGTCGGCCAACATGTTCAGCTCGTCATCGCAAAATCTCTTCTTGCGCAGGTGGGGGGCGCCTTTCCTGGTTGCTTTTGCCATTTTGAGGTGATTCTGGATTCTCTCTAGTCAGTAAAAGTACTGTGTTTGGAGGATTGCGATGGATTGTGTTTTTAAAGATGGCCGCAGCGCATTTCCGGTTCCGGCGTGATGACGTTACTTCCGGGTCCAGTATTACGGGCCCGGTATTACCAAGATGGTATTACCGGGTCTGTTATTTAGGGGGTGCTAACGGGCGGTGGCGGTATCAGCGGGTTTTGTGATGCCACTATCAGGGGGTTGGGGGATCTTTAACGGCATGCGGTGCAGCCATTACCG
Organism: Ambystoma mexicanum; assembly: GCF_040938575.1. Lineage (NCBI taxonomy): Eukaryota > Metazoa > Chordata > Amphibia > Caudata > Ambystomatidae > Ambystoma > Ambystoma mexicanum. Next base: position 356,802,682 of record NC_090940.1, read on the forward strand.
GCATAGAGGTATGCGCATGCACCAGCTCTGGTAATCCTGGAATAATTAGTGGTTGTTATTTTAGCTTGTTATATTATTGCATAATATTTGTGTTTTGTGTGATTAGGAACATGCCTTAGAAGGAGTAATAACTTTGTGCAGCGCAGTGTGGTTTGGCATTGGATGGTTTCATGGAGTGCTGTATGTGTGCAAGGAAGGGGGACAGAAAAGGGTGAGGGTTGATTTTCTTTTCCTGTTACAAGCAGACAGCTGTGTGCTCAGCACATTAGCAGGACTTTGAGGGGTCAGTACTAGATGGAAATCACCAACAATGGAACACATCATAATCAGTGGATTGTGGAGACAGAAGGAGATGGGATGCCCTGCCCATGGCTAGGGCAGGGCTCACACAACAAGAGCATCTTGGAACTCATGTCCTCATTTTTAGTATCAAAGTATAAGCGGAAGCAACTACAAAAGAGAAAATACATTTTAGATATCTGGTGTATGTTCGAAGACACAGAAGATCAGGGGAATGGAGTAGAGGTGCAGAGACAGAGAGATGGAGTGTGCAAGAAAGGAGAAGGAGAGGGTGGGACACCAGCGGAGTGCGAGGGATATATCCCTTGACAGCATATCCCGCAGAAGGGTACACCAATCCAATCTATGTACCCGTTGTGACAAGGACTACTTCTGCTGCGGTGAGGACCCCTTCAGCACCAGTAACCCTAAGTATCGGCATCTGCAGGTTTCAGGTCAAGAGAGTTTGAAAACAGGTTGACTAATTGTTAACAGAATTGAACAGGATACAATAATCCTCAAGAGAGGAGAGGGATCTAGTGGCACCAGGAGATGGATCAGGAGAATGGAAATCAGGAGATTTGTTGTTTAGAATTAATCAGGGAGGAATACAAAATGTACATGTTGAAAAGGAAGGAGGCAATGGTAAGTTGACGTATTTTGAATCAGATACGGTGGGGTGATGAGGAAGGACGTGAGTGATTTGTTCACTGAGGACCACGGTGAAGAAGAAGAAAGGGGTGAAGTGGCGGCTGAGAGTACCCCCCGAGCAGTAGGCACTTGAGGGTGGGGCAGGTTGAGGAATATGAACGGCGGAATGGTGACAGAAGAAAAAGGGGACGTTTGAAGAAGGGCATGAGAATTTGGGTAAAGATGCAGATGCCCCTAATACATAAGGGGGCAGGGTGATCACAATAAGTGCCCTGGCCCCAGATGGATAAGAATATTTTGATTAAGGCCTGTTACACTCACCTGGTATCCACGGGGGCGCCACACGATACTGGATGGAGGCCTAAGCGCTATCCCGGACCCCTCTCTGCTTGGTTATGTGCCAGGCGTTGGGTAGCGCCTGTAACAGGAGAATGGAGGGTTAAGATACTGGTTCTGTGATTGGTGGACTCCCACCTCCCTCTGGTCCAAATCACCTCCCTTAGTGTTATTGCTCACCTTAGGTTTTTGTGCGTTGAACTCTCCGTCCTGCGTCTCTGTGCAGGGGGGCATGGTTGGTGCGGGTGTTCCATGGACCTAGTTGCTTCACTGGTCCGTGTGCCCTTATGTCGGGTCCAGACCGGCTGTGACTCCGACTCTGCTTGCTGTCTTCCAGGTGAGTTACAATGTGTTTTCTGTCTTTATTCTGTCTCTTTCTTTCCCTCCATTTTCTCTTTCTTCTTGGAGTCTTGCTCCACTACGCTGTTCCCTAACAATGTCTCTTTTTGTTTTCACAGGGATGGTTGCGATCTCGGAGTTGCCGCGCCGATGGCGAAGACCACAGTGAGTTATTGAGGTGCGGAGCGCTGCGCTGTTTATTGGTGTTAATTGCTAACCTGTGTTCTCTTCTCTTTGTACAGGTTGCGGTGATGTTCCGGAGTGATGAGCAATCAAAGCACTGCTTGCCCAGGTAAGTGCTTTGTTAATGCTGACCTTGTTCCTTCTCTCTTGCAGGTTGCGGTGAAACCCAAATATGGGCGAGTTAAGAGAAGCGCAGGGTGCTGCCAGGACTCACTGCTTGCCCAGGTAAGAATTGTTATTAATGCTGTCCTTGTTTCTTTACCTTTGCAGGTTGCGATGAACTCCGGAGATGGGCAAAGTAAGCGAAGCGTAGGATGGATTCAAGACCGGTTACTTCACAGGTAAGTGTTCTTCTTCGCTAATGATGTTCTTGTTCTTCCAGGATATTAATGGAATCCGGATTTAGGGCTTCAGGATCGGGCCACCGGAGAACGAGATGAGCAGGAGCTGGACACGGTGAGGGTTATGCTGCAGGAGTATAGAATAACGCGAAGCGTGTTCTGCTGTTTGGGTGTGGTTCAAATAGCCCAGGTAAAGTAGTTCCAGGCCAAGTAGTCCAGGCCCAGAGACACCAAAAACACTAGACTGCATGGCTTGGTTCTAAAGAACTGAGCTGTGTAATAGGCCTCCATGTTGGATTAAGGTCCAAAACTGGTATTGCTTTATTCCTGATAATGTGCCTGGGGCCAAAGGCACCAGGACTCACTCCATGTATGTTTCTGATGGAGTTTTAAGGCCCTTGGGGCCACCGTGAAGAGCTTTAGCCCCACTGCTGCCAGGGGGTGGTTGGTTATACCTGAGGGGGTCACGGGTATGGATCGTGACAGCCCCTCCCACAGCTCACATCAGGGGCGGGCATGTGGATATACACATTTAAAAAGCAAACAGTAGGGGTGCCTCTGTCAGTAGGGGATCTTAAGAGCTTGATGCTTGCCATAATTGGGGACCAGCCTGGGGATGTGTGGGTTAAAGATGGATATCTGGGTCTAACCCTGGGGGACGATGAACATGATGGAGCATTATTTAATGGAATTGGTGCACAAGTGTGGGACGTGTTACAGAGGGCTTTCCAGGATACCCCCGATTTACAGTCCCTAATGCAGTGCACAATGGGAGATGACAAGGATCCAGCTAAAGTCAGTCTGAAATTACAAGAGATTGGGAGTGCTGAGATGGAGGACTGTGGGTTTGTTCAATGTCATTTTTCTGTTTTATTGTTAAGGGAGGATTGCCAAAGGAAGTGAAGAAGGCCTTAGATAACATTGTGGGTATTGAGGCAAAGGTGTGGCCAGAAATACAAAGCAAAATAGTGCATCATTGCAAAAGGATTAAGGAACGGGAGAGGGAAACAGCTCAAAGGCATCAGTCGGGGAAAGGCGAAATTGGTAGAAAACAAATTGGCAGAAGTTGTAGTTCAGGTCCCTGTGTTAACGCATGTACAGGTAGAGGGAACAGAAAGTACTCAACAAGTTGTGAGCACCACTATTGCTGCACTCTGGGCTGAAGGAGAACAAGGACAGTGGAACGGGGGACAACAGTACCCCGGCCCACAGTGGCATCAAGGAAGGCCGCAGCAAGGAAGAGGGGGATTTCGAGGAGCTAGAAGAGGTGGTTTTTGACCTGGGGGTGAGTTTGGATCATCCCATTGTTGGAGTTGTTTAAGGTGGGGGCATTTTGCGAAGGAATGCATGAGAAGGTCTGCATTGAGGTATAATTATGGTCCACAGCAACAGGGCCAAAGTCCCCAAGGGCCACAAGGATATGGGCATCCGCAACAGGGTCAAGGATATCAGAACCAAGGGTATTCACAGGGGCAACACCAAACATATAATCAGCAGCCTCAAGCAGATGACATGCATGTGCGTCATCCACCACAGCAACAGCACATTGAGCAGGGTACCAAATGGGGCTACCACTCCCTACAGAGGGGTAGCCGTGATGGGGGCAACATAACCTGATTAGGACAGCCCACAGAGAGCACTCGCATGTCTGGTCTTGTCAATGACCATCCACCCTAAAGAGGAACCTTTGGTGGGGGCGGAGATTGGAAATAAACAGTACATGTTTATGGTGGACTCAGGAACAACAAATTCATGTATCATGGTGGGAAATGTTCCCTTATCAGGAACATATATTGTTGCATAGGGATTCTCTGGGGCTATGTCTAAGGAGCTGGGCATAAAGGTGGGAGGGAAGGGAGTGTGAGTACCCTTACTATATTCTGTAAATGGATTTTTACCCCCTCAATGATGTGGTGCAGAAAGAATTTCCAGTCATTCCGAATCCTGTGACCATTTTATCTAGCATCCCCAAAGAGGCCACATATTTTACTGTAGTGGACTGGAAAAATGCATTCTTCTCGATCCCACTCCATCCTGAGTCGGGGTACCTCACAACATTTACACAGGGCAAGATGCAGTTCAAACATACTAGGTTACCTCAGGGGTACTGCGAGAGCCTGAGCATATTCAACAGAATACTGCATGCTGATTTAGGGAATATACAAGTGCCTATCATTATTTTCCAGTAAGTGGACAACCTGTTAGTGTGTAGTGACAGTGAACAGCACTGTCAAAGGGACTACATTGCACTCCTACAATTGCTGGCCTGCAGGGGTACAAGGTCGACAAGGCAAAATTGCAATATTGTCAACAGGAGGTGCTCTACCTAGAGCAGTTAATATCAGTGAATGGTAAAAGAATACTACCAGATAGGGCAGTGTGAGTACGCGCCACCCCCAGACCTGCCTCAGCTAAAGAAATGCAGAAGTGTCTGGGCCTGTGCAACTACTGTAGGACATGGATACTAGATTACGCGGCATACACAAGGCCACTTTTGCAGGCCTTTAGGGAAGCACAAAAAACAAAGGACCACAAGTAACAGTGGATGGCAGGCATGAACAAACCATTTGATGACCCATACTGGCAATCCCAGATTACATGCAGGAATTCTACTTGTTTTCACATTCCGATGGCCAGCTTATGACAATGGTATTAGGGCCATTAGCCATTGGCATATTATAGCAGCACTTTCGATGCAGTGATGCAAGGGCAAGGGCAGTTTGCATGATCAAGGTTAAGTTGTGGGCATTAAGACTTATGATGATGCAAAACCTATATGTGTTGGACATGTTAACAGCAATGGAAGGTGGGGTTTGCAAAATGTTTGCCGATTCCTGGTGCACATTTGTACCTCCAGAAGATGCAGAGAGCACATCATTATCTCACATCATTGGAGCAGTCCATGGCCTGGGTGTTCGCATGAAGAAGACGGGAGGAGAACAGGACAATGGATGGTTTACTTTATCATTTAGTTGGGCCACACCATGGCTCGAAGTGATCATGAAGCTGTTAATGGCCATCTTCGTGTTCATCCTTGTTATGTTCTCAACTTGTCAGCTGGGCTTTTGATTTTGTTCCGTAGGGGGGAGAGTTTGCGGTCAGTGTCTAGGGTCTGGGTGCAAATGAAGGGAATTCAGCCATAGGTGGAAGCAGAGAAGAAATGGAAGCACGGACCTCCAGCAGAGTTTGTTACTGTAGAAGGAATTGAAAGGGGGAATTGTTGGAAAGGTGGCACACAACCCCCCCCCCCCCCCCCCTTGGTGCTTTCGGGTGAGGCGAGATGCATTTGAACACTATGATGGGCCAAGGTTCCCAGTCTAAATCTAACGTTGGGAAGGGGACATCCCTGCTCCACCCAGTCAAGATGCATTTAAAGCACTATGATGGGCTAGGGGGTAGAGAGAATGGTGAGAGGACCACCTCCCAGTATAAAAGGACCCCCCTCCAATATAACCAAATATTGTCTATCCACATATCACAGCATAAGGCATGAGCAGCATTGCTATTTTGTTTTGATATTATTAACCATAGGGAGAAGGGAAGGCCTACGTGGTAAATGCATGCACTAGACCCAGATCGGGAAACAAGGAAAAACCTAAGCCATACCCGAGCTCCCATGAGGACAGCCCACACCCTCAACCGCCACAACAACTATTCATTGTTCAAATAGTGTTGCAAAGATGTTCGAGAGGAAAGTTCCGTACAAGGCATGATCATATACCAGTGCCTGGTGTACATGTTATCTCACACTGGCCAAAGCATGACCTGGTCCATCCTAATTGACAATGTGTTATAGCCCATATAACTCACTAAAACTTAATACCCTTGAATTCCATGGCACTAGGTGCCCTTTGACCATCCAACCCAAAGTAAGACGTCCTGGGATGTTCAAAGAGGAAGGACAAGGAGCATCGTTGAAGCGACAATCGTGTGATTTGTATTGCGAGTTGCTAATTCAAAACGAGGGTGGAGACCTTGGAGCTGGATGGCAAGGAAGGGAGTGAGTGATATATGTGTGTGTGAAGGTTAGAGTGCCCCAGAAATCCATTGTGCCCGTCTTAAAGCCTGTCAAGTGCACAGTATGAGTGATAAAGTCATTGAATGGTAGGAGTATAATTAATTTGTTTTCTGACCTTCAACATGAGAAGAAGATGATCACTGCAGCACCCACGTGACAGAAGACAGATGGATTGGGATGGAACCAATGGCCTGGCCTCCCTTAATGCACAGGCGGATCCTGTATAGGCACACATCAACCAGCCATGCAGTATTTTACCATATGTATTGGCGTATGTATGACAATGTTTTTCTTTATACAATTCTGCTTGTATTACTTTTTAGCACAACATTCTTATCAGTAGAGTTATTTGCTGTTGCTCTCATCTGAGTGTGAGATAAAAATGTGTTATACTTACAAGATTGACTTGGCCCTTTCTTCCGTAGTGGGTTGTATTCTCTCTGATGTGAGCATTCAAGGACTTGCCATCACTAACATAGAGTGATTTTGCATATGGCAGAGATATATAACGTTCATTTTAAACTAGCACTGTACCAAACAACCTAAAATATGCTTGGGTACTACCTCTACTAAAAAAGCCTACTCTAGACCCTAGTATTCCATCCAACTATAGACCTATCACTACAGTACCTTTCTTACTGAAAATGCTGGATCGAGCAGCAAACCTGCAGATTTAACACCACCTGGAATCCAACAATCTTCTCGGTCTCAGACAATTGGGGTTCAGACCCAAACATGGGACCGAAACAGTATTTCTGGACCTTAAGACCCAAATCCAAATCCTCAAATATAAAGGCAAAATGGCCCTACTCCATCTCCTCGACTTGTCGGCTGCGTTCGACCTTGTTAATCACAAGGTCCTCTGCAACCATCTCACATCAGCGACACACTTCTCAGATCAAGCCAACGCCTGGATTAAGTAATTCCTAAAAAATAGATCTATGAGAGTCTTTGCAAGCCTCAGCCTCTGCAGAACAAATACCAGTCATATGCAGGGTTCCTCAAGGCTCCTGTGTGTCACCAACACTATACAATGGGCCTCATTACGACCCTGGCGGAAATCGAAAAACGATGGCGGAAATGCAATACCGCCATCGAATAGCGCTCGGTGCGACTATGACCCGTCACCGCAAAGTACGATGCCATTAGCGACACCGTAGTGAACGCCAACGCTAACTGCACCAAGTACGCGCGCGCGCGCCATGCCAAACCGTAAATACCACCATGGCGCAAGGGTACGCGAATTCCGACCCTAGCGGACATGTACCTAACGCCATCAAGCACGGCGGAAAGTACCATTCCGCCATGGTGAGAAGTACGGCATCGCGAATCAACCGTAAACGGCCCCACTGAGTGCCTGTACACCGCTCCCTGGCCACATAGTACAACTCCCCGTAGGTGCAATGAAGTCACAATGCAACCAGTGAAATGTACAAGTCACCCATGCATGCCAACGAACAAAAGAATCTCAAGAGGGGCCAATGGGAGCTGCAGGGCACAGATGGCACGAATACAGAAGCCATTCCAATGGACATGACCACAGTCCCCCACCAAGAAACGCACGCAAACACAGGCACCTGTGACCAGCAATATTCCGAAAATCACATCATTCCACCAGTCCACCTGGCTGACCGGCATCTGTTACACAAAACCTAATCCCCCGCCCCTGAGCATGACATCATTCAAACAGTCATATTGGCAGCCCTCATCCCTGACCTCACTGGGCTTCGTAGGCAAACGCGCCCAGCACAGTACCACGCAACTATACTCCGAAGCTGGAACCCAATGCAGATCTCCTCACAATACATCGCTCCCCAAATAGGAATATGCCACATCACTTGCAAAGAAGAACGCTACACGGCCCATATCAGAATAGAAATTTAATGCACAACAAATACACCAAGCCCATACAGCCATTAGGCCATGAACTCCAAAACACATTTCACCATTGTGGGCTGCATCCACAAGAAATGACCAGCTACTTCTTGTGTGACGCCCTGTTCCTTCATGGTACACAGGGCCACATTCTCGTACGAAAAGGCAACATGGAAGCGCACAGAACCGCAGGGCCGTCCCAATGGGGAGGCACTAGTCCAGCTGAAAGGCCGAAATGTTGCTCCGAGCCACTAGTACTGCGTAAGGGCATGTGGCCCATTGGCGATCGTCCCATAAGATCGTAATGCTGCTCCACTGATTAACACGAAGCAGCAGGTGTCGGGAGTAAAAGCCATCTGCAGGAGTGGCATACAGATGGCAGTGGCAAAAGGGGAGGAGATACCTGTCAACCAAAAGAAAAGAAAAAGAACAGAATGGCCATCAGAACTACATTCGAACAACTCACTTCAATGATCACACTAAATCCACAGCCATATGCATGCTAGCCCACTCCAAAGGATCATCACCACCCCAAAACCACTTGCGACTCATAACTATCTATATCGAGGTGTAAACACCATCACAAACGAGTGTACCTGTGCATGCGTCTGTGAAAACAGAATCCATCAGATGGGATTGGTAACGTGCATGGACACAAGTGTCTGAGGGCGCGTCGAGACAGGGAGGGCTCAACAAGGCCAGATAGACGATGGTCCCACTATGGCAGCCCTGCATCACATAGCGCAGGGGAGGCGGACAGATTCCAAGAAGCCCTGTACATGGCAAACACTGTATCAAATCATCTGTCCATGCATCCATTCATCATTCCCTCATCCCGTAATGATAACGCCTGTTTCCATACTCACATAACATGTGAGAATTCCATTGAGTCTGTGCGTTATGCAGCCTGCAAAATCCACTGTGCCCCAGCCCGTAATTCCAGTGTTGTGAAGTAACATGTATTTGGGAACGTCCGGCCTCACCGTCCACTTCGCTATTGGGCATCCCAAACTATTCATATCAATCATTGCATCATCGCCATGGCCCCTGTCCCAAGGACATTGAACAATAGAACGTTATATTTGCAGTCAGACCTGTGGGCATCTCCTCGCCGCTAGCTGATAACCGAAAGCGCCGCCCTTCGAATTCCTCATTTGCAACATCACGTCGAAAAGGCATCTGTGGCCGCTTGAAATCACAAATTAATCCATCTAGTGCGGCTGTGTGTGAAAATGGCAACTGCCTTCACTCACAAATGGGACGCCCCGCCCGTCGTTGCAACTCGGTACAGTGATGCATGAGGGTCCACCGTTACTCGAGTACTACGTTCCACTGACCCTTCACAAGTCTGTTCGCGACTGCAAAGATTGTATGTGAAACAATGGGACCATAGCCGAATGAACATATCAACCAATGTTACACGGCCATCGGGTACAAATACATGATTGCAATAGCAAGATGCCATTCCTCGAATTGCAGCGTTGTGTGCGGGACGTGCTCGGCCAAAGGGGAGAGCAGCTTGCACAGGTGGAATGAATCACCACAGGTGGAGGCCATACAGCCTGAAAACACATAAATTGCACACCCAGTCTCCTCCCACAACCACACCCACTCCGAAATGCTACCGGCAGGACTCGCGATGTTGGCCCTGGGGGACCTGATAGCACTGCAAGTACTCCAACTCCAAGAAGAAGACGAACACCAACTACAACCGGCCGCACGGAGGAGACGCAGGAGGAGGAGGAGGGCAAGGCAGGGCCAGCAAGGGCCGCCAGCACAGCCACTACCACCACGTAGGCAGCCCGCAATCCCACGCCTCCGAGCACATCCGTTCAACCTCACTGATGAGCAGATCCACACCCTCTACCGTTTGGACCGGGACACCATAGCCGCCATTGTGGACATGACACAGGCTGACCTTGTCAGCATGATAGATAGCCCAACCGCCATCCCACCCCTACTGAAGGTGGTGTCTGTACTCCACTTCCTGGCCACAGGCACCTACCAGCACACAGTCGGACAGTTGCATGGCATTTCTCAGCCACTGTTCTCACGGACACTATTGCAAGTGCTCGATGCCCTCCTGCAGCACGCAGACGACTACATCTCTCTACCACGCTCGGAGCAGGAAATTACCAACACAAAAGTGGGATTCCATGCACTTGCCGGCATACCGGGTTGCCTTGGTGCCATCGACTGCACCCATGTGGAATTGGTCGTCCCACATGCCATGGAGGCCCAGTACTGCAACCGAAAACAATTTCATTCTCTGAATGTACAAATGGTGTGTGACTCCAACAGGATCATTACACATTGTTGTGCCAGATTCCCTGGATCAACCCATGATTCTATGGTCTTGAGGAACTCAACAATACCACGCTACATGGAGCGACACGCAGGGTACAGATCCTGGCTACTCGGTGAGTCTCATTTCATGCATGATGATGTGGGGTATGTGATGCGGCAATGACCTGGCAGGAAGGGGGGGGGGGTGCGTACGTAGCAATGGCATTCCACATAATTCGTTTATCGTCCACATACAGGTGATGCCGGATATCCACTGAAGAGATGGCTCCTCACACCAGTCCGGAACCCACGGGACCAGCATGAGGAGGACTACAACCATGCCCACTCACGTACCCGTGTAGTCATTGAACAGGCATTCGGCCTACTGAAGACTCGTTTCCGGTGCCTCAGCAGGTCTGGCGGGGCACTCCTGTACCGCCATGAGAAGGTTGCAAAGATGGTGATGGCATGTGTCATGCTACACAACATGTGCGTACGTAGAAATGTGCCCATGCCCCCTGACGCAGAACTGCAAGCACCTGAAGATGGTCATGATGAGGGTGGGGATGTGGCAGCACCTCAAGGAGTCCGCGAGGCACAGGAGGGCCGTGACATTCGTCAGCATCTCATTGATGCATGCTTCTAGCACTCACGCCTGGTGGCTGATACATGGACACGGGACTCGTGGCACTGTGTGTGTCTGGTACATGCACAATATGGACTGTACGCCTATGATGGCCTAGTACACAAAGATCATTGTCCACACATCTCATTGGTTGATCGTGCATTGTTTATGGCATATGTGATATCATGTTGAACACCCTATCGACCCGCCACCCAAGTGAGCCCAACACACCCCCTCCACCCTCCTACCTCCCCCCCGAACACCAGTGTCCAAAGATGCTCATTGTCAGTGGGCAGTCGCTATTGCAAGCCCCCTCTGCGGGTATCAGGGGCACCCCTGCCTGTGGAGCGCAGGTTCCTCCCAGATCTACGTTGGGGGCTGCCCTGGACGGAACTTGCAACGGATGTTGTCTCTGCCTGCTCACGTCCATGCATGTCCCTAAGGGTTTGTGAGAGCTCAGTGAGCACACGGCGCACTGCGGCAAGTTCGGCACATACGTCTTTGGACGTCGCATGCAGTTCCCCCCTCAGGCTCTCGGTGCTTCTCTCCATTTGGACTCTCAGGCTCTCGGTGCTACTCTCCATTTGGACTCTCAGGCTCTCGGTGCTACTCTCCATTTGTACTCTCAGGCACTCGGTGCTACTCTCCATTTGTGCCCTTAGTGTCTCTGTACTTCTCTCCATTTCTGCCCTAAATGTCTCAGTTGATGTTTCTATGTCTGCCTTAGTGCCCCCACATTCATCGGCATGGTCCTTGAGGAGCGTGGCCAGTTGCTGCTGTTGCACGATTAACTGGTCGAGGGACTGTTGCCTCTGCTGGGCCATGGCCATTTGCGGTGGTGTCACAGAGTGGCTGTTCGCCTCATGTTGCCCTGCCACAGGGCTTGTGGGGGATGGCCAGTCGTCGTCTTGTGGGTGCCCCTGCGTGGTATCCTCATGGTGTACGGGATGGAACAGACAGGGGGATTGGGACAGGTCATGGATGGATCTGACTTCGACATCCCCGTCTTCTGTGTCGGAGCATGCTGCCATTAATGGGGTGTCACCTATGGTGCTGCTGCCACCAGAGGCAGTGCCTTCTGTGGCATCCATTGGGGGGACCTGTGGTGCTGCTGTTGTGGGCATGCTGGCTGCTGGGGTGCCTGTTGATGTTCCCTCCTCTGTGCTGCCACCTGATTTGTGCTGCTGCCGTGTCTTGATGCGTGCAGCTGAGGTGGAGGGTCTTTGGCCGTTGGACTTGGCCCTCTTTGCAGGTGTGCTGGTAGGGGTGTCCTGAAGCTCGTCGTTTGGATCGGACCCTGTGGTGGAGTAAAGGAGGGCGAGCGTTATTAATGGGTCTGTGGGAATTGGAATGGCAATGTATCACATGCATTGGGGTGGTACCTGAGGGTGATTTGGGTCGGGGCCTTGGAGGTGCTTTCATTTGTGTGTGGAGTGAGGGTGCAGTTGTTTGGCAGCCTGCAGTTAGGATGTGCCTGCTGCACGTGTAGTGGGTGTTTTTGGGGTTTTTAATTATTTATGTATTTATTGTGAGTTTTAAAGTGCGCTATCAGGCCAATGTGTGTGGACGTTCTCCTGGCCATGTGTTGCTGTTGCGCTATGTGGACACATGTGATTCACATGATTGGACATTGTGGATTTGGCATGGTTTTATTTGGGCCACCTACCGGATTCTCCGGATGTCTGCACTCCTTTCTCCATCCCTCCGACTCCCTCTATGCTCTCCATTCCAATGGTGGAGGCACAGATTTCTTCCCAGGGGGTCAACTTGATGGGTGATTCCGATCCTCCCCCGGTGGCTGTGGCAATGTTGCGGTTGGCAGAAAGTATGCTACGGACGCGTATCCGCAGGTCGTCCCATCGCTTTCTGCATTGCTGTGGGTTGCGGGGTGCGGTCCCCACCGCACTTACCCGCTGTGCCACCAGGGCCCATATGGCCTTCTTGTTCGCAAGTGCCGTCCTGGTCATTTGCGTGGAGAAGACGGCGGCGGCATTCTCCTGGAGGGTCTCTGTAAGCACGGTGAGTTCCTCACTGGAGAAGTGGACCTGCCGCTTGCGGTCGCACGCTTTCTTTGCTACTTTTCCCATTTTTCTTGGTTTCGCTAGGGTGGATGACGGGTTGGGATGTGTCTCAGGGTAGTGTTTTTAGTGGTTGTGTGGATTTTGTGGTTTTATAGGTGTACGGCGTGTTGTTTCCCGTTCCGGGCCCATGTTTTTACTTCCGTTTCCGTATATTTACGGTCACCGTACTTTCCGGTTGGCGCTCACTGCGGTGTCCGCTAAGATGGGTGGCGGTATTGCACCTAGGGCGCCGTACGGCGGCGGTGTGGGCCGTTTTGGGGTCATTTCCGCCATCGCGGACTTTGCACTTCCGCCATGCCGTGGTGCTCGTGCCCGATGGGTCGGAATGGGCCGCACTTTGCTCCATCGTGCAATGGCGGAAACGCTATTTACGCTGTGGCGGTCCGGTCAGTCACTTTCCGCCAGGGTCGTAATGAGGGCCAATGTGTTTACTAAAACATTATTTGATTACTTTGATTATTTGGGTGTCACCTACACTAATTACACGGATAACACCCAAATACTCATCCCCATCACAGGCAACCATGCCTTAGACAGCCAAACACTCAACAACATCGATCTGACTATACAAGCCTGGATGGTCAAGCATAGACTCTCTCTCAATGATGAGAAGACAGAGCTCATCCTTCTTGGCTCACCTGCAAAATTGAATAAATTAAATGACCAATTCACCTCCTTCAATATCGATAGAAACATAATTAAAATCTCCAAAGATGTAAAAACTCTTTGTATTTACCTAGTCTCTGCTCTATCATTAAAAGTACAAACTAACGCCATTGCATCTTCGACTGCCTGCATCTGCAAACTCATTACCACTTGCAGACCCTTTTCAACGACTGAATACTGCATCACTTTAGCTAGAGCTCTAGTCTTATCATAGCTCGACTACTGCAACCACGCTGTACTTAGGGACGACACAACAGAATTAGAACAAAATTCAAGAGATTCAAAACAATGCCATTTGGTCAGCGATAAATATCCCTAGGTAGATATTGGTGAAAATGTTGGTGAGGGACCCTCCCTTTTTTTTTTTTTCTCTTTCTTTCTTCTTTCTCTTTTTCCCTTTTTTCCTCTTCCTGTTTGTGTTGTCTTTTGTACTTGTATATGTGTATTTGTTGTATGTTCCTTGAATTCATTGGATATAGTTATGCTAGAATGGACAAAATATGATATTTACAATGTACTGTAATTTTGATTATTACTGCTTAGTATGAGACGTTGTGTACTTTTTATGAGAATGTTGTTGTTTATTGGAAACTTAATAAAATGTTTCTGAAAAAAAAAAAAAAAAAAATATCCCTAGGTCACAACATATCTCTGAAATCAGAGGTAAACCGAATTGGCTGCCCATTAAGCAAAGAATCACACTTAAAACCCTATCACTTACCCACAAATGTCTCTCTAACCATGCTCACCAATACCTGTCCAGTAACTTCCACCGTAATATACCATCAAGACCAACTAGAACTGCTCAGTCACACTGCATCAAGATCCCTCTGTTCACCCTTCAAAGAGCAGGAGGCTCGAGTTTCCCTGTCTTGACAGCAAAAAGCTGGAACGCGCTTCCCACTACTTTAAGAGCAGAACCCTCATAACACCTATTCAGAAAAAACATGAAGCTCTGGCTCCTAGAGCAAGAACGCTGCTAATTCCATCACACTGAACACTACTGTATAGCCTTCTAGGCCATTGTAAATATGTTCTTCTGTTTTTCTTTTGGCATTCGTCTATGTATATATGTAACCTATTAACATGTTACCTCGTACTTATTCTCCCTTTTCTTCCTCCTCCTCTCAATCTGCAAATGTATATATGTAACCATGTAAAATGTAACTTTATAACTTCAAGCCAAGTGCCCAAATGCCTGAGGGCTCGGAGCACTCTAAAAATAAATAAAAACTAAAATAAACTAAACTAAGACATCTTTCTGGGCCAAATTTGGATATGGAGAACAAGTAAAGTGGTCCTGACTACAGCCCCACTACATCTTCAATCATCTTCTTCCTAGATAAAACAGTATCTGCTCTTTTGCTTCTTCTGGAGTACTTTATGGCTTCTCCCACAGTCTATCCTCATTCAATTCATACAGGCCTTTTTTGACATGGACCACACAGGGGATGCTTTTACCATCCTCAATGCTCAGGAGGTGTTTCATGGCATCTTGATACTTTCCCAACCATTTAGAGCTCTAAAGTCTCGCCCAATACAATATTGGTTGGAGAGAGGCTTGGTCGCCAATTGGGCATACATTGAGCTCCACATGTAGAAGAGTGTTGGGGTTACTTGAAGGGAGCTATGATATGGTATGCTATGATATGGCATTTATAACGCGCCTATACACAAGCTGTAGAAGTTGCTTCAGAAATGTGTTTTCCTCCTGGCTAAGATTGGATGTATTTGTATTGCCCCATAGTTCTGAAACCGTAGAGGGATGTGGGAACGGATTGTTTACTAGAGAGCTCAATAACCAGATGGAGTGCCCTCTCTCATGTTTATTGAAAAATGAAATTGTTGCACCGCCATATTTCTCCAACGTGGAACATGCCTTATCTACATACATGGCCGAGACCATTCTCGTTGAACCTCTTGCCCAAATAATTATAAAATGTGACTTGTTCCCGCATATAGCCTCCACAACAACAATACTCAGTTTACACTGCTTAGCAAATTTAGGCTTGAAGACCATGACCTTCGTTTATTCGGCATTCAAACGTAGGTCAAGGTCCCCACATTTCTTCATAAACGCTGGCAGGCAAGTTGTTAGCCCCAACGGGTAGTGGACAACAAGACTGCATCATCTGAATCGAGAAGAGCAGGATTTCTGTCCTGGCCCATCTTTGGTAAACCATGCTGTCCTCAAGCAGAGATGTTATGATGTGTTTTCCATAGAAATGCAGAAAAGTGAAGGTGCAATGACACAGCCTTGTCTTACAGCCCTGCAAATAGGGAAAGGGGAAGTGGTCTACCCAGCCATAACATATCTTACCACAGCTTGATTATAGTTGTACAACTCCTGGACTATTGCAATCAAACGTGCAGGGTTTTTTCTTTTTCATAGGACCTGCCATAATTTATCTTTCGGACTGCATCAAAAGCGGCTTCAAGTCCACACATATACTGCGTACAGTATCATACGTTTGTGCACAGTGTACTTTTCAATTAATACAAATAGGATTAAGATTTGGTCCACCATGCTTTTGTGCTTTTGGAGCATATCAAAGACCATTAATTATATTGTTATCATCTGCCCACTTTTGAAAAGGGAAACAATAGCCTTTGCAAAGATCTTCCCAGTGGCGCCCAGCAATGAGATAGGTCTTTAGTTGGCAGGAAAGACTGTGCCCCCTTTCTTGTAGATAGGGACTATAACTGCTTCTTGTCAGGTACATGGCACTATGTTAAGTTTGATCACTAATCACTACATTAAATAGTTTGCATATTACAGGGTTCCAGATGCCTGCCTCATCTTTGTACAGGTCCGCTGGTATGCTGTCTGTACCCAAAACCTTGCCACTATTTTGAGTGGTTATGGCTTCTAAAACGTCTATGAGGCCAAGTTGAAATTGACCCTTCATTGATAGCCATTCACAGTTGTGAGTATCCAGCATACTCTTGCTTATCTGGTCATTCTTGGGGTCCCAAGAAAGGTTTGAGAAATGGGTCTCCAAGTCAATTGCAGAAATACAGCATAGGAAGGGTACTTCTCCATTTTTTCCACCCCTGAGATAATCTTCTTGTAAGATATATAATCACCCGGAGAAGGTTCCTTTACATAACTGTGCCCGCTAATATAAACATAATTATCTGATTCTTTGCTTCGTGACATTATTTATCATTCAATCTATCTTTTGTTTGAATGTTCTTTTTGACCTTTCCGGTGTTACTGATTACATGCAGAAACAAATGATCAGCAAGCCAATCATACTCCATAAGAACCTTTTTGTCAAAGGCTTCTGCGCTACAAATTTCAGTTACATTGCGCAGGATTGCATTATATATTGATGTTTTCAGATCTGCAACCATTTGGCTGTTTTGCGGACATGCCCGCTCACTGCTATAGGAACCACCCTGTGTTTGATTGGGCGAGGGTGTGCAAGGTTGCTATGTAATCTTAGGCACTCTCTTCACATCATGTTAATTGGGGGAAGCTATTCTGTGGTGTGGGGATTGAGATCAGCAAATTCACGAATCCATTTCCTGGGCACATTGGGTCTGCTTTCCGCATCACCCATTGTCTTGTATCGAGAAGATCACTCCAAGACAAACCAAAGACAAGCCACAGAGGAGCAACCAGGTGTGACATGGTTTATGAAAAATTGTCCGAATTAGGTGAATGCCATATAAGGCCCAGTTAATTATTTTGTCAATAAAACATTGTAATGCCGTCATCTTCCAAAATTAAGAGACTGTCGTTGTGTATGCTTTGCCAGGAAAGCTAGTGGTGCTGATGTGTTGAGAGCAAGACGAAAGGTCCTACAGGTGTGTGAGGTGCTCCAGTGCTCAAGTTTTCCCCTTTCACCTCCAGATGTGTCTCTAGGGGTAAAAGGCCCTGATACTGGGAACACAGGAGAACCTCAGGATAGAGGAAACGAATCACTCTTTTTTTTGTTGGTTATTGTTTTTTCTCTATGTAGCGACAGGATGCCTAAGGGCTTTGGCGCTTAATAAATAAATAGAAATAGTCTTGGGAGGATAGCTCGGCGGCAACGTGGACGCCTTGGAAACAAGACGTCACGAAACAGCACAGGTTCGATCCTCGGGTCCGCGCTTAGAAAGCTCTGGGTGTTTAAGCGTGTTATAAATATGCAACTAAGAGAAAAACAATTACGCAACTACAACAACAAACAATTCCTGTAACAGCGCCTCGATGCCTGGGGGCTGAGTGAGCGCTTTAAAAATGTCAAATACATTTTAAAAAATATTACTTTGTGAGATAGCATTGATTGATTGATTATTTATAATGCACCTTCACACAATGTGTTTCAAGGAGCAGCAAGACAAGATGGTGGGGAAACGGAGATAAAACAAAGACAAAAAACAATCCTACTAGACCTATGTTGTATATACGAAAAGATAGATAAGTTGTTATTTGAGTATAGGTGAGAATGGTTTGATGCGAGTGTGGAGAGTGAGCATATAAAGTTTGGGTGAGAAGAGCATATTGGAGAAGTGAAGTTTGTGGAGTTGTTGTTGTGCAGAGATGGCATTTTGTTTTATGTTGGTAGTTAGTTTTTAGATAGTATGTCACTATGACATTGGGCCTCATTACAAGGATGCCGGTCTGGAAATAGAGTTGTCGGTAGCGCCAAACAGGCAAGTCTTTCCGGACCGGCATAGTATGAGTTGCAATGCCACTAACACCAGCACCGCAAGTGGCCCACCACATCTGGCAACACCATTGCTGGAATCTGCAGAGAGACGCGGCAGCCATGCCTGAGATACCAGCATGGCGTTAGTAAGTGCACATTCCGAGCTGCACGGATATGCAATTACCGGCATGGCTATGCCAACAGCAAAACAGTGCAGGAAACACTGACATCACGGACCAAGTATTAAGTAGGCTCAGGTGTGTAGAAACATGCCACAGGTGCACAAAATCAGCACAGGTGGTCCCAATGAGCAGTGCTACAGCACAAAAGGACCACTCCCACACCCCACAACCCTTACAATACTACCACGCTAGCAGTACTGGAGCTGGAGGTCCTGTCTGCAGGCCTACTACTTGAAGAGGCAGGGAGGCAGAGGATGACGTGGAGGCACTTGAGGAGAAGGAGGGCCATCATGGCCCAACAAAACCCCAATGTCCAGCAGATTGGAGCCCAGAGGCAGGCATCAATTCCACGCTTAAGGGCCACACCTTTCACCCTGAGTGAAAGCCTGATCCACACCATGTGCCGGCTAGACAGGTACACCATCACTTCAATAGGTGACCTGATCCATGACAACCTGGTCAGCCTCATAAATATCCACACAGCAATCCCCCCTTGCTCAAGGTAGTGTCTGTGCTACACTTTCCAGCCGCAGGCACATACCAACACACTGTGGGTGAGCTACATGGGATATTGCAAACCTGTTTTTCGTGTGTCCTGTTCTAGGACATTGATGCACTCCTGCATCATGTTGGAGACCACATCAGCCTACCCAGGACTGCTGACTAGGTCAATGGCATGAAAATAGCCTTCCATGCCCTTGCATGCATACCGAACATCATCAGTGCTTTGGACTGCACACATGTGGAGCTGGTGGCCAGGCATGATGTGGAGGCAGTGCACCACAACAGAAAACGGTATCACTCACTGAATGTGCAGATGGTGTGTGATGCCCGCCACCTCATCTCCCATTGCTGTGCCAGATTTACCGGTTCAACCCACGACTCCACCCTGCCTCGGTACATGGCATGTCACAGTAGACAGCCTACCTGGCTGCTGGGTGAGTCTAACTACAAGGGCATGTGCACTGTTGGATTGGGGGGGGGCAGAAAACACCATAGCTTAGCTGGCTGCTGGGTGAGTCAAACTACAAGGGCATGTGCACTGTTTTATTAGGGTGGCAGAAAACACCATAGCTTAGCTTGCTGCTGGGTGAGTCTAACTACACGGGCATGTGCACTGTTGGATTGGGGGCAAAGCACACCATAGCTTAGATGCTACTAGGTGAGTCAAACTACAAGAGCATGTGCACTGTTGGATTGGGAGGGCAGAAAACAGGATAGCTTAGCTGGCTGCTGGGTGAGTCTAACTGCAAGGGCATGTGCACTGTAGGATTGGGGGGCAAAACACTCCATAGCTTAGCTGGCTGCTAGTTGAGTCAAAATACAAGAGCATGTGCACTGTTTTATTAGGGGGGCAGAAAACACCATAGCTTAGCTGGCTGCTGGGTGAGTCTATCTATAAGGGCATGTGCACTGTTGGATTGGGAGGGCAGAAAACACCTTAGCTTAGCTGGCTTCTGGGTGAGTCTAACTACAAGGGCATGTGCACTGTTGGATTGGGGGCAAAACACACCATAGCTTAGCTGGCTGCTGGGTGAGTCAAACTACAAGGGCATGTGCACTGTTTTATTAGTGGGCAGAATACACCATAGCTTAGCTGGCTGCTGGGTGAGTCTAACTATAAGGGCATGTGCACTGTTGGATTGGGAGGGCAGAAAACACCATAGCTTAGCTGGCTGCTGGGTGAGTCTAACTACAAGGGCATGTGCACTGTTGGATTGGGAGGGCAGAAAACACCATTGCTTAGCTGGCTGCTGGGTTAGTCTAACTACACAGGCATGTGCACTGTTGGATTGGGGGCAAAACACACCATAGCTTAGCTGGCTGCTGGGTGAGTCAAACTACAAGGGCATGTGCACTGTTTTATTAGGGGGGCAGAAAACACCATAGTTTAGCTGGCTGCTGGGTGAGTCTAACTATAAGGGTGTGTGCACTGTTGGATTGGGAGGGCAGAAAACACCATAGTTTAGCTGGCTGCTGGGTGAGTCTAACTATAAGGGCGTGTGCACTGTTGGATTGGGTGGGCAGAAAACACCATAGCTTAGCTGGCTGCTGGGTGAGTCTAACTATAAGGGCATGTGTACTGTTGGATTGGGAGGGCAGAAAACACCTTATCTTAGCTGGCTGCTGGGTGAGTCTAACTACAAGGGCATGTGCACTGTTTTACTAGGGGGGCAGAAAACACCATAGCTTAGCTGGCTGCTGGGTGAGTCTAACTACAAGGACATGTGCACTGTTGGATTGGGGGCAGAACACACCACGTCTTGGATGGCTGCTAGGTGAGTCAAACTAAAGGGCATGTGCACTGTTTTATTAGGAGGGCAGAAAACACCATAGCTTAGCTGGCTGATGGATGAGTCTAACTACAAGGGCATGTGCAACGTTGGATCATGGGCATGCATAACACTGATCAGCAGTGGCTATGTGCAGTGTATGCATCAATTCGATATTTGGCAAGGTTTTATGAGTTTCTCCAATTAGCAAAACAGCCTGAAAGTGTGACCATGGATAAGAGCAAGGATCAGTATGTGCTACAATAGTACAATAAGTAAAGATTAAAAAGGGAAGGGGAGACAAACCTACTTTGTGTTTTGAGCGCATTAAACATGCAAGTGTAAAGGTTTCATTCAAGGTACAACACAGTAACGGCATGACAGAGTGCAAGGCCTTGACAGGCGTGTCTCAATTCAAGAACATTATCCAGTGCATGCACAACAACATCAATTCGGTACAGCAATACACAATGAACTACATGTACCAGAATGCCATACACCAAAGTGACAAAAAGAAGCACAAACACAGTCAACAAACCCACAACACATGATGCACAGACAGAGAATACTTGTGCTCTCACACACATAATGCCATTGGCCTGCAAACCAATTAGCCAGGTCGCCTGCCTGTTAGAAGTGCACAATCACACATGCATCTAATTTGAAATTTAAATGTTTTCAAGTACTTATCTCTGATTTAGTGTCATGGACATATTTGTATTATTGCATTGCAACAAAATAATGACACACACGCCAGTTACATTTGTGTTAGTTGTACTAAAAGGGTCAGAGGTCATGTTGGCTGTGAATGGGCCATGTCAAAGTCACTGCACACCACACACCCACCACACATTCCCACAATGTGCATGTCTGGTACACAAAATAGGACATATTCTAGCTAAACTGCATTTTGCATGTGCATTTTCTCAAGTGAACACTATATATACACCCTTTACCAACATGATATGGGCAGAAGTATGACATTGTACACTTTCTGTTGCTCCCGTGCAGGTGATGCTGGTTATCCCCTGATGCCATGGTTGATGACCCTCATGAGGCAACCGCACAATATTCACGAGCTGGCATACAACCGTGCCCATGTACATACTTGGTGCACAATAGAACAGACATTTGACCTTTAAAAGGCAGGGTTCTGCTGCCTCAGCAGTTCGTGGCGGGGGGTCACCATTGTACAGCCCTGTGCCACTGCCTCCCGACAAGGACCTGCACCCACCAGAGAAGTAGGAGGAGGACAGTATTGAGGAGCTGCCAATTGCTCAGCGTCGTGATGGCATGGATGGACTTGTCGCACAAGATGAACCTATGCACCACGACTTCTAATCACCTGTCACACACGCGGCACAGGCCAGCTAGTGCACTGGGCACTGCACATAAATAAAATCCCTCACTTACACTGAACAATCAATGTCCGTCATGATTTTTTGCAACACCAGCTGTAATTTGTGATAAGAAAATACATACAAATGTGAAATGGCTTAACTCGCAATAATATACCCCCCAACTATCCCTTCCCACTCCCCCTCCCCAAGTATTCCTCCCCACTCCCCTTTCCCAACTTTCTCTAAGCAACTCCTATCATGTTTTGGAATATTCATTAGCAAGATTCACAGACAGGGCACGCATGCGTCCAAGTCCTATTTTCGTCCCCTTTTTGGCTCTGGTCTGTGGCTGTGTGCCGAGCGAGACAGCCGCATGGAACACCGCTGAGGGCTGCTCTGCACAGAACTACCAGGTGTTGTGCTAGTTGATAGTGCGGGGGGTAGTACCATGGGCCTTAGGTCCAGGAAAGCCTGGAGTAACATGGCCATTGTTTCTGTGATGGACGACATCACGCGGTTGCCCTCCCGTACCCTGTGTGACATCTATACAATGGCACATGTGTAGTGACCAAGTGAACGTGCATTATGTCATCCACTGGCCTGGACACTCTTGTGCATGAGCTGTGCCTCCTGAAGGTGCTGCTACACCAGGGATGTCAGTGCATCCTGCCGCTGTTCCATCCTGTTGAGCCATCCTTCTATGACCCTCACACTGGGGAAGAGCGGATGTTGTGGGCTGATTAGGCCCATGGGGCTGAAGAGCAGGGGCTCCTCAATGCTGTGGTCTGTTGTGTCTCTGGTTTCCACACCACCCTCATCTGCTGTGTCGTCTAAAAAGCATCCATGTGCACGGCCTTGTGGCAGTGGTAGTGGAGGCGGCACTGCTGCATCTGGGTCTGCCGGGTTGGGTGCAGCTTGTGGGGCCTGAGATGGCAATGCAGGAGGCACCACAGGGGCCTTAGGTGGCAGTGCATGAGGGACCACGGGCGCCTGCTCTGGCAGTGCAGGAGGGACATGGGGCCTGCCGTGGCAGTGCAGGAGGGACCACAGTGGCCTGAGTTGCTGGGTGGATGCAGCTGGGGTTGTAGTTGCGGGTCTGTCTTTTGAGGCTGTGTAGTCGTAGGTTGAGGTGGTGGTGGTCATTTGTGTCCCTCAGCATTGACACCTGGTGCCCCTTGATGTGGTGGGATGGGCATATTCATTGCCAGATGATGTGCCTGAAGGAGTCAGAAAGGCAGGCCGTCAGTGATGAGTGTGGATTGATGAGGCAGACATTAATGATTTTGCTGCTTTCTAATGTATGACAGTGCTGTGTCAGGGACATAGTGGGGGACATGTCACTGTGCGGGTGGATGTGTGATGTACATACATGGTGTGTGGTGTGCCGGAGATACTGTTGTGGTGTACTGAACATTTCTGGGTAGGGTGTTAGGGGTGTGGCACACTTGCTGTGCAATGTTGGGTTGGAGAGGGTTGTGGCATGGATGGGGTCCCCATGTGCCTGCTGCCTGTGGCACTTTACAGGGATCGGTAGAAATGTGTGCTCATGGGTCGGGCTGGCTGGGACGAGGGAGTCACTTGTTTCCTTGGTGTGTGACACTGGTCATTTGTGGGTGGGGTATAGGTGCTTGGCAGTGATGTGACTTTTGTGGCAGGGCTAGCACGGTGAAAACACACCAATTGTGGTGTGGCAGGGTTTTTTTTGTCCGAGTGGAAGCAGGAGCATGTTATGCTGGCGATACAGGGTGCCTGTGCTGTGTTCTATGTGTGATTGGGTTATAAGTGAGGTTTTGGGTGAAGGTGTATGTCGTTGTGAGCACCCAGGTTGCAGCTCCGGCGCGGCGTTGGGGGTGGTGGTAGGGCTGTATTGGTGTTGTTCACAACACACTTGACATATTTTGCATCTGTAGTGGGTGCAAGGTCGACAGGGAGGTTGATGTGACATTGGGGTTAGGTGTACTCACCACCCTCCTCAGATGTTCATCGTTCTGGCCTCCACAGCACTGAAACCTTCTATGAATTCGAGGTGCAGCACACTGCTGCACGTCTCCTCCCAGGGCTGCAGCAGGATAGGGGATGCGCTGCCACCACCTGTGGCTATGCCCTTCTGTGCTGGGCTGACATGAGGTTGTGCACCCTCAAAACAGGTCATCCCACCTCTTGTGGCAGTCTCTTACAGTGCGGGGGGTTATGCCAACTGCTGTCACTTTCTGGGCAACCTCCTCTCAGATAGTCATCTTACGGCACTGTGCCTGCCTGCGTTGGTCGGTGGAGAACAGTTTGCCTGCATGTTGGACAATGGTGTCCGCAAACATGTTTAGCTCCTCCTCGCTGAAGCATGGCTTGCACATCTGGGTTGCACAGACTCTTGATGTCATGGTGTATTATCAATATCTGTGCTCAGGATTTAGGTGTGTATCTTGTGCTTTTAGGATTGAAATGGATTGTGTTTTATTAATGGCCACCGGTCGATTTCCTGTTCTGGTGATCACTGTATTTCCCATCATGGTGATTGCCACACTGTTGTTACCGGTGCCGTTGGACCCAGGACTGTGATGCTGGATTCAGAGTCACCGACACCGAGGGTGCCAGAGTACACATTTTGTGCTGGTTGTTGTAATTACAGGCATGCGGTGCACCCGTATCCGGCATGCCAGAATGCGCGTGCACACCAATATGGAATCATCCAGTGTTTTTGGCAGCAGGAGTTCAACAGACACGAAGGCACCCGCATGGAAGTAATTAGGATTTCTTATTGGCAAACTCGTAATGAGGCCCATTGTTATTGTTCAAATATGTACACAAGTTACACATATGTGCGAGGAAAATCATTAAATATAATGATGAGTGGGCAGCAGAGACTGAGGGGAAAATGTTTTAGTGCGTGGCCAACAGAAGGCATGCACTATAAGGGGATTATCAAACACATGTATATGCATCTGTCATCAATCTACAAAGATAAAAAGATGAAAAGGAGGCAGAGCATATTAGAGTTATGTAGGTTGAATGAGGAGGTACAAGGGGAGTAAGAATTGAAGGATGAAGTAGACGGACAATTGCGTGTTGTCACCTCAGCCCCACCCTTAACTAGAGACAGCACAAGCGCATAGTCATCAGTCCCGCCCTCACTCAAAGAAGGCACCAGTTCAGCACAGGCTCCAGTGCCTGCACAACAGACAGACCCACCCATAATTGGAACATATCCTGTAAAACCTGCCGTGGGATATAAGACGGACCAGACTGAGAACCAACAGCATCATGGGGCACTGCAGAGAACAATAAAGCTCAAGACCCAATCATAACACAGCTAGAAAACCAAGCATGTAGGGATTTAGAAGCAGCTATCCAGAAAACAGAAGAGAAGTTTCAAAGGATAATGAAGAGAAGAGATTGAGTTAAACCATGCCCCATGATAAATGCTCAAACATGCACTCCGGGGTAGGTATTGTTGAAATGCAATAAGGCAGTGACTAAGGATGTGAAAATAGAACCAGAGTAAGGAAAACTTTGACTATGATTGAGAAGCAACAGAAAGAGACGAAGAGCAGGAGGAAGGTGAAGAAGACCGTGAAACAGGGAGAACAGAGGGAGAGAACTCCATGGGGGAGAGGCTTAGACCATGCCCTCTATCAATAGCAGTAACAAGAGGGACGACAAGGGCAATGATGTTCAACAAAGGGAAGAAGGGGACACACATTCCATTAATACAGAAGGGGTTTCGGAGATCATAATACTTGACACTTCCCACCCTTAGAGCAGGAGCTGGAAAGTGGATCAATGCTGACTTGACAAGCAGACAGTGGGAGGCACACTACCAGTAGGATAAATGAAGAGCTCACATGCTTCCTTATTATCAGAACAGACAAACACCATTTGGGAAAAAAGCAGGATACCCAGGAGTTCAATTAGACAGTGATGCACATGATGGGGCTCCATTTAATAATTGTGAAGCACATGTATCGGATGCTCTGAGAAGAGCCTACCTGGACAAACCTGACATAGGATCAATCATGGCACAGACAACACGAGCTGATGATGACCCAGCATTATACATTCATTCAATTCAGGAAATGTAGAGGGAGAAAAAAGGAGAAGCATGGGAAAAAACATAAACATATTCTATCATGTGTTACTCTGAGGTCTCCCGACAGAAGTACAAGTGGAGCTAGATAAAATAGTGGGGATCTAAGCAAAAGGATGTGGTGAAATACAAGCACATATAGTACATTACTGCAAGCAAAATCATCAGAAAGAAAGAGAAAGGTAAGAGCAAGCATAGCAAGCAGATGCAAAGTTAGTGCAGACAATGCTAGGAAAGATAAGTATGGACAGTGCAGTGGTTATGAATGCCACAGATGGGCAGCAAGAATGACAACCGCAACAAGGATGGACAGGTAATGGAGGAATTGAAAGAAGAAACCTGGTAGGGGTACAAGGAGCAAGAGGTAATTATCAGAGAGGGCGAGAAGGGGGATTTGGAAGATTGAGAACAAGATTTTGAGGGGCATGTTGGACATGTGGAAAAGTAGGACATGTACCAAGAGATTGTTGAAGCAGGCCAATGATGTAATATCATCCAGGTGCACCCCCAAATCAGTATCCTGCCCATGAGTGATTTTACAGGGCACCAGAATATGGGGGATAAGCCCCAGGGTGTGCATAACCTCAGAATCAAGGCCCAATGCAGATAGCAGCCAACACACGGACGGCCCATACAGCACTCAAGCCCAAATACCGCACTGAATGGCACACAGCAGACACCTTCCCAAGCCACCACACTGCTATGGGAGCAAAATGCACTGCCACGAGGGACAGTAACCCACTATGTGGGAGCAAGTGTCAAGGGAGACAACCTATTCCCGCTCCCGGGGACACAAATGTATTCACAACAGGACCGGCCACAGTTAGCCCCGACATGTCCAGTCCTATCAGTCACCCCATACCCAGAAAAGGAACCTAAGGTGGCAGTGCAGATTGGAGACAGTATGTTCACCTTTATGGTGGATAAAAGAGCCACCATGTCCCGTATAAAGGATGGAATATTTCCTTTTACCAACAGATGTATGACACACAGGGATTCTCTGGGACTCTAGTAAATGTTCCTTTCA
This sequence comes from Ambystoma mexicanum, assembly GCF_040938575.1. Lineage (NCBI taxonomy): Eukaryota > Metazoa > Chordata > Amphibia > Caudata > Ambystomatidae > Ambystoma > Ambystoma mexicanum. The sequence goes on from NC_090940.1 coordinate 356,829,908, forward strand.
CAAAACTTGTATCCATTACCATAGGGACAAAGTAAATATAAGCACCATTATTGTACTGTATAGAGGCACCGGAAAGCCTATGGGGTAGAGATCTATTGAGTAAACTAAATATGACAATTTAATTTCATTCACAGAGAGAGGAATAGTGTGCGCCACACCAGGCTTGCACTACTTCGGAGTAGCCACAGTAGTACACACAATATACAGCGCAAATGCAATTTGAGCACTAACAGTGCACAAGCTGATGTTCAAGTATTCAGTGACAGTTCTGAGTTGATGGCTCCCAGTAGTACAAAACATGATATTTCACTTGCCAGCAGAATACCTATTTAGACCAGCAGTCCCAGAAGAGAGAGCAGCAGGAACAGTGTTCACTTTACACATGGAACATTTGATCACCAGAAGAGATTCCATCATTCTAATAGGAGCAAATGAAGAGGGAATACACTGATGCACAGTATTATGCATAGAACACAAACTGCCATTAAGAGAAGTAACTGAAGAACAATTATTCGCAGACACAGTTTCGGCAGTAGAAATACTGTTTGAAATCTGTATACTTTGCCACATGGCAAGACAACCGAGAGAGATACCACAGACAATTCTAGTTGCAACTGCACCACCATCACGACTGTATGAGGACTTGGCAAGAGGGCCAAGTTGACTGTGGACCTCCACATCCAATGTTAGATTATCAAACATCATAGGAGCAGTGAGAATCAAACTCAACTCAGATGCAATACTTCCCAGAGTGAAGAATGACCCACTATCCAGAGAAACAGATGAGGGAATATATGACACCATAACAGCATTAGTTGAGCAAGGCATCAGAGTACCCTCCACTTCACCATGCAACATAGCTATATACCCTGTTTAGAAAGCAAAAGGCTCATAATGGAGATTAATACAAGATCTCAAGCCTCTGAACAATACAGTAAAATCCAACACAGCTTCAATGCTGTGCAACATCCCTGCAGATGCAGTATACTTCACAGTGATTGACCTAAATAATTCATTTTCTCTGTGCCATTGCACCCAGATTCCCAGTATCTAACTGTGTGTTCTACTGCAGACAGAGGTACCAACATACTTATTTAACACAAGGGGTACTTTGAGTCCCCAAGTGTCTTCATAGGGTCCTCCAGATGGACATAGGAAACATACAGATACCAAGCATAGTGCTCTAGTACGTTGATTATCTGTTAGTAGATAGCACCACAGAAGGGCAATACAGACAGAGAAGACACAATCAGACTCCTACAACTTCTCACAAACAAAGGATACAAAGTAGACAAAGAGACATTAAAGTATTGCGAAAAAGAGGTAGTGTACATAGAAATACTATCCTCAGCAAGGAGAAGTGTAACACCAGAAAGAGCCACAGCAGTCGCAAACACACCACAGATAAGTACAGTAAAAGAGATGCAGCAATTCCTAGGACTGTGCAATTACTGCAGGACATGGATGTTTGATTATTCAACATATGTTAGGGCTTGCGCTAAAAGCACTTAAAGATGCCCAGAGAAGAAAAGGAACCCTGCAATGGACAGACACGATGACAGGATGTTTTGAAGATCTAAAATCAACAATGCCTCAGTGTTAGAAATACCAGATTACAATAAGCAATTTGATTTGTTCTCACACTCATGTGGACAGATGATGACAGAAATTCTTAAACAGCAGTCTTCTCAGAAACATAATTGCATAGCCTATTACAGTGGGTTCTTGAATCCAATCATGTGAGGTCATTTCCCATGGCAACAGGCTCTGACAGAGGCTGCATTTGCAATTCAGAAATCTGCTACTATCACAATGGGATGCCCAGTAACATTATATGTTGAACATCTAGTTTTCACCATATTAGAGAGAAATAAGTCGGCCCTCACTACGCAGAGAGATTCTGGGTATGAAATCATATTGTCCAACCCAGCCATTAACATAGTCAGGTGTCACATTGTAAACACTGCATCATTTTCAGCCAAACCCGTTGAATCACAAGATCAGGTACATGGGTGTAAAGTACATGAAGGAACCTGAAGAGAGCAGCAGGAGGAGTGAGGATGCACTCGAAACATGATAAGAATTTGATGTTGATGCGTCATCATCTATAAATCAAGAGAATGGTCAAAGGCACAAAGGAACAGCAGTGGTAAAATATGTCAAGGGGAAGAGGAAGAATACCAGACAGTAATACAAAAAGGACTATTTTCGCCCGACGGCCAGGACTAGGGTCAATGGCTGGCAATCGGATCCTTTCAATCTGGGCAGAGGCACTAGGCAGGGCTGCCCTCTGTCAGCAATGATCTTCGCAATAGCCATCGAACCCCTGGCTATTCTCCTACGTGACACACCGCTCTGGGAGGGCTTCCGATGGTCGGAGACATGAGAGGACAAAGTCTCACTCTACGCGGACGACCTGCTTATTTACTTGAAAGACCCATGTAACTCCTGTCACAAAGTAACACATATGCTGAAGAGATATGGAGCCTTCGGTGGCTTACGCGTGAACTGGTCCAAGTCCATCCTATTCCCCATGGGCAGCGTAGGAGCCGCGCGCCCGGCGGACTGCCCCTACCAAATTGTGACAGAGCACTTCAAATACCTAGGGGTAATTGTCACGAAGCGTCTTACAGACTACACAGTGCTGAACCTCCACCCAGTCGTGACGAGATTTGCTGAGGACACTCGCCATTGGATCTCCCTGCCGTTAACACTGATGGGCAGAGCTGCCCTATTCAAAATGATCGCACTCCCCAAGTTTCTGTACATCCTGCAAAATGCACCGCTGCACATCCCACATCAGGAATTCCTCAAGATGGACAGTATCCTTCGTAAACTGCTGTGGAGCGGAGGTCACCCGCGGATTGCTCTCTCTACCCTTCAAAGGTCCATCTGGGAGGGTGGGATTGAGTTGCCTAGACTGCAGACTTATTACTGGGCAGTCAGATGGTGGTGGTGAATGACATGCTTCATGGGGACAGGGACCTGACGCACATCAAAAGGATCAATACTCAGAGTGGATCCTCACTCCTGGAACTCCTGTATCACGGTCGATGCCGCACACCAGCTCTCAACATGGACACTCATATCACACGCATCTGGACTGAAGCACACCGCTACATAGGATGGGACGCAAAACTGACTCTAGCCCAGCCTCTGTGGAACAACAGCCTTCTTCCCCGAAATACAGAAGCTACCCAAATGGCCCATATGGGCCCGAAGCGGCATTGCCAGAGTCGGAGACGTAATAAGGGAAGAGACAATGGCCCTGTTTGAAACACTGCACTCTGAATTCGCCCTCCCTCCTTCTGAGGAATACCACTATACTCAACTGAAGCATGCAGTGCACGCACACCGGCAGATCTTCAACAATATTCCAGAGTGCACCCCGCTGGAACGCAACATTGTCCAGGATCAAATACAGCGGAAAGTCACCTCAACCATGTACCAAGTTATTACATCCTTTGCCACGCCCGAATTGACCAGCCTAAAATCCAGGTGGGAGTGCAACGTGGGCCCACTTCAACCCGAGGACTGGACGGAGGCCTTGATGTATCCCCGGGAAGTGGCCATTTCATCGAGACTTTGACTCGTCAACTCAAAATCCTACACCGCATCTATTATCTCAGAGTGGCACTCTTCCGATGGGGCAGAACCCCGGACGCGCGATTCCTACGCTGTAAACGGGAGGAGGGAACTTTCTTTCACATCATATGGGAATGCGACGAAATACAGCAACTATGGAGGAAATGCTGTGACAAACTTTCCCGAGTAATAGGCAAGCCAGTACAAAGGGGGACCGACTCAGCGCGCATAAGCTGTCTCAAGTGCTCCCTCATCGAAGACTTGATGGTCCCGAGGGCTAAGGCCCCATATGTCCCTTCCCCTTCCTTTTCCTGAAGTTGTTTTATCCCCCTTTTTTCTTTTCCTCTCCATGTAATGTACAGCTATGTGTAATGTTTATTCATGTTTAAAAATCAAATAAAGTCTTTGATAAAAAAAGGACTATTTTCACATTTCTCAGCACACGCAGCAGAACTCATTGCACACTTAGAGACACTCACAAGAGTGCGGATATACTTGGGCCAGAGGTCAAAGTATAACTCAAAAATCTATCAATATGCGCAAATGTTTTTTTCTCATCAGGTAACTACCAAGGTACACCAATGGACCCTGGCGAACTCAAGCAGCACAGAGACGAAACAATGATGACATATCCCATACAGTTATGTACTGGGAACAGAGTTACACCAGATCGTACAACAGAACCTGGAGATGGCCCAAGTTCATAGGTCCCCACAATGTTGTCTATGCCACCTTGACAGCAGTGAAGCTAAAGAACTGCAAAGCTTGTGTACACCGATCAGGCATCCAAAGAGATACTAGCACAACAACAGAGCTCCAACGAGAAGCAGATATCGTGAGGAGCACCATTGACCAAAGTTGAGTAGATTAGAGACAATTAAATCATGTTTTAGAAGAGGAAGGCTATTTGGGAGAACCAGAAGTGAGTAGTTAAAACAGATTTTATAGACAGAGGTAAAAAACAGCAAAAAACAAAAAAGACTGTGCAATGGGATAGTTTTTCTTTCTTCTTCTTTCTTAATCTATAATTAAACTAATGACAGTAGAGATGAGAAATAGGAACAGTAATGAAAGTGAAACTAGAAATGTAACAGGAATTAGAGGTCACGCTTTGACCAGACATAAAAGAAATGTTCAAAAAGAAGAAAGCATAAGTGCCAATATTATAGATGGATATCCTTCTGAAGAAAGAAATATTTAGTATAACACCATGAACAAAATAGGCCAGACCCAGTACAATTAATCATGATATGTGTGCTGGCTTATTCTGCATGTGGTTGTAATCCCCAGACTATTAATACCCAGGGAAGTGCTGATCTTACAGACAGTGCTTGGCACATTTAGTACTTTGCAAGTTACAAGGGCTATTCCAGGTACACACAGTACAAATATGGCACAACGAAACAGACAAAAGTAAATGTGAAAGAAAAAAGGACCAGCCTACAACAAGCGTGCAGTAAGACCCCAGATGTACATAGAAGGATCAACATACTGTAACAGAAAATGGGTGGCTGGCGAGCAGTATTTAAAGCAGAGGGACTGGTGTGGTACGCAGAAAATGTCAATAAGAATGTAGATGGAAAATGACAAAATGTATGGCCATTACATTTCAACAAGCAAACAAGCTTGAAGTAACATGAACAACACACACTCAATCGTCATGTTGTTTCAGAGGCGTAGGAAGCCTACCTGTCGGTTAAAACACTGGATGCAATATGACTCTTACCATGACAGCATTACGAGATCACATAGCATGATTATAGATGTCTTTTGACAGTGCAGAACCAAAGTCTAGTTCTATCTATCATCATCATGGAACGTGGGTGTGTTCCTTAGTGAACCTTCATGCCCCAGTGCTTTTAAACCCAGAAGAACATCTTTCGATTCCAATAGGTAAACATCAGTCCCCTGCCGTGCCCCTGACAGTGCAATGACAGAACAGTTCACAGACACTATCATGCAGAAAGCGATCAGACTACTTTAGTAAAGAAGCATACAAAGCCCTGGAGAATGTACGGACAGAGTACTGTCTTTTCAGGAAAACCAAACTATTCTGTGCATCTTTTTTAGCCCCTCAAGTACAGGCAGGTATAAATTCCAAATGGCTCCAGATTTACCGGTGAAGCATGGTTCAGCTCGCAAATGCCACAGATCTGTCTCATTGCTGTGCTAGAAGAGATGCAAGCACTTCAAGTCATGGCATTGCAGAATCGTATGGTACTTGATTTCATCACAGCCATGGATGGTGGGGTCTGTAAGAAGATCAGAAGTGCCTCCAAATGATTAGGATAATCGGTCTTTAAGGATTGCAATAAAAGCTTTACACCACCTAAGGACAGGTATGGAGAAGGAAGGAGGAATAAAGAAGACACAAGACTGGATAACTGAGATATTCTCCTGTATGCCAAATTGGCAAACACATTTATGCAGAGTGCTTTTACCTAGCCTGATCTTCTAAACCTTAATTTGGAGGATGTACCAAGTAATAATGGTCTGTTGTGTGTCTCATGGAAGAAGTGTTAATGTATTTGCAGTTAAGGTAGGCGATGCCACTTCTCCTTGGAAAGATAATCATACCCAAACCAACAAGGTAGAAATGAAGTCAAAAACCAGGATGGTATGAATTGAGCACACAATAGACCCGTCAGGAACACTTTGGTCACCACTCCCAGATCCCCAAAAGTACCTTGAGTGTTACGTAGATCCCACTGCAGATGGAGATTAACATTTTATATGATGCAGCCCTTTTATTATGCAAAGGGGAGTGGGTTTGAGAAATATTTGCAACGTGTGGGTCCCAAAAGATAAATATGATTATATATTTATGAATATGATTGGGCCTGAGAACAGGAACAACGGGACAAAGATTACATGAGGGAATTTGATCTGGATGGAACAAAAGGGGGGAATGTTTGGATGAACATCTAACACCCGGCACATAAGAGAAAATACAAACGAAGAAAGCCCCTAAAACCCAGAATTGAAACCACACTGAAAGCCAGAGGCCAGGACAATTTGTGCAACACAAAGGCCTTAGGTAAAGGAGACCAGAGAATTGAAAAATTTCCCAGACCCCCCTGACGTGAAGTAGACAGTAGCCAATACCAGACACACAAACTCAATTAGAATGTATAGACTTTTCGGCTATGTTGGCTGGCTACTTGAAAATATTTGGCAGCCTTTAATTAGAACTGCTCATTGCCTGGATGGAGGATATGTGCCTGTTAAATTACCAATAAACATGATTCAGAAAGGGATGTGCAACATCCCATTCGATCTGGACCCTCCTGACCTTAATGTCGGACACCCAATGTTCATTGTATATCTGCTTTATAGACTTCTCAGCCGAGTTCGACAGCGTGGAAAGGTCAAAACTATGGGACATGCTGGCAAATAGACCTGTCTATGCTCTAGTTTATCAAAATGCTGTATAGCAAGAGAGAGATCAGAGTTAGTCTCTCCCAGGATGGAGAATTATCAAAGGCTGAGTGAGGTTTTGAATTTTCTGCCGCAGTATGGGGGAGAGGAGCTTCCGTAAATGTCCAATGCAGATGACATGTTTATTCTAGACCGTATTAACATTGGCCTCCAGCGCTCACTCCATGCACTACATGGTTTCACATTCAACTTGGGCCTCAGACTAAATACCAAAAAGACTAAGAACATGGTCTGTGGTAGAGGGGGCCCATACCAGAGGACTATATCCTTGGTGGCTTGGTGGGGCACAGCTGGAAATAATTATGCAGTGTACATTCCTGGGTATTCGTATTAGGACAAATATGTCTTGTGAACACTTAGTTGAAGATACTATTCCCAATGTCTGGCACAAGTGGCTCACCGTTAAAAAAATGATTGATACTGAAAGGGAGGTGGGGGTTGGTTTAGCCACCCAATGCATTCTATGCGAAAGGGACCACCTGCTCTTTCACTAGTGGACGGATGTCTTCCTTGCCCGTCTGTGGCCTTAGGAGACAAGTCACTGGGGCATAAAGAGGTGGGGCTATTGCAAGACACATTTGGACTCCATTTTGTGTACCCTCAACTCCATCTTTGGACTAGGCCACATTCTAATATTGCGAAGTCTCTTCTCCCCTCAGCAGCGCCACACACATCGAACACTGACACCCCCCATCCTTTTCCTCTGCCTCCCAAGTCCCTTTCTCACAGATACTCTGAGACAAGTTGTTGCGAACAGTGTATTCTTTTCACCCTTCCTCTGAGATCACTGTCCTGTGTGTGACCGTGCCGAACCATGACTTGTGGCTCATCTATCTCAACAAACCTGCTCCTGCACCTCTCACCCCCACTGTCGGAAAATGACTGTGTCTGTTCAACCCTGTGCCCCCCTCCAAAGCTATTCTTTTAATGTAAAAGAAGTGTGACCCTTCCCTGCTGACCACCCTAGAATGCCCACAATAAAACCAGACTCCTGTCACACCATATTCTGCCCTAAACTAACATGTGTCATTCCACCCCCCGCTCTGATGTGCCAGACTTGACAGCTATCAATCCCCCCCACAGGTTACCTGAGGGGCAAGACCCTTTCACCTCGCCAGTGACCTAAAGTAAGATAATGTAAACACACATGTACAATTTATAGGCCTCTCGTAAAAACATTAAAGGTGTAGTAATGATCATTATTTACTGTATGTCTAGGATAAGTGTGTAGATTAGTTAGTCAGAACAAGCAGCCTCACTGGACCTGACCCAACCTTACTCTCGCACGGACCGGCCCAGATGAACCACGTGATGTCCAATCTCCCACCAAGTCATCAGCAAATCTTGTGGATTTGGCCCTTACAGCGCAATACTCGCACCCCTATCCTAAACTATCAAAATGCAACGTGTTGCCTGTATAGAAATCATCAAAGATGACGCTGTAACCCTTTAAAATGTATTGTTTCTGTATTATTTGCCAGAGCGCTCTCAAAAAGCAGCAGAGTTCTCTGGTGCTGGATCTTATATAAACCTTTGCTGACTCTCATAACCCAACTCTTGGTCTCATTCCCTACTGGGATGTGTCCACTATTCTGAGTTTTATTTGTGATGTGGGGAGTGAGCGCCTTCACATGGTGACCCCTGGGACATGATTTGAGGGTGCACCATCAGACACCCCTGTGTCGTGCGGCATGATCCGGGACGCTACCCAGCAAAACCATTGCCTCCTGCGGCTGACCAGTGCACGCACAAAGAGAGGTTCCAAGGGTCCCAACCATTGCAAATACCTGACTGTTCACCAGGACGGGTCACAGCTTGGTTGGGGTGCCCGATTATGGATAGACCACGAACTGAGGCTCTCAGATCACCCCGGACACGTGAGTTTTGGTCGTGAGAATCTCAAAAGCGGGACATTTAAAAAGGGGGTAACGAGTATATGGGTAACTCTGAGGGAATAGTGGGGTGTCAGATTTAGGGCCTAGGGCTTGTATGTGTGTAACTGATAGTCTTTTCCTTCTCTTTTCTTTATATGGCCATTAGGTTGTGAATATATAAATAACAGAATACGGGAAGAGTACAAGAACCTAGCTCTGAAAGGGGGTTTAGGCGGCGCCGCCTAGCATTGTCTCGACCAGTGCAGGAAATAAGTGGAGATAAAATAGAAAAAACGTAGGAGTCTTGTGTAATGAGTAGACTCTGGAGTTATTAGCACCCTTCTCCCAGGAGCCTTAGCTATCTGAACACCTGCTGGGAGAGAACCAGGAATACAATCAAATTGAATGTACAGTACAGAAGCTCATAAATGTGCTCTTAGAGATGAAAATAAAAGAAAGCTACAAACTCTTAATTGGGTCTCGTTCAAAATGACAGGGCTCTGGCTAAGGTGGCTAGTGGTCATTATGATTATAAAAGGGCTCCTGGAAAAACCCTATTCAGCCCAGGAGGGCTCAATAGAAAACAACAAACAAATGAAAGGGTCAAAGAGTGACTCCCCTCACTATTCATTCACCAGCTACATATAGCAAAAAAGTACCACACCTAGTTATTTTTGGAATACTTCTTTTTGTATTTAATAGCATACGATTGCTGATGATTTTAAAGCTGAACATCATACGTTACAAAGTAAAGCAACATCAAATTGCACAAAAACACAAAAGCAAATTCTTGCATATACACATACATAGAAAGAAAGATGCAATTACTGCTGTCGATATAACAAAAAAATGGCAGGGGTCAATACACATAAACAAATGGAACAGGTATACAGAATGTATATCGGTACATAGACATTGAGAGAACATGTGACACTGTGGTTGAGAAAAAGAGTCTGGCCATATATAAGGGCTATCTAGGCCTTTTCCTTCTTATGGGTTTGTATAATTCCACTCAGAATAGGCAGATATACTCTTTTTTAGGCCCCGTGTGTGGTCTGCCCACTACAACATAGCCCCTAGTATTTAACCACAACGTGGCCTAGCAACAGCGTTCGCATCACGAATCTGCTGTGCATTGCCATTTGAAGTGAGAGCTTCGACTATCATGTATCAGCTCTCTTCCGCCAACGAGCCGGGTCTCAGGAGATTCTTCACCCTCTGAGACTGAGATATGGATTGATGCCGTCTTAGGTATGTAATGTATCCTTTTGGGACTGACAATAGTACATTCAGGCGATTGTGTTTCTTATAACAGTGAGTGATACTGACACAGTGTTTTATCTGTAGGAGTCTATGCAACACTGACACAGTGTTCTACTTGAAGTAGACCATTCATCAGCATCCAGGCTAGCCACTTACCCAATATGAGCGCACCCTCAGTGCTACTTACGTATAGGTAAGTGGGTGTTTTTTTTTTTTTGTTGTGGCGCAGGTCAGTCATTTGGATTTTGTATTGCACTACTCAACAGTGCTTTCTCAGAACTTTGGGAGATATTAGAGACTATATAGCTCTCTTTTTCCTCCTCTGTGTCTAAATAGGTGTCCGATGCGACCGCAACCTAGGAGACACTACGGGTCCCTGTTTTCTTCCCCTTTTGGGCACACCTGTGGCTGTGGTTCCAATTAAGTCCCACAGGTAAGCAGTGTCTTTCAGCTATTTAAAATACATTAAATGATTTAGTCATACACTACAATTATATATTAGTACTCTCCTCACATTATCTCATTCACTTTTCAGCTTTATCTGAACATCTTGACAACATTGTCTTCCCCGTCCTGACGAAGGCCATAAGAAGGAAAAGGCCTAGATAGCCCCTATATATGGTCGAAACACCCCGGTGTAGACAAACTATTTTTCTCAACCAGAGTCTCACATGTTCTCTCACTGTCTACGTACCGATATACATTCTGTATACCTGTTCCATTTGTTTATGTGTATTGACCCCTGTCATTTTTTGTTATATCGACAGCAGTAATTGAATCTTGCTTTCTATGCAATTGTATATGCAAGAATTTCCACTTGCTTTTGTGTTTTGTGCAATTTGATGTTGTTTTACTTTGTAACGTAACGTTCATCTTTAAAATCATCAGCAATTGTATTCTATTAAATACAAAAAGAAGTATTCCAAAAATATCTAGGTGTGGTACTTTTTTGCTATATGTAACTGGTGAATGAATAGTGAGGGGAGTCACTTGTTTACTGGTGGTCATTATGTCAATAATTAATAATATCTACCACCTTAAAGCTTTCACTACTTGACACTTCAGCATCTAATTTCCTCCACTGCACGAAAGTCATAATCTACTTCAATAATGCTTGCTAGAAAACCTTTGGAATGGCATAAGCCTAAGTGCTGCGTGTTATGGACAGTATCTTTTGCTGCTCCTCATTTCACCTTGTAATGCATTCTAGAGTGGGTCAGATCTAAGAGCACTTCACACATGGACACAAATGCTAAATCGAATGATAAAACTATGAACATTAAAATAGCCAGATATCCAGGCTAATGTAATGTACGCAGCCTGAACTCCCTTCCATGTTTGGGATGTTGCACCTGCATGCCTTCAAGCTGCTCATTATCCAAAACATTTCTGAGAATATTAGCTTCAATAATGTGGTATGCAAGCAGGCCCATCTGTTGAGCCATAGAAATATAGGTGCAAAGGCTATTGTAACCTGTACGGCAAGTCCTAATACTGAATAATACAACTCAATTCAATGAGCCAAAAATAAATGCACGAGATGTGACAAAAATAAATGGTTATTAGATGCAGCCCCGGCTGGGGAAAATCAAAAAGACATTCAACATGGCAGCATTTATAGTAAAAATCAGAGGTGAGATGAAAACAAATGTTACACATTAGTCAAAAATCCCCAGCCTGTGATTGGGCAACATCATTTACACTATAGGCGAATCTATAAAATTCCTAGTCCTATTGGATTGTCCTGCCCCTCATGACGATGCTATGATTTTGGTGTATTAATTAATTAGTACTGAAATCATCTCCGTTCTTATGATGCTGATTGGATGTTAACCTTTTTTTACAACTTGTATCATCTAAGCTTAACAGTTGATTGGCTATTCCATGTGCAGTATCCTAGAGGTGAGTGACTTGATGATTTTTAACCAATCGATATGTGAGGTGTGACATTTCCCAAAGATGTCATCGTTTGGCACCAACGTACCATTCCCACCATTATGTTTTGTTCAACCGGCAGTTAGCATTGGAACTTCTCATTGGAAACATTACTCACTTCCTTCTAACATTTCCTTTTCTCATGACTTGTGCATTACTTCATTGTCACTGTCTTTGACTTCATGAACTGGGGAGTAAAATGTCTGTGGACTTCATTTCTTTGCAATGATATATGTGTATGTGTTTAAATCAAAATACTACAAATGCATTTCTGGGCTTAACTGTACATTGTTAAGGTTGTTCATAAATCATATAGGGCTATTAGTGTCTAATCAATTATATTCTATTTGTAATGGTGTCTTATATGGTTCTTATCCTGGTGGTTGTATCTCTTTCACTGCGTTCTTTCCTAGAGGGGCCAGTGTTGCTCCTTAATCATGCTTCCTTAACACTCATGCCTTTTGACTGCTTATTGTTTTATCTCTACCAAAGTGTAACCTTCACTGTGTTACATTTTGATGTACTGGTTGGGAACATAATTTGTTTTATGTCTTTTGAACACAGGCTTGGGAACTTGGCTGAGCTGATGTGTGTCAAACAAACCGTGTGCAGTATCTGTCTCTTAGCTCGAGGGTCTGTTATTTCTTTGTTGCCTTTGCATGATATCACTGCCAAAAATGCAGAGCTTGAGAATGTGTTTGCCTACCTGTCTTGCATTTTTTTTTGTATTCATTTGGCATTTATTGAGCGCTTTACAGTACAATAAAGTGAACATTTGTTTGCAGGTTCAGACTTAGGTACAATCAAGTACGACTTAGTGAGGTAATGAGACCTTTGAGGTAGGAAGTTGAGATTGACAAAGATAGGTCTTTAGAGTAGTACGAAATGCAGGTTAAGATGTAGTAGAACGTAGTTGCGAGTTGATACCTGTTAGAGAAGACATATAGAAGTGTTAAAAATGGAGTTGAGAAGAACCAAGCAGGACAAAGGAACACTGAAGAGAGTAGAAGAAGAGTAAAAAAAGGCAAGAACAAATTATAGACGAGATCAGGGGTTTGGTGGCATCAAAGGTCTGAAAAAAGCAGGGTTTACGAATATCAAAGAGATGGAAGCAACAAGACCGCGAGATAGTAGAAATGTGAAGAGAAAAGGATAAGTCTGTATCAAAGACCGAGATTCAGAACAGTGCTGGAGAGAGGTAAGGAAAAAGGGGGAATGAAAATGGAGGAGGGGAAAGCAGGGGAAAGTGGTGGCAGGAAAGAAAAGAACTTTAGTTTTTGAGGAGTTTAGACCAAGAAAGTGGTCTGACATCCATGATTTGAAGGCAAGTAGGTAGGAAGATACTTTATTTGAATAGTGGTAGGGAAGCAGAGATAATGTTGTGTATCATCATCATAGAAGTGGTGCGAAATCCCAAATGATGAGATAATAGCAGCAAGATGAGAAGTATAGAGGGACAACATAAAGGTGCCAAGAACCGAGACACCATTAAGGAGGGGAAGTGCATGAGAAGAGTAACAAGCCCAGGAGAGAAACATTATATGGTTTGGAAGAAAGGAACTGAACCAAGCAAGAACAGAGTCTGCAAACCCAAAAGAAGCCAAACAAGGCAAGAGGAGAGTGTGGTCAACAGTGTCAAAAGCTGTAAGCAGATTTAGCAGTATGAGAAGAGAGGAGTGCTTAGTGTAACGTGTAGAGAACAAATAATTACAAAAAGAGAGAAGGACAGTCTCAGTTGTGTGGAGGGGACATAAGCCAGATTGGAGTGAAGAAAGGATACAGTTGTCATTGACAAAGAACAAACCTGAGTATAGACAAGCCTTTCAAGGAGTTTTCGAGAGTTAAGGAAGAAGTGAGATAAAGTAAAAATTAGAAGGGAGCGAAGGGTTGAGAGAAGGCCTTTTAAGAATAGGGAGACTAGAAGGATGCTTGAAGCAGCAGGGAAAGATCAATGTGAAGAGAGAAGTGTTGAGGAGTTTAGTAATATAGGAGACAAAAGAAGGATAGTCTTTGGGAACCAGTCAGATGGGAACGCGTCAGAAGTGAAAAGTGCTCTAAATTGGTGATGGGGGTAAAAGAGGAGATTAGGAAGGTAGGCAAAGAAGGAGTAGGAGAGGAGGTAGTGGGAAAGGTGGCAGCACAAAGAGAAGCAGCTTTGGTAGAAAAATATGTTGCATAGTCAACAGCAGTAAGAGTAGTGTGGTGGAAATGATCAGGAGTAGGTGGTGTAAGGAGGCTAGAGAGAGAGTAGAAAAGATGGTATGGGTGAGCAGATTGGGCATGCAGAAGGTCATAGTAATAATTGCACTTAGCTGCAAGAAGGGACTCATCACAGAGAGAGTTGTAGGATAAAAAAGAAGAAGAGTCAGACTCGGAATGGGACTTGCACCAGCGACATTCGAGAGGGTGCACAATTCACTGCATTGAGCAGACAGGGGAAGAGAGCCAAGGTTGAGGGGGTTTGCAAGAGGGAGAGAAAGAAGCATGATAAAGGGTATCAAGAGATGAGAAAAGAGAGGAAATAAGAGAGGTTTCATCATCGTCAGCCAAGACGATAGAGAATATGGAGTGAGAGGGAAGAGCTGCAGTACAGGATTAGATGAATAGAGGGGTATTGAAAGCACAGAGATTGCGACAGAGATAGGTGGATGCCTGCGAACCAGCTTATCACTGAGCAGCATTCAGCCCTGCTGTTGGAGGCTATGTCATTGTGTATGTGTGTTGTTTGTAAAGGCCTGGCTGATACATTCTGCTAAGTCATGATGCGTCTTAGGCTTCAGGGATTGGCTGAGTTTTGTTTCGAGGCCTACCTATGTATTGTTTATTGATTAGTGTAAAAGCCTGCTTTCATTTACTACCATCATTAGTACCCCTAATGCTTTCCTGTTTTGTGTTACATGTTAGTATACTCGTTAGGAATAGGTGTGCATACTCCTGTATATGGTTTGTACCTTATAGCTTGCTTCTCGTCTGGGATTTTTCTTACTACTGCATTAATGGTGGTGTGCATTGGGCCTATAAAGGGAGTTCTACATGAATGGGGTTGCTATCTTTATGGCCCTGCTTTGCTTCAAAGGGACTTTTTTAGCTTTCACTTCTGTGCATGTTGGGGGCGTTGGATGTACTCCCCAAAAAACCTCTACAAATGCAAACCCTTGTTCCATAATGGTCAACTATGAAGGTGCAGAGGGGGGCAGAGTCAGGAGATTATGATAACAACTAATTTCTATTGTTTAGATCAACCTAGTGGACTCATACACCCACACGTGTGCTCCATAGTTGCATGTCTTTAAGATAATTTCGTTTGGTCGAGCTTGTGGAGTTCTTCTTAGCAGAAGGCTCCAAGCTATGGTCTGCCCATGGATATTGAATGTTTTCTGATGTGGTTCCCCATTCATTGTTGAGGAAATACAGGTCCCAAATAGTTAAGTGTCATCCTTTTGCAAATTGCCTGCGATTTAACTATAATTGGATTAAACGTTTTCCCTCTGCCACCCACTTTCATAACAATGGATTTAAGCTCATTATATGTTTAAGCTCTGTTCTCTAATAAAATCAACGTAGCTTTCCTTTAGGGATTGTAATGCCTGAGCGTCCCAGCAATTGGTAATACGTTGTCAGCGTCCAGTAGGAATGGGATACCAAAGGGTGTAAAAAATGGAACATCAGCAGTAGCTCTTTTACTGTATTCCGTTTCCATAGACTTTAAACAGTAGTGATGCAAGCACGCCCAGTATACATTTCATAATAACCTGTGCATTTCCCTTCATCACCAAATCTTGCTAATACTTTTTTATCGGTATGAAGTGCTAATAATATTTGTAATAAAGTTTCTGGAATTTCCTCGTACAAACTTACCGAATGCAGTATAAAGTCCATGGAACCTAAAGATATGGCACTCATAGATAAAAGAACTGGTGAGTGAAAGTTCATGTATACGTTCAATGTATTATATAATGTCCTTAGACCCTCCCTAAATCCTGCTTGGTTTACTGCCAGGATGTTTTCTTTTGTAGCCCATGAAATATATGGAACTGGATGAGGTGACCAGAGATTTTTCAACTCCCAGCAAAGAGGGAGATGGGTTGAGATAAAAATGGTACTGTTTTACAAATAGGAACTATTATTGCTCACCCTCAGGTGTTGGCATTTTACGTTTTGATCCCATAGCACCACACAGTTCCACCTTACAGCTACAGAAAGCGAAAGGAATGCATTCAGAAGGAGGGCTTTTATGTATTTTCTGAGCCAGAATCGCCCTTTGCACATTCTCTAGATTGAAGCTGTACATTTCAATATAAAGCATTGAGGCACTTTGCTACTTCATTACTAAATTGGTTGTTGTTTAGTTTGGGCGTAGCCCAAAAAATAGCCCTGAAGTGCTTGCCCCATTTGTGGTGATAATTGTTGCAATATTTTGATTTTGTTTAGGGTTTGTTCCTTCTGCTATAATTATTGAAAATGTTCAATAATTAGTTATGTTGGCTGCCTCTCCTACATTCCAAATTTCACTTCCTACTATTAATTCCCTGTTTCTAGTTCCCACCTCAGAATTACAGTTGCCACAAATGTTAAAGACACCATAGCAAATCTTCTGCTTGCCTACATTGTTCATCAAACCTCTTTTTCGTGATGTTCTGTGTATTATTTGATCTTTCACAAATTACCACCCCCCCACCTCAGCCAATTTTAATAGATGTTCATATATATTAATCAATATTGCATCTTCAGGTACTGCATGGAGACAGTCTTGGATTTCTTTCTTTACTTCTGAGGAATGTTATTTTCAATGTATGACAGAGTTAGATTATCTCAGCAAATATGTTTTCTATTTGTCTATAGTTCACCTTTGGAATAATGTGCAATCAGACCTTTAGCTACATTGCCTATTTTTAATGATACTAAAAGGGGAGCTGAGATCCATGCCCCTCTTGTCAACTACTTCATTATCTATCAACAAAGCTGAAATATTAATATTTACAATGAAAGAATGAATTATTGGCGATCCTTTTTGGCTCGTAAATGTCTTATCTCCAGAGAACTCTGGGGTCCAGCAGTTTTTAACTTCTCTTGGTCTATTTTGATGTTTCAGACCATTATTGAGCAATAGGCGTAATAAAGTAAACCTATAATGGGGAATGTATTTTAAACTCCAGTGGTGACATTCTGTTGCACTCAGCATAATATAGATTGGATAGTATATGTTTCAAAAAGTATGTATTAGTAATATCCTATAGAGAAAAGACAGGGCATGCCTAACTGGAAAGAGAATCATGTGTTTTGGTTAGAAATCTGGATTCACTAAAGTTGACGGTTTGCAGAAGCGCCATCTCATTAAACAAATGATCCAAGAAACCAAAAATGTTCTAAGGCTTTCTCATGTTAGCAATTTAAGAAACATTGGGCCTCATTGTAATTTGGCCGGTCCGGTTAAAAAGTGCTAGTATTCGTGTAAACCAGCACTTTTTCGAACCAGCCATTTATGGGTTTGACAGTGGGGCGCCTGCCTTACCTCCAGCTGGAGGTAAGGCATGTGCCCTACGGCAAAAAAGCCCTCATGACTGGCACCATGGCAAATCCATGAAGCGGCATTTACACGTCACTCCGGCACTCGGAATCTGGCAGCAATGATGCCGGACCGTGTGCCGGAAACAGTATGTGCATTTGCCTGTATGCAAATGCAGGCGGCTCTATGGACAGGTTACTGGCAGCCTTGGAATGGGGCTCATTATAGTAACTGTTTTATAAAAGCTAATGAATAAACATTGTTGAGCAGACTATTGAGTGCTTTGGGTATAGATTAACTGTATGAAGAAAATAAATGATTATGAAATATTGGAACATTATAATAAGCACCCCACCTACTTGACACGTACTTGACACATGTTAAATAAGCCTTTCTCTTTTGCTACGATTGCTTGGATCAACAATATTTGGTTACAGGAAAGTGAAACATTGGGATTACTTGAAATATGCAGTGGTGCTTTGGTTAATCAGTTGGTTGTTTGTACATGTCCTCGAGTTTTAATCATGCAGTTTTCTGCATATGTTAAGACTGAAGAAAAGCCTCCTCTTTCCCATGATGCAATGCACGATTGTTCATGTCCACTTAATATAGTTATTTTGAAATGAACACTGCAGATTTTACAAAGTTATGTTTCAAGAAATACATATTCAGATAGTGTGCCGAACATGCAGAGCTCTAAATGACTTCTTTAATCAGTATTTATTGGAATGCTAGATTCCCCTGAAGCTCTTTGTTCAGTGTATGTACTTTGTTGCAGACTACAAGGCCTGTCGAGAGGATTAACTATGTTGCTGTAACACGCAGTGCAGTGGCTGTCAGAAGGAAGCGTTGGCAGTTCTAATCGTGTGGGTTTTGCAAAGTTGTGCTTTAACAACGGGCAGGTTGTCTGCAGTGTAATTTGTACCATTTGTGGCAGACTACAAGGTTATACCAGGGGTGTCATCTGTGGCAGATAAGCAGGTGATGTACTCTTTGTGATGGATGACAAGGTTATGCATGAACTCTGTCATATGTGACATGTATGTAGGTGACAAGGTTGTTGTCTATGTCCTTGGTGGCAAATGACAACCCTCCCTTTTTTCTGTGGAGGACACTGATCAAAACATGGGTACTCTGCAGAACTGATAACCGTCTAGCTAAAAATCATGCATCATATTTACAATTATTTTCAATGGCTGTGAGTCTAGCTGCATTGTCTTGTAATTTTACTATAAGTGCCACTAGCCGTGCTATAATTAAGCAATATGACCCGAGCGTCGGGGGCATTACCGACTCAGGTAATGCCCCGGGGCCCGTAGTTATAGGCCCGAGCGAAGCGTCGCCACGAGGGTCATATTGCTATAAGTACCCCGGCCCACATTATATGCGTGACCGGGGCACTAACAAGCAGAAGGTAAGTGGGGTTGGGAGGACGGGAGGGAGGGTAAGGGGGAAGGAAAAAAAAAAACGTACCTTCCTCTCTGCCAGGGGACGATGGAAGCCTCCAGCTGTGTGGAGGCGCAGAGTCTCCGCAATGCTGGAGGCTGCCATCGTCCCCCACCAGGGACACATGAGCAAGAATGTAAGTGGGGTGGGGTAGGGAGGAGGGAGGGAAGGGGGAAAAAAAAAAGCTTTCCCGAGTCCCCGGTGGGGGGCAGAGGCAGCCTCTCAGCCGTGGGGAAACTCGGAGCGGGGATGGCCCCACTTCGAGCCTCCTCATTGGCAGAAGGGCTGCCATGCCTCCCCCTGCCGAGGACAAGGCAGCTGGAGTCCCGGCCGAGAATCGAAGGATTCTCGGCCGGGTAAGGACCCGGCGAGAGCCAGTCAGAATGCATGTTGCATTCTGCTTGACTCTCGCCGGGTACTAATAATAGTTATAGATACACCTACAACTATCAACCCCTTCTCTTTCCACTTCAATGTCTTCCATGCATCCATATCTCGATCTGCCATTCTCAGGTCAATCACTGCGATCTTATACTTTTGTATATTCAACTTGATCTTATGTGCTTCCTTATGCTTCATGAGATAATCTATATTAGGATCCATTGTACATGTGTTTCTTTGGGATAACTCTATGGTTTCTACTCTTCCTCCCATAAATCACCATCTACATAGAACAATGTCAGTTCTCCAACCATTATCACAGTGTCCTTGGGTAGTGTTTTAAAGAACACACGGTACTGCAATGGCTGTACTACAAAAGATACACGACTCAGTTGTGTGACTGTATAATTCTCTGCACATGTACTGCAAATGTACTAAGCAACCACTTATGCTTGATTCATTATGCGTGCACAAGCATCTCAGGTTTTGTATTACTTATTGACACCTCACATCCTTTTGTGACACTCTAATCTATCTGATAACACTTTTGTTGTATCAGGCATGAATGGTTTTCCTGGTCATATGTAATTTTGCTTATTGAACTTAATGAAAATATCTAATTTTGTAATTAGGTACAAATCTTTCTCCCAAGTTTGAAATGCCACCATTTCAGGAGTCACAATTGCTATGCATTTATCATTCTGCTAGAAGCCTACATTATGTACAATTTTGGGTTGATATATCAATTTCGTTTACCCCTGCACTTGCGCGGTCTGAATGACACCTGGCCTAGTAGGATCGTTGTCTGGCTTCCCCTTGTTCCCCCCTCCCTGCCTCGTCGCGCCTTGAAACACTTGTGTATAGGCCATATCATATCATATCATATCAATTCTGGAGTGATATATCGAATGCTCAATAAAAACCCAATCGCTATTCGCACTATATCTATATGCAGGGGAATCACACATTTTTTCTTGAATTGGTTCTATTTACTTCTGTGTTATGTGTGCCATCATTTGCCAGATGATGTCAGATAACACAAAATACAAAGGAATATGACCCCGTATCTACTGACTCTGTCTTGAATTTCGTTTAAAAGGTTTGTTTAAAACACTTCCAGTTAATTCACAAAATTCATCATATACTGCATTAACACATCCTGCCTGACCATTAGATTTCAATAGTTTGATTCATATGCTGAATCAATTCCTTCTGTTCCACTTTAATCTTGGCTAATCTTTGTTGTACCATCCTTAAATCTTGGCCTCATTCTCAGCCCTTGTAATCTAGTGTGTTCACTGATACTGCATTTGTCGTTGACAAAGTTGTCATAACAATAGCCCCAATTATTGTGCCTACAATTTCTGCTATCCGAAATCCTGCCATTCTGCACTCTCTTTTCTCTTGGCACTTTATTTATATATAAATGTGTTTTCCATTTGAGCCAATATCTCTTTTACAGGTCTTTGAGCACCTTTCTTGCACACCTGAACCAACTGGTTCACTTAAGCAGATTTAACTTCTGTAACATTCCAATTCTTGACTCCAAGATGGCCGCTGACACCAGATAGACGCATGTCGATGGCGCTCCGGAGCCCTCCAGCTACACTAAGCAGTTCCACCACCCCTAGCAGGTTAACGAGTAGCTGAATACAATGATCAGCGTCCCCCGCACCGGTTAACAACTGGGGCCGTGATAACGCCCAGCAAAGGACGAGAAACTTTGGCACGAAGTCCAGAGTACACCTGAGGCCCACAAGAGTCAGGGGACTCCTCGGGATAACTGACATCAGCTCCGGCGGAGGAGGCGGGCCAGGGCGAATGGGACTGCAGCTACGTTGCCACCTCCCTGGATAACGAACAGAGGGAGAAAGCAAGCCTCGGGAGAGCGAATGGGAGCACGGCTGGGTGCCCGGCTACTCCGTCGCCCGATTCGTGAGCCTGAGCCCCCAGATGCAAACACGGACGTCGGCTGGCGCAGAGTCCTTCGGGTAGACGGAGAGGTGGCCCCTGCTCTCATCCTGGGCCGGGAGGGGCCGCCGAACCTGACCGCTGTGAGGAGACCCTGAGGCCAGGAGTATACTCAGCCGCGGAGGCCCACCTGCAAAAACGCACACCAGACCTGGGCCCAATCTGAACGGGCCCACAGCTGCCACCACCGCACACACGGTGGCGGGCAAGGACCCGAGAGCCTGCTGCCTGCATCAGGGGTCAGCGGGCCCTCCGGAGAGAGGAGAACTCCCGTCGGGGTAGCGGGCTCTCGGCCGGCCCCAGGAAGACGTCGGCCTGTCAGCGGTCTAGGTGAGGGGGCGCGAAATCCCACTGGGAGGGAGACCAGGAGAGTGGGTGAGGGCGCGGAGCTCCAGTGGCCCCAGCCCTGAGGAGCACTCCGGGTGGGCTGCTCCCCACTCAGTGGACACCTGCAGAGGGGCAGAGGAGGTCCCCCTTGCATGTTCAGTGGCCCCCTCTTCCAGTGAACGACTGGGAAGCCACAGTGTCAAGCCCCATATAAACATAAACCTGGAGCGGGGGAAACGGGCCGCGCCTCTCGGCCCATTAGCTGCTCACAACTGGCATAAATAGAGCATGGCATAAAGAGGCAGACAGACACTCAGCGGAGACCCGGAGGGGGTCGGGGGAGGCCCCCCTACATGTTTGGTGGCCCCCTCTCCTGCTGCACAGCCCGACGGCTTTGGCACCAGGCCACAAATAAGAATGAACCCGGAGCAGGGGAAACGTCCAACACATCTCGGCCCATTAACTGCCCTCATCTGATATAAACAGAGCACAGCATACGGCAGCGGACAGCCCGTACACTGGCATTTGGTTCTATCCAGATCCGCAAGGAGACTTTTACTCCAAGTACAAAGCCCAATTAGACACTAAAGTGAGAGACACCAAGGGCATTTTCTTTGAGCCAAAACCTAAGGGACTGCTTGAAGGGAAATGCTACCAGGGACTCCCCAGCTGGGGCCTTATTACTAAAGCAGAGACACCTGGCCATCCGCACTCGACTGAATCCAATAACCATGGCTGCCTAGAACAAGAACATCACAAACAAAATTGGTTTGCCGCAGGCTGACGCATTAGGCTCCCTCGTAACCATGTGGGCGAATAAAGACACTAACGAAGAGCGCAGGGGTACACAAGAGGGAACCAGGGGACAGGAGCACCTCGAGAATCCTGACCTGGCAGCGCAAATCTCACGCCAAGACCTGTGCGGGCAGATGCTCTCCCTTCAAACTTCACTGGGAAGAAGATTCCAAGATAAATTCCAACTAATGAGATCAGATATAAACCAGGCAATGGCAGAAATCAAGCAGGAAGTAGGCCAGCTCGGAGAGAGAACGGACCTCGTCGAAATAGGCCTACAAGAGATGGGTAGAGAAACAACGGAGAATAGCGAGGCAATTGAGAGACTGGACACGGAAACGTGAAACCTAGAAATCAGATTGGAAGACAAAGAAAACAGGTCTTGAAGGATCAACATCAGACTGAAATTTCTGCTGGAAACGGTACAGGACAGAGACCTAAAGTAGACTGTTCAAGGGATCTAAGCAGAGCTGCTGAGGGAGTCCTCCCCCGACAAGATAGAGCTGGATAGGGTTCACAGAGTGGGCTACCTCAACAGGAGCCCGAAAGCCAGACCACGACACGTGCTGGCCGCATTCACAAGGTATGCCCAAAAAGAAGCAGTTCTCAGGGCGGCCAGACAGAGAGAGCCGGTATTATATAACAGTCAACGCATCAAACTATACCAGGATTTCACCAGCAGCACCCTACCTAAGCGGAGACAATGGAGCCCAATTACCTCTAAACTCAAAGAACAAAGGTTCAAGTACAAGTGGACCTTGCCATTCGGGCTCTTGTTCGAGTAGGCCGGCACACAAAAGCGGATAACCACGATGCAAGAAGGGGCAGACATCCTGCAAATCAAATTAGATCAGGAGTTGGATCAGGAGCGTGGTGCGACCGGACCGGGCAAATCATCGAAAGCAGGAGCTGGAGCGAGACCCAGACCGTGGGAATGGATGGTTGTGGGAGAGGGGAAAAGGAGGAGACCCATGCTGTGGGGGCCCACTGGGAAGGGAAAGGGAACAGAACCAGCAGTGGAAGGGAGGGCAGGGGTGGAAGAGGATTGACCTGAAGTGCAGACAATTATAAGGATGGTGGACAGAAAGGTTTTTTTAAGTAGGGGAGACAAGCAAACATCCTGGTATTGGTAAGGGCGAGGAAGCCTAGGGAGAGGAGGAGGGAGATGGGAAGACCTAGTGGCAAGGCCTTCAGAGGTAGGGAGAGGGGTGGGGAGGGAAGGGGTTAAGGGGTAAGGGGTATCCTTCAGGTGCTGCCCAGGGGAAAAAGTAGACATCACAAAAGCGTCCTTAAAGTCGGAGCAGAGAGAACGGATGGAGGGAAACATTTGGGCCACACACTAAGTAGGAGCAGGAGACAAATCACCATCAAATGGGTAACTCATAACGTTAGGGGTCTCAATTCCCAGCTGAAAAGGAAAAAGCTCGAGCAATTCACAAAAAGTGGGAAACTAGACTTCCTGGGGCTACAAGAAACACACTTGCTCCGTAAAGACCAGAGCCGACTGAAGCTAAGGGGGTTCAACCAAGTGTACAAGGCATCGGGGCCCACAAAATCGGGAGGGGTGGCACTGGCTATCAGGAATTCGGTAAACTGTAGGGTGGAGGAGATTCTCAGAAACAAAGAGGGCAGATTCATAATAGTGAGAGGCAATATTGCAGACGTGACGCATACAATAGGGGTCATCTACGCGCCTAATTCAGGGCAAGACTCCTTCCTGCGGGGCATTTTAGGAAAACTAGAAGAGTGTGCAAGGGGGCAGATAATCGTAATGGGTGACTTAAACATAGCTTGGGATAGGGCCAAAGATAGATCAGGAGGGCCAGGAGCACGGGCGGGGGAGCATTGGCCTCGGCAGGATTGAGGGACAAAATGGCGAGCATAGGGCTGAGGGATGTCTGGAGGGAACTGAAAGGGAACGCAGAGGGTTACACCTTGCTCTTTGAAGTCCACGGGACACAATCCAGAATAGACTATATCTGGGTCTCAGCAAACTTTGTGGAAAGGGTCAAGGAGGTAGAGGTGTGCCTCATGGGAATAGCAGACCACAAAATACGATCAGTGCTGCTGGAACTGGGAAGAAGGAGAAGGGGGGTATGGGGTTGGAAATACCCGGAGTACTTGTTGAGGGATCCCATAATAAGGGAGGAGATAGAGAGTAAGATGAGAGAGTTCTTCGACAATAATAAAAGGGGGGATACGGGAGAAGACATGAGGTGGGACGCATTTAAAGCCACAATGAGGGGGGGAAATCATAGCAGCCAAAGCGCAAAGACACAAGCAGCTGCTGGCCCTGGAGACCCGGCTGGAGGTAGAGGTCGAGGAGGCAAGGAACAAGGTAGCTGAGACCCCCAACAGACATAACCAAAGGGAATACAGGAGGCCGGTGGGTCAATTGGGGATCCTATAAACTAAAAAAGCAGAAGGGGCCCTACTTTATGTGAGACAAAAATGTTACGCTAAAGGGAACAAGGCAGACGCTCTACTGGCGTGCTTCTTCCAGGGAGCGGCGTCAAGAAATACAATCATGGCTCTAAAGACAGAAACAGGCGAAAGGGTCACACCAACAGAAGACAATCAAGAAACCATGGCCAAATTCTATGAGACATTGTACACATCACAAAACCCCCACGCCCAAACCCAGGAGGAATACCTGGAAAAGATAGGCCTGCACAAAATAGATGGAGATGGTCAGACAGGTTTACACCAAGAGATAACAGAGGATGAAGTGAGGGGGGTTATTAGGAACCTGCCCGTGGGCAAAGCCCCAAGCCTAGACCTGCCTCTTTAACTCCTTTAAAGATAGAGGCAAATAGCCGCATCCATGAAAGAAGCTAAGAGCTCCCTGATCCTGAAAACTGGTATGGATCCCCTGGAAAGATCATCCCATAGGCCAATAGCACTTACCAATGTAGATGCTAAGATTTACACAAAAATCCTAGCCAACAGGCTAGAGGGGCTTCTCCCGGACTTGATACATCAGGATCAGGCAGGATTTATAAAAGGAAGGCAGACAGCGTATAATGTAAGGAGCACACCTGGTGGAAAAGGCTGGGAAAAACTCACACCCCGGCAGCCCTACTACCTCTAGACGCTGAAAAAGCGTTCGTCCTGGTAGAGTGGTTGTTCCTTAGAGTGGTCGTTCCTTTTTACGGCTATGGAAAAAATGGGACTTGGAGGTGCTTATTTACAGATGGTCAAGGCAAACTACGAGGGGCCCGAGCGAGAGTGGTTGTGAGCGGTACGACATTGAGACTGTTCCAACTCCAAAGAGTCACAAAACCGTGGTGTCCCCTATCGCCCTTGCTTTACGCAATCTACTTAGAACCCCTTCTACAGGCTATTCCGGAGTCAGAGGGAATACGACATGCTACTCGCCCTGACCAACCCCATAGAATCAAGCAGGCAGAGTAGACTATTACTCGAGGAATTTGGGGAAGCATCAGTATTACGCATAAACATGAACACATCCAAGCTGATGGACCTGACGCTGGGGAAAGAGGAGAGGGAGGAGTTAAAAAGGTTAACACCATTCACATGGCGGTCTGGGGGATCACATACTTGGGGGTTGACTCTCACAGGATGGTATGCAGCAAATTATCCCCCCCTAATGAGAAGTATTAAAAACGACCTCCACAAGTGGTGGAATCTCCAGATCTCCTGGCTTGGGAGGCTGGCGGCAATAAAAATGGTCACACTGCCGAGGATGCTCTATCTATTTCAAGCTATCCTCCAAGCAGTTCCACCAAGCTTCTTCAAGGCAGTCCAAACTATACCGAATTAATTTATATGGTAGGGGAAAAGAGCTAGGGTAAGTAGGCAGAAACTCATGGCTCTGAGGAAAGAAGGGGGACTAGCCTTACCTAACTTCCGTCAATACTACGAGGTAACCCAGTTAAGGGTTATCAGGGAATGGCTCCATGAGGGGGAAGAAAAACACTGGGTTAAAATGGACAGGGTGGTCACAAAGCATGACTTGGTGGAGGTCTTGTGGCTACCTAAGCAGCACCGACCGAAACATATGTATGAGAGCTCCATCACCAAACTAGTTGCGGATAACTGGGACAGGCTGGTCAAACATACGGAAATCACAATGTACCCATCCCCCTTCACACCTATATTCAATAATAAAGAGTTTACTCCCGGGCTGGTGAGGGGGTCGTTCAGGAACTGGTGGGAAGGGGGATGCCAGAGGATGAGAGACATGTTCATAGGAGGGGAAATCAGCACCTTTGTGGACTGCAAAAGGGACTTCACATTGGGTGAAGGTGAAAGACATTCCCAACTATGCACTGGCGCCTACACCCCACAAATAAGGAAGCGGCCACTAGATCACCGACCCCCTTTGAGAAATTCTTAATGACTAACGACGGCTCAAAAGGGCTAATCTCGCAGCTGTACAAGATTCTAGATGAAGCTGTCCCGAGGCCACAGTGGGCATATATGGGAAGATGGGAAGATATATTGGGCAGGGATATAGAGAAGATGGAATGGGAGAAACTTTGGAGGAAAATCCCCAAACTACAGAGAGCCTCACAAACCCAGGAAGCCTGGTACAAAATACTCTATGGGTGGTACTATACTCCAGCTCGCCTGCGCAGGATATACCCTGAGACAATGGGAATCTTCTGGAGAGGCTGTGAGCAGAAGGGCACAGCGGAACATATTTGGTGGAGGTGCCCAAAAATAGTCCCGTTCTGGAAGGAAGTTTGTCAAGCACAAGAACAGGTGTTTGGACCAGGGGGGAGTACGCCCCCAGAATGGACCTTACTGGGCCTTCGGCCTGAATAAGTGTCAGGAGAGCCGAGAGGCAAAGAAAGAGCACGGGTGATGCTTACCATAGCTGGAATGACAATTATAGCCCAGAGGTGGAAAAGCTCAGACATACCGACGTTCCAAGACTGGTTGCGCAGGGTGTGGAAGATGGTGGCAATGGAATGGGCCACATACGCAATGAACAATGCAATGCAGAAATTTGCAGGCAAGTGGGGGGAAGTTTTAACCTTTCTCAGAGACCATTTTAGGATCGGATGTCGCCCGCAACGCCTAAGACTCTTAGATCTGCAATAACCCCGAAGAGACACAATGAGGCTACACGAAGCAAAGGAAAACCGGGAAAGCACTGAAGGAGGGGGGGGGAACGGGGGGTTTATGGGGAATGTTATGTTTGTTGGAAAATGTAATAAAAAGATTTTAAAAAAAAAAATCAAATTCCTGTCTATAATCAGTTTTGGATCCACACTAGTATAAATATTATGATGTAACACTTGTTTATTCCCAAAAATGAATCCGGGTGCATCTTCCATAACAATGCCTCATGCTGGACCATGCTGAAGCACAACTTGTCTATCTACAGGTGTGTATTTTGTCTATGTTATCCATATTAGAACTAAAATTCTTAAGCAATTTAGCTGAGTCTTTAGTTCTCCTTTCCCTTCCATGTATCAGACAGACTGTTGCCTTGTCATCTGGTCCTCCACATTCACCAGTCTTTTTCCATCTGGGGGACTCCTCCTTTTCCCATCCTGGCTCTATTGTGTGTATTGGGCTGCCGAAAACCTTTTTGGAGGAAAACAATTTATTAATTTCTAGGACAGAGTAGAGAGACAGACAGGTTAATGACCCAGCACTAACAATTCTATTCAATATTTTGTGAATATTTGTTTATGTCCATAGCTTAACCTTTCATCCTTTCCTTCAGCTACACTAAACATACATAATTACCTGTTAAGGTGAATCTTTTTGCTCTTAAATCCTTATCCAGTCCATTGTGAACCATACTACTCACCTATCATGGTGCATTGCTATTCCCGATTGTAACCAGTACACTTTTTAACTCTTGTGTGTTCCACCCGGCTGTTATATTCTTTTTATATAATGTTTTTGGTGCAATGGCTTGATTTAATTTACGTGAACAAACTGTTCAACAGCCAGACCGCCTTCCTTCATTAGTATTCTATATGCTATATTTTGTCCACAATTTTGAATGTCCTCGCCAATATATTTATGGCAGAAAGTTTTAATTCTTATTTTTTCCTCTTTCAAAATTAAATGTATATACTTGGTCCCCTACCTCATATTCTCTAATCATTGATTTTCTGTCATAGTAGGACTTGGCACCTTCAGCTGCTATTTCTAGATTTCTCTGTGCAAATGTAAGTGTGTGTTGGGAATGTTTTCTCAATTCTTCCACATATTTATAAATTGTGGATACATTTACCAAGACTTGCTCATTGGTCCTGCACCACAAATGTTGTTGAAGTACCATTTTAGTGCCTGTGATTAACTTGTGTGAGCAGAGCTTTGTAGGTTTTGATGCTTTTGCTCTAAAGGCCATGAGTACTAAAGGGACTGAAAAGCCCCAGCAAGACCCTGCTTCATCCACAAACCTTGTTATGATATTGAATATGTTCCTATTGCATCCCTCCACTCCCCTACTGGAGGATAAATGAAATTAAATATGTCACTAGCTTTTCACCCCTTGAATTTTCCACATCTTGGTCATTATTGCACTTGTAAAATGACTTATATGGTTTGACTCTATTATCTAGGGTAACCCAATAAATTTGCTGTGGTCTGTGTTCAGGAGCAGGTAAGCACTCCAGCTATTTTGACATTAAACATGTAACTCTCAGCATATACTTGTTCTTCGTGACTGGTCCAAAGAAAATTGATTTGCAAATCTGACCAGGGTAGGGTCAATCCTCTCTTCATAATGGTGCTCTATGTGTTGGGGAGCTGGGTTGGAATCGTACACACACCAAACAACCCATCAAATACAATTCCACATCTTGATAGACTCTAGGCGCATAGCCTCAGAGCCGAACCTCAAGTCCTCCCCAGTCTCAGCCTTCAAAAAAGTCCCTTCTCAGCTGACATCAATCTTTGACTCCCTCCACACCAACCAGCACCACAGAAGTGTGTTTCCTCCTTTTTTCCCTCTGTTCCAAATCCCTTAATTTCTCCATGCCCCCAATTCTTCATGATGCCACCTATCACCACATCATGTACCGGGCCAGGTCATTTTCCAGCTCCTAGCTCTAGATTTTGATGTTGTTGCTCTAAAGGCCATGAGTACTAAATGAAGGTGTAAACCCCAGCAAGACCCTGCTTCAGCCACAAACCTTGTTATGATATTGACTATTATCCTATTGCATCTCTACACCCCACAGTGGAGGATAGATGTTACAAAATATCTAACTTGCTCCTCAGAACTAATATTTGCCACATCTTGGTCATTATTGCACTTGCACAATGACTACTATGGTTTGACGCTATATTCTGGGATAACCCAAACTTGGAAAATATATGATTCACCAATAAGGTTTCCAATAGCCTGTGTTCAGGAGCAGGTAATCACTGCAACTATTTTGACATTAAACATGTAACTCTACGAATATACTTGTTCTTCATGTTGATCTTTGGACTGGTCCAAATAAAATTGATTTGCAAATCTGACCAGGCTAGAGTCAATCCTCTCTTCATAATGGCACTCTATGTGTTGGGGATCTGGGTTGGAATTGTGCACACACCAAACAGCCCAGCGTATACAATTCCACATCTTGAAAGACTCTAGGAAAGTGGGAAGCTGAGTATGTACTGCAAATGAGAAAAAGACGTTGTCATAGGAGAGGAATGACAAGGAGGGTTAAAAGTAATGAAAGTCCGGCAGCGGATGCAGTGGCGATGGAGTGCATGGATTTGAGGAAAATGATGCTGATGCAGAGCTGGGCAGTGGAATGGGTGATGAAAAGAGGGAAAATTGGTAGATTGGTGGAAGCAGGCAGGTCACATCAGAGCAAATGTGGAGGCCAAGGTATGAGGGTGCAGGTGAACAAAGTCATTATAATTCAGGGATTCTGTGTGGAGGAATTAGCAAGTTTTACCATGAGTGAAAATTTGTTGCTTGACCAATCAGCATCGAGAATGCATGTCAAGGTGTTTCTTATTTACAACGTGGTAAGCTCTAGACACAAAAGAGCACTCCTGCATAAAATATACCATTAAGGAGGCCTGCTGGTGTGCGCACATAGGGTCTAATTTACAAAGTGTTATTCGAAAGTTTTGCACCATTGTAAAGGGCTTTTGTAAATCAGTCCCATTGACTTTACTGTAAAGATCCCAAGCTTTTTCTTTGGTATTCTCAGACATTTCACTTACTGTGATCAAATGGTTTAAAATTAGTGTATAGCTGAGCTTTGTTAAACTGTTGCCATGACAGATTTGCTTTCTACCATATAATGGATTGCAATTATTTATCATACCTAACACACAAATAGAACATTAGGATGGTGACCGCTAAATGTACTGCCATATTCTTAAGCCACATACTGGAGCTGCGGTTGACACTAGGAATCGGGTTAACAAGACAGTGGGCCTTATTACAAATTGGGTGGTGGGGGTTAAATGCAGTGTATTACCATATACCACTGCATTACTGCTGCTTTAAGCTGGAGGTAAATCTGCAACTTTCCCCCCCATATTCAGCGCATTTCTGCTGCAGTGTTTCTGCCAAAAATGCTCCATTGAGTCCCAGGGACTTACACGTCCCCTACCACTCATAATCTGGCGGTAATGCTGCCGGACCAAGTGGTGGTAACGATAATACAGTTTGGAGGTATCTGGGCAGATTTACCACCCAGTTACCACCAAAATCAAAATGAGGCCCAACATATGCTTTACTAACATTACAACATATTATCTGTCAACCACAAATCCAATCACTAACTTTATAAAGACTACAAAAGCTCATAGATTGATTAGCCATCATTGACCGTAGATGGTTTCATTCCATCACCAGTGGTTTGGCTAATGTTTTGTATAAACTAATCTCACCCATCTCTCTCTCTCTTTTATTTCTGCCAGAGCATATTGAGAATATTCAGACTGCAGTGGAACATTATTTATTTATTTATACATTTATTTCTGCGCACAAAGGCCTGTGGCATCTATGCGCTAGTCACAGTAAGTGTGTGTTACAGTACAATGACCCACATGGGGATTACAGCGTAGTGGCGGTTGGTGAAAGTAGGCACTGACATGCCTCAACTCATGTTACAGGGAATTACATCAGGCATGTCGAATCATAAGGACAAAATGGGTGCAAGTATACAGACTGGCAAAGCTTCACCTCATGTTGCGGGGCCTAAATCAGGCATGCAGACATCATAGGGACAACATAGGTGCAATTATACAGAATTACAAAGCCTCAACTCATGTTACAGGGGGCTACATCAGGCATGCAAACATCATTGGGATGAAATAGGTGCAAGTATACAGACTGGCAAAGCCTTGCCTCATGTAGGAGGGGGCTATATCTGGCATGCAGTCATCATAGGAACAAAATAGGTGCATGTAGGAGGTTTAGCCTTTTGGGGCAAAATTCAAGATTTGGCAGTATTTTCTTACCGTGGTATTTTGGCAGTATTTTTGCAGTAAATTAGCCTTACCGTTAGAGGTAGTTCAGTATTACCCTATTTTGGTGATAATATACTGTTAGCTTATGTTGGTGGTAATTTTTGTTAGTGATAAGCATGTCCTTTATACTACCGCCCCATAATACTACAAACGTTCCTTGCCATAATTGAGATACCTCTTGGCTGACTATGAAGAACCCCCAGACCACTTATTGCATGTAGCTCATGTTACTGACTTATTTACATCCATTAACCTATGTGTCTTAGATGACATTGCTTTCTCTTCAGCATGCAGAGAAAAGCCCATTCACCCACACTCTATCTGTCTCATCTGCATGTATTTACTCTTTTCCTAACACTGTCCCAGATGGTAAATGAGGTAGCAGATTTTTACCACCCAGTGACCTTCCATTTTACACAGTAAACATGAGAGGCATAAAATGAAACCAAAAAGAAAATGCACCAACTTTGCTTTGTTTGTTATAATATTGGTTCTTATTATGCACACTCCAGTAAATGAATATTACATCTCATAATGTTCCAAATACACATATTCTTACCAGCGGCGAGCACAACTTTGTCCTCTAAAAGATAAATAAATAAAAAAACACAAGTACATGGCAACACGAAAAATTGTTTTTTTTTTCTTTTAAACAATTGCAGATAGAAAGGAACAAGAATAAAAATGTCATGTAATAAACTAGCACTCTAAGCTAACTGATCACATGCCTGCCATCCCACGTACTCCTCAATTACATAACTTACAAATGTATTTGAAGTCTGCTTCTATGTTCTGCCTTCTTCTCTTGCTTTTAGCATTTTTCTACGCAACCTCACACAGCCCACAGATACAGCCTTTTAAATTCCAGTCTCCGATGCCAGCAACTCGACACCTCTCTGCACTATCTCCAGGTTGTTTTTTTAAAAAACTGCAGTTCCCAAAGCACACCATTCCACAGTGTGCAGATAATACCTGAATCTCAGACTGAACTCCACTACACCCCCTGTCCAGCCGATTAAATCACCTCTGCCTGTCTGTCAAACTTAGATCAGCTTCTTCTGATGTGGTTCTGCCACCCCTGGATTTTTACCAATCAAATTACAAGAATTTCCATGTAACAACTCCTTCCCTGCCAGAACAGTGGAGACGTCAGTTAAACAGGAAAACTGTTTCCATCTAGTTTTCTGCTGTGCATATTTTCTTCTTCATAGAAGAACACTAAACAGAATGAATCTAGATATTTCCAATGCAGTTCCACACAGA
This sequence comes from Ambystoma mexicanum, assembly GCF_040938575.1. Lineage (NCBI taxonomy): Eukaryota > Metazoa > Chordata > Amphibia > Caudata > Ambystomatidae > Ambystoma > Ambystoma mexicanum. The sequence goes on from NC_090940.1 coordinate 356,863,109, forward strand.
TTAAAAAAAAAACATTAAATTTGTAAATATGCATGTTTTTTGCATTTTAAAATGAATGCACACTTTACTACATGTCTTTGAAACTAAACCCCATTTTGCTGGCTTGCTGCTAAAAACGTTTTGCTAAATGCTTGTAAAATAATACTCATTTTACTGGCTTGTTGCTGAGAAAAGCTGTCCCTTTCACCTACTCCGATAAGGCTGCTTTTAAACACTGCCAATGAACACCCATTTTGCTTCCATTGGAATCTGTACACATGTACTGTTATTTGCATGCATGAATATATCCCTACATACCCATCCTTTTTCGGACAAATATGACTGCTAGCAAAGTCATAATTGGAGGAAACACATATCAAAATTTAAAATGTATGTGTTACCGGATATCTCTCCTTCCCTATTGTCGCTAATAGCATGATTAACATCCTTATTTTTATAGTCAAAGCAATCAGCCATCCGCCCAACAATATCACCAAAATTACCAGACACATCATACTCCATTCCACCCAGGCTCCCACTTGAATGTATCTATTTCCATTACGCCCAAGCTACTCGCAGTGATATTATTTTTTCTCAAGTTCATCTTAATGGTGTGCCTTTCCTTATGGTTCAACAATAAATCCACATCTGGGTCAATCAGGAATAAATCCCTTTGACAAAATTCAATATTCTCCACCTGGCTTTCCTACATATCATTAGCAACATGGTACAGAGTTAAACCCCCAATTGAAACAATTGTGTCCTTTGGAATATATATGTAAAATACATTGTATTTCAACTGCTTAACAACAAATGGTCCATGATTTAAATGGGTGACCATGTAGTTTTTCAATGAAGTACTGACGAACCATCTGTTCTTAATCAGCTTAGCCTGTGACAGTTCCTCACTACCCAAATTGCTAATGACCACTTCACATCCTCCCGATACCCCTGGATCAGGTTTCAACCTACAAATAGCATCTGTAGGATCAGGAGCAAACAGTTTACCTGGACACATGTTATTTTGTTCCTTAAACCTTATACATTTGTCCAAATTTGGGATCAAGAAAACATCAGGTTCCCAAGACTGAAATGTCAATACCTCTGGGGTTTTTATCTTGACATAGTTATCTTTTTTGTCAAAATCCCACATCATGTACCAATTGTGTCTGGTATATGAGTTCAGGAGCAATATATGGAACACATAACAAAAACCCAATCTCCATTCTCTCCAGATTCACATATAGGTGCATTGCGCTCAACATTTCAAATGCAATGTTAACCTGCATTACCTCTACCTCTCTTTGAGTAATCCTTACCATCATTTCATTGATCAGATGATACAAAATACAATGGTGTATGCCCCAAAATGTGTTGTGAAATTGCAGTTTGCCCCTCTGCCATATATTTCATCAACAACCTATCAATAGGATTAACTATGTTTATAATGTCACTTAACACTCAGTCATTTTTTACCACAATATTTGTGCTGTGCTGCATAATTTCAGTCTGTTCATTTAATAGAACAGCAGTCTAATTTATACAATTTATTTGCTCCTCCAGTCCGCCTCTAATTCTATCTAAAGTCCTTTGGATTATGTCCAGGTCATGGGTCAACTGCTGTGCTTTAGCACTTAAAGTCCCCACTGAGATCACGTTGGCTGTAGACATTGTAGTGCCCACTACAGCCCCAATAATAGTCATTACCACGGATGCTATAAGTAATACTGCCTCCCTTTTTCCCTCTTATTTTCGTTATAGGAGATGAATTTGCAAAAGTTTCCTCCAGCTGCATGGTGTTATGCTCACCTGGTATCCATGGGGGTGCCACACGATGCTGGATGGGTCGTTGTGCGCTATCTCGTACCTTCTCTGCTTTGTTATGTGCCGGGTGGTAGGTAGCGCCTATGACAGGAGAATTGAGATTTTAGGTTTCGGCCTGTGGGGGGTGGACTCCCACCACCCTCTGATCCCAAATCCCCTTCCCTTGGGGTTATTTCTCACCTTAGGTTTTTATGCGTAGGACTCTCCTTCCTGCTTCTCTGTGCAGGGGCGCGTTGTGAGTGTGGGCATTCTGTTGGGCCTAGTTTATTCACTGGTCGGTGGGCCCTTGTGTCGGGTCCAGACCAGCTGTGATTCTGACTCTTCTTGCTGTTTTCAGGTGAGTTATAGTGTCTTTCAGTTTCTAATCTGTCTCTTTCTCCTGCCTTTGTTTTGTCCTTCTTTTCGATGTTGCCTTTTTTCCACTATGCTATTCCTTTAATAATGTATTTTTGTTTCCGCAGGGATGGTTGCAGTTAGAGTCTTTGACTATGCTCCGGATGAAAATGAGCTTGCAGCGCCGGACAGTGAAGTTTACGGGTAAGTGTTGATGTGCGGAGTGCAGCGCTGTTTTTGGAATTATTGCAAGAATTGCTAACCTGTATTCTCTTGCTCTTTCTTCGTGCAGGTTGCAGTGATGTTCCGGAGTGACAAGCAAGCGAAGCGAGGAATGATTTCCTGACCTGCTGCTTACCCAGGTAAGTGCTGTTAATAATGCTGTCCTTGTTTCTTCACCTTTAAAGGTTGCAGTGAGATCCGGCGTGGCGGCCAAGGCGAATGAAGCACAGAATGTATTCGGGATCTGTTGCTTACTCAGGTAAGTGTGGTTAATGATGCTGTTCTTGTTCTTAAAGGTCGGTGATGGCATCCAGATCGATGGCTTCAGGATCGGGCCGTAGACAAGCAGGTAAGCAGGAGCTGGACACGGCGAGCGTTACGTTGCAGGAGTGCAGAATATTGCAAAGTGTGAAAATATGTGATTTACCAACAATGTGGTTGCTGTTTGTGCACTACAATCTGGGGCAGGAATGCATTCCACCCATTTGGACATTAGACATACCACCGCCATTAAATACTGGTTTCCCCTACCTGATCTCTTTACAGGCCCTATGTAGTCAATTTGTAAATCTGACCATGGAAGGGTTAAACCTCTTTTCATTAATGGAGCTGTATGCATTGGCAAAGCAGGTTTAAATTGTGCACATACCAGTTTGGGCATGGCTTATGTAGCCAGCCAAATCTGAAGGCCCGACCACACCCAAAACACTGGTCTGCAAGTTCAGCTCTAAAAACTGAGCTGTGTTACAGGCCTCCATGTTGGATTGAGATCCATAACTGGTACTTGCCCTACTCCTGATAATGAGCCTGGTGGCAGAGGCATCAGGACTGACTCCACCTGTTCTTATGAGGGTGATTAAAGGCCCTTGGGACCACTGTTAAGGGTTGTAGTTCCACTGTTGCCGGGGGTCTGTTGTACTTGAGGGGAAGGCCCTTGGGGCCACTGTTAAGGGTTGTAGTTCCACTGTTGCCGGGGGTCTGTTATACTTGAGGGGGCCAGGGGAATGAATCGTGACACATGGAAATGTCTTTGATAGATTGCCTAGCTTCCTCCTTCCATTGCTCCAACCATTCTTTGGTTTGGTCAGATGCAATCGCGTCGTATTAATATATTTTTCAACTAAACTATCAGGGTTTATGGTGATATACATGTTTTGATAAATTAATCGTCTATTTCCCAGAATAAATCCAGGTGCCTCCTCCACTGCAATTCCAGATTCCGGTCCAGGTTCAACAATCACGTGTGCGCCTGCGCCTTCAATTCCTACCACACGCACTATAAGTATCACAGCAAGTATCCATTTCTCAGACTTGATCATCATTGCCTATTTATTCTTTATACTTTGTCTTCACCTCCATATTTCGGTCCGGAGGCTTTTGGTCCTTGGTCCTGCTGCCTCTGGTCAAGCAGTCTCCGGTCTAGCGGTCTACGTTCCCTGCCAGGACATATAGTTAATGGATTCTAAATCAAATAGAAAATAAACAGATTAAGAGTACCTTTAGCAGCTCTCCATCTGCTCAAGTCTTTTGATCTCATGTTTTGGATGACAAAGCTTAATTTGATTAACATGGACAAATGCCTCTGTCACCATTTCACCCTCTCTCTTCAATATTTTATACACCAAAGGAGATATTTTATCTACAATCTCAAATGGCCCTTGCCATGCTGAGAGGAATTTAGAATTTTTATGTCTACACTTTCCGAAATTGTATTTATACACCTGATCACCTATTTTGTATTCCTTCCCAGAAGTCTTTTTATCATATTAGGTCTTTGCACTTTCCGCAGCTCTTTCCAGATTTCGCTGTGCAAATGCAAATGCATGTTGTAAGTGCTTCCTCGATTCTTCCACATACTCGTGAACTGTAGATGCACTCACAAGTGTTTGCTCATGTTTTCTGTATAATAAATGTTGTGGCAGTACCGTTTTTCTTCCTGTCAATACGTCATGAGGACTGATACCTGTTGCTTTAGCAGGAGTCGATCTAATGACCATTAACACAAAAGGTAGCCAAAGATCCCAACTGGAACCTGCCTCTGCTACAACATTTTTTAGCATCTCCATGACAGATCTATTGCTTCACTCTAGATTCCCCGAAGAGTCAGGCCGATATGCGATATTCAATTTCCTTTTTACCTCCAATATCTGCCATATCTTGCTCATCAAGGTGCTCGTGATATGACTTCCTCTGTCTGACTCTATTCTTTGGGGTAACCCGAATCTTGAAAAAATGTGATTTACCAACAATGTGGTTGCTGTTTGTGCACTACAATCTGGCGCAGGAATGCATTCCATCCATTTGGACATTAGACATACCACCTCATTAAATACTGGTTTCCCCTACCTGATCTCTTTACAGCCCACATTTAGTTGATTTGTAAATCTCACCATGGAAGGGTTAAACCTATTTTCATTAATGGAGCTCTATGCATTGGCAAAGCAGGTTTACATTGTGCACATACCAGAAACCCCCTGGTGTATAATTCCACATCCTGGGACATATGTGGCCAGTAAGCATAGTCTTTCAGTATTTCTAAAGTTTTTTGTGAATCTCTGTGTCCCGCAGTTATTGTATCATGTGCATAGTGTAATATTAGCCCTCTGAATGAAAGATGTACTAACCACTGTATCTGCCCTGTTACAGATTCCCTGATCATCAGACCATCCTGTAGTTTCATTTGTTTTTTGTTCTTTCTCTTCTTTTCCTGTACAATAGTTTTCAGTTAAGGGATTATGTTCGGGGTCTATCAAATGATTATAATAAACCCCCGATACAGGGTCTTATTTTTGTGCCTTAATAAGATCCTGATCTGGCGTATCATAACTCCATTGCACTATAGGTTGTTCAACTTCTTTTGGAGATTTTGAGCACTTAAATGCATCTACCTGTATTTCACCAATTAGGTGTTCAATGGGCAATAACTCTCCCATAACAGCCCTAATCTTGGCCATTTGATCTGCTTTATCATTTCCCTCCTTATCCTCTCCTGGTGTCGTTAAATGCCCATGAATATTCCTCCAGTGTATTGTTAAACCATTTTCTGACACCAACTTGTCTATAGCTTGAATCATTCTCCCATGTTTTAGTGGCTTTTTGTTATATGGAGCAGGCCTCTTGCTTTCCAGCCAAGCAAGTATTCTACAAAGCTATTTCCTGCATAGTCAGAATCAGTTACCAAAACAATTTCCTTGAACCTGTTATCGACTGCAGTATTAATTGCTTTATAAATGGCAGCTAACTCTGCTATTTGGCTACTCCTGGCGCCAATTTTCATCCCCATGTCAGGAATGCCTTCACACTTTCTACAGACATTTCCAGTCCCTGACACCAGCTGTTTATTACTATTGTTTTCAATGTGATAAGCACACCCATCTACATACACAATTGGCAAGTCCTTGCACGTGTTTTCATTAAAAGCTTTGTGTGGTGATTGCTCAAACTCCTGCAAACTGGGCTCCACCTCTATCTCATCTGAGACACACTCAGCTGCACAGTCATGCAGATCTGCTATCCCTTGAGCAATCTGGCTCTTTTGTTCTGCCCATATCTTATTTCTCCCGGGAATCCCTGCAATGCCAATGTCCAGGAACTAATTCTGGATTGCTCTAGGTTGCCTGATCTAATCCTTTTACTCTGTAAGAATTGATGATTTTTCTCAATAATTACCTTTTCTCCTTAAATAATGGGATGGAAATGTTGTAATGCCCACACAGTGGTCAGAAGGGCCTTTTCACATTCACTGAATTTAGTTTCAACCTGAGAAAATGCCTTACATGCATAGGCGATAGTTTTATTCTTTATGGGATAGGCCAAGCATGGTGCCTTTATGAGACATTCCTTCAATTTAGAAACTGCCTCAGACTGCTCTTTTTCCCATTTCAGGGGCACATTCTGCTTCAACAATTTAGTCAAGGGTTGAGTGATTTCAGCGTAATTTTCAATACATTTCCTGTTATATCCTGTCATCCCTAATAGACTTTTTAAACCTTTCATATTTTTAGGATTTTTCAATTTCTGTATCGCTGCCACCTTTTTCTTTTGTGGATTTTCAGTTACTACATGGCCTAAGAAATGTACTCTCTTTTTGCACCATTGTGCTTTCTGTAAAGATACTTTGGCATCCGCCGTTTGCAATTGGTCAAGCACATGTCTAATCTCATAAAAATGACTTTTTAGCCTTTCATTTATTATCAGTACATCATCTACATAAACTATGATCCCTCTTTCTGCCGCATCTGGCATAGCTTTTCTCAAAAATAGGCCACATTCGCTCCCACTACTGACATACCCAAATGGCATTCTGGACCCAGCGTATTGTGTTTTAGCAAATGAAAATGCGAACAAATTCTGAATGTCTTCTGCCAATGGCACACACCAGTACCCAGATGTAAGATCTAACGTGGTAAACACCTTTGACCCATGCACCTGAGCAAGGCCTTGATCAATGAATGGAAGTGGCCATCTAGACACTGGCACTCTTTTATTTAGCTCCCTCAGGTCCGCACACAAGCGCCATTGACCATTTGGCTTTAATACACCCAAAATGGGAGTGTTGGAATGCTATGAATGGGTCAAATAGTTCTTCTGGATTCTAGACTCTTAATTATCTCTGCTAATGACTCCAAGAATGCTAATGGCAACCGATATTGGTGTACAAATACTGGATTTCTACCACATTCCTCTGGTAATTTGGCAACATGTAGATCATTTAGGCCGCAATCATACGCATCCTTGGCAAACACCTCCTTAAGTTCCATAAATGTTTTCCTCAATTCATTCCTGTCCTCTTCACTATCACAGGCATCTGCTAACAGAATCTGCTCCTCTACCATTTTTGAAAATTCTGGGAAATCTGCCAGTAGAGGAACCTTTGTGCTTCTTCTAACTGTGTGGCTGTATCTCTTTGCAGAGTTGCCACTTTTAAATCTTTTGGAATATCAGCCTCCACTTAAATAGGCTGATTTTCTGTTTCATTTTCATCTGACTCAAATAATATACAATACTTTTGGTGGTGTCATACCGTCTCATTGGAATCATAAGGATACACTGATTGAATCCTGAACATCCCTTTGGGCTGAGAATCCAAAGACTCTGGTAACACGCCCTGTGCATCTACATACCTCTGAGGAATGTTCCCAATCACCATATTGTTGAAATCTGCAGTATAACATGATTTTTGTATTGCCATTCCTAACGCAGAATTCTCTTCCGAATAAAGATCTTGATATCCTTTATTATACACCATGATTTTGAATGGCCCTTCCCCGATATTTACCAATGGGGTATATTCACAATTCAGCCCTTGCTGCTTCATGGATTCACTTATGCATAGAAAGGCATCTGAATCCTTCATCTGCTGTCGACTTTTGCGCTTTAATGTTATAGCAACCTGTCTAGTGAAGGCAGGAATGGCAATATCCTTCTTCACATGTAGCTCAATTGCATATGGCACCAACTGTGCACAATGATACGCCTTTCTTTTCTCTTCAAATTCGGGTGCAGACCCGCCTAGCTGGGACCATACTTTTTGGTTAAGGAAATCTAACACCATACACATTCTGTGCATAATGTCATTTCCCAAATAAAAATCACTCATTACGAGTTTGGAGGTAGCCATGGTGCAATTAACGCCATGGCTGCCTCTAAACCCGTGTCCGGGTCCGTGTAGTTGGAAAGGGGACTTACCGGGACATTCAGACCTTGGAGGACCCGGTAAGTCCCCATTCTGAAAACCATTCCCCATTCCCATTCGAGCCCCCATAGGGCTCAATGGGAATGGGGAAGGAGCTAATAGTGGGCCCACAAATAGTAGGCCTGTTATTAGCTCCCTGGTCCCTTAGCGGGTCCCGCTAAGGGCGGCTGGTAAAACCAGCCTGCAGCGCTAGGGGGTTAACGGCACCAGCATCCTTACCGGTGCCGTTAACCGCCTACAGCCGTACTCGTAATGAGGCCCTTTGTGTTCCACTCACTATCCACACATTGTGGTATATGGTTTTCTGACCAACAGTAATTTTATCATGCACCTTCCTGCAATTCTATTTTCAAAATCTGGATTGTCCAACCCAGCAATGCATGGGTTTTTAATTCTGAATTTTGTGATCTCCTCCCTTTCCATTATTTTCTGAAGTAACTTCTCACTAATAAAACTCCTTTCTTGTTCAAGTGCTAAAATGTCTTTTATCTTTTCAGAATGGCCATTTATACCAACATGAATCCATGGCTGCTCATCTTCCATGTGTATTTCAGAAATGGTTGTAATATGTTTTCGTGTGGTTGCCTGAGGAATAATATTCTGCTTGCACTTCTCCCTTAGATAAAACCAAAATTTATTTTCATCTGTTTCAGTCTTCCATTCTTTCTTAGGATCCAGATAAGTCTGCATGGATTGTTTTTCTTTTCACTTTGCGTTTCTCCCTGACACATCAGGATGATGGTGACACTAGGTACACAGCCATTTTGAAGATATACCTTCACTGCATCATTTGATTTGGCAACAGTATGGCTTTCTTTTACACTGCTGTTTTGTGTCTTTATTTTCTTAGGCCTTAATGGTTTCTTTGTCAGAGACCACAGGACCCCTTTCACTCCATGAATGAGGGGCGACAACCTTTCCAGGCAATATGTTCCCATCAGGAATGGAATTTCACTGATCGATGTGATCAATACTTCCTGTCTCATTCTGTGTTTTCCTATTTTTACGTTAACCTCAGTGACACCTTCGATAGGTACCTCATCACCATTAAAATTATATACTGGACCTTCATTTTGTCTCACTTTGATTGGATTTTTTGGGGATCTTCCTTCATTGATACTTTTTCCCAGCTCTTTTGGACATAACCATGGCCTGTGCACCTGTGTCAATCATTGCAAATGTATCACACTTTTCTTCCACAGTAATGCGAGCATAATACATGTCCTCAACTTATTCTAATACACACAAAAAGTGTGAATTTTTCGCTGATGACTCACTTTTCTTAGGACCTTCTCACTTTCTGCCATGCACAGGAGCAAATGAAATTATATTTTTCTCTCCTATTGCCCATCTCATCTCGGGAATCTTGGTTTGTCAATTCACACTCAGAAGTCACCTGGAGTGTAGCCACTGTGCGCCCCTCTGCCGGGGGACCATCAGCTTTTACACTGCAGTTCTTCAACTGAATATTTTCATAAACAATACATAGTAAGTTGTCACTTTTTAATTCTGATCACCTATTGGTGTTTGGCAGAGTATACCCGCCTTTTTAGTACCTATTTTCCATGTTTGCATTTTATGGGCATTTTGATCATCTAGGGAGAATGTTTTAGCCGTCACCCTTACTCCTCCATTAGTTATTTTATCAGTACATTTGATGTCTTTTCTGAATCTGTCTCTTTGCCCTTTTGGAACTTCATGTTTATTTTCTCCTTTCTCTTTTCTATTTGCACAGACTTCCATAGTCTGATTCAATGCTAGGTTAGACCAAACCTCTTTTTTAGGTGTGGTTGCAATCCCTGCCTCATTTTCATTTGCGGGTATCTTCATGTTTAAATCAGTAAGCAATTCAGGACCATTACACAACACTAGTTTATGTGATTCTGTATTTTCATCATTGCAGGTGCAATTAGCATTTATTCACTTATTGTCAGGGGTCCCCAGATCACTTCTGTGACCTTCCACCCCTTCATTTGATGACTGTTTTTGAACTGCACAGAGTGTACCTATCTGTTCAGAAAACATTTTTACTTGGGCCTCAAGATATTGAAATCTGTCAATTTCTCTAGAATCTTCCTTTTGTGGCCTAGACCGGTATTGGTTATTTTCACCCTGGTTAAATCTGTTATGGTATCTCTCAGGAGATTGGATTCTATTTGGATTGTTTCTGAACTATTGATTCATGGAGGGTGGGAAATATGGTGCGCTCATTCTTTGGTTATGATCCATTGGTGCTGGTGATTGATTATAGTGGCGTGGGGCACAGTCCACTTTTTGTCTTTCATTTTGTGAGTACTGTCCCCTATGCTGGTTTCCATCTTCAATTAAAGAACAAAAAAGTTCCCAATGTGGGAACTCCTTCCCGTGCACACCATCGAAAGGCTCAAAACATTTTGAGTCCTAGTAATTTAGTAATGTTTTATATGTTGGTTTCAGTGTTGTTTTCCATTATATTCATATCAGTAAACAATATTACATATGATTCAATACATATCAAGTAAATTGACAGTCAGTTTTCTTGTAGAACAAAGGTGATTTATTTGAGGCCCAACACGGTTTGAGACAATCTCTACTTCAGGGGAATATGAATCAAATTCAAACAATATCTGGAAAGAATTTTAAATAATAAGCATTAATATATGCTATTTACAAATCTATTTAAACAATAAAGCAAAATCAAGGGCAATACAATCACAATTCACAGTATATGTATTAGTGATCATCATATTTATCCTCATAATTAAATTCTTTGGTCATTCAATAATAAGGTTTCATGGTAGTCCCTAATCCCAACTGGATTCAGCTACAAAGCAGAGATGTTATAGCTAGTTCCACTAGTGAAAACACCCTTTTATTTATATTGTTACCATTCCTCAGAGTGAGTTATTAGCAATGGCTAAATTCATTCTAAACAGGGAGCTACAGGTCTCTAATTGTAAAAGACATTTTGATAGAATACTATTTCAACAGACCTACTGGTTGAGTAGACCTACCAAGAAAAGTTGCAGCTGCTAAGAGAATGTTGCTGGCTTCAAAGACAATTCTCAAGACTTTTTTATAGTCTTTATCAATGGTATACCACCTCAAAGGTGTATGCACAGGTTATTACAGGCTATTACAGTCTAACAGTTCTACTCTCTCCATTTTATGCGATGGAATCACCTTGTACCGTTTACCATCTGTATGTTTGGATTAGGTTTTTCTGACTAGTTAATATTCGTTTTCAAGTCTGATTTTCCACTTTTTTCATAATGTTTCTCTCAATTTCCACGTTTGTTTGACCTCATTAACCATTAGGATTATCTCGTCTATTATCTCGCAATCGTCTATCTCGGAATTTTTGTCAGCAGCATTAAATAATCTCAGAAGACAGACCTGAATTATGCGGCCCACTTTAAAAATGCTATCCAGTGGTTCGTTCTGAACTTCCCTGCACAGGCGGTCATGCCACTGTATGGCATTATCTGATGACCATATTCCATATGCATGCCATTTTGCCTCCAAGTACTTCACCAATTCTGGAAATGTGGCTTCAATTTGAGACATTATGAACTTCAATTTCCAGCGTTACACTGATCTCACAAAATGAGCTCCCTTTAATGCACGAATGGTGGTGTGGGACACACTTGCCACACCCAGTAGTTGCTCTACAGTCAGTTCCCAGGCAACGCACCACATATGTAGAGGTTTTATATTTCGGGCAAAATTCTAGATTTGGCAGTATTTTCTTACCATGGTATTTTGGCAGTATTTTGGTGGTAAACTGGCCTTACCGTTAGAGGTAGTTCAGCATTACCCGAATTTGGTGATAATATAGTGTTAGCTTATGTTGGCGGTAATTTTTTGTGGTATCTTATTTTTGTGGTATAGTGATGAGCATGTCCTTTATACTACTGCCCCATAATCCTACAAACTTCTCTTGCCATACATGGGATACCTCTTAGCTGACTATGAAGAACCCCCAGACCTAGCACACATTCAGGGAACCCAGTGAGTTTATTCAGAATACCACTTATTGCATGCAGCTCATGTTACTGATTTATTTATATCCAGTAACCTATGTGCCTTAGATGACACTGATTTCTCTTCAGCATGCAGAGAAAAGCCCATTCACACACACTATCTGTCTCATCTGAATGTATTTACTCTTTTTCTAACACTGTCCCAGATGGTGAATGAGGTAGCAGATTTTTACCACGGTGGTCTAACACTGTAACCACCCAGTGACCTTCCCTTTTACACAGTAAACATGAGAGGCATAAAATGAAACCAAAAAGAAAATGCACCAACTTTGCTTTGTTTGTTATAATATTGGTTCTTATTATACACACTCCAGGAAATGAATATTACATCTCATAATGTTATAAATACACATATTCTTACCAACGACAAGCACAACTTCGTCCTCTAAAAGTTAAAAAAACAAAAAAAACACAAGTACATGGCAACACGATAAATTCTGATTAATTTCTTTTTCTTTTTCTTTTAAACAATTGCAGATAGAAAGGAACACGAATAGAACATTTAGTGTTATAAACTATCACTCTAAGCTAACTGATCACATGCCAGTCATCCAACGCACTCCTCAATTACATAACTTACAAATGTATTTGAAGTCTGCTTCTATGTTCCGCCTGCTTCTCATGCTGTCAGCGTTTATCTTCGCGACCCCACACAGCCCACGGACACAGCCTTTGGAATCACAGTCTCCAATGCCAGCCACTCGACACCTCTCTGCACTGTCTCCAAGCTGTTTTTACCTGAATCTCAGCGTGAACTCCACTACACCCCCTGTCCAGCCGATTAAATCACCTCTGCCTGTCTGTCAAACTTAGATCAGCTTCTTCTGACATCGTTCTGCCACCCCTTGATTTTTCCAATTACATTACAAGAATTTCCATGTAACAGCTCCTTCCGTGCCAGAACAATGGAGACTTCAGTTAAACAGGAAAACTGTTTCCATCTAGTTTCCTGCTGTGCATATTTTCTTCTTCATAGAAGAACACTAAACAGAATGAATCTAAAACTGTGTTTACCAAACTGCATTATAATGTTAGAGGGACAATTAAAAGGTTACTGTGCGTACTAGTCAGGTTAGTTGATTAGATATTTCCAATGCAGTTCCACACAGATTAAAAAAAAACATTCAATTTGTAAATATGCATGTTTTTTGCAATTTAAAATGACGGCAAACTTTACTACATGTCTTTGAAACTAAACCCCATGTTGCTGGCTTGCTGCTAAAAACGTGTTGCTGAGTTCTTTTAAAATAATACTCATTTTACTGGCTTGTTCCTCAGAAAAGCTGTCCCTGGCACCCATTCCGAAATGGCTGCTTTTAAGCACTGTTAATGAACACCCATTTTGCTTCCCTTGGAATCCGTACACATGTACTGTTATTTGCATGCATGAATATATCCCTATATGCACATATACAGACTGCAAAGCCTCACCTCATGTTACAGGGGGCTACATCAGGCATGCAGACAGCATAGGAACGCAACAGGTGCAAATATACAGACTGGCAAAGCCTCACCTCATGTTAAAGGGGGCTACGTCATGCATGCAGACATCATAGGGACATAACAGGTGCATGTATACAGACTGGCAAAGCCTCACCTTATGTACGCTTTATGAATGATTCTCCTAACTATACTTTCATTCAGATGCCCCCAGCCTTTCCCTCCACTCAACCAAGAATCATATCTGTTGCAGAGTAGATCACATTTATTCCTATAGCAGCTCTACAGCAGTCACTCGTAGAACTTCACCTCTGCTTCCATTTTATCCATAAACCCTCCAGATCTTTTCCCCCCTCCACTCAACCTAGCCCAACCTTCTCCCGGCCTCCCATCTGCTCTTTTTGCATCCCTATCTCTTCTGCCCCACCCTCTCAACATAACCTTTTTTCCTCAGACTCCCCAGTCCCATTGGCCATTTTCCGTTCATGCAACACAGCCCCAACAAACTCCCAGCATACACTCTGCTGCTCTTGCATTCCATGCCCCTCCAGAATATGTCATCAAACTCACCCTGCCACCAGCTTTCTCCAAGTTTGCACTTTGCTGGCATTCCCAAACCCCCTTTCCATATAAACATTCTTATCCCAACTCACACCCATCATTCCCTCCTATGTTCATATTGCATCCGCAATACTTCTAGTCTTTCCCCTTGTGCTCAGCCCAGTCCCAACTCTCTCCTAGCATCCCCTCTGCCCCTCTTGCAGCCTCAGTCCCAGTGTCCTTTCTCCTTCTAGTGAACCCAACCTAACCCCCTCCTAGCATCCCCTCTACTCCTCTAGCATCCTCAATCCGTCCGGCCTTTCTCCCCCTCACCCAGCTCAGCCCAATACATCCTCCAGAATCCCTTCTGGTCCTCTTGCATTCTAATAAAATCCAACATTTTTCCTTCCACTCTACCTGTGCCCCATTCTCTCCAAGTGTGTGCTCTGCCCCCTTGCACCCTCAACCACTCAGCCATTTGGCCTTCACTGCTCCCTTTGCATTCTTACTTTGTCTGCCCAGTTTCCATCCACTCAATCTAAACCCAACACTCTTCAAGCATTCCCTCTGCACATATTGCATCCCTACCCATCCTCTTGCATTTTCAGCTCCTCTAGCCATTTTCGGTCTAACTTCTACTATGCTCCCTTCCCCACACCAGCCCCTATAGCTGGCAAGCCTGCACCAATGCTCCCTTAGCGTATACTCTGATCCCTTCGCAACACCAGACCCTCCTTCCTACCTCCCTCCACAGCACCCCTCTGCTCTCTTTGACCCCTAGAACCATTGTCCTTTTCCCACCCTGCCAACCCTGCCCCAACCCTCCTCCAGCATGCCTAAAGCTCCACTGGAATTGCCAGCCCCTCATAGCATTCTTCTTCCACTGAACAAAGTCCCAACCTCTCCCAGCCGCCCCATTCTCTCCCTTCTATCCCCAGCCTCTAAGGCATTACTATTTCCACTTAAGCATTAGATAGCTGGGCTATTGCCCTACATCAAATCATGAAAATAGCAGTATAGTGCAATGGAAATCTCAACAAACTTAACATATCATAGCATAAATAACAGGAATTAAATAGTACATCCATCTTCCATTTTGTTGCAGGCATTTTGACTTATTTGCTGATAACTATATTACATTAATGTGGCTTTGCCTTTTGTAATCTAACTGTACAATTTCCCTCAAAGGGTGACATATGTGGTCTTGGAGGGGAAATAACACACTAATAGGAAGACAGTTGGCAAAGTGATGCAGATATTGGAGGGTAGAAAGACCATGGATGATGGGTGAAAAACATGGATTGGCCAGGGAGAGGCCACAATAGGGCCTCAATTGAAGCACCTAGGATAGAGAAGGATAGCAGCAGTACAGTACATGACATAAATCCGTTCTATGTTGTAATAATGTGCACGCAACCCTGTCATGCCGACGTAGGAGAAGCCACAGGGTCATCTCTCTCTTCCCCTGCAGAGCCGCATACTCAGCCCACCTTCCTCCCTCCAAGGCTGGGCTAACGAGTGAAGACCCCTGGTTTATTGATGTTAGAATAACACAGATACACCCCCTCGCTTTCTTGCTGAACCCACACAAAGTATTTGCTCTCACCCTAAACAATGATTTTTATGATGATGTATCGAGATTACCCAGAGTTATATGCTATTTTTCTTGTGATGTTATATTAACAACTTGTAGGATTTATATGACAGTTTGAAGTAGAAGTTATCAATGAATGTGTATGTGCGGCCACAGGGGCAAAGTGTTAGTGCAGCCGAGATGTATCAACTCGAACAGCTCCTGACCTGATACTCCACCTGGATGAGCCCAGCTGATCCACCAGCATCATCACAACATCATGCGAAGTCTCAGCAATCAGGAGCACCGACCCTACACATTATATAATGTATGTTCCCTTCTGCCCAATCTTACCGATTCATGTAATCCCTAGCCTCCTCTTCATAGGTGATGTGGATTTGTAACAAAATGTAGATTTTGCAGAAGTTTGGCAGAGCGCTCTCAGAGCTTTCAGAGTTCTCTGCTTGCCCTATATTTGTTTGGATAAAACTTTTGACACCACCCACACTTGGTCTTGGTCTCATTCCCTGCCGGGGTGTGTCCATTATTGGCTCCCATAGTGGGGTTTTAAATGCCTTCTTGGGGGAAGCTCACTTTCAAGTGCATTGCTTATATCTTTACTTTCATGTGTTAACACTTTGCGCTTTGAAACACTTATGTATGGCGAGCTATAAATAAAATATATCATATCATAACCATCCCTTTATCCTCTTGCATCCGATACACTGCCAATCATTACAATGTGTATCAGTAGCATTGGTTATTTACCATACAACGAAGACACATATATGATAGACATTTCTATATGACAAACTGGTGTTCGGGAGTTAGCAGAAACATAAAAGAATGTCATCAATAACAGTATATTTGCATACAAAATCCATACAACTTTTCCATCTCATGGTATAATACACAATGAATCAATATGGTATTACACCAGTACATCTTAAAAGTAATATAATATGAAAACGACAGACAATATCACGTTAAAAGAATACAAAATAATAGGCCTGTCTGTCATTTAAAATACAATATGTAAAATGAGCTAACTCAAATCCACAATAAAACAATCCCTGCCAATTAAATTAAAGGTTCCTAAGGGAGAGAGTTAAGCCTTAATAGACCACACGTAGCATGTTCATTCGTTATTCCTTATTAGTGGTGCATTTGTCATAATTTTCTAATGCAAAAGTAAAGATGTCCACATTAGTCTGTCTTTAATTCCCTTGGTACTGTTTGAACAAACTAGGGAGATAGCATTTTCATTTTGACTATTAAGCTATAAGCCCAATTAGCTTGGCTATGTCAAAAAACACACAAAATGAAGATGTTTTTTCCAGACAGTGACAGGGCCAATTCAGTACATTATACATTCCAATATCTCAGAAAAGGTAGTAACCAGTATTTCCTGACTTTCGCATAAAGAGATAGATTAACAATAGGAAACTGTTAGATCCCTCTTTCCTGATTTCACAAATAGCATTTGTTAC
The DNA here is from genome assembly GCF_040938575.1 of Ambystoma mexicanum. Classification (NCBI taxonomy): domain Eukaryota; kingdom Metazoa; phylum Chordata; class Amphibia; order Caudata; family Ambystomatidae; genus Ambystoma; species Ambystoma mexicanum. The sequence goes on from NC_090940.1 coordinate 356,880,227, forward strand.
TTGTGCATTATATGAGGCCCTGGCTTGGCTGACTTCTTTCCTCTCAGATCGATCCTCCCAGGTCCAACTTGGGTCCTTCCTCTCCTCTATCTCTATCTCTACCTGTGGTGCTCCCCAGGGATCTAACCTCTCTCCCTGGCTGTTCAACCAATACCTTGTTCTTCTTGCCTACCACATTGCAGCTCTCTGCCCCAAATTCAGTGTTGTGCGGATGACACTCAGCTCATTTTCAGGCTCCCTTCAGCCACCTCTTCTCCTTCCCTCATCCATGACTGTCTGTCTGCTATCCAGAAGTGGTGTGCCACCAATGATCTGTGCCTTAATGTCAGTAAGACTGAGATTCTCCTCATCGGCACACCCGCTCCCTCCTTTCCTGTCCCCCTGTGGCTGGCCTCTCTTGGCCTTCTTCCTGCTCCCACCTGCAAGGCTAAAAACCTTGGGGCCATCTTTGACTCCACACTCTCCTTCTCTCCTCACATCTCTGACGTCTCTAAGAAGTCACACTACCAACTGCACCTCCTCAAAGGTATTTTCCTTTCCTCTCCTTCCCCCAAAAGCTGACTGCCTCCAGAGCTCTGGTTCTCTCTAGGCTGGACTACTGCAAAAGACTCTTTCTAAATCTGCCTGCCTCTACTCTCCGCCATCTGCAACTCATCCAGAACAGGATTGCAAGACTTGTCCTTGGCCTCAAGCTCAGGGATTGTATCTCTCCAGGATTGAATTCTCTGCATTGGCTCCCAGTGACTGCGAGGATTAAGTTCAAAACCCTCTGCATTTTCCACAAGGCATTCTGGGGCCTGGGGCCTCAATACCTTCAACTCTCTATTCCTTAACATCTTCCTTCTCAAGGTCTTCGCTCATCCACCTCCAACTCCCTTAGGGTCAATCACATCTCCAAGCAACGAGTTGGTGGTAGATCTTTTTCTTCATCTGGGGCCTCCCTCTGGACTAGCCTCTCTGCTTCTCTGAAAATTGAGGAGAACCATCTCCTGTTTCCGGAAGCACCTCAATACCTTCCTCTTTGCTCCTGCTTTCTCTCCTCCTCTTCCCTGCTGAACTCCTGGCTGAAGCTGAAACTGCACTGGTAACCTCACTACCCTCTGTTCTTAGTCCCATGTCCCCGCCAGTCGCACACCCGCACTGCCCCCTTGGCAATCCTTGCACTCTGGGTCTGTTTCTGTATCCCTTCAGCCCCTACCAGCAATTGACACCTGCACTTACCCTTGCACCTGCCACCAGCTGGCCGCACTTCATATTTATCATTCTTATTTATTGTTTTATTTTTTTATTTACTGTTTATCCTATGTACTGCACTTCCCCTCCTCCTTCCCCCTCACAATTTCACCCCCTACCCTGCACTTGTACGATCTCAATGTTACTTGGCCTAGTAAGATCATTATCTCTGTCATCCCTCTGTTTCCCTCCCTTGCCTCGTCGTGCCTTGAAAAACTTGTGTATAGGCGCGTTATAAATGCCTTATCATATCATATCAGAAGTGCCCTTGGACAGTCAGCATAGATCATAGTGTCTTGGGGTAATGTCTGTAAAAGTAGCCTCTCTTCCAGTTTACAATTCTTTATTATTTTATTCTGGGCTTCCAGCAAAGCACCAGCAGACTTAGTACTGCAACATTTTGTTAATTAGACTCATTCACATCTAGACACAAATAAAGGCAGCTACACCCTGTCTTAGTTACGCACTTTATATGAGAAATCTCATCAGCATTAATCAATCAATTTTTTTAAATCACTTGTTGTGCACAGACAAAAACACATCTGACACAGCTAACTCAACATTTACTTTAGTATGTCATTCAATATATATCTATACAATTTGTTAGAACTTCAGGGACCCTCACCTGCTCCTTTATCAGTGGATGGTTCAAATTATACTTTAACCCTCTGTGATAAACGGACAAACTCCCACTTGAAATTGTAAATCCATTTTACTGTACAGGTTTATGAAATGCTGTCCGATATGACACCTTGCCAATTATTCTGCAGCAGGGATTGTATTTATTTATTTATTAATGTATCTCTGATACTCACCATCCACATTATTTCTTGTCTTTTGGTCTTTTAGATTGTCCATCTTGCCCTTGTGTCTGTTCTGCTGTCCACGCTCACGGTAGGCAATCTCCTTTCCTGCCTCTCAATAGGAGAGTTTGATGTTGGCACTGAGGAGCTGCAAAATTTCATTGTCAAAGCATTTAGCAGGACCCCAGGGGTGGTAGGTAACATGAAGGGTGATAGTGGCTGTAGGGGAAAGTGATAATTTGGCACTGAGTAAGCTGCAGGATTCACACACAGTTGTAGCGAAACTCTACAGATGTGGGTGGCTGGTTGGAGGCATGATTCTGTTATGTTCTGATTCTTTCCTTTCCCTCTTGTTTTGCACAAGCAATGAGTGTTTTATTTTCAAGGCCCATCTTGCTATTACATGCACTGTACACAAAGAAATATTGTTTTTCCTTTAATTTTACTTGTGTGTTCTGCACTCAAACATGTTCATGAAACTCTGGATGATGCTACCATTTACATGGCTTAAGTAAATCCAGCCCACGTTACTCACCTCCCAATTCTAATTGTTAATTTAAAATGTTAAAGTACACACTACTTAAATGACTTAGTTCATAAATTATCTAACAACCCTCCCTTTTTTCTGTGGAGGACACGGATCAAAACATGGGTACTCTGCAGAACTGATAACCTCTCTAGCTAAAAACATGCATCAAATTTACAATTATTTTCTTTTTCCAATGGCTGTCAGTCTAGCTGCATGGTCTTGTAATTTTACTATAAGTGCCACTAGCCATGCAATAATAATAGTTATAGATACACCTACAACTATCAACACCTTCTCTTTCCACTTCAATTTCTTCCATGCATCCATATCTCGATCTGCCATTCTCAGGTCAATCACTGCGATCTTATACTTTTGTATATTCAACTTGATCTTATGTGCTTCCTTATGCTTCAGTAGATACTCTATATTAGGATCCATTTGAAATGTGTTTCTTTGGGATAACTCTATGGTTTCTACTCTTCCTCCCATAAATCACCATCTACATAGAACAATGTTAGTCCTCCAACCATTATCACAGTTTCCTTGCGTAGTGTTTTAAAGAACACACTGTACTGCAATGGCCGTACTACAAAAGATCCATCACTCAGGTGTGTGACTGTATAAATCTCTGCACATGTACTGCACATGTACTAAGCAACCACTTATGCCTGATTCATTTTGCGTGCACATGCATCTCAGGTTTTGTTTTACTTATTGATGCTTCACTTCCTTTTGTAACACTCTAATCACCTGTAGCACACATAACACTTGTGTTGTATGAGGCAAGAATGTTTCCTGGCCATATGTAATTTTGCTCCTTGAACTTAATGCAAATATCTAATTTTGTAATTAGGTACAAATCTGTCTCCCAAATTTGAAATGCCACCATTTCAGGAGTCACAATTGCTATGCATTCATCATTCTGCCAGAAGCCTACATTATGTACAATTTTGGGTTGATATATCAATTCTGGAATGATATATTGAATGCTCAATAAAAACCCAATCACCATTCGCACTAGATCTATATGCAGGGGAATCACACTTCCCATTTCAAAGGTGATATTTTTCTTGAATTGGTTCTATTTACCTCTTTGTTATGAGTGCCATCATTTGTCAGATGGTGTCAGATGACACAAAATACAAAGGAATGTGACCCTGTATCAACTGACTCCGTCTTGAATTTGCTTCAAAGGGTTTGTTAAATACACTTCCAGTTAATTAACAAAATTCATCATATCCTGCATTAGCGCATCCTGCCTGGCCATTAGATTTCAATAGTTTGATTCATATGCTGAATCAATACCTTCTGGTCCACTTTAATCGTATCTAATCTTTGTTGTATCATCCTTAAATCTTGGCCTAATTCTTGGCCCTTGTAATCTAGTGTGTTCACAGATACTGCATTTGTCGTTGACACAGTTGTCCCAACAATAGCCCCAAATATTGTGACTACAATTGCTGCTTTACCCGAAATCCTGCCATTCAGCACTCTCTTTTCTCTTGGCACTCGATTTATATATAAATGTATTTTCCAATTGAGCCAATATCTCTTTTACAGGTCTTTGAGCATCTTACCTGCACACCTGAACCAACTGTTTCACTTAAGCAGATTTAACTTTTGTAAAATTCAAATCCCTGTCTAAAATCAGTTTTGGATCCAGACTAGTTTAAATATTATGATGTAACACTTGTCTATTCCCAAAGAATCTGGGTGCATCTTCCATAACAATGCCGATGTTGGACCAGGCTGAAGCACAACTTGTCCATCTTCAAGTGTGTATTTTGTCCATGTTATCCATATTATAACTAAAACATTCTTAAGCAATTTAGCTGAGTCTTTAGTTCTCCTTTTCTTTCCATGTATCACAGACAGTCGCCTCCTCCACATCACCAGTCTTTTTCCATCTTGGGGACTCCTCCTTTTCCTGTCCTGGATCCATCGTGGGCATTGGGCTGCCAAAACCTTTTTGGAGGAAAACAAGTTATCAATTTCTAGGACAGAGGAGAAAGACAGACAGGGTAATGACCCAGCACTAATAATGCATTTCCATCTTTTGTGATTATTTGTTTATGTCCATAGCTTAACATTTCATCCTTTCCTTCAGCAACACTAAACATACATAATTACCTGTTAAGGTGAAACCTTTTCCTCTTAAATCCTTATTTTTTTTTTTATTTACTTGATTCAATTTTACAAAAAATGTTTTACAAGAAAACGAAAATGAAAATTTCCTATCCTTTCCAGTTTTGTTATGTCCTTCCTAACTTTAGGAAAGACAAAGATGAGGATGAAGAGTAGAGGTAAGAAAAAAGGAATAATCCTCAGCACTGAACTAATGGTAGACTTGGGAAATGTCTCCCTTCCAGTCTGGCGAAAAAATAAGGACTCTCGATCTGGCCTCATTCAAGATCTTCAAGTTTCAAGTTCACAAAGAATTGCGAAACTGCAATCACTTAAGAGGTGTTGTCTCCCTCTATTAATCTATTCCACCAGTCATCTTCTCCAAATATAGTCGACTCTTTGAATATGTGTGCTAGATGTTTGCTTCTCAGATTCGTCAAGTTTGTGCATGTCAGTAGCAAATGTCGCAATGTCTCAATTTGATCCTTCTTTTTGCAAAAACGGCAACTGTTTTCCATCGAGATTTTCCTTATCGCTCTGATTTCATTTGTGAGCAGGAGATTCATTCGGAATCGCATAAACACATTTCTCAGACGTCTGTTCGGGAACTTTTTTAGATAATTCAATATGTTGTTTATCTTCCTTGTTGTTGGTGGCTGGTGTTCTATTAGTTTACTTCTATTTTCTAGAGATGTCGTCTGGATCTAGTCTCGTTCCCAGAGTTTTTGTTTGACTTTGTCTGGATTTTGTATCAGTTCTTCCTCAGAGCTTTCTATCTCCTCTAGGATTTTTAGATTTTCTTTCACCCAGATCGTCAACAAGTTGCTTCTTTGATCTTCACGTTCAGTGCAAATAATAGTCACTACATTTGGTTAATTGGAAATTATAATCTTTCTATGTAGCATTATTGTGTTTCTTACCACCATCGACTCTCATGATTGTAAGCCCAGTTCTTGACGTATCGTTGAAACAGGCGTTGATGCTGATAGGTTCAATGTACTTCGCCAAAAGAGCCCTTCAATGGACTTCCAGAATTTATGCAGAATCATCAGCATAGCATCTGCGCCATAGATTAGGGAAGGAACCACTTTGCCCTTGTAAAATTGAATGAAGAGGATTGTTGTGAATTGACAGAATCTTCCGTCTATCGCTTTGGCCTGACTTGCCAGCTTCTTCGCTCTTTCCAAAAGATGTTTTTGCATTGGACACTCTTGTCTGTTGTTGCTAAGGATCACCCCTAGATACTTGAATTCCCTCACCTGTTCGATCTTCTCCCCTTCCAGGGTCCATCTGAATGTTTCGGTATGGATGTTATGTTTTTCCATGGTCATTACTTTGGTTTTGGTTTTGTTAATTTCCAAGTTGTTCTTCTTCATGTAAACTGTCAGCTCATTTGATTGATGCTGCAGGCTAATCAGTGTATAATCCAGTAAAATGAGGTCGTCCGCATAGAGTAGTCTCTAGATCTTAGATCTTCCTACTGTTGGTGGAAATGAGCGGATCACTAGTTCTCCCTCTTTAATATCCCACAGGTATGAGTTGAATAGCGTCGGGGCAAGGGGACACCCTTGCTTTACTCCTCTGGCCATGTGAATTTGTTCTGAAAGGAGCCCTTCTTGATTTAAGCATACCCTTACGGAGGTATTTTGGTGAAGAGCTCTAATGGGTTCGTGAATGCCTTCTGGGCAGCATTTTGCTCTTAATTTTTCCCATAAGATTTCCCGGTTGACCTGGTTAAAGGCCTAGACCAGGTCAACAAATGCCAAATGGATTTTAGGACTTCCTTCGTGAATCTTGCTTTTTAACATGCTTAACAACAAGATATTCAGGGCTGTCCCGGCATCCTTCAAAAACCCAGATTGAAGTGGATCCTCATTGCCCGAGGTTCTTGCCCATTTTTGGAAGCTTTCCAAAAGTAAAGAACCGAAAATGTTTCCAACAACGTCGAGGAGTGCTATTGGGCGATAATTATTTGGTTCCTCTCTTGGTCCATGCTTATAAATTGGCACAATAGTTGTAGTTGTACAAGAGGTGGGTATGGATTTGTGTAATGTACAATTCTTTATAACCTCATGGATAAATTCCGTCCATTCTTCCTGATGTTCCTTTAGGTCTGCGTTTGTAATGCCATCTGGCCCGGGGGCCCTTGAATTGTTCAAATGGACCAGTTTTCTCTTAATGGCATCCCGGTCCCACGTTGTCATCCAGTCAGTGGTAGAGGCTGTTGGAATTGTTGAATTATAACACCCGACTTTCTGGAATAGGTTATTGAAGTGCTTAATCCACGCTTCTTCTCCAACAAAGTTATTTATTGGATTTGTTTGGATCTCTGACGTTGTTCTTATCAAGGACCAGAAGTCTCTTGATTTTGGGCTACATAGCGTCCTCAGCATTGCAGTTGCATCTGCTTGAGTAATTGCAGCTCTTTGGTGCCATAGCCAACTTTTGTATATCCTTACAGTGGCTTTAACTTGGTTTGCCATCTCAAGTGTGTGTGTTTTGCTTGCAAGGTGTTTGAGTTTTCTTAATTCTTTCCTCTCTTCCACAATGCATTTATTAAATTGTGAACCACACTACTCACCTATCATGGTGCATTTCTATTCCTGATGTAACCAGTACACCTTTTACAACTTGTGTGCTCAACCTGGCTGTTCTATTCGTTTTATATATTGTTTTTGGTGCAATGGCTTGATTTAATTTACATGGACATACTGATCCACAGCCAGACCGCCTTCCTTCATTAGTATTCTATATGCTATATTTTGTCCACAATTTTGAATGGGCCACGCCAATATGGCAGAAAGTTTTAATTCATATTATTTCCTCTTTCAAAATTAAATATATATACTTGGTCACCTATCTCACATTCTCTAATCATTGAATTTCCGTCATAGTAGGACTTGGCACCTTCAGCTGTTCTTTCTAGATTTCTCTGTGCAAATGCAAATGCGTGTTGGAAATGTTTCCTCAATTCTTCCACATATTCATGAATTGTGGATACATTTACCAAGACTTGCTCATTGGTCCTGCACCACACATTTTGTGAAAGTACCATTTTCCTGCCTGTGATCAACTTGTGTGGGCTGAGATTTGTAGATTTTGATGCTGTTGCCCTAAGGGCCATGAGTACTAAAGGGAGTCGTAAACCCCAGCAAGACCGTGCTTCATCGACCAACCTTGTTATGATATTGACTGTTTTCATATTGCATCTGTCCACTCCCCCACTGGAGAATTGACGATATGAAATATGTAACTACCTCTTCATCGCTAGAATTTGCAACATCATGGTCATTATTGCACTTGTAAAATTACTTCCATGGTTTGACTCTAGTTTGCCATGGACTGTGTTCAGGAGCAGGTAAGCACTCTGGCTATTTTGAGATTAAATGTGTAACTCTCGGCATATACTTGTTCTTCGTGACTGGTCCAAAGAAAATTGATTTGCAAATCTGATCAGGGTAGGGTCAAACCTCTCTTCATAATGGTGCTCTAAGAGTGGGGGAGCTGGCTTGGAATTGTGCACACAACAAACAGCCCATCATATTCAATTCCACATCTTGATAGACTCCAGGTGCATAGCCCCAGAGTTGACCTTCAGATCCCCCCCTGTCCCAGCCTTCAAAAATGTCCTTTCACAGCTGTCATCAAGTTTTGACTCCCACCACACCAACCAGCAGCACATAAGTGTGCCTCCTCCTTTTTTTCCCTCTATTTCAAATTCCTTCATTTCGCCATGCCCCCACCCAATGCCTCTCTGTACATTTTATTTAAATTACTACAACTTCTTCATGATGTCACCTGTCATCACATCATGTACCGGTCCAGGTCATTTTCCAGCTCCTACCTCTAGATTTGTGTTGCTCTAAAGGTCATGAGAGCTAAAGGGAGTTTTTAACCCCAGCAAGACCCTGCTTCAGCCACAAACCTTTTTGTGATACTGACTATTTTCCTACTGCATCTCTCTACCACCCCCTACTGGAGGATGAACGCTACACAATATGTAACTTGCTCTTCAAACCTGAAATTTACCACATCTTGGTCATTATTGCACTTGCAAAATGACTACCATGGTTTGACTCTATTCTCTGGGATAACCCAAACTTGCAGAATATATGATTTACTAATAACGTTTGCAACAGCCTTTGTTCAGGAGCAGGTAAGCACCCAACTATTTTGGCATTAAACATGTCACTCTCAGCAAATACTTGTTTCCTTAGGTTGATCCTTGTACTGGTCCAAATAAAATCGATTTGCAAATCTGACCAGGGTAGAGTCAATCCTCTCTTCTTAATGTCACTCTATGTGTTGTGGATCTGGTTCGTAATTGTGCACACACCAAACAGCCCAGCATATAGACTCTAGAAATGTGGACAGCTGCGTATGTGCTACAAATGAGAAAAAGACAGTCGTCTTCATTATGACCCCGCCAGTCCGGAAACAACGGTGGCAGTAAATCCGACGCCACCGTTGTTTCGGGACCGGCTGATTCCGAGTTCGCAAGTCGGGAGGTGTCACTCCTGCCAGGTCTGACCTGGCGGGAGTAACGCCACCCACCTGCAGGCGGAAATGGAAACACTGGCTCCGTCATAGACGGAACCAGTGTTTCCATTGTCCCCATCCCCATGGAGTCCTGACTCCATGGGAATGGGGATTTACGGAATTCCGCCTCTGGAATTACCGGGTCAGCAGGGTTGTAATACCCCAGTGATTCCGGCAATCATGGAGGTAGGATGGTATTTCGGGTCCGGCGGCAGGCTGCCGGTTTTTCCAGCACGTCTACCGCCAGACTCGTAATGAGTCCCAATCATTGTCGTAGGAAAAGGAATGGCAAGGAGGGTTAAAGTACTGAAAGCCTGGAGCTGGTTGCAGTGGCGATGGAGTGCATGGAGATGAGGAAATTGATGTTGATGCAGAACTGGGCAGTGGAATAGGTGAAAACAAAAGATTGAAAATTCGTAGATTGGAGGAGGCAAGCAGGTCGCAGCATATGAAATTTGAAGGCCAAGGTATGAGAGTGCAGGTTAGCATAGTCATTCTAATTCAGGGATTCTGTGTGGAGGAATTGGCAAGCTTTACCATGAGTGAAAACTCACTGCTGAACCAATCAGCATCGAGAATGCATGTCAAGGTGTTTCTTATTTACAATGTGGCAAGCTCTAGACACAACAGAGTACTCCTGCATACAATGTAGCATAAAGGAGGCCTGCTGGTGTGCAGACATAGGGTCTAATTTACAAAGTGTTATTCAACAGGTTTGCACCATTGTAAATGGCTTTTGTAAATCAGTCCCATAGCCTTTATTGTAAAGAACTGTTGCCATGACAGATTTGCTTTCTGCCATGTAATGGATTGCAATCATGTATCACACCTAACACAAAAAATAGAACATTAGGATGGTGAGTGCTAAATGTACTGCAATACGCTTAAGCCAGATACTGGAGATGTGATTGACACTAGAAATCACATTAACAAGACAGTGAGCAGGTTAAATGCAGTGGTGTTACCATATACCACCACATTACTGCACCACCCACTTTGAGTTAGGTGGACATTTGGTGCATTTATCTCCAGCTTTAAGCTGGAGGTAAATCTGCCAACTTTCCACCCATATTCAACAAATTACTGCAGCAGTGTTGCTGCCAAAAATGCTCCATTAAGTCACAGGGATTTACACTTCCCCTACCACTCATAATCTGGTAATCTGGCGGTAATGCCGCCAGACAAGTGGTGGTAACGGTAATACAGTTTGGTGGTATCTGGGCAGATTTGCCACCCAGTTACCACGAAACTCAAAATGGGGCCCAAAATATGCTTTAATGACATTACAACACAATATCTGTCAACCACAAATCCAATCACTAACTTTCTGAAAACTACAAAAGCTCATAGATTGATTTGCCATCATTGTGCGTGGATGGTTTCCTTCTATAACCAGTGGTTTGGCTACTGTTTTGTATAAACTAACCTCACCCATCTCTCTCTCTTTCAGATCTGCTGGAGCATATTGAGAATACTCAATCTGCAGTGGAACAGGATTTATTTATTTATTTATTTAGGCATTTTACTTCTGCATCTATCCACTAGTCACAGTAAATGTGTGTTACAGTTCGTAGGTACAAGGACACACATGTGGATTACATCGTAGTGGCGGTTGGTGAAAGTAGACACTGACATGCCTCACCTCATGTTACAGGGAACTACATCAGGCATGCAGAAACATAAGGACAAAATAGGTGCAAGTCTACAGACTGTAAAAGCCTCACCTCATGTTACATGGGGCTACATCCGGCATGCATACATCATCATTTCCATTTAAACATTCTTGTCCCAACCCACACCCATCAATCCTTCCTCTGTTCATCTTGCATCCCTAATCCTTCTAGCCTTTCCCCTTGTACACAGCCCAGTCCCAACTCTCTCCTAGCATCCCATCCGCCCCTCTTGCAGCCTCGGTCGCAGTGTCCTTTCTCCTTCCATTGAACCCACCCTAACCCCCTCCAAGCATCCCCTCTACTCCTCTAGCATCCCCAATCCTACTCCTCTAGCTTCCCCAATCCATCCGTCCTTTCTCCCACCACCATGCTCAGCCCAATACATCTCCCAGAATCCCTTCTGCTCCTCTTGCATCCCCATCTAATCCAACCTTTTTCCTTCCACTCAACCTGGCCCCCATTCTCTCCATGGATCTACTCTGCCCCCTTGCACCCCCAACCACTCAGCCATTCTGCCTACACTTATCTCGTCTGCTCCCTTTGCATTCTTAGTCCGTCCAGCCAGTTTCCATCCACTCAATCTAACCCCAACACTCTTGAAGCATTCCCTCTGATCATATTGCATCCCTACCCATCCTCTTGCATATTCAGCTCCTCCAGACATTTCTGGTCTAACTTCTACTATGCTACCTTTGCCACACCAGCCCCTATAGCTGGCAAGCCTGCACCAATTCTCCCGTAGCGTACACTATGATCCCTTCGCACACCAGATTCTCCCACCTAGCTGCCTCCACAGCACCCCTCTTCTCTCTTTGATCCCTAGCACCCTTGTCCTGTTCTCAGGCTGCCAGCCCAGCCCCAACCCTCCTCCAGCATGCCTACCCATTGTTCTTCCACTGAACACAGTCCCAACCTCTCCCAGCCTCCCCATTCTCCCCCTTCTATCCCTAGATACTAAGGTGTTTCTTTTTCCACTTAAGCCTTAGATAGCTGAGCTATTGCCCTACATCAAACCGTGAAAGTAGCAGCATAGTGCGAGATAAATCCCAATAACTTAACATAGCATAGCATAAATAACAGGAGTCAAATAGTATATCCATCTTCCATTCCATTTGGTTGCAGACATTTTGACCTACTTGCTGTAATCTAACTGTACAATTTCCCTGCAAGGGTGACATACGTGTTCAAGGAGGGGGAAATACCAAATTATTAGGAAGACAGTTGCCAAAGTGATGCAGTTATGGGAGGGTAGAAAGACCATGGATGATGCGGGAAAAACACGGATTGGCCAGAGAGAGACACCGTTAGAGCCTCAATTGCAGCGCCTAGGATAGAGTAGGATAGCATCAGTACAGTGCATCAGGCTACAGAAAGGAACTACTTGCAATGTAATCGCTATCACACCCATCACCACCTCTCCCCTAGAAAAGCCTTCCCCCTCAGCATCACTATCCCTAGTGTTTTGGTGGCAATAACCTAAGCTGTGGACGAAGTCAAAATATTAAAAGCACGATTTGGCATGCATGACAAATATTCCGAGAGAGGACCAGGCTATATTCCAGATTGATTATCACTGTACAATCCAGTGACCAAAATGAACATGAGAGCCCACCAACATGCAGTAACCACAAGACACATCAACTGTGGCTCACACCTGGTATCTGATCACCCTTTCCAATGTACCTTTGAAGCATCCAGAAGAAGCTCAGGCACATTTACAAGCCACACAAGCTGGCCCTATAGAGCTGCTGACATGAGGCGTTCCAAAGGATGTTATCTTTTATTTCATTTTGAAATATTGGGACTGATCTCCAAAAGCCTTTTACAGTTCTGCAATCCTGTTGGAAAACACGTTGTAAATCAGGCCTAGAGTCTTCAGATTTAAAGATAAAAAATACATCATTAGTCGCCTACTGCATTATGTAAATATGCACATATAATAATCTCTAAGAGGTGTGCCATTAAAGTTAAGGGCTGGGGTGGGCAAAGCCAACCATGACTCCTCATGGGAATTCAGGACAAGCCTAGAGGCCCTTAGCACTTAAGGGATAGCTATTAAGCACATTCTGTCCTATACATGATGTGAACGTCTTTACTACAGAATAATTTCTGTGGTGAAGGGACCCGCTCCCAAAATAGTACGTAGTCAATATGATTATATAATTATGTGGCTTGTGGCCTGATGTACCGTCACCCCAATGTCCATAGTGATGACCTAAGTGTAATTCTTGGTTTGCATATGTGGTTCTGGCACCTTACATGTGCTACCAATATGGATTTTCCAAATCAAAGTGTTAATGTCTCTTTACAGAACGGTTTGCAGACCAGCAAGGGTGCTTTTTACATCGGGAACACATCGAACTCTGCTCGACTGGAATCTTGAATATGGGGTGAGCAACACATTTGATGAACATGTTGGTATTTTATTAAATTGGTAGACACTATATTAACTTGGCTTTCTGCTCGGCTGTTAATCCATGCAAAGCTGTCAGGATCAGAACAATTTATTTCAGCAATTTACAGTTTACAGAGAGTGTAGAAAAGAAGAAATATGTCTTTGGTTATGAATCATTTGATAAGCATCTCAATGGGTGTTCATCGCTGGCACAATTGAAACCACAGAGCTTCGCATTTAAAAGCAATCTCATTGAATTAGATCAACGTTAAAGTAACATGTAGGTCAGACTACTGTTCATATTTCTAGCGGTTTGAAAAAACAAAACCAATAGAAAGACGCTTTTATTCAGCTCTCTTTTGTCCAGGCAATGTAAGTGAATGTGTTTGGCACGACATGGTCATCATAACTGAACAGAGTGAGAGAAGAGTACTTTGCTTATATCTTTACTTTCATGTGTTAACACTTTGCGCTTTGAAACACTTTTGTATGGCGCGCTATACATAAAATATATCATATCATAACCATCCCTTTATCCTCCTGCATCCGATGCACTGCCAATCATTACAATGTGTATCAGTAGCATTGGTTATTTACTGTACAACGATGACTCATACATGGTAGACATTTCTATATGACAAACTGGTGTTCGGGAGTTAGCAGAAACATAAAAGAATATCATCAATAACAGTTTATTTGCATACAAAATCCATACAACTTTTTCCATCTCATGGTATAATACACAAGGAATCAATATGTTATTACACCAGTGCATCGTAAAAGTAATACAATATATGAAAGCGACAGACAATATCACGTCAAAAGAGTCCAAAATAATAGGCCTGTCTGTCATTTAAAATACAATTTGTAAAATGAGCTAACTCAAATCCACAATAAAACAATCCCTGCCAATTAAATTAAAGGTTCCTAAGGGAGAGAGATAAGCCTTAATATACCACACGTAGCATGTTCATTCATTATTCCTTATTAGTGGTGCATTTGTCATAATTTTCTATTACAAAAGTAAAGATGTCCACATTAGTCGGTCTTTAATTCCCCTGGTACTGTTTGAACAAACTAGGGAGATAGCATTTTCATTTTGACTATTAAGGTACAAGCCCAATTAGCTTGGCTATGTCAAAAAACACACAAAATGAAGATGTTTTTTTCCAGACAGTGACAGGGCCAATTCAGTACATTATACATTCCAATATCTCAGAAAAGGTAGTAACCAGTATTTCCTGACTTTCGCATAAAGAGACAGATTAACAATAGGAAACTGATAGATCCATCTTCCCTGTTTTCCACAAATAGCATTTGTTACAGGTGTATTATACCACTTTGATGTAAACTCTGCACTTGACAGGGTGCCCAATCTAAAATTCATATACACCAATCCGATCAAAAGAGGTCCACTATTTCCCAGGTAGCATTCAATAAAAGCAATCTATCAATAGACTTTATTTTGTTTCATGCCATTTTAGTAATCATCAAATCATATATAAATCACACAGAAACCTACTCAATAACATAAATATCACATATACAATGAATCTCTTTTATAGTAGTTAGTGCAATGTTTTCGTAACAATTACATTTCATAATGATTAATTCCACTGTTACATGCTGCTTCAATGGCAAAGGTACGGCTAAGTCGACAATTCGTTTAAGATAAAACAAGACAGGTCTGCATGATCAGCCTCATGATTTTAAAAATGGTATTAGAGTTTTCCTTCTTATATAGTCATGTATCAAGGGGACATCAAAATACACTCTTGGATTGTATCCTCGCATTCAGGGCAAAAATGGCTTAAGATAGAAGAGTTGCTTTCACCATTTTAAAAATGGTCATAAGGCAAACAATCCAGAGTCAATTTAATCTAAAGCAAACTAATACATACCTCACTTGCATCCTCTGGATCCATTTCAGCTATTCCTCAGATCAGGAAAAACATGAAATTGCATAAGGGTCCCTATCATTTTTATTAGTTAACTCGCAATCCTTCCATTTGGAGTTGGACACATTCCTCTGAATATTGGACAGTACGACTTTATCTTTCTTAACAAAAGTACTGGGAATATAATGACCTATTATTTGCATAGTTCTTTACATGTAAAATATTTTACGTACAATTATCTCCCAACTTAAGTTGGTACTCATTTATTGAGCTGCCCCCCCCACTCTCTGCCCCCAACAGAGAGAGCTGAAACTGCTTAACTATCTTAGCAGCGTTATACCAGTTATGAAACCATGATTACTGATTTATCGACAAACATTTGAATTTACCCACAGAATTTTGGATGAGTGATCTTTGGTCAAGATGTCATATTCATGCCATAGAACACTTTTACCTCCTGAGCAGGCAACCACTGGGTAATCACTCTTCCAAATACCAGCGTTCACCTCTGTCTTTGTAAGTCTTTTGTTTAATTCAGGATTCTTCCAGTAAACAGGTAAATTCAGATCCGAAAATATTTCCCTGAGAAGCTTCAACCATCAAAGGTAACCTGCTCTAGATAATGTCATCACACCCTTACCTGCACTGTTTTGCGCCATCAACTCAGGGGCTTAAACTAGTTTGTAAGCCAGACCTTTATGACCCAGCTCCATAAACATAAAAGTTGCCAGTGTGTGCATCGAAAAGCCTTGTTTACATTCTTTGCAAAACATGCGTTCTGCCATCTCTGGAGTATTTTGCCTTCTTGCTCCTCAGATTGTGCTCCATATGTAGCAGCTGCCACTGCCTCAGCATGATCTCTTCACTCACAGTCCTAATAAAATTGCCCTCAAAGGGTGAAGAGAAATATATAATCCCACCCCCCAATCCATGCTATGGATGTCAGTATCAGCATTATCCTTATAGGTTGTTTGTGACGTTTTAAACTCTTATTGAACCTGAATCGCATGTAGTAAAAACTATCCACTCGTTCCAAATTCTCACCTGCCAGGTCATGTGGGAGCCTTGGTGATCAGTGTACATGACATAAGATTTTTTTTTTTGTAGATTGATAACTAAACCCTTAGATATTAAATTATCATTAAATGCATGTATATGTTGTTGCAGTACTGTGGATATTCTAGACACTAGGACTACTATAGGAAGGTCAGAAAATGATTCAAGCGATGCAACGAAAGTATTTGGAAAGGCTTTCATTTTCAGACCTGTCAGGGAGTGTGTTGTTCCAAATGCCTACAGACACTATGGCCAAATATACAAATAGTGAAAGCAATGTCAGGGAAAGGATAGCATCAAGGGGTATATTGTCTGGCTAATTCAAAACATTCAATGGGTTCCCTCCAAATATAAAATACATAATCTATCCTTAAGAGTCATGCATTGTTCAATTTGGGTTACCCAAATCTGCCAATCATTGTCAGAGTGGCCCACACAACGTTCCAAAACCATACCCTTAATATTTCCTTAACGTCCAGGTTGCCCTACGCCAACATAAAGACATTCCAAAGTTTGGCCAATGAATGAGTTTAAAAGTCATAAATGTAAAATGTAGCCCTGCTCTCTATACAAAATAAAGAAAGGTCCTCCTGGTAGTTCATCCCAGTGTTGGTTATCCTAGTCTTTTTGCTTTCCCAATGCACTTGTGGACCTCTCTGGGGCTTCTCATTAACACTCCTCCTGAGCCACTTAATCTTACAACCATTACTGAGAGTCTCTCATTGTACGGTTGCCCCCTCCTCCCCATGATGGTGGTCTCTTCGAGACCTCTGGCTTCATAAAACTTGTGACAGCACCTCTGGGTTCTTTGTTTTTCATTTTTCAGTTCCGTCCTGTAGCTCTGGTTTCCTAGGTTTTTATTTGTTGATTGATTGATTGATTGATTGATTGATTTTGGTAAAAAAAAAACATAAAAGCACGTTTATAGATTCCACTCTAAACCATAAGCATCTTAACAGTTCATTTAAAATAGATTAAAAACAAATTAATACAAATAGAGGATCCACAACGTTAAAAAGAGTTCTCAGTAGGTCTGAAAAACAGCAATTGAGCAATAAAACAATGTATTGGATATTTGTATATGAACTTTAAGTAACTGTATACATTTTCATTAAATCAGCATTAAAAGAAAGAATAGGAATATTTAATTTGCAATATTGTCATGATAATTGCAGGCCATGTTAGGTACCTGGCACCAGCAAATACACTTGAGATGCAAATAGTAGGTTTACAAAACTTCAAAACCCCCATCACAGTACAATAGTACTAGCTTTTAAAACCAGGACAAGCCATCTTCTTGTAAGAGGCATCAAGACCGGACAGAAAAAAAGAAAAATGTTTTCATCCTCTTTTTCTGCCTTGCACATCAGGCAACACGTACTACCTTGTGCACTCCATTTCCTAATGTAAAAATGTAAAGGTAAAATTCCCAGATATGACTTAATGCAAATGTTTCTAGCTCCTGTCTCGCTATTCAAGTGAGATATTGCTCCAAGCCTAAAGTCAGCGTAATGCATACATAATTTTGGAATGTACTCTGTTTACTCTTTTAATTTCCTTGAATCTGCTGCTACTACGGATCCTAGGTTATGCCAGAAATAATGCAGGCCAATCTTGGAAAGAATGTTCTTAAAATGTAGAAACCATGCCCATGGTTTTATAATAATAATTATAATTGATTATTTATAACACACGTAATAATGAAGAGGTTTCTAAGTACGGACCCAGGATTCAAAACTGTGTTGCTCTGTGTCGTCTTGTTTCCAACTGACCTACTGTTTGAAAGAAAGTCCACCATTGCTTCATTATAATACTTTAATTAATTGACCATCCATAAATTGACCTAGAGTATAAGAGGTTTCAACTGAACAAGGTAATCAATACTGCACTGTCCAAGTTTCATTATGACCGCTGTACTTATGGGCTGCTCGTGGGTACCCACAATAACATTGTCATGCACCCGGGTTCCTGGAGGCGGTGGAATCGCTTCCGTTGGGGCGGCCATTGAATGTTCCGTCACGCTTTCTCTAGCCTATGGTGGCGGTCTAGTCTTTCTCTTCCCAGGTGGCCGGCGTGCGGCTGACAAGAAGGTACTTAACCACCTTCCTCCTGACAAGCCGGGCGTTGCAACGTTGGAGTTTTTACTTTCGCTTTCTCTCTGGTTCTGGTTTCAGCGCTCTTTGTTGTGCCTCGTTCTCTGCGGGTACCTGTTTCCTTGACTCCCGCTTTCTCTCTCTCCTCCGCTCTCTTTTCCCTCCCCCGCTTTACATAATTCCTTTTCCTTCCGTCTCCCGCCATCCTTTTTCTTACTTACGCTCTTCTTCCCTGTTTCTTTTTCCTTGCTTCTTTCTGCTTCGTTGGCTCCCTCTGGATCCTTCATCGCAAGAGCTGTTTTCCTTCTTTCCCCACCAGAGTGTACGGATGTTTGTTTTCCGGTTATTACTGGTTGGACTACACTTACCTTCCTGAAAAAAAGAACTTCCCTTCAACCTCACCGCATCGGCTACACCTACGTCAGGACGACTCTTTGACCACAGGGTTTTTTCTGCCAAGGGCTTTTCCCCCCGGAAATTCACCTGCCTTGGTGGGGGGGGCCTCAGTGCTACCGTTCACAGGTGGCCACTGTGGGTTCTTATCGAGGCAGGTATTCACCACCACAGCTGCAGCCTCATAGAGAGAGCCCTGTACACTATAATTCGGACTCCAGTTCTGAAGGTGAGGGTTCCGAGGGAGGTAGTGGGTCAGAAAGCAACGGATTAAACACCAGAGAAAGTGTCAGAATTGCAAACATCTAGAAACACTAATTGTCTGAAGTTTTAATTTTAAGTGTACCACAGTGCCCCCAGAATTCAGCAGAGTATAGACGAGCCGACTGGGTTTCTGCCCTGTACACCTCCAGAGTCGGTTCAATGACAGAAGCCCCACTTTTTTTGAAAATCTCAGGAATACCCCAGTTCATCTGTTCATAATTAAATTGTTCTTCTGGATATAAGAGTTCTAGTCCACTTTCCTATTAAATGACACAACCGAATAATCATGGTAATTAACATGTTTTATTTAAACTCCATTCAGTTCAATTTCAATATGAGGCAAGGTTGTTGTAACATGTCAATATTTCAGTTTTAGTTCTTTTTATGACTATGTTTCTATGGCTGCACAAAGAAACACATTAAATAAAAGCCTACTGGGACCCTGTGGCATTTTCGATAAAAGGACAGCAGCATCTGTGAACACGAGGATGTTAACTTGTTCTTTATTAATCAGTGGTACATCTTATCCTTCTTGACCTTTCCTCTGACTTTGATGCGGTCAATCATGCCAATCTCATAAACCGGCTTCATGATTAAATTGGCATCACAGACCTGGCTCTGGACTGGTTGATCTCCTTCCTCTCTGACCAACCTACCCGAGTTCAACTGGGCCCTTTTCTCTCGTCCATCTCTCTCTCCACCTGCAGTGTCCCTCAGGGCTTTATCCTCTCGACTTGGCTTTTCAACATCTACCTGGCCCCTCCGACCCATCTGATCTCCATCTTCACTCCTAACTTCCAGTGTTATGCAGATGACATGCAGCTCTCCTTCAAGCTTTCCTCCTCTGCCTCCTCCTCTTCCTCTCTCATTCCTGACTGCGTTTCTGCTATTAAGACATGGTGTACTGATAACAATGGCTGTCTCAATACCAGTAAGACAGGGATGCTACACACTGGGACCTGGCTCACTCTTTCCCTCCCACTCTTTGGCCGCCCTGCATAGTCCCCTCCCCTCAACCTCCTGTGAGGCAAAACACGTTGGTGTCATCTTCAACTTCTCTCCCTCCTTCTCTCCTCACATTACACACCTTGCCAAGAAGGTCCACTTTCAGCTGCACTTCCTCAGAGGCATTCTCCCTTTCCTCACCTTCCCCCTGAAACTCAGTGTCTCCAGAGCTATGGTCCTCTCCAGTCTGGACTACTGCAACAGCCTCTTCCTCAATCTGCCTAACTCCTCCCTTCATCCCCTTCAACTAATCCAGAATAGGAACGCAAGACTTATCCTTGGCCTCAAACCCAGGGACCGCATCTCTCCAACCCTAAATCTTTACACTGGCTCCCGGTTGCTTTGAGAATCAGTTTAAAGACCCTCTGCATCATCCACAAGGGTGTATGGGGCCTTGGACCTCTCTACATCCAACTCTCTCTCCCTAAATACCTTCATGCTAGAGTCCTTCAGTCTTCTAGCTCCAACTCTCTGCAGATCAGATGTTTTTCCAATCAGAGATTGAGGGGGCTTGGGTAGATTTCTTTTCTCTGCAGGCGCCTCCCTCTGTAGCAGCCTCTCTGCTCCTCTCAGACTTGAGCCCGATCTCCTTAAGTTCTGGAAGCTTCTCAAGACCTTCTATTTCTCTTCCACCTTTTCTCTCCCCCTCCTCTGCTAATGTCCCTGTCTGCCTCTTGACTGATGGCCTAGTTCCTTCAGATTATAACTAGGCACCAAGCCCTCTGTGTCCAGTCTACCCCTGCACTTGTTCTCCCCTGAACCCCCGCCCATCGAGCAGTTGCCTCTCGGGCCCCCTTATCCTGCACTAGCCTGGCCGGGCCTGCATCCCTTGAGCCCTTCCAGCCCCTTACCTCGAATTTAGCGTGTGGACCTTCCCTCACCTGCACTCTCGGCATTCCCCTGGCTCTGTCCACCTGGCCTCCCCTGGCACTCACCTTCTCACGGGCCCATCTAATCTTATCAGCACTCACCCCTCTCCCACGCACTTCTTGTTACTGTACTTGCACAATCTGAATGTCAAAAAGCCTAGTAGGACCGTTTATTTTATTTTCATATTTTTCATATTTTTATTTTCGTTTTGCTCCTTGAAACACTTGAATATAGGTGCATTATAAATACCCAATAAATAAAATAAAATAAGATCTGTGTACTTTGCAAGAAACAATTTAGGTAGATCATTGATAAATAGGGTGAATAAATTGATATATGATATTTTATTTATAGCGCACCCATACACAAGTGTTTCAAGGCGCGACCATTATGGGGTCAAGTTGGTCCATTATGCAGCCTTGTCTACCCTGAGTCCATTACATTGGTTACCCTCCAGTTCTTCTAAGTGAAATACATTGCTATCCTCAAATTCTTCTCAGTGCACTACATTGGCTACCTTCATAATTCATCTGACTGCAATGCATTGGCTGTCCTCAACTTATTCTAAGTGCAATTCATTGGCTACCCTCAAAATCCTTATGAGTGCAATACATTAACTACCTTCACAATTCATCTAAATGCAATATATTGGCTATCCTCAAATACTTATAAATGCAATGCATTGGCTATCCTCAAATACCTTTCAGTGTAATATATTGGCTACTCTCTAATGCTTCTGAGTCAAATACATTGGATACCTCCACCATTCATTTAACTGCAATACACTGACTACCCTCCAATACGTCTAGGTGCAATAAATTGGGAATGTGTGCATGTATGTGAATGGTGCATGTATGTATGAGTGGTGAGTGTGCCTATCATGTGATTGAGACTGCAGTGTGTGGATGAATGTTCTGGGTGCTCATGTGGGGAATGCAATGTGAGTGAATGGGAAAGGTGTATGGATGAATGACTGGTGGGTGAATGGATATGGATATGATTGTGTGTGTGTGAATGTTCTGGGTGGGTTTAGACTGCAGTGTGAGTGAATCTGAAAGGTGTATGGAAGAGTGACAGGTATATTCATGGGTATCAATGTGACTGTGAATGTTCTGCGTTTGTGGGTGCCCATGCCTATGTGTAGAATGTAGTGTGAGTGACTATGAGAGAAGGTGTATGGGTGAGTGACATGTGAGTAAATGGGTATGATTGGTGTAGGTGGCTACATGTCTGGTGAATGTAGTGTCAGTGGATGTGAGAGACAGTGTTCAGTTGAGTGAATGGGTATGAATGCGATTGTGTGTGTGAATGTTCTGGGTGGGTACCTGTGTTGAATGCAGTGTGAGTGAATGTGAAAGGTGTATGGATGAGTGAAAGTTGAGTGAATAGGTGTGAATGTGACTTTGAATGTTCTAGGTCGCTGGGTGACCGTGTGGAGAATGCAGTGTAAGTGACTATGATAGAAGTTGTATGGATGATTGAGAGGTGAATGAATGGGTATGAATGTGACTGTGAATGTTCTTGGTTGGTGGGTGCATGTGTACAGAATGCAGTGTGAGTGGATATGAGAGAAGGTGCATGGGTGAGTGAATGGGTATGAATATGATTGTGTGTGTGTGTGTGTGTGTGTGTGTGTGTGTGCGTGTGTGTATGTGTGTGTCTGTGTGTGTGTGTGTGTGTGTGTGTGTGTGTGTGTGTGAATGTTCTGGGTGGGTGCCTGTGTGTAGAATGCAGTGTGAGTGAATATGAAAGATATATGGATGAGTGATAGGTGAGTGAATAGGTGTGCATGTTCTGGATGGCTGTGTGCCATGTGGACAATGCAATGTGATTGACTATGATAGAAGGTGCATGGGTGAGTGACAGATGAGTACATGAGTATAAATGTGACTGTGAATGTTCTGGGAGTGTGGGTGCCTGTGTGGAGAATGAAGTATGAGTGACTATGAGAGGAGGTGTATGGGTGAATGACAGGTGAGAGAATGGGTATGAATGTGACTGCGTATGTTCTGAGTGGGAGCATGTGAGGAGAATGCAGTGTGCGTAAATGTGAGAGAAGGTATATGTTTGACTGGTGGATGAATGGGTATGCATATGATTGTGGATTAATGTTTGGAGAATTCAGTGTGAATGTTCTAGGTGCATGTGGCAGTGAATGTGAGAGAAAGTGTATGGGTGAGTGACTGGTGTGTGAATGGGCACAAATGTGATTATGTGTCAAGACCGGACAGAAACATTTCCCTGGGGCGCCCAGGGATCATTTGGCACATCCTCAAGTTACCTAGCATGTTTTACTGGCATTAGCAAAGCCATCTGATCTGTGTTATTATGTGACTAGACTAACATTTTGGTGCAGCCAGTATATCCATTGGGTTTCTGTGGATGGCATTTTGGTCTGAGAATGTATGCTAATGCAAGCATGATATGTGTTATAACGTGGCTAGATTGTTCCATTGGTACAGTCATTCGAGCCATTTAATACTATGGTTTTTCATTTTGTACCTTGTATGTATCATAAAGCAAGCACACATGAAATGTGTTATTACATGGCTAGATTGACATTTTGGAGAAGCCAGCCTAGTTGTTTGTTATTGTGGCATTACATTTGTTTACTGAGCATCTATGATAAAGCAAGTATAAGTGTGCTTAAATGTTTAGGCTGGCCTACATTGGACCTAGTTTGGACATGTTTTATTTCTGTGGTATGGGATTTTGAATGGTAATGCCAATAGGAGTATGTTCTTACTTGGGTGGACTGGCATATATAGGCTGGGCCAGCATGGACATGCTTTCCTATAGTATCATTACTGCCATTACGTACAAACATAACGTGTGTTTGTTCCTATATGGGAACACTGACATATATCTGTGCTGCCAGCATGGAAATGTACAGCTACAACAAGTGTGACACTTACTGGAATATATTGTAGGGAAAGGCATGGGAATGCCTTGGGAAAGGTGCCTGTGTACTTTTGATGACTTGCCTCTATTGGATTTGTTCATGAGTTACCCAACAAAACCAATTTCGAACTGTCTGGCTTTCTACCCAATTTTTCACAGAAGTTGTTCTATAAAATGCACCATTCTAACCCACTATCCCTATATTTCTTACCATGGCATTACATTTCTTTACTGAGCATCTATGATGCAGGAAGCATGGTTAGTGGATTTACGAGTCTAGACTGCCCTACACTGGACCCAGTTTGGACATGTTTTCTTATTGTGGTATGGCATGTAATGTCAACATGAGTATGTTTTAACGTAGAGCACAGCCATCTTGGACATGTATAGCCAGGCACAGCAAGCGTGAACATATTTCTTGTGCTGGCATATATTGTGGGAAATGGCATACAAATGTTTCTGTGCACTGCTGGCGACTCCCATCTATTGAATTCTTGCATGAGTTACCCAACAAAACCAATTGCACTGCCTGGCTCTTTACCCAATTTTTCACAAAAGGTGTGCTGTATAATGCACCATTTTAACCCATTATTAAAAAATAAATCTTGGTGGCCAATCCCCTGAATCCCCTTGCATTGGTCCGGAATCTCTCATTACACCTGCTCTCTCTTGCATACCTGTGGAAAGTATTTACAAACGACTAATAAAAAAACATTCACCAGCCGCCACTGTGGGCTAGTACATTTGGATGGCAGAGGCGAGGCACCGCTCCCTTGTTTCTACACTAGGTGAACAATTTAAGCTTTGAAAACAAAACATACATCTTTCATCTAGTGCAGTGTGCATGTGCCCCTGTAGCAGCATCATCATCACGGACATTGCACACACAAAGTGGTCCAGGCAGGCCCCCTGTGTGGCACCTCCCGTGCTTTGTTGCAGAGCATCGGGTGCAGGGTGGTCCTCAGCATGGCTCACCAAGGGCCCCAAATTTTGTGTTATAGCACAGAGTATTGCACTGCTGTTGAACAATTCCAGTCCAACCGCTGGCTACTGTTCTACCCTGCACTGGAACCAGGCCCACACTTTACACAATTAAATTAAATATAAAAAACATGAATTAAATATTTGTCAAATTTCGATTCTAAATATTCTATCAGAATTTGAGTAACACAGTTTTGATTGCAGTGTTGGGATTCCTGGTTTTGGATGCACCATCGCGCCATGATATATTGTATTCTGCCAGACGATAAAACATGTGGTGTGTGCCTCAAATTTTAAATGCAAAGGTAGAAATTAATCTATCCCGTTCCAAAGAGACAGCCACTACATTCAAATATGATGAGAATCATTTTGAACAAGGAGTTCCGACAGCACTGGTCCTTGATCGTTTTCTTACCAGAGATGTTCTACAGGAAACTAGTGGGTTTTCCTTTTCTGGATGCAAAGTCATATCAGACATTTTGTCTAGATAAAGGGCAAGGTTTAGTAAATTTCTTGTCAAGAACACCAAGATTATGAAGACATGTGTGAGAGGTGGCACGTGATGCAGAGAGTTTTTTCAAGGTATTAAGAGTTCAATGTAAGATTCATCCCTGACTTTGTTGGTAATAGGTTGCTCAAAATATTATTAGGGATAAAACGAAAGATGTCTGCTAAATATGGACTTGCCATTCCCATCTCAGAGCTCTTGAAGCCCTTGACAAACAGGGATCCAATAGGAAACCGTTTGTGGATGGTGAGTAGGAGCAAGGGAGAGGCAGATCAGAGCGAGCACACAGCGAAACAGAGAGCACAAAGATATCGAATACACAAAGAGCAGAACCTCCAGAGCAGGACGACAGAGAGCACAGATCATGAAGAGAGACCGAGTCAGCGCTAACCAAGAGAGGGACAGCGAACACAAAGTGCACAGAAAATACACAGAAAGATGGAGCAGACACAAAGGCAAAGAGGGCTCACAGATGTAATTGGCAAAAATATATAATAAAACATTTTGACAAATATATATGCATCCTTGCTTACAGAACTATGTTAAGAGAAGGTAGGCGGCCATGCCTTGTGCCAGCCCCGCTCTGCTGTGGTAAGTATAACATTATTCACGGGAAAGCGCAAGTGGGCACCCCTATAGTTCAGTATACATTTCTAGCTAAGGTAAACTAGTTCTGTGATTCTGTAGATAAAAAATCACCCCTTTGCACTGGGAGCCAAGCCTAAATAACAAACTGTGTTCTGACCAAAAGATATGAGAACCCCACATGTAAATATGTGTGACATTTAATTAAATAAACGTGTTTTGTATTTGCAGAATTTAATGAAAATGTCCCAATTTCATATGTCCCATAGCAAAGCATCAAACAGTACTTCTAGATTAAAAATCTATTTTTATTCGCACATCATAAGCAGTGAATAAGAAATGGTAGTCCAATGAATTTAGGTCTGCCAGTCCATCTTCTTCTGGAACCACATTATTTGCATAAATGAGATTCACCACAGAGCTAGCAAACAGGATCCCTGAAAGAAGGTCAGTGGCGGAGTAGACATCTTTGCTGCCTTGGAATTGTTTTTGTTCTGGAACATCTGTTCCCTTCAAAGGCTATCAATTGTCAGTCAATATTGGAGAGGGCACAGGAAACATCTAAGCAGATCCAAGTGCTTTTTCTGACAGCAGAATGAGGGCGTGCTGCTTCTTGAACCTAGTATAGATCCGTCGGTGCCTCTCCAGTGATGGACAATGTATGCCATGACCGGCCCAGAGCAACCGACAGTGCGAAACTCTGGCGTGAGTCAAAGTAGACCTATACTAGGTACAAGAAGCAGAATGCTTCATCTCTTATAGCTGGGTTATCCTTGCGTCATGCAGAAGGGGCCACAGAATACTACATCTTACAGAATCGAATTTATCACACACAAATACAAAGCGCAATATTGTTTTGTTGGCCTTGCAAACACAGGCAAATACATTAATGGGGGCCAAGCCCTTAACATCGTCCTGCTATTGTATTTAGTGGGAAAATGTCAAAAAGATATTTAACATAAAGTGCATGCATCTATAAGAACCAGAAATTGTCCAGGAAGGGTTAGGCTTTTGAAATCATAATACAAGCTATGACTAGGCATGAAAGTTCAGTCTCAGGTTTCACAGCACTATATGATTCTCAATATAGATCCTTAATAAGGGAAACTTGACAACTAGTTATAGTTTAAGGAGTTTCCTAGAGGTTAGCTATATCTCAGTGACAAGAATAGGCCAAGAATAGGCCTTTGGTAGGCTTCAAACGAAATAGGAAAATGGCATTTTTCTTGCAATAAATACTGAGTTCCCCCAGCATGCAACACCCTAACCCATAGGGGCCTTCCCATAGGGGCTGCCTCCTTTCGAACCTTTTCAGGCCAAGTGAATCTGTTAGACGTGTATTGGAATTAAACTGGGGAATATGCAATATGTTTCCGCTGAAAGTGATTTCCACAATTTGTAGGGTTTCCACCTTTGCATGAACCAAGAATGAACTAGCACACAAGATATTAGTGGAAGCAATGTCCTTATGGGAGCCAATACAGTATTCTTCCCGAAACCTATGACTAAAATGCAGAATGGCCCCCTCACCCTGTTTCATGGCCTGTTCACATTTAGTGATCTGGGGCTTCCAGTCACCTTGGGAAGAGAAGCAAACCCAAGATAGTCGCTGTGGCCAACCACTTCCATTGGGGACCCACCCACAACTAAAGACTTAAGGAATGCCTCTTCCCCATAACCACGTCATTCGTCTTGGAGCTGTTAAATCCAAGGAACTTCTGAACAGCCTACGTTGGACAACTATTCATGGTTTGGTTAAAACAGTTGGCTGTCTGCAAATAGAAGGACATGTACTTTAACAGACTCAATCCTGGGGGAGTAGTTCATTCCCTTTACTTATCAAGTTGAACAGGGCAGAAGTCATAACACTCCATTGCATAACCTCTTTAAGTAATGGGAATTTCCCTGATCACCTCCCCCATTGAGCCACACCTGCCCTGCCCAACTTTATTTTCAAGGAAAGCTCAAGTCTATTTTTATCAGGGAGGGATCCTTTCATTCCATCAGTGCGCTATTGTCATGGTCCTGGTGGGTTGTGAGGGCTGCGAGAATGCGATGCCAGCAAGAAGGAAAGCGAGACACGTATTGTGGTTGCTCCGTTATTGTGCTGCTTCATTTGATCACAAATGGAAGCTGCCATGGAGATGTTCACACCAAAGACGCCTCTAACTACGATGCATTCCACTGCGGCTCAGCATTCGTTGCGCGTCACGTGACCTATACTTTCCTCTCCTGCCATTATTGCATAAAAACCTCCGGGACACTCAGAACGCTGCTCCTGATTACTGTGGAGTACTACGTTCTTCTGGGTATCCTGACTCGTTTTGAAGCTTTGACACCTTGTCTTGTTCCCTGACGTTCCATTTAGCCTGCCGACTTTGGACATTTGCTGACTGAATTTTAACGAACCTACACCTGACTAACGGATTGTCTTCTTGGTTCTCGGACGCCTGCTACGAAACAACACAGTATTATTCTTGTCTGTCTCTGTGCTGCTTGATTCCGCTCAGACTACCCTTTTACTCCCTAGAGACCGTTCCGGTCACGCTTTGGTTTTCCCTTATCAGCGTGACCAAGAAGTGCTAAACCTTCTGTGTTTGTGTTATATTCTATTACTTGAAACACTCCACAGCTGCTCCCAGAAAATTAACCAACTTGCCACTGAATGTTTCTAGGACTTACTGATCGGCTCAAAGTGTTTTACTAAGTACAGCTAAGTGCCCTCACTGGATGCCTTGATGGGACCTATTCAGTCCACCTACCCGACTTTAGTGCACCCCTTGCCGTTCGGGTGCAGTTCCCATGCTAACCATCCTTTCCTATTTCGTTGTCTCCCTCTGGATTGAACTCATTAATCACTTTAGGACAACTGTTCCACACTGGTAAGACTCAGATCATTAGCTTCTCTCTTCAGACACCTTTCACATAGCAGTGCATAAAATAAACCTGATTGTCCCTATCTTCTATTGTAGGGAGCTTGGCCCAATTTAATGTTCTAGAATTTCCTTCCCGCGGGTCGACCCAAGATCGAACAACCTTGCGTAACCTGTCTTGTATTTGTTGTTCGGTATTGCATCACAACTAGATCCTTGAGTCTATTCATTGTCTATTTTCTTTGCAGCCTGGCTTACAGCGGTGTGGTTCTCCTGCTCTTTCATTTGATTTTCCCTTTTGTTCTGGTGATTCTAATTCAGCAGAAGGGTGAATATAAAGAAAGATCTCCCTCATGTGAGGAGACCCGGACTTGGACTAGCCGGGTTCTATGCATACCTGGCTTGCAGAGATTTGGGTGTTTCATCTGGGTTCTGACTTGCGGGACACGGTTGCCTTATCATCAGGGACACTGATTGAGTACTGACAAAATCAGAAGCCATGGAAGCATCTAAAACTCTCACTACCCTAATGCAGATCGTCTCCAATCTGCGGAGTGACATGGCCTCCGCACATCACTTTGACTCCCTACAGGATCTGTCTCGCCCTCCAGCCTGAGCGGATGAAGATCTTTTGGGAGCCAGAGCTTCAGGTTCCTCCTACCCGTTACCTAGACAGGAACCTACGCAAGTCTCATGTCCATCCAGTTTCGCTTAGCACCACCGGAAAGATATACTGGTGACCCCAGAGCCTATTGCAGTTTCATAAATAAGTGCAAACTGCACTTCTTTTGCCGCGTCGTATCCTTCCCTGATTCAACTACCAAGACAACTTTTGTGTTGTCCTATCTCAGGGGAACAGCCGCTGCTTGGGCCAACCTTCTGTTAGAATCCAAAAGCTATCTGCATTATGATTGCGATGCACTGATTACAGTCATGAATCGTGTATTCGAAACCTGATACAAGACTCAGTCCACATACCTGGAGTTCCTTAATCTCCATCAAGGTAACTCCCCACTGCTAACCTACTTCACCAAGTTTAATCAATTGGCAGCAGGAGCAGGTTGGCCTGAGGAGAAGAAGGCTGCAGTGTTCTATAAAGATCTCTCTGACGAACTTAAGGACACTCTAGCAATGGTCCCTGATGCCCCTAATGGCTTCCTGGAATTATTAGACCTGTTGCTGCAGATACATACCAGGAGAGCCAAGCAAAGAGGCGGAAGGTGCTCAGTCCCTCCTACGGCATCACGCCCTGAGGTTTCACTCCCACCACAATCTGGTCCAGAACCCATGCACATCGGAGCGGTGTATGGGCTGCTCTCTTCTGCCGAACGTGAACATAGGCACAAGAATAATCTTTGTATGTATTGTGGTTCATCGGAACATCTCTTAGACACTTGACCCAATAAAACTCCTTGCAAACAGGGAAACCCTAGAGCCTGGCAACAGAAGGAGTCCCTCTGCCGGGTACGCTCTTGTAGGACTCTTGTGCTTCAAACTTGTCTTCCCCTTTTGCGTCTCAGTCTCCTTGAAATGTACCCTTGGTTCCTAGTTACAAACATACGCGGTTCTTGATTCAGGTGCCAAAGACAGTTAAATGGATCTCCAGTTTGCCTGTGATTTTGGAGTGTCCATCGTTCCTAAAGATCAACTGGAAGCGGTAAACACGATTGATGGTACAGCCCTGGTTTCAGGGTTGGTGACAGAGCAGACTGTCCACTGACCATGATTACCATTCAGGAACATATGGAACATATTATATTCAATCTGATCTCTGCACCACAATTCAGGGTGATCTTGGGCCTGCCTTGGTTGCAGTTGCATATACCCGCTATCGATTGGGCATCCCAGGAGGTCTTCTTCCCTTCTCTTTTTTGCGATACACATTGTTGTCAGACAAATTAGGTTATCCGGAGTGCTCCATGTCTGTCATTACTCCAGTCTACGCCACTGGTAGGTTCAGTCACTTCCAGGCCCGTTTCTTTGATTCCATTTGTCTACAATGCCTACTTGGACATTTTTGATAAGTGTAGGGGAGAATAGTTGCCATCACATCGCCCTTACGATGCCCCATCGACCTCGTACCAGGTTTGAAAATCCCTTCAGGAAGAGTATATTCCCTCACGTTGAAGGAAAATCAAGTGCTTAAAGAGTGCACTGACAAAGCCCTTCACACTTTCTTCATTCGTCTGTCCAGATCCCCTGCAGCCTCTCCCTTGTTTTTTGTTCTGGAGAAGGAAGGAGACCTCAGGCCTTGCATAGACTGCAGAGGCCTAAACGCAATTACAATAAAAAAACAGTACACTTTGCTTCTGATATCAGTCCTCCTGGATCAGCTGGGCTCCTCGACTGTATTCACCAAAGTCGACCTGAGCGTGGCCTACAATCTTGTCACAATACGTGCCGGTGACAAATGGAAGATGGCATTCAAGACCTGGTATGGGTTGTTTGAATATTTGGTGATGGCGTTTGGTCTATGCAATTGCCCAGCCATGTTTCAATATTTTATGAACGACGTGTTCAGCGACATGTTGGACCAGTACGTCGTCATATCTTTGGACAATATCCTCATGTATTCACCCTCCTATGACCAACAAGTAGCACACGTCTGTTGAGAGAGCACCAGCTCCATGTCAAATCAGGGAAGTGTGTATTTAATGCTACAGAGGTGGGATTCTTAGGCTACTATTTGACAGACAAGGGAGTCTGCATGAATAGATCCAAAGTAAAGGTCATTCTTGACTGGCCACCCCCTACATCAGTCAAGACACTACAGTGCTTCCTTGGGTTGTCTAACTTTTACCGCTGGTTCATCCATTCATTCTCCTCTCTTGCTGCACCTTTGACTTCCATAACCAGCTCCAAGGTTCCCTTTTCTTGGAACGCTGATGCCCAAATGACTTTTGATGTGTTGAAAATTGCCTTTACTACGGCACTGGCCTTACAACATCTAAACCCTGATCTACTGTTCTTGGCCGAAACAGATGACTCCGGGGTTGCGGTTGTTGCGAATTTGTCTCAGCAATGCCCAGACACCAGTGACGTACATCCCTTGGTTTACCATTCTTGTAAGCTCACGCCTTATGAATGGAATTACATTGTAACAGAAAGGGAACTCTTAGCGGTTAAAGACGCCTTTTCGGAATGGAGACACCAACTTTTGGGGGCACCTCATACAGTAACTGTCTTTTCCAACCATTGCAGTTTACTTGCATTCAAGACCATGAAATGTGTGACAGCCAGGCAAGCACGTTGCCATCTTTTTTTCCCCAGTTTGATTTTGTCCTCACTTACCGACCTGCACGGCTGCATGCCAAGTCCGACACTTTATCACGCTTACATACCGAACTAACCCTTATGACTACTGAGGTTCCAGTGATTCTCCCACACAGTGTGTTGTGTGCCTGTACTCCACAACCATCGCTTAAAGAAGTGATTAAGACTTGGATTGCCAGTAATCCACCCGAAATCCAAGAGCTGAACCTAGACGTCAATAATGGCCTACCTTACATCCAGGGGCGGATATATGTACCGACCAAAGACACTCACTGCCGGGCCTTGCAGTGGTCTCATGACTCCCTGATTGCTGCGCATCCCAGTCAGCACAAATCTCTCGACCTGTTGCGTAGGTGATGCTGGTGGCCCTCAATGTCCAAAAATCTTGCAGAGTATATCTCCTCATGTGCCTCTGCGCCCAGTACAAGACGCCTCACGCCAAACCAGTGAGTCTTTTACAGCCTCTGCCTGTGCCCCAGAAACCATGGCACATGATCTCCATGGATTTTATTGTTGAATTGCCCCGGGTGAGAGGTTTCTATACTATTTGGTTAGTGATCGAATATTTTACCAATTAGCCCTTTTCATTCGTTGCACAGGTCTTCCTTCTGCTCCAGCTGTGGGGATCTTTTCCTCAGGAATGTATTCTGGCTCTTCGGTTTGCCTTCTGTTATAGTCACTGACCGAGGTTCCCAGATTACATCTCACTTCTGGAAGGCCTTATGTTTCACTTTCCTTATTGACTGACCATTTCTCCAGCGCATACCATCCTCAAACAGACGGACAGACCGAACGACTCAATGCAACTCTTGAACAATACCTCCATTGCTTATGCCTACAATACCAAGAGTCCTGGCTTACACTGTTGCATACAGCGGAATTTGCATATAACAACTCCCTCCACTCCTCAACCGGGGTGTCCCCATTCTGTTCTTTGTATGGCCAACAGCCAAGCACTTTGCCACTGGATCCATCCATTCTGTTGGACAATCCGGCTGCTCAAGCTTGTGTCTGTGATCTGGTTTCTGTGCACAATGACATTCAGGATCATCTCAAGTGATCCCTGAGTGCAGACCAATGGTTTGCTGATGCCAGACATTCTGTGGCACAGGACTACCAGGTGGGGATGCGTATGACTGTCCACTCTCAATCCTAAGATCCCTTGCAAGAAAACACTAATTCCACACCATGTGGGGCCTTGTACCATGACTTCACTGATAAATCCTGTTGCTGTGCATTTGAGCCTACCCGCAGGTTGGCGGTACGCCCTGTATTTCATGTCTCATTGTTTAAACCTTGCTTACATACCATTCGTCTTCCTTCCCGTCCTGCTCCGGTTGTCATGTATGGTTCCAAGGAGTAAGATGTTGCATTGATTTTGGGCATGGAGGACAGAGTGGGTACCCGTACTACCTGGTAATTTGGAAAGGTTGCGGCCCCGAGGACAGGACCTAGGAACCTTTATCCAGCATCCATGCTCCTGTACTCTGCATCGTATCGATGTCTCCAGGGGTGTGGAAGCGCCCTAGGGAGTGGATGCTGTCACGGTCCTGGTGGGTAGTGAGGCCTCCAAGAATGCAATACTAGCAAGAAGGAAAGCAAGCCAAGTATCGTGGTTGCCCCGTTATGGTGGTGCTCCATTTTTATCTGTAATGGAAGATGCCATGGAGACGTTCACACCAAAGACGCATCTAACTATGATGCGTTCCACTGCGGCTTATCGTTCGCAGTGTGTAACGTGACCTGCACATACCTCTCCTGTTGGCATGCTATGCCGTTATTGCATAAAAACTTCCGGAGCACTCAGAACGCTGCTTCTGATTACCATTGGGTACTACATTCCTCTGAGTATCCTGACTCGTTTTGAGGCATTGACACCCTGCCTTGTTCCCTGACGTTCCATTTTACCTGACGACTTTGTATATTTGCAGACTGCATATTTATGAACCTACGCCTGACTAACAGATTGCCTTCCTGGTTCTCGGACACCTGCTACGAAACACATGGTATCATTCTTGTCTGTCGCTGTGCTGTTTGATTCTGCTCAAACTACCATTTTACTGCCTACAGACCGTTCCGGTCAAACTCTGGTTTTCCCTTATCAACGCGACCAAGAAGAGTTAAAACCCTCTCTGTTTGTGTTATATTCTATTACTTGAAACACTCCAAAGCTGCTCCCAGAACATTAACCACCTTGCCACCGAACATTTCTAGGACTTACTGATCGGCTCCAAGTGTTCTACACAGTAGAGCTAAGTGCACTCACAGGATGCCTTGCAGGAACCTATTCAGAGCACCTACCCGACTCTAGTGCATCCCTCATGCTGTTCGGGTGCAGTTCCCATACTAACCATCCCTTTATATTTTGTTGTCTCCCTCTGGATTAAACTAATTAATCACTTTAGGACAACGGTTCCATACTGGTAAGATTCAGATCATTAGTTTCTCTCTTCAAACAACATTGAGATATAAGTACATAAAATAAACCTGATTGTCCCTATTTTCTATTGTCGGGAGCTTGGCGCAATTTGATGTTCTAGCATTTCCTGCCAACGGGTTGACCGAACATCTAACAACCTTGAGTAGCCTGCCTTCTGTTTGTTGATCTGCATTGTATCACAACTACATCCTTGAGTCTAATAATTGTCTATTTCCTTTGCAGCTTGGGTTACAGCAGTGTGGTTCTCCTGCCCTTTCATTTGATTTTCCCTTTTGTTCTGGTGATTCTAATTCAGCAGAAGGGCAAATCTAAAGAAAAATCTCCCTCATGTGAGGAGACCCGGACTTGGACTAGCCCGGGTTCTATGCATACCTGGTTTGCAGAGATTCAGTTAATTCATCTGGGTTCCAACTTGCTGGGATATGGTTGCCTCATCATCGGGGACACTGAGTACTGACAGCTGTGACTTATTCGATCGCATGGAACCTAAAGCATCTTTAAGCGTCATGAAAGCTAAACATGGGGATCCTTCATTCAAGTCAGCACGCTTGCTTCTGAATAACATCAGTCTCAGGCTTTTCTCCACAGTCCCCTCTCCCTTTATAAACCACCCCCAGCACCAGAGAGAGAATAGAAGCTTCATTCATTCAGGAGATTATCATAGATATCAGAATCTTGCCAAAAACCTTACTGTGTCCAGTAAAAAAATGTGTCTATTGTTCCCTGGGAGGATCCTATCCTGCTTCTTACAAGCACTGTGGGTTCAGAGTCATACCACAGGCACGGATGGCATTAAGCATGAAACAAAGCATTATTCTTATACTGTGCCATCTGATGTATACTTCTGTATCATTTATTCGGGATCTAAGTAAAATTAGATCCACACAGCTAGTGCACCATGCTTTTTACTCTATGTTATTGCATATCATCAATATGCTGTTTAAACATGTTGATAATGGTTAAATGTTTTGGTTTATTAAGTCAAAAGGGTAAAAGTTTGTATGTATTTTTATGGAAACCTCGCTTTGAGATGACAATTTTGATAGCCTAATTGATTGATTAATTGATTTAAAAAGGAACATTATTGGGAAATATGTAGACTCAGACCATCCAAAAATGATCTTTGCTAGCTTGCACGAGTCCCAACATCTTGTCCCACGTGTCCTGTTTGAATATGATTTTACAACATTGTACACCATCTAATTTGATGAGTTGGGACAATGATCATCAGCCATTGCCTCTGTGCTTATTTGTTCCCTAGCATTATTCCCCAACCTAGTCACAGACATCAGTTGTCAAAGCCAAATGATCTGAGCAGTCTTGATCCATCTGGGTAGTCTTGATCCATATCTCATTTTATGCTCCCCAATTTTAATCAACACTGAATATCCTTTTACACTTTGCGGTCCACACAGGCATCTACTGCACTGCTATGATGAATGATTCAAGTAGTCCAGCACCTACGAACCAATTGCTTTGGATGGTAACTTGCTCAAAGTTTCAAGGAACCTGATGGTGCCATATGAGTTCAAACTCTCAGCCAACTCCTTGTAGGTTCTGCTTGTGCTTGAAGAAGTTATTATTTTTAAAAAACTGGTGAACAATATAATTTTCCTGACACTTAGGAAGTAAACCCTTCTGATTGCAGTCCGAAATCTGCCCTGCGAGCAATGGCTTTATTTATAGAAACAGCTATGGTTTCCTGAGATTCAGGAAGCACGCAGTCACACTCATAATGATTGAAGACAGTGTAATTTCTTCTCTTGTACACCTTCCTCTTGAAGAAAACTCTCAGTGCTGTCAATAAATAAAATCTGGTACCTCTGGATTTCTTCCAGAAAACCAAAACCTTGAATTTAAAATGCTTCACACGTGAACCAGAGAAATCTACCGGCGAATTGCTATATTAGGGCATCATATGATGGATATTACTGGTACTTATAAGCCAGCTAATCACCTGGGTTGATCGATGGCATTAACTATTGCAATGCCATCATTGTGAAATGCTTTGTCACAATACATGTTCGTAAGCTTTCATGTAAAATGAGAAGATTTGATTGCTAGAAAATCATGAGGAAAGATGCAAGCCCCTCTTATTGAATGGTATCATCAAGATTGCTCCTTTCAAAAGTCGGTAGGTTGATGCATCATCCCAAATCTATGTGATCACTGCTCTGCACGTAATTCCAACAGTGAAAATGTTGCCTGCATGCCCCTATCCCACTCCCCCCGGGCCACTTACCTTAATGGCGGCACAGACAGAAGTGTGCTGCTGACTTCCCTCGATCCCTGCGGCATCAGTTCCCACCCACTTCTGTGGGTCCTGCGTTGGCGCTGCATGCTCCCTTTTTTTCTTTCTTTCTTTTTTTCTTAAACGTTTCTTGTCCTCCGCTCTCCATTTAATGGAAGCAGAGGACCCCCCCGCTTCCATTAGATTCAGTAATGGGGGTCTTCATTTTTTTACTGCGCAAAGGCACACTTTTGTACTAGGCGACATAGTGTTGTTGCAGTAATGGAATGGTTCCCATCATCCCTCGCCCTTATGGGAATCAGATGCCTGTGGTCAATTTGAATCTTGATATTTTGATTGTAGAGTGAGAGAAAGATGTTGTGGCCAAGATCGAATACTTGCTGAACACAACAGTCCTCTATTTTCCTGTCCACATTTACTGAAAACCTTTGAGCCAATTGTCTACTGGTAGATTTTCAAGCTTGATGCAATGCTTTCTCTGACTTTATGCAAGTCTTATCGGGTCCCTCGCTTAAACAAGTTTAAGCTTATTCCTCTTGTATTGTTTCTTGGGCACCTCGTAGAGTTTACCTTTAACTGTTGGAAATCTGAGGCTGCTTGGGTGAACCCTGCTTTGTAGATTTCTGTAAACATTGCTTGTTCTCCATGACTTGCTTCAACCATTTTCCCAAGTTGTTGCCAAATTGTGACATGTGAACTGCATATGTAATAAACTATTTTCTCACTCTCTTCTGCCTTTGAGTCCTTGACACGCACATTGTTAGGAACTGTCATGGCCGCACAGCCAGTTGTTGAAGCTCTCACAGAATCTATGGACATGTATGTTAGTAGCTGAAACTTTCACCAACTGAATCACCAACTGAATCATTTCAGTACAGACCTGATCATCTAACCTAGTGTACAGCATATCGAAATACCTAATCACTGATTGCCTCATGTAAGCAGCATAGATTACCTTTATTAAGGATTGGCCCCTGCATATGTCTTGTGACAATAAACATGTATCTTCTTATCAACAGGGTCTGAAACATCATGTAATTTCTAATCCCAGATCCAGAATTAACTAAATCAATGGCTTTGGGGTACCTCGCCCAAAGACAGCAGAAAATGCTACTGGCACGTCCATTTGAAATTTAGCCAACTCTTGATCCTATGTGACGTTTCTGGAACTAATCCATACATTGCAAATCCCATTGCAATGAGAATCTTGTGGAGCATGAGTTGTAAAATGGATTGTATTGCACTTCCTGCTCCTGCCTACTTTGATGTCGCTCTGCTGCCTCATTGTGTACATCACTGGAACCATTGCTCATCCCCGACGTCCATGCCCTGCACATTTTGGAGACACCCTTGGAACTCATTCTACTCCCCCCACCTCTACTTTAAACACCCCCTACGCGTATCCACTCCTCCACCCCCTCCATTAACAACTCTGCTTGCCCCAACCTCAACCTACCCCTCTCTACAAAAATATTTCATTTTGTACAGTATTTTGTGAGGTTCCCTAGCTTAGCACAAAACACGGCGCTAGACTCGCATTGGGGTCATTTACTGAAACCAAAAACATGACATAGGGTTGCACTAGGTGGTGCACAATTTCTCTATCTTATTTGTTTTGCATCAGTGGTTCAGTGCCATTACTCAGAATAAACTTACCAGGTCACCTGACAATGATGTATTTATAACCTGGGGAAAAGCATGGTTATGCTTACGAAATAATGTGTCATGCAGAAGATAGCCATGCAAAGCCTTCGTTATTTCATAGGATACTTTATAGAATGTCTTCAGTTCAGATTAAAAGCACACACAAGAATACACAATATGCAATCTTTCTGTACATTGAAATCGACTGAGAAAAAAAAGAAATATACTCTCATCTATCAGCACATGCTGGTTTCACAATCTTGCAAAACTGATGCCATGCATGTATGCCAGCAGCAGTTTTAGAATACTTTCTGCTTCTCTCACCGCATTTGAAATGTTTCTCCGTCTGCTCTGAGAATTATTGCCGTTCTCATCCTCTCCTCTAAACTTGGCAGAAGACACTGTGTGAACAACATTGAGGAATAACTGATTGCTCTTAGGTCTGATATCGGTAACTTTTTTTTATTATTATTATTTTTTTGGCAACTAATCTTGCATAGAGAAATGCACTTCACTTCAGCAGAGAAAACATAGACTCCCCTGATTCCTGATATGATTTTCTTTTCCCACACGCAACACTCGCCCCAGCTATATTCCATTCCACACACACATGATGAAATGTCCTCACTTGGTAATGATATGTCCAAAAGTACCTTGCAATGCCAACAAGAGATGCCTCTACGCGCCCTAGGCTGCTTGGCTGTCTCTCGCCGAGAACACCCTCCTTCTTCTATCAAAGCTCGAGGCTGTCACATGCAGCTTGGCTGTCTGTCTCCTCTCTCTGAAAACTTCCTTCTCCCTTTTTTGACAGCAACGATTTCCAACCCAGCCTCTCTCTAATTGCACCTTTTTAAACTCTTTCTGCACTCCTCCTTCAAAGGCATATCTTGCTACACATGGCATAACATATTACTGCCTCTTACAGTGATGGCAGAGTGCTCTGTCCCCTTTGCACAGAGTTTAGTGCAGCAACTCTGGATGGCTTGGTGGAAACGTGTTTCCTCCTGACTTCCTGTGCTGGAAGCTTTAAACAAAGGGCTTACTTTGAGCAACAAATCTTTGCACATTCCAAGTTCTCTAACCCTCACGTTCCCCATCGCAAAAGCAGCTTTAATTCTGCCATTGAGGGCCCGATTCATGGAAATGTGTGCATTTCCCCTGCTATTGCAGTGCACCAGGAATAAAACTGCACGAGCCTTCACACAGAATAAAATCTGCACACCCAGCATATTCATTGAATCTACCGCGCAAAGTAACCGCATTCCCAAGTCGCGTCCGGAAAGCCTCCGACTCATCCCCACGCAAAGCATAAACAGCCATAACATCTACATTTGCATGATCAACTGGGTGTATATTGTAAGGATATTTGGCGTGTTACAGTACAGAGTACAGCAATACTGCACAAGTAGCAACATTTTTTTGCAGCACCACCACCACAAGGGTGCGGTGCATTGCTATATGGGTTGCCAGATTAACAAGGAAAGACAGGCTATTCAGTCAAAAACGATTTTAACATATAAGATGCAAATCTATTTTTACAGTTAAAAGCACACGTGTTCATTTAAAAATGCACACTATTTTTCACCTGAAATGCCTATATTGCTAGAGACACATTTGAAAATTAACAGCTAACCTATTAACCATTAACCTGACTAATAAAACCTTATTTTAATATAACCCACTAATAAAATGTGTTCTCCACTGCAGAATTAGGCATACTCTGAAAACCATTTAAATGTGTGTGCAGATTTTTTTCTCTTCTCTTCTCTGCCTGATTCTCCGTGTTTTTGTGCACAGTAACTGCAGGAAGGAGGAAGTCAGATTTGCAACAATTGCAAATGTATAAGCGAAGCTATTGTTGAAGAGTAGGAGGATGAGAGATGATGGATTTCATTGGGACACGTCATACAGAGGGCTGAGAGGAAAGTTTTAGTGGGCAGTATCAGGGAAAAAGACAGGCAGACATCTTTCTGCACTACTGGGGAGAGGACCTGGCTGTGGGGTCCTGACTGAATGCAGATTCCTGTGTCCTGCTGCAGTCGAGATTGGGGAGAGCTGAAAGAAAAACCTTTCCACTGGCTGAGGCATTCCTATCTGAAAAAGCTGAGAATTCCAGGCAATGACCCCGGCTTGAGAAGGCAAGCGTTCCTTTTTGCTGGAGTTAATCCAAGAGAGCCACATTCACAAAGAGAACAACTAAAAAGATAAGGTAATGAGAAGTGTGGGAGCTGAGTGTGTACGGTAATATGCAGTCAGTGTAGGATTCCTGTGCGTGTCTTAATCAAATACCAATGTTGCAATTTGAATTCTGTTCTCCGCCACGCTCTTTGCAGTGTGTCATAGACAATGCTTTGACTGTACCATTTTATTTATTTCTGTAAAGAATGAGATCGTGTCTAAATGCAGCTTTTATAATACAGAAAATATTTGAAAACAGACGGGTGTTTTATTTTCTATTTACCATTACAATGCCGATGATGTGGGGAGATTTTTAAACAGTGCAATGGTCATTTTAAGACAGATGTGTGCATGTCAGAATCAGTATGAATAATTGTGAGTGACTGTAGCATAACTTGTTGGAGGTACATGAGCCAACGGGAAGAGAGACTCTCTGAACATAGCTCCCTACCGTATATAAGGTAGTGGAAATTACCACAAGACTACCACATATAGCTCTCTGTCGTAAATAAGTCAGTGAGTTCGCCCATGGTGGCACACCAACATTATCACTGGAAATGTGGTATTCCTAGAATGCAGGTCTGAGGTCTCTCTAGTGATCACACGAAAAATCTAAGCAAAGATAAGGGATTCTGGACATTGGGGCCACAAATAAAACAAGGGAATTATGCTCACCAAAATACCACCAACCACGTATACCAAATATGCAGGTCTGG
The DNA here is from genome assembly GCF_040938575.1 of Ambystoma mexicanum. Taxonomy (NCBI): domain Eukaryota; kingdom Metazoa; phylum Chordata; class Amphibia; order Caudata; family Ambystomatidae; genus Ambystoma; species Ambystoma mexicanum. The sequence continues at coordinate 356,921,452 of NC_090940.1, forward strand.
GTGCTGAAATAATGCATGTCCATTGTATTATTGTTGCACATGGCCAAATCTGAATACAAAGAGTGATTATTGCTAAGTTATTTTTCGGCGGTAATAAAATACCGTCAGGCCCCAAATCTCCACAAAATACCCTACATATTTATGGTGCGTTGCAGGCCGGGAAAGTGATCACAGAGTACCTACTGGGCGTGGCAAGCGTGTCTCACACTGCCATTTGCACATTAAAGGGAACCCATTTTATAATAGCAGTGTGCCACTAAAAACGAATTTCAGAATGTCACAAAGGGAAACCACATTCTCAGATCTAGTGCAATATTTAGAGGCAAAGTTATTTGCACATGGGAATTGGTCTTCGAATAGCACGTTAGAATGGAGTAACCGCATTCAGGGTGAGGTGCAGAAAGAAAAACTAGACAATATTTTTGCAGAAGGCAGCATAATTCAGGTCTGCCTTACAAGATTATTGAATGCAGCCGATAAAAATGCAGAGAAAGACTGTTTAATACGGCTATGTGGCAAAATATGGTTTATTTTAAACAAGTCCCTGCGAATGCAAGAGAATGATACTCAGCTAATTAACAGGTTAAAGACTGAATTAGATGGGGCAAGTAAAAATCAGGAAATGTTGAGAGCAGAATTGGATGTATGCCAAAAAGACATGCAATTAAAATGCAGAGACTTTGATACTCAGTTATCCAAAAGCAAGAAACAATTTGAAGATAGTGAGCAAGAATTGACACACCTAAAAGCCTTAGTGGATCACATTAGGCAGGATAAAGATGAGGTTGTTTCAGAAATGCAGATTTTACAAAAAGAACATTGTGAAAAAGAAGGTGATCTCCAGAGTGTAGAACAAGAAATGATTAAAATGATCCAAGAAAGAGACAAGAGAAATAAAGAGTTCAATGAATGCCAAATGCAAATGTGCGATATGCAGGAGGCGATTAATAAAATGAGTGATGAAAATAATTATTTGCATGATGAAGCCAACAGACTCCTTAAAAAGTGTAAGGACTTAGAACAGCAAATGTGCATCCCCAGGTCCCAGGAGAGGCGGCAGGGTACCACCTTCCATGGAGTGGAGGTGAATTCTAGCTCTGCCCAAAGAGCTAGTGCTCCAGTGACTGGGCCGGTGACTGAACTTGGTTGCAGCGCCCTTGGGGGATTTGATACTCCCATTGGGGGCAGCCACCAATCTCATACACCTGAAAACAGGATTGAATCACAAAATAGTGCAATTCCATGCATTGCAACAAGTAGCCCCATAAAAATAATGAAATCCATTAAAGCCCTGATCAAACCATTTAAAAAGGGAGGTGAATGCTGCATTGAGGATCACTTAGAAGCGGTACATGACATTTTTAAAGCGCTCCAGATACCTCAGTGAAATTGTCCTGGTGACTGATTCTGACTATGCACGGAATAGCTTTGTGGAGTATTTGCCTGGTTGGAAAGCAAGAGGCATGGTTACATACAAAAAAAAGCCACTTAAACATGGAAAAATGATACAAGCCATAGACAAATTGGTGTCAGAAAATAATTTAACAATATACTGGAGAAAAATTCGTGGGCATTTAAAAACATCAGGAGGGGATAAGGAGGGAAATGATAAGGCAGACCATCTGGCTAAGATTGGGGCTGTGATGGGAGAATTGCTACCTATTGATTATTTAATGGGTGAAATACAAATTGATGCAGTCACACGTTCTAAAGCACCAAAGGAGGTAGATCAACCGGTGGTGCAGTGGAGTCATGACACGCCAGACCAAGATTTGATTGAGGCACAAAAGAATGATCAAATTTTGGGAATCTATTATAATCATTTGATAGATCCTGAACAAAATCCTTTAACAGAAAATGATTGTATGGGAAAAGAAGAGTTGAGGGTGTTATTAAAGAACAAAACACGAATTAGATTACAGGATGGACTCATGATTAGAGAGTCCATAACAGGGCAAATACAGTGGGTAGTACCCCTTTCATTCAGAGGACTAATGCTACACCATGCACACGATGCCATAACTGCAGGCCATAGAGGTTCACAAAAAACATTAGAAATACTAAAAGATTATGCTTACTGGCCTCATATGTCCCAAGATGTGGAATTATATACTAGAGGATGTCTAGTATGCGCCCAATTTAAACCTGCTTCAACAATGCACAGAGCACCATTGATGAAAAGAGGCCTAACTCTCCCATGGTCAGATTTGCAAATAGACTATGTAGGTCCTTTAAAAAGGTCGAGCAGGGGACACCGTTATATTTTGAGTGTGGTATGTTTGATGTCAAAGTGGATTGAGTGCATTCCTGCACCAGATTGTAGTGCGCAAACAGCAGCCACATTGCTGGTGAACCATGTGTTCTCAAGGTTTGGGTTGCCGCAAAGAATTGAGTCAGACAGAGGAAGTCATTTCACAAGTACTCTAATGAGCAAGGTATGGCAAATACTAGGTGTGAAAAGGAAACTACATATCGCATATCGGGCGGCGTCTTCAGGTACAGTTGAAAGAAGCAATAGGTCTGTTGTGGATATTTTAAAGAAATTTGTGGCAGAAGCAGGTTCCAGCTGGGATTTGCGTTTACCATTGGTTTTGATGGCAATCAGGTCGACTCCTGCCAAAGCAACAGGTGTTAGCCCCCATGAGGTCTTAACAGGTAGGAAAATGGTGTTACCACAACACCTACTATATAGAACACATGAGCAAACTCTAGTGAGTGCATCCACAGTTCATGAATATATTGATGAACTGAGGAGGCATTTGCAACATGCATTTGCTTTTGTGCAGAGAAATCTGGAAAGAGCTGCTGACAGTGCAAAGTCATATTATGATAAAAAGACATCAGTAAAGGAATATAGTGTAGGGGATCAGGTGTACAAGTTTCATTTTGGAAAAAATAAACAGAAAAATTCTAAATTTCTAGCAGCCTGGCAGGGGCCATTTCGAATTATAGATAAAGTCTCTCCTGTAGTGTATAAAATTTTGAAAAATGAAGGTGAAACAGCAATAGAGCAGTTTGTCCATGTAAATCAAATCAAACCATGCCATCCCAGACATGAGATCAGGCAGCTTGAGCATGTGGAAACGGATAGAGTCCCTTGAGAAAATAAATGAGTACAATCAGGAGGCAGTGACAAAGAAGTTAAAAAGTTGATTGTTATGATGGCACATAAACACTGTAGTATATGTAAAATATATAATATAAAATAAATAAATAAATAAATAAATAAATAAATAAATGCACATATAATGGAAGCTCATGGTTGGTGTGCAGAGAGAAAGTGTATTAAATATTGAATGCTGTTTTATATGTGTTTGTTTTCTTTTAACTTGTGTTTAATTTCAGAAGAAAGAAAAAAAAAACGAAATATTTTTACCAAGCATGTTTTATTTTTGGCAAAAGGATGAAGTTAGTATTGTGCTATGTACTTAATCTGTTTATTTTCTATTTTGATTTAGACAATTAACATTATTTGGTCGGAGGTTCCGGGATCAGAGGCCACGGGAGACGATGGAGTCCTGGAGTCCCCTGGATGAAGACCAAAAGATGCCTGCCTCCAGGTGGAGGTGAAGACAAAATAACCGGAATGCCAAAAGAGATGACTACTGTGGATTCAAGATTGCCAAGATGAAAGAGTACTCGAATGAACCGAATAACATCGCTGGTCGGGACATACCAAAAGAGACAAAACAAAAGTTCCGGCATATGAAGTTCCACGTATTTATTATTTTAATTATTTATTTTAACTTGTTACATTACTTATTTGTTTTAGTTAGTTGTTTTATTTCATTGTTTTTAATTGACTTGGAAAATTTAAACTTAAAGTAATGCCACTTCCACTGAGAGGGCAAATGTGGAACATTTTATGAACTGATGGACTCAGATGAAATGTTGATTGCAAATTTTCATTGATGCACATGAATATTCATTTTGTTGGATTGCTATATTGTAAAAAAAAATAGAACAAGTTGTTTTTAGGAATTGGCTTGAATTATAGCCAAGTTCTAAAAACAAAAGGAGGGTATATGTAAGGATATTTGGCGTGTTACAGTACAGAGTACAGCAATACTGCACAAGTAGCAACATTTTTTTGCAGCACCACCACCACAAGGGTGCGGTGCATTGCTATATGGGTTGCCAGATTAACAAGGAAAGACAGGCTATTCAGTCAAAAACGATTTTAACATATAAGATGCAAATCTATTTTTACAGTTAAAAGCACACGTGTTCATTTAAAAATGCACACTATTTTTCACCTGAAATGCCTATATTGCTAGAGACACATTTGAAAATTAACAGCTAACCTATTAACCATTAACCTGACTAATAAAACCTTATTTTAATATAACCCACTAATAAAATGTGTTCTCCACTGCAGAATTAGGCATACTCTGAAAACCATTTAAATGTGTGTGCAGATTTTTTTCTCTTCTCTTCTCTGCCTGATTCTCCGTGTTTTTGTGCACAGTAACTGCAGGAAGGAGGAAGTCAGATTTGCAACAATTGCAAATGTATAAGCGAAGCTATTGTTGAAGAGTAGGAGGATGAGAGATGATGGATTTCATTGGGACACGTCATACAGAGGGCTGAGAGGAAAGTTTTAGTGGGCAGTATCAGGGAAAAAGACAGGCAGACATCTTTCTGCACTACTGGGAGAGGACCTGGCTGTGGGGTCCTGACTGAATGCAGATTCCTGTGTCCTGCTACAGTCGAGATTGGGGAGAGCTGAAAGAAAAACCTTTCCACTGGCTGAGGCATTCCTATCTGAAAAAGCTGAGAATTCCAGGCAATGACCCCGGCTTGAGAAGGCAAGCGTTCCTTTTTGCTGGAGTTAATCCAAGAGAGCCACATTCACAAAGAGAACAACTAAAAAGATAAGGTAATGAGAAGTGTGGGAGCTGAGTGTGTACGGTAATATGCAGTCAGTGTAGGATTCCTGTGCGTGTCTTAATCAAATACCAATGTTGCAATTTGAATTCTGTTCTCCGCCACGCTCTTTGCAGTGTGTCATAGACAATGCTTTGACTGTACCATTTTATTTATTTCTGTAAAGAATGAGATCGTGTCTAAATGCAGCTTTTATAATACAGAAAATATTTGAAAACAGACGGGTGTTTTATTTTCTATTTACCATTACAATGCCGATGATGTGGGGAGATTTTTAAACAGTGCAATGGTCATTTTAAGACAGATGTGTGCATGTCAGAATCAGTATGAATAATTGTGAGTGACTGTAGCATAACTTGTTGGAGGTACATGAGCCAACGGGAAGAGAGACTCTCTGAACATAGCTCCCTACCGTATATAAGGTAGTGGAAATTACCACAAGACTACCACATATAGCTCTCTGTCGTAAATAAGTCAGTGAGTTCGCCCATGGTGGCACACCAACACTATCACTGGAAATGTGGTATTCCTAGAATGCAGGTCTGAGGTCTCTCTAGTGATCACACGAAAAATCTAAGCAAAGATAAGGGATTCTGGACATTGGGGCCACAAATAAAACAAGGGAATTATGCTCACCAAAATACCACCAACCACGTATACCAAATATGCAGGTCTGGGTGCTGAAATAATGCATGTCCATTGTATTATTGTTGCACATGGCCAAATCTGAATACAAAGAGCGATTATTGCTAAGTTATTTTTCGGCGGTAATAAAATACCGTCAGGCCCCAAATCTCCACAAAATACCCTACAATATCCTTCAAACAGTGCATGGGCTCCTCTGCAAGCAGGTCTGCATCTCAGGGTACCCCATAACTGTTGCCGGCACCCCGTCATCATGCGTATGATACTTTGTAACTCAGGTATAACTCGGAAAATCTGTGTGCGAACCCCTGTAAACAGTTCCTGCACCCCACTACACTGCTTATGTGCAACTCTAAGTTAGATTGGAACCCCGTCTGTGTGCATGCACCCCTAAATCCAACATGCAATCCCATCTCTGCATGCTGATTTCTATGCGTATGTGTCCGTACCCCTGCCTTCGGGTGGCACAGAGACAGAGGGATTCTCGTGGCGATTTCTCTGCCAAGAGGCTGCGTGGGTGGTTCTGTGAATACATGTCGTTTGGCACAATTGTGAGTGTGAGAAGGACTGCCTGCAGGCCGTCCCTCACAACACCCACTTTTTTGCATGTTCTTCCACATTTTCTGTGTTCCGCCCTTTCCCAGCCCTCTGCGCAAGACACGCCCAAGCTCTGGATGGTCTCTTGCGCAAAGCACTCAAAGGCTCACAGGCATGTGCCGCGCTTGCGTGAACTCCATGCAAGTCCTGGAAAAGTACAGCGCATTCGTTTCCATGAATCGTCAAATGGGATTACACACGCAGTTTGGCGAGCAAGTCCCCTATTTCCCACACAAATCATTCCATGATTCGTGCCCTTACTCTCTAAGCAGCATTTCAGAGCCTATGTCTGCTCTCCCATTTACATCCCATTTTGCACCAAATGCTCTGCACAAATGGCTATGGATTCAGCTGCCCCATACTAAACTCCAATTACATTAGCGTGTTAAATGTTAGGAGTTAGTGGTTAGTAGTTAATCATGTTATGAGTTGGAACACAGTCCCTACACTCCCTGAAAGTTTGCACCACCATCACAGGGTAAATCCCAAGTTACCCCTGCACTGTGGTTTGTATGAAATCTCACAACTCTCTCACCTAAGTGTTTCCCATATGACCCTACCATATCTCTTCTGCAGCATTCAACAATTTGCACCCCAAATCTCCTACAATATCCTTCTTTGCTAGCCCTGGCCCAGCCCAACCTGTTCCCTTTTGCTCTCAAGCATTGTGGAGAGGACATTTCAAACTGGAGTACATGTGAAAAGTCCACTTCGCAATACATGGTACAGGTCACATATCTTGCTAAGTTTGGGAGCATCAAATCCAGACACATATTCACAGTGAGGCCAGACTCTCACTCTTGAACAGGGTAATGCTTTAATATAAACTTTGTGAGCATAACTGATAGCCTTACACCTATTGGTTGTTCATATCAGCTAAGGTGATTATCATTAGTTTCTTGTGCAGGATATGGCAGGTTCCCTTTTGACGAATATCTTCAATGATCATCAAAATCATTCATAGCCTCATCTTCTTTCAGACCACCAGACTATGAGTATCATTTTGTCTGTGGCTTTTTTTTTATGCCACAGCCCAAACAAATGCAGCACCCATCAAAGCGAGGAGGTCTGCCTTGTATTAAGGTGCCTGTTTGGTGTAGCTTCTTAGTTTCTATCTTCCTTAATAAGAGTAGGAGACCTGACAGAGACGTTCCCGATTGGTTTAGGTTTGACCGGTAGAAAGTTGGTGGACGAATTGACCTCTTTGGGGTTGATCAAAAGAAAGTATTTTTAGGAAAACAAGTCAATTTCTGTTTCAGCCTAAAAATGGCCTCATATCCTCTTCCCCTAGTCACTAGTAGAAAAGAAGTTAGCCATAAAGATACAGCCGCTCAGGTAATCTTGGCTCGACTGTACACATTGGCTCACGGCAGCCATGATGTGATGGCAAAGAGTTGCAGAATCAAATTGGGGAACTTAATGAATGAAAATGAAGTGGCACTACGGTACTTAAAAGAGCAGGCACATCGTAAGATAATGCCGGCTTTTGAATCAAGATTGCACCACTCCAGTCAATGAATTAGCATCAGAGATGGAAAGCATCACTTAAATGCTTCATTTGTGATTAATTATATTAGTGATGCCAGAGAAAATAACATATTTTGATTAAAACGGTGATCACATGTTTCCATTTCTCTAAAATGTAAAATCAAACTTACTTACAGAAGCAACCCCATTCTAATTAGCATGCCTCTCGAATGATCTCTGCTTATCAAATTAGCAGAAAAGGAGACGAGAGTTCCTTTCACAGATGTATGTCAGTGTTTTGCCTAATTCGCAAAATTAACACCAGGAACGGAGTACTGGAGTACATCACGGAATTCTGAAGGAATGAGAGTTTCAGAATCTTAGCAGTTAGGTTTTCTGAATAGTAAGTAGTGCATTTAAAGTCATCCTGCCTGGTTTACATATGCACTATAAAAGCGATTTCAAGAACAAGAATGTTGCTGCTTTAAAGATACAGAGCTAAATAGTATCTTTCACGCGTGATCCTACAAAGGACAATTATAGTTTTTGCATTTCTCCATCAGGTGATGCTGTTCCAGGGAAGATTTTTTTATAAAGGCAGATTTTTTAAAATATTTTATTTGTAAAGGTTGCCATACTTTATGTAAAACAACAGGACGTTTTGTATTGCATAGGACAGTTTGTTACAAGGTCAGTTTGTTACAAGGTCAGTTTGTTACAAGGTCATTTAAAATGTGCTAACTGGACTACTGAGTGCGGCTTCTTTTTTTCAAATGATGATTATGTCCAGTCGTTCAGAGACAAACCTTTAAATGTCTGTTTTGTGTGATATCAGTGCCAACTTGTGTGAAGATAATGTCTAACCGTTCCCACACAGGTAAGTCCACTAGGTATAGTTAGCATCTCACAAGGCCTACGCATTGTTTTTTGCTCCACCCCTGGTGGTTGATCTACTGTGATGGCAGAATCAGAATGGCTTTATTCCAGTCAAATCCGTCCATCTTGATTTAAGCCCCCAACCACATCAGGTTTTCAGGACTAGCACTAACTATGTAATCAGATTGACTTTAGATTCACTCCATTGATATTTATTTACTATAACATGCAGTGGATTAGGTATTAAATAGCAGATTTAGATACCCCTGACATAAGGCCATCTTGAGCTGTCAATTATCTCACACAACGTATGACAATGAGTTTTGGCCACTCTGTGATGTTTTGGAGCGACGCTCTCCAATACTTTGCTATGTTTCTGTAGCATGAATATACCTCTCTCGAGGTGAATGTGTGTTTTACGAACATGCCTGTTCTGTTAGAACGCAGCATGCAGGGGGCGTGGATTGGCAGCCCTGAAAATGGCGGCAAGTGTTTGAGCCTCTTGACCCCACACCAGCATGAGTGTAATTTAGGGCTGCACTTACTTGAGATAATGCTGGATTCCCCTTGCCCTGGCATATGGAAAACCTTGGGGACTGCGCTGGTGAAGTCTGGTTGGCAATTGTAACCTGCCACTGGATTTCATGCTTGATAGGGAGTCCCATGCTGCGTTAAGGCCAACCAAGATGCACAGGGCATTTGAGAGGTTGTTGCAGGATAATGACTCAATGGGTGTGTGGCAGCTGTGGAATACAGCTGCATGGGAATTTACCCTTTTCTCCCCCCAGGATACACACTCAAGAGTTGACTATGCTTTTGTGTGTAAGGGCTTGCTGGCACAAGTACATGGCACAGACATATCCCGAATCCATATTTCAGACCATGCACCAGTAATTGTGGAGTATGGGTGGGTGGGGATGCAGCAGAAGAGCAACGTGGATCTTCTTGTTAGTTCAGACTTCATCCAATCCTTCAAAGGTTTTACAGAGGACTTCTTTTGACGCAATACGGCAGAAGGTTTTCAGTGGGGCTTGTGTGGGATGAATATAAAGCTGCTCTTCAGGGGCATATCATTGGTTTTGTGGTAAGGCGGAAGCAAACTCACAAGGGCAGAGGCCTGTAAGAGGCTTTGGGCTATAAAGCATGGAGAGGTGGAGTACCTGAATGCACTGAGCCATGGTAGGCTGATAGCACTGATGTGGGAACAATTGGAATGCAATAAGCAGTACTCCAATATGGCGCCAGGGCTGCTGTTCAAATGTAATTCTAAATTTTACGAGGGGTAATAGGGCATGGAAGCTCTTAGTGAATTACTTGAAGGCAAGATGGCAAAATAACCAGGTGATTGCGTTAGAAGGGGCTAATGGGAACATTATGGAGGATGAGGGAATCTCTAGGAGTTTGCTGCCTTTTATCAGACACTGTACATGCCCGAATCCTCGCCAACTAAGAGTCAGATTGCCCGCTATCTGGGGGAGGCTCCTTCCTCAAATAAGGACAGGGTGCTCCAAGAGGTTGTGACTACTCTAGAGCAAGATTTCGCAAGCGAGGAGGTGAAAATGGCATTATCCAAATTTAAAGGGTGAGGCCTTGGATCCAGACGGGCTGCAGATGGACTTTTTTCAATACCTTTGTGGGGTTGCTCACTCGTAGAATGATGGAGCTTTACTGAGGCTACATTAACAGTGAACACCCCCAAGCCACATTTGATGAAGCCATGATTCATGTTATACAGAAACCGGGGAGGGAGGCCAAGTTAGTGAAAAACTATCGATCAATATCCTTGATTAATTCAGAAGTGAAAATCTTCACCAAGATTCTGACTTCAAGACTCGAACCAGTCCTACCGGTGCTGATCCATAATGACCAGACCGGATTCACGAAAGAGAAGCAGTCTGGGTCAAACACACGCCTGTTATGCACTCTATTGAATTTGGCAAAATCTGCTGATAAACCATGGGGGGCAATAACATTAGACGCCAAGAAGGCCTTTGGCAGGGCGGGGTGGCCTTTTTTAATGAAAGCCTTTAAGTTGCATGGTATAGACCTCACTTTATTTACTTAGTTGGTACCCTTTATCAGCACCCCAGATCAGCGGTTTATGTTAATGACTTGATGTTGCTATGTTTCCCTCTTAAGCATGGGACAAAACAGGGATGCCCACTATCACCACTGTTATTTGTGCTCTCATTAGAGTCCCTGTTGCAGCACATTTGGACTAGGCCGGATATTCGAGGCGTGGGAGTCTGGGTGGTGGAGGTGAAGGTAACAGCATATGCAGCTGACGTTTGGGCCGTGACTGAAGACCCACACACATCATTACCACCCTTTCTCCAGGAGATTGAGATGAATTTAGAAGTGTCTGGATATAAGCTAGATGTGGAGAAGATTGAAATAATGCCATTGAATAGTTACTCCCTCCAGTCGCATTGTGAGGGAAGCGGGTTTGTGTGGCGTCCAGGGGGTTTAAATATCTGGGAATCAAATTCCAGAGGGAGATAATGAGCACCGTGAAATCAAAAGTGGACAAGGTCCTCTCCAAGGTAACAGCTCTGGTGTCAAAATGGTCCCCTCTTCACATATCATGGTTGGGCAGGGTGGAAACTGTCAAGATTTAGATTGCCCTGTGATTTTGTATCCCCTCTCAATGCTGCTGGCATTATGGCCACTGGACCTCTTCAAGGCCCTTAATAGATTGAGCTCCAAGTTTATTTGGGAGAGGTGTATACCAACACATTCAATGAGTCAGTTGACCATGCATTCAGCGCAGGGTTGGTTAATTTCCCACAGTGTTTGAGGTATCACTGAGCATTCACTGTAAAACAGGGTCTGGATAGGGCTAGATGGTTCTCAGATATCTCTCATTGGAATGCGCCTCACTGGCTGGCGGCACCATATGGGGCTTAAAAGATTTTGTGGCTTGGGGAAAGGATTGCATGGGTACTCAGTCATTGAGGTGACTAGAGTGGCACTGAAGTCTTGGTTGCAGGACGAATGGCCACAGAGGGGGAGGCCCGGGCTCCTGCCGCTTTGGTATAATGAAGGTATTCCAGTAGGATTGAAAGCAGTGTACTGGCCAGAGTGGCATGCTTCAGGTCTGTTGTATACTGATCAGGTTTGGACAGAGAAGGGCTCAGTCACATTTCAAGTGCTGAGGGAGAAATACGGGATGGCAGCGGAGGAGCTTCTGCACTGTAGGCAGTTGGTGGACAGGGGAAGGTGGGGGTCCCCAAAGGGAGCGGTGAGACCGCTGATCCCCCACTTCTTCATCCTCAGTGAATAGGGTTTTGGCTACTTGTAATGGGGTGCATGCTAACGTGGCATCTGAGGATGGGTGGGCGAGGCTGTGTGGAGTGAAGTTCCCAATGGACGGTTGGAGTGATATTTGGATGAAGATTAGGCATTTATCCAGGTAGGAGTCACTGACGCAGACCCTGTTTAGGATATACAACATAGCATGTTTACACCCTCGAAGCTGGGTGGTGTTCACAAGGGGGTGCAGAGCAGATTTTGCTGGTCTTGTAAGAAAGCGGGGGTACAATGAAGCACATGCTATTTGATTGTAGGTTCACAGCACAATTCTGGGGAATGATATGGCCAACAATATTGCAGGTGTATGGGTTGCATCTGCCATTGTTCCTAGCGTTAATACTCTGTGGCAGCATGTAACCACGGTGCACGGGGAATGGGGCCCAAAGGCACCTGGTTGATATGTTAATTGCTGTCACCCTCAAACACATCACGACCAACTGGAAAACCCTGCTCCCTTTGTTCAGAAAGAGCTGGTGGAACTTGGCTGAATATACACACAATATGGAATCCCACTTACTAAAGAGGGACCTGAGTAAGGGTAAGCTGCAAGAGAAGGAGGCGTGGGCACGCTTAGAGGTCATTTTTTGAGACAGCAGGTCGATGCCTCTGATTTAGCCCCCACAGCCAGGAATAGAGGGCGTAAGGGGACAGATGATTATGGGTGAATATACATAATCTGTGGCTTTCAGAGAGCACTGAAGCACTGGACACCACCATGGGCGAAGAGAGCACAGGACTATGAATCTGGACTAAATGTACTCTTGGCGGTGGCAGGAACTGAAGGGCGTGAGTACCATGTCAGACGAATGGCAGGAGCTGGAGTTGGTTGTATGGCTACAGGCTGGATGCAAATTAGTCCCTATATGTGTAATATGGAGGGTTTAGAGGGTGCAATTTCACCAATGTTAGCACTGTGGTAAGCTACCCAAGGATGTACCCAATGAGAGTTTCAGTATCTGTTCTTGGGATCTGTTCTTGGCCTCTGTTTTCTTGGTTTCTATCTTATTTTATTGTACTTGTTACTGTTCTCCCTCCTTCTCTCTTTTGTATTTTTCTTCCAGCTTACCTTTTTGAACGTCCGACCTCTGATCTCTCTCTCTCTCTCTCTCTTTCTCTCTCTCTCTCTCTCTCTCTCTCTATCTCCCTCTCTCCCCCCGACTCTTCTTTTTTTCTCCTTGTCTTTATTATTGACTGAAGAATTGCCTTGTTGTGTTTTGATTAATAGCAGGGTTGATGGGGGAAGGCTTAGTATAGCTCAGAAATGGATTGGGTAATCACTCATTTCCCGCATGGAATGGTTGGCAGGCGGGGTGTAACCAATCTCCTGTTTTAGATGTCCTTTTAGGCTCAGTGATTGCCATTATTCGATTACCACGTATGAATGCGATTTGTGATTAATGTGATTAATGTTTCTGCATGACTTTGTATGCATTGGCAATTCTTCTAAATAAAAATGTTAAACTTAAAAAAGAACAGAGCATGATATTGTAACTCCCTTGCGGGGTTAAAACGGAAGCATGAACATGTAACTCCCTTGCGGGGTTAAACGGAAAAAATAAATAAACAAACAGTCAGAGCTGCACCAGGGATCCGTAAATGAAAAAGGACTACAATAATTAGAAAAGAAAAAAAAAAAACATTACACGCGGGAGCGGAGCGCCATGTCCAATGATGGAAACTCTCTAAGGGTTTGGAAGTGCTCCCTTCTGCGCTGTCAACAACATTCCTGGACCTTCATTATGGCGCACTCCTGATGAACTGGGAAGTGAAAGTGAGCAGTGAGCACTACCACTGTCCAGGTGGCCCATATACCATTATGGCCCCGTGCACATTTAATTCTTTTTGCTCCCCAAAGCAGTGGAGCACCCAATATGTTCACCCCGCTTGGCTGTGCATAAGTACATGGGCCACCCCCTGATAGGTGCCCCACCAAGACTCCCTGGGCGACACCTGGCAGATGTGGCCCAAGTGTAAGGAAGTTGTGGGTCACCGCACGCTGCATCTGGTTGCTGGGACGCCCCTTGCATGGACCCATTTAAAGACTTTGGGGCACCCACTCATTGCTACTTCTGTTGCCTGCTGCTGTCTGTCAGCCACAACAAGAGAACTACCCCAAACGGATGCAAGACAGAAGAACATCAAGAGACAGCAACAGCAAAGGACGTGAAACAGCCTTGACCTGTTCGTCTCCAAAGTAGTGTGTGTTCTATATATAGTATTTTGATACAGGGCACTGTACGGACTTCGCATATAATGTGTAAAGACTTTTTACCATTTTTCAAGAACTATTTGAAAGGATTATATTTATATTATTGAAGGTGATTCTTAGATACTCAGCTGCTTAGGGTTCATTTAATTGAACATATTATCTTGTGATTTCTCCTTTTTGTTTAAAAAACCTCTCAAAAGCGTGATGGTGTACCGAAAGAGAAAAGTATAAGTACGCATTCAGCAATTTAAAGAACCGGGCCCCAGCATTCCTTGGTCCATCTTTCCTTTTGTGTGCCAGTTACTTTATCCAAGTGTCTTTGTCCTTAGGGGTATTTGGTGAAAATCCTGCCCTAATCTTTGATCATTACACCTCCACATCACAGCTGAGCTCACCACGGTGATCTTGGGCACAAGTATGCAGGGGTCACACACAGGTAAAAGGCAGGACAAGTCTTCAGAAAAGTTATATAATTAGTATATTGTGTGCCCGGGTATGCCCGTCTCCCAATAATACGCATGGTAACCCCCCCAGTACATTTTTGGAAACAGTGCTGAGATCACCTTTAGTGTGCCTATATCCTCCCTATCCTACACACGTACCTCATACCTATGCTTTCTCCTTCCTAGGGTAGTGTACACTTTGCTAGTGTAAGTTTCTTTTTTTTTTCAATCAGTTAACGTTATAATCGTGTTCTTGATTTTACTGGATTTACAAACATATCGGACAGACAGGTACAATCCACAGCATCAGCTTCAGGTAGCCAGCTGGACTGAGGCTGTGGAGATAAAGCCTGACCGTTGCTTTATCATAGGTGACGTCGCTTGGAGCACAACTCAACACCAGGTGCTCAGGTTGATGGACAGAGTCACTAGAGTCCCTCACCGGCCAGGTCAACTGCCTGGGTAAAGCCCCTGGCCTAGCAGGAACCAGTATCCTTGTCAACAGTAGGCCTAAGGAAGTGAAACCTGAGAGACTGCCCCTTTACCGTCCATGGGGGAGACCCTATAGTGTCATATCCTCTATATGCATTAACAACATGGACTTTGTTGAAGGGACCACCTATGCTTAGCCCAAATCATGCCTTGCCCAGCGCTGTACCTAGTCATCCTACAGCGCCCAGTGTAGTTGCCATCATGGCTGTGCCCATAAGGATCCCTATTTCACCAGTGTCTAGACCTGCAACAGTGCTACATAAGCAGATGATAGAGGTGCAAAATTGATTGCTTCCTTCATGGCGGATATCTTCTAGGACGTGTTAAACAAGGCCATTGCAAAAACCATCTGAGCATGGCTCGTAACGTCTGCCTGAGACCCTTCCCTGGGGAGAAACCAAACGAGAGGGGTGCAGAAGATTACCAACTTTGGGCATACCACACTGAGCAAATGATAAAGAACGGGAGAGCAACAGACCGGGAGAAGAGGCAATGCATCATTGAGAGTCTGCACAGTCCTTAGTTGAGAGTCATCCTTGTGCTCCGTGCCACACATCCAGACCCCTCAGCGATGGGCATCATGTAAATGCTGGATGCAGTGTTTGGAGTCACTGAGTCCGGTGCAGAGCTGATGGTGATAAACTATGCCACCTGACTCCAGCAGGGCTAGTGACTCTCCAAATATATGGATTGAACCAAGACGATTCTTCAGCTGACTTTACAATGGAAAGGAATTTAGCTGAACAGCCTGAATCTGGTCAGACTGCAACAGGTCATGCTTTGAGCCGAATCGCTGCAGTTCTTGCTTCTGGAGCTACGTTTCTGCGTACTGATCCAGAAACCACCACCATTTAATAAACTGGTCTGAGAGCTGCATACTCTGGAAGATGAGATGGAGGACACAGTGTGCAGTTTACCAAGTTAACTGGTGTCTCCATACACTGCCCCAGAGAATGACGTGCATCATCATTTGGGGTAGCTTTGCCAAACCATCCAGCTGATGCAGATGCAGAGGGTTCCAGCCAAGCCACTGGCTTTAATGACATCCAGGCCACTAGAGCATGGAACAGATTCTACACCGCCACCCTGAGAGGGGAAACGCCAGCTCTTCTGTTGCATTCAAGAGTCTCAGCAGCCACAGTGTACCACAACGCTACAGCCTTGGTAGTTCTACCACAGTTGTGGACAGGAGGATCACACTTTCCGTATGTGCATGAACCCACCAGATTATATCCAAGTCGTGGCAAGGTTCCAGACCTTGGACCCTCCAACACACAAAATGGTGGAAAATGCCAGTAAGGACCAGGAAACGGAGCACCTGAATCCTCAATACTACTATGCTCCGAAGGCATAGAGAGAAACTACAGGTCTGCACCACAAGACAGGCACAAGGCTGTGGTGAGGCTGTCGGTGGTAAAGTCACCTGGAAACCAGTATCCAGCCAGACAGGCTATTCCACCCAAGAGGAAGATCACCTGTAGTCAAACTACCAGCAAGCTCAGCACCCTAACATCATGTGTAATACCTGACGGGCTTGTAGGACCCCATCCATTGGAAACATTGCCATAGCTGGGCGACAGGCAAAAGCATTGCTGAATAGCGGCTCACAGATGACCATTGTCTATGAGCTGTTCTACAGAAAACACCTGGTGCATATTCCATTGAAACCCTTGGCTTGACTGAAATGTCTCAGCATGGGAGACAATTCTTGTAAATATCTGGGATACATCTGGGTCCGGCTGCAGCATCATCCCACAGTTTCACCTCACCACTTCTGTGACCCTAGCAAGAGTTGCCACCAGCCCATCTAAGATGGCATTGGATCTGAAGACCTTAGACTTTGGAGACTCCCCAATCTCAGAGAAGGACATGGACCACTTGAGGGGTGTTATGCTTGAGCTAAAACATGGCGCTGGTGCGCAGTGTATTCTGAGAGCACTCAGAGCCATGATGGATATTTACTTCACGCCGCAGTGAAAAGCTGTACTCATTTTGCTGAGAGCTAGATTCACGATGCTGAAGAAAACATGCTTTCCAAACCTGGTATGCAGTCAAGGACATTTCTGCTGGGAAAGCTAGCTTTGTCATGTCTTGTTATGAGTTACAGGACTGTTTTCCGTGGTGCTTGTTTTTTGAGGAGGGAAGCACTTTGCTCCTTGAGGTTACTGTCGGTTGACCCAGCTGGCAACCAACGGCTGCTCATCAATGCGCAAGTGCGATGCCAGAAGGTTCGAGAAATTGCCACCCCTTTTTGAGGAGTGCATACATGCGGAACCCCTTAGCGGTCAGGTGAGACCTCAGCCGGAGGCAGGACGCTTTTGTCCGGCATACCTGTGGGCTGTTGTGCTCTCGGCCTGGCTGTCATTGGGGTCTTCCAGCCACTTCTGGCAAGATAAGGGATCCAGTTACGCCCACAGTGATGTATTTTCTTTTGAACTCTCTGTTTCTTCTGTGATTTATTTCTATGTTATCTTTTGTTGCTTCCAAGCTTTGAATAAATAGCCGTATAAGTGCTAATTATTTTCTAAGAGTGTGTCTGGTTGCAAGTTATTGCGTCTACCTGCGTTTAAGTATTGGCTCCATAATTGCACTGGTGATTAATGACTGTCAGTGCCCTCTGGGTGAGCAATACATTTTGGCGCTGTGAGCAGCTTATTTGTGATGAATTGTTCCAAATACTAAAGAATCTGTTTGAACGTAGATAGGCTTTGTTTACCTAGCAAGCAAAAGTAATTTGGCAGTGAGTGTTGAACTGTGTTAAGCTGTTTTTTTTCTTTGCTGGTGTGTGCGTGCTTGCATGAGTGATTGCAGTGTGGAACGAAAAAAAAATATAGATATAAAGAGGTTTTGTACCATTTTGCAGAAATGAATAT
The DNA here is from genome assembly GCF_040938575.1 of Ambystoma mexicanum. NCBI lineage: Eukaryota > Metazoa > Chordata > Amphibia > Caudata > Ambystomatidae > Ambystoma > Ambystoma mexicanum. Next base: position 356,939,253 of record NC_090940.1, read on the forward strand.
TTTGTTCCGGAAAAAGAGCGTTCCCGCTGGTGGTGAATGTTCTGATGTTATCATTCCAGGCTGGACTAAGAGCCCATATGATAAATTGGCCCAGGTGTGGGCATGCGGTGCGGGGCTAAGTGAAACATGGGATCAGGGATTGGGAGATGCTGATCCGTCTGATGTAATGTTGTGCTTACAACAAGTTCCAGTGGAACGGGGCAGAGAATGCGCTGCACTAGGTAGGCGAGGTTGGGTGCACGGTTCACTTGCATGCCTATAGGAAAATACATCAAAAGAATTTGGAAATGAAAAATGAGGTTTTGTGATTGGAAAGAGAGCTGGCTGCAGATAGGCAGACTGCGTTAATGCAGCAGATTCAAATGAAAATGTTTAAAGATAAGGCTGACACATACCAGGCTGTGGCCGAGAGGGCAGCAGTCAGAGTAGCCTGGTATAAGTATAAGAAAAGACGGGGAGGGGTCAACCAAAGAAAGGTGGCAGCTGTAATCACTACCGCTGGTGTGGACTGGGACCTGGATAATTGGGATGGTGATATTTTTGACTCAACCAGTCCAGAGAGTAGCTCCGCAAATGAGTCAGACCCCAAAATGGAAATCAAGCAGAAGACAGTGGCTGCTAAGCCAGTTGGAAGACGAAGAGCCGGGCCCCACCCGCAGAATCCTGCAGGCGGAGTTGTGGATTTAACCACGCTGGAGGATTACACCCAGCAGGAGGTTGGGGAAATTATTACCCGTTTGAGGCAAAAATCAGGGGAACCTTTATTGACATGGATGGTGAGGTTGCTAGATGGGGGCGCTGCGGGGTTGTTGGTAGGTTCCACGGACTCACCGCATTTTCTACCATTGTCAACTGACACCAATGTACAGGAGGTCTTAAGGACAGGGCCGCCCCCTAATGAGAATGGTCATGATTCACAGGTGTCTTTGTTGCACCTAGCAGCCCAAGCATGTAACCGTAAATACCCCATTACCACAGACTGGCCTAGTGAGGAAACAAAGCGGTATACTTTGAAAGAGGCAATTCAAAAGGTCAGAGAGCATGCTATGAAAGTGGCAATTCACGTAGATGCTCCAGGACACATGGGGGCCGTGCCGCTCTCAGTTTCAACTAGAAATATGGTGATCGGAACTGCACTACCCACATACAAAAGTGTCATTATGAATTTGCTCATAGGTATGACGGGCAAACCCACTATGAGGTAGTGGTTGCCATTCGGCAACTGGCAGATTTAGGGGAGTGGGACAAGAGTGATGACAAGCCACGGGAGAGACAGGGGCGTAGTGAGAGAAGAACTGAAGGCAGGAGGCAAGATAGTAGAGACTCCCGAGTGTCCAGAAAGGACATGTTTCTGGCTTTGTTAAAAGATGTTGTGCCACGAGAAGAAATTGAGGGCATTGAAACGAGGGTAATGTATGAATTATTCAAAAAAAGAGGACTTGCAGCCAAAGAGCGCTATAAACAGTTTAAGAAACAGGTAGCAACCAGCCACAGGGGGACACCTCACCTTCCGCTCCTCCTGAGGAAGAACAAGAAGAAGGGTCTATGGGGACACCTTCTCCGTACCAGCCAACATACGCTGATTTGAGGAAGGTGGTGAGTGCAATGCTAGAGGCTCACACTCATTCGAAATTTGACTAGGGCTATGGCCAAGCTCCGGCAGCGCCTGCTCGCATAAAAGTTGATAGGTGGCCCCATTTTAATGTAAAGATTTTTTGGGGCCAGGAATTACGCAAGGGGTGCGAGCATTGACAGACATCGGGGCGGAGGCCTCTCTGATTCATGGCAATCCAGCACGATTCAAAGGCAGACAATTGACTTTTACAGGTCTCGGGGGAAAGGAGACCCCGCAGTACAAATGAAAGAGGAGATGAAAAAAGGCAATTTGAATAGGCAGAAATACCAAGTGTTGATTGTCCCAATACCTGAGTATATAATTGGCTTTGACATTCTGGAAGGGTTGACTTTGGGACTTGGAGGTAAAAAGTACCAGTTTGGGGTGAGTGCATTGACCTGCACACCCATTACCGTAGGCAAATTGAAGATGCCCCCAGTGCAAGTGCCTGTGGCAACCAAGCGGGTAGCAATGAAGCAATACCGCATTCCTGGGGGGTACAAGGAAATTTCAGACACCATCAAAGAGTATGTGGAGGCGGGTGTGTTACGCCCTATCACCACCACATGGAACAATCCTCTCTGGCCTATTAAAAAGGGGGATGGGTCTTGGAGGATGACGGTGGATTACACTGAGTTGAATAAACACACTCCTCCCTTAGTGCCTGCGGTCCCAGATGCCATTACCTTAATTGAGAATGTCCAAAAGTTTGAGGAGACTTGGTATGCAGTGGTAAATTTAGCCAATGCATTTTTATCTGTGCCAATTGCTGAAGAGTGTCAAGAGCAGTTTGCATTTTCTTGGAGCAGGAGTCAGTACACCTTTACAAGGTTACCTATGGGGTACATACATAGCCCGACTATCTGTCACCGGCTGGTGGCAGAGCACATAGACAAGATACCGTGTAAACCTGACATACAAATCTCTCACTACATTGATGATATTTTGATTCAGGGCAAGGATGAGCACAGTGTGCAAAACAAGTTAGATGTCATTATGGAAGGATTGAAGAAGGAAGGGTGGGAGATTAACCCGAATAAAATTCAAGGCCCAGCTGAAACAGTGATATTCCTTGGGATTCCGTGGCATAATGGGCATCGAGAAATGGTGCCGAAGGCCCGACAGAAAATACTTGAGTTCACCACTCCAATGAACAAAAAGCAAGCTCAGCAGTTTATAGGGCTGTTTGGGTTCTGGAGACAGCACATTCCCCATTTAGGGCAGATATTGGCCCCCTCTACAAAGTGACGCGAAAGAAATATGAGTTTCAGTGGGGGGAAGAGCAGCAGAAAGCATTTGATTTGGCGAAAGACATCGTGCAGCAGGTGCTTGATTTATGGCCATTGAAGGAAGGCGAAGTGGAATTGAATGTGTCTGTACAAGACAATTATGCTAACTGGAGTGTGTGGCAGAAACAGGACAGTAAACGTGTGCCATTGGGGTTCTGGAGTCGTAAGTTATCCGATGCTGGTAACTCATACACTCCGTTTGAGAAGCAGTTGCTAGTATGTTATTGGGCCCTTGTTGATACCGAGCAGATGACGGTGGGCCATGATGTATTGATGAGGCCAGAAATACCAATTATGCAATGGGTACTGAGCTCTCCTAAAACACATAGAATAGGACATGCTCAAGAAGCCAGCATAATTAAATGGAAATGGTACATTCAGGACAGAGCCAAATCAGCGAAGGGTGGAGTTGAGAAATTACATGAGCAAGTAGCCAACATACCGCCCTCAGATTACATACCACCGGAATTGCCTGAAAAACGCGAGTCTCCCGTGAAATGGGGAGTACCTTACGGCGATTTGACCGTGGAACAGCAGAGCATGCCTGGTTCACGGATGGCTCAGCCCGATATGTGGGGACTGAGCGATACTGGAAAGCAGTGTCATACAATCTCAAGACTAAAAAGATTTTGACAATGTCAGGGAAAGGGAAGAGCAGTCAGTTTGCAGAGCTTTACGCAGTTTACCAGGCATTGAAACAAGAGACCCCTGGTCGATGTCATGTGTACACAAATTCATGGTCAGTGGCGAATGGGTTGGCGGTGTGGTTGCCAACCTGGCAAAAGAATGGGTGGAAGATTCATTCAAAAGAGTTGTGGGGAAAGGAACTGTGGCAAGATATTGCAGAAATGTTATCACAAAGTGAAGTCACTGTGTATCATGTGGACGCCCATTGTGCCACAGACTCATTAGAACGTTGGTTTAATTCTGTTGCAGATGAACACACCAAGATTTCATCTGTGGATGCAGAGGCTCAGGAAGACGATTTGGAGGGTTTGGCCAAGTGGGCTCACCAGAAATGTGGAAACCTTGGAGAAAAGGCTACTATCAGGTGGGCACAAGCTTGAGGAATCAGTATTCCTTTAGAGGTAGTGAAAACGATCATTTTGCAATGTCCAGTGTGCCAACACCAACAGCATAGACCTATCCCTCAGATTGTTCGGGGTACATTGCAAAGAAGAAAATTACCAGGTCAAATTTGGCAGATTGATTATATCGGTCCCCTGCCAATCAGTAAAGGTTGTCAGTATGCATGCACTATTGTGGATACATACTCAGGATATATGATGGTTTTGCCGTGCAGGCGCGCCACACAACTGAACACCATTAGGTTGTTAGATCAGATCATATTGCATTACGGAGTGCCTTTGCAAATTCAAAGTGACAATGGGTCACACTTCAAAGGCAAATTAATACAGGAATATTGTCAGGAAAAGAGCACTGAGTGGCTTAACCATGTGCCTTATTACCATGCTGCTTCAGGGCTGATTGAACAAATGAATGGGTTGTTGAAAGAACAGCTGCGCAAATCTGGAGATGGCAATTTGGCAGGCTGGCGTGATTGTGTGTTTGATGCGGTGCAAGTGCTAAACAATAGGCCTGTGAATGAGCATGAAACTCCTTTGATGCGGCTTATGACTCCTGCTTTACAGATTCAACCCAATTCAGTCAGAGAAACCCTATTGTACTGGGAAATTACCCGGGGTTCTTTAGCTCCCTATCGGGCGACTCCAGAGTCAGCAGGGGTAGACTTGCATTCCCATGAGGAAATCAGATTGAACCCAGGAGGGATTGTTGTAATTGAAACAGGGATTGGAGTACAAATTCCCCCAGAGCATATGGGATGGATTGCCCCTAGATCTGGCCTAGCATTGAAGGGAGTTCAAGTGTTGGGAGGGATAATTGATGCCGATTACCAAGGCGAGATCAAAGTCATCCTGATGAATAGTGGGGACCAATTGTTACCGATCCACAAGGGTGATCGGGTGGCCCAATTGATTATCATTCCCGTTAAGTTGTCCATGATTAAGAAGGGGGATCCTCCTACAGTTTTAACTACCCGTGGAGATTGTGGTTTTGGCTCTTCAGACAGTATGGTACCGGGTGCGAAGGTGTGGGTGGAAAGGCCAAGTGGCCCACCAGTGCCCGCAGATGTAATTGCATCAGGCAAAGACCAAGTAGTTTTAGTAAAGGAGCCGGTAGAAAGAAATGGCAATATGTGCCCGCAGACAAATGTACCTGAGAGAGTGATGTACAACACTGATATCTCTTTTCTGGGTTTGCCTTGTGGACCCTGTGTCTGGCTGATGTAATTGTGGGACTAAATGGACTCCGTTTGGGAGAGTTAAACGGCATGCTGCTACCAACGAAAAATGTCACATCTGTGCCAGCGATCAAGGGGAAACTGATAATGATGAGTAATGATGTCCAAAAGCAGCCTTATACCGACGCCTAAAAGCCAGCCAGACCAAAGACATGGATTCATGAAATGCGGCAAACACGTCAGGCGCAAGTGAAACAACATTTATGCCAGTCATGCGAGAGGCATCTTCAGGACGGCGAAAACCTTCTCCCATAATCACCCAAACTGAGAATATGTGGATATGCCTGGCACAACAGGTGCTCAAGATTACGCACTTTTGCCTTACTGACTTGCCCAATGCTGAAACCTTATTGACTACGTGCTTAGTAGCAGTGCCGATGCCAGTTCCGGTTCTAAAGCATATTTTCGGCATCACGCACAATCATTCTTTGGTTCAAGATTCTGATATCAGGCAATCTTTTTCCATCTATGAGTACTGCAGGTTTTGCCAGGAAACAGATCGCAAATGGAGAAATTTGACACATATTATAACCTATAATATAACCCAAGGCGATGTGTGCTACCTTATGACATGCAATGCAAAAGAAATTGGCAAATGCCAACAGCTCAATTTAACCAAACAGCAAAATCACACTGTGTTCGAGCAACAACTGTGTTCGCGAATTCCACGCACATGTACCAGCGTGAATAACACTTTGGGCCTCATTACATGGACGGCGATAAGGGTTTACTGGTACCGGTAATGGCACCGGTACCGGTAAACCCTTACCGCCTTACTACGAGGTCCCTTTGCAGGTTGGTACTTTAACGCCTGCTATTTAGCAGGTGTTAAAAACCAACCCGCAAAGGGACCAGGGTGCTAATTACGGTACCGCAATTTGCGGCCCCGTAATTAGCGCCTTCCCCATTCCCATAGAGCCCTGTGGGGCAAAAATGGGAATGGGGAAGGGCAATGGGGGAAGGGGGAATTACCACCCCGCCAATCTTGCAATAGGGCGGTAATTCCCCTTTCCTCGAAGGCAGTGCCAGTATTTTACCGGCATGGACCAAGGTGCTAATAGCACCTTGGTCCTCCGCCTACCGTGTAATGAAGCCCTATGTCTTGTAATCATACAGTGATAGCTGCCAGTCATCTGAATCATGTGAAACTTCCAACAGGATGGCTCTTTTCATGTGGCAACATCACATACACTTATATTCCAGCTGACATTTCCGGAGGTCCATGTGCCTTAACTCGATTAGGACTAATGATGTTCTCTTTACAACCAGCGATATCTCGAGGCAAAAGGTCATCTTTTGAGTCTGTGGGTCTATCCCCCGATTGTGAGTCACATGTGCATTTGCTATCAGAAGCTGAGGTTCTAGCATTAACCCTTTCATTAGTGGGAGTTTGGGGTTTAGCTGCTGGGGCTTTCAAATCTTTGATCAAATTAGCATGTTTAGTAGTCAAAGGACTTACTCATACTTCTCAAGCATTAGAAGAGTTACTCCTTGATAGCAAAGTTATTAGAAAAGCAACTTTGCAAAACAGAGCTGCTGTTGATTATCTATTGCTAAAGCATAATTTAGGTTGTAACGCAGTTGAAGGTATGTGTTGTTTCAATCTAAGTGACCATTCACGATCCATTGAAAGTCATATTCGAGGTTTGAGGGATCTCATTTGACAAGTGTCCCAAGATCATACTGGAAATTAGTGGGATTGGTTATTTTCATGGATTCCTGATGTTGGGGGTACACTGTGTTACGCTTTTGCTTGTATTTGCATTAAATTAGCTATCATAATGGCTTGTTGGTGTTGTATTCAATGCATTCCCAACTTAGTTTTAATATTTCGTCAGTTTCAGAGACCGGCTTCTCTGCCTCATGGCTATGGAAGATAAATATCCAAGGGTGGAATTGTTATGCTTGAGCTAAAACATGGCGCTGGTGCACAGTGTATTCTGGGAGCACTCAGAGCCATGATGGATATTTACTTCATGCCACAGTGAAAAGATGTACTCATTTTGCTGAGAGCTAGATTCACGATGCTGAAGAAAACATGCTTTCCAAACCTGGTATGCAGTCAAGGAATTTTCTGCTGGGAAAGCTAGCTTTGTTATGCTCTTGTTATGAGTTACGGGACTGTTTTCCGTGGTGCTTGTTTTTAGAGGAGGGAAGCACTTTGCTCCTTGAGGTTACTGTCGGTTGACCCAGCTGGCAACCAACGGCTGCTCATCAATGCGCAAGTGCGTTGCCAGAATGTTCGGGAAATTGCCACCACTTTTTGAGGAGTGCATATATGTGGAACCCCTTAGCGGTCAGGTGAGACTACAGCCGGAGGGAGGACGCTTTCGTCCGGCATACCTGTGGGCTGTTGTGCTCTCGGCCTGGCTGTCATTGGGGTCTTCCAGCTGCTTCTAGCGAGATGAGGGATCCAGTTACGCCCGCGGTGATGAATTTTCTTTTGAACTCTCTGTTTCTTCTGTGATTTATTTCTATGTTATCACTTGTTGCTTCCAAGCTTTGAATAAATAGCCATATAAGTGCTCAATATTTTCTAAGAGTGTGTGTGGTTGCAAGTTATTGTGTCTACCTGTGTTTAAAGTATTGGCTCTGTAATTGCACTGGTGATTAGTGACTGTCCGTGCACTCTGGGCGAGCAATACAAGGGGGCAGCTCACCCAGCGTGCTGAGGCATACTCCATAAGCCCATGGGACATCGGCAAAGCCTACTGAGTGGAACACCAGATCTAGATGTCTGATGAGACTCACTTCAAGGTCTCAACTCCTGGCCATAGGAGACGTGGAGGATGTACAGTAGCATATGAAAGATCTTCTGCAGGCAGCGATTATCCAGGAGTCCAGGAACCCCTATGCTTCTATCATTATCAACACAAGGAAGAAGAATGGGGATGTCTGAACATGCATCGACTACCATTGACTTAACACCCGCACTATTCCCAACCAGTACACCACACCCCAGATCGACGAGGCATTGGACTGCCTGACTGGGAGTAACTGGTTTGGGTTCCTGGACTTGTGAAGTGGCTAATACCAGATCCAAAAGAATCCAGCACATTGTGAACAGATGGCTTTTATCTGTCTGTTATGATTATATGAGTTTGTCGGGATTCCTCAAGAGATCTCCAGTCCACCAGCGACTTTCCAGTGCCTAATTCAAAAGACAGCCAGTGACAGGAACCTCTTTGAGGTACTTGTGTACCAGGATGACACCATTGTGTTTGGAAGGACCCCTGAAGAACACAAAAGGAGGCGTATCAAGGTAATGGATTGCCAGCAGCAGCAAAGGCAAAAGGTCAGTGTGGACAAGTGCCAGTTTTTCCAGATGAGTGTCAAGTACCTCTGACACATCATCCCCGTGGACGGCATCACCTTGGATCAGGAAACAATGGATGCCCTCCTCACCTGGCCAAGACCTCAAACCTTCAAGGATTTACAGTTTCCTGGGATTCTGTAACTATTACAGGATGTATGTTGCGGGATTTGCCAACATCGCATAACCACTTGTGGACCTCACAAAAGGATACCCACCTACCCAGAGGAGCTAGAAGAATACCACAAACTATGTGGATCATCTATATCATCCACAGAAGCCCTTTGATAGGACTGGCTTATGCCAAAAGATTTTTAAGGAGCTCAAGCAGACCCTCACCACAGCACCAGTCCAGGCCTATGCAGATCCTCATTTGCCTTACAACTTGCACATGAACGAAAGTCTGGAGGGATTAGGAGCTATTCTCTATAAGGAAACCGACAGTGAGCTGAGACCAGTTGTTTTCACCAGCTGAGGCCTGCATGAGGCGGAGAAGAACAACCCAGCCTACAAGCTCGAATTGCTGGCATGAAAGTGGGCCATTACAGAGAAGTTACAGGATTACCCCTATAGCACCACCTTCACGATAAGGACAGACAACAATCCCCTTACACATGTGTTGAAGTCAGCAATGCTGGATGCTACCGGTCACTGATTGCCCTGCATGCTATCCAGATACAATTTCAGTTTACAATACAGACCCGGATGCACTAACATCGACGCTGATGCCCTCTCTAGGAGGCCTCATGCTTAGACTGATAATACAGCTGTATCCACCTTATGGAAGGAGTTATCTTCAGCAGGAGCGAGAGCTATCTGCCAGGCTGAAAGTCACCAGGAGCCAGACAGAGCCAGGAGCATGGATTGCTTGGGATCCTCAGCAGAGGCGGTATCCGTGGTCTACCTCAACATCACCAGTGTGGGGTATTTGGCCTGAGGTGGGATCTGTTTGTCTCAACTAGCAGATCCTGGCATTGCTTTTTTCTTGAAACACAAGACCACGGGAGAGGATGTGTCCAGAGACTTCCCTCATGACCCAGAGGAAGGTGCAATGCTGAAGGAGTGGAAAACGTTCAGCAGAAGGGTGGAATCCTGTACAAGGAAAGAAAAGTTGGAGGCCAGCTTCTACATCACCTTATTTTGCCACAGAGATTCCTCTGAGCTGTATTGTATGCACTCGGTTAGCGGCATGGACATCTTGGCAGCGCCAGAACCTTCAAGTTGGTCTGCTTAAGTTATTTTTGGCCCAGACTAGCAGCAGATGTTGAGTTTTATTGCCAGCACTGCACTAGTTTTGCCACCAGGAAGACAGTGGCCAATCCTGCACCCTATCTTCATCATCTGAAGAGTTTCGGGCCCATGGACCTCCCCTGAATCAACTTCCTTAAGCTGAAGATGGACAGGTGAGGTGTACATAATATCCTGGTGGTGACAGACCAGTTCACTCGATACGCGCAGGCGCTTCCCACCAAAGATCAGCATGCCACAACCATTGCCCATGTGTTGGGGGAAAAGTACATTGTGCTCTACTGTTGGCCAGCTAGGATTCATTCTGACTAGGGACTGGATTATGAATCAAATCTCATTAAGCAGATACTGGAGCTGGTTTACATCAAGAAGACATATACAACTCCACATCACCCTATGGGTGATGCCCGAGTAGAGAGGTTTAATTGGAAATGCTGGGCACCTTGAGGAAAGAAGAGAAGAACAGGTGGAGTCAGCATGTGATCACCCTGACCCATGCTCACTACTGAAGTAAGAACAATGCCACTGGGTACACACCATATTTCCTGATGCTTGGAAGAGATGCCCGGCTGCCTTTAGACCTGTGTTTTGGAGTGTATGCAAATGGTGCATGCAGCGAGAACTATGCCAGCTATGTAAAACATCTCAAGCATAAACTGGAGCAATCACATCAGCTCGTCTAGGCTGCAGCAGAGGAAACAGCAGAAGAAAAGAAACGCCGCTTTGACGACAATGTCCGGTTTCATGCAATTTAACCTGGTGATTTAGTGCTGATCTGCAGCCTGGGAAAGAGAGGACTCAACAAGCTAGGTGATAAGTGGAATTCTCAGCCATTCATCATGGAGCACTAGTTAGAGGAGCTCCATGTCTACCGACTGTGAGAGGAGGGACGGCAAAGGAACATCAAGACCTTCCACCAGAACCACCTGCTCCCAGTTGGGGATGAGGTTGAGCTGACACTGCATCGGAGCTGACCGAAGAAGAACCGGCCAACAGGCCAGTAACAAGGCAACAGCGACTCCATGCTGAAAGGCACGAAGAAGATCCTCCAAAGGCTTAATACCTGGAAGCTTCTCAAGCTAATGTGACTGTGAGACCATCAGAAGGCCTGTCAGAAGTCAGACCAATGCTTAAATCAGACATTAGTGTGGTCCCTACACCCACAGAGCCTAATCTCCTTGGACCCCATCCTGAGAGTGTTCCATCAGAGTCCAATCAAGATCCTGTTCCAAGCAACCCTGCTACGCGGGATGTGGTAAAGGAACCCTTACCCGCTTCTCCACTGGAAGATATGGTCCCTGACTTGGTGCAGAGTACTACGCTGAGCCTAGGGGAAAACCTAGATGAGGCCCTGGCTGCTCTCCATCATACTACCACAGAGGGCAGATCTGTTAAGAAATTAACTTACTGTCCAGTGTGAGGTTCTCAATGCTTGTTCCTCTCATTCTTCTGTTCCTCCATCTTTAGACTAGGTTCCTGGGAGCCCAGGAACACTGTGGGAGTTGCCTGAGATTGAGGTATTGGGTGGAAACGAGTGGCCTTCCCTTGTTAATCTTGGCTTGACACATTCATAGAACAGGCCAAGGCTATCCTCAGGGTTGAGGATAGTTCAAAGGGGGGGAGCATTTAACGACCTTGCAGGGTTAAATAAAACGGGAGAAAAAAACCCAGAGTCTGAGAGCTATGCCAGGGAACTGTGAATGAAAAAGGGAATATGATTAGAGTAAAGGGACCCTTTTGTATGGTTGTACAAGAGTTCCTTCACCCTTAAAAAAATTAAAATAAAGCTACAGGTACGAGTATTGTGCAGTGTCCAATGGTTGAAACCCTCTAAGGGTTCAGAGGTGCTCTGCTGCGGGCGTTCATGCTGGAACTTCCTTGATCATTTTAAACCATTTTAAACCAGACTTAATGTGCATTTCCATTTGCTGTCTGTATTTTGACAGTGTCACTACATCTCCACTATCTCTCCCTACACATCTCATCTCCTACATATTCCCTCCTTTTTCTCATGCTGGGATTGCCTTAAATATCACTACAGGAGAAACAAAACAACCTTTTCAGAATAGAAATTTAAAGAAAACATGAAAAGAAAAAATATATATATCCATGTGTATTCCCCATTGAAGTGTCCATATTTGAAATAAATTAAATGTCCAAAATAAAAATTAAAAATAAATGTGTTCTTCCAATTGAAGTGCCCATACTTGAAATAAATGAAATGTCCATATTTAAAATAAACATCATATGCATTAAATCACAGGCTCATTACTTAGGTACATATTCCAGCTTCATGGAACAAGCAAGATTTCAAAACAACAATCTCATCATCTTCTGTCAATAGTTCAATCTCATTTTGGTGGAGCACAGCGCCTCAATATGCTGCATATGCAATAAATGGAAAATAAAATAAAAGTGAAGATCATGTCATTCGTAGTTCCTGGTACTCACAATATACAGGACCATGTCTCCATAATGTCCTGTCCATTTGTTTTTGCACTAGCACTCAACACAACGCTGTCATCAGCAGAACTCCTGCAATCCGGCACTCCATGGCATCTCCTCGACAAGTGTCATCTCTTTGACATCTCGGGCTCCTTATCTTCACCTCCTTCTCTCGTACCAGGGGCTTTCCCAGGGCCTCCAATCCTGTGACAACCTCCAAGTGTCCAGTGCTCCAAGGATAAAGCCCTGCCGGGGCAAGGAATTAGTCATCTAAAGTAAACAGAAAAAAAAACAGATTAAGTACCTAGCACAACACAGTTTTTCTATACCACTCCTGCTGCAATATCTGAAAATAAAATTGGAGTGTCATTATGGTGGCTCCATGGATACTGGTCTGTTACACTGGAACACCTGAAACCAAATCCATCATTATACAAAACAAAAGTGTTTGGCTCTAGGGATGCGGTGATATGGTGCCTTCACTTGGTGACACTGGGTTCTAGATGGTGGCAATCATTAACTCAATATTGTAATTTTGGAAATATAAATATGTTATATGTAGTTGATACTTAGATATCGTGTCAGATGACTTACCAACAAAATCTTTGTATGGAAATTGGAAGATTCCAATTTGTATTTCTTATTTCCCTCTATGTGCTGCTGATGACATGTTGCTGTATTCTCATACATGACATTCTGGTTGGGTAATGTATACCTGAATGTATGATTTGATGTTCTATCCTGTATTGTCTGACCCTATTCAAACTGGTGGATTTATACACAAAATGTTATGTTGGGCTTCATTCTGAGCAGAGCTTTGCCTCGAGAAAGACCTGTGGAGGTCGAAACACGTGTCGGCACATGACTCTGCCATTTGGACACATTCAATTTATGGATTGCTTGAATATGGATTATTCATATAATTAAAAAACATTCAATAATATCCAAAATCATTTCCTGCTAACTAACAGAACTTGTATATGGTTTGATTTAAGTTGATGTCAATAAGTTGATAGCGCATCCGATTGTGGAGCAATTACTGTTTTTCCTGTTTCTCTTCTTCACCTTACATTTCACCCTGACACACTAGAATGACAGTGACACTAGGCAAACAGCCATTCTGAAGATGCACTTCCATGGAATCATCTGACTTAGCCACAGTATTGCATTCTTTTATACTGTTGTTTTGTGACCTCACCTTCTTAGGCCTCAATGGCTTTTTTGGCTAGGGACCATATGACCCCATTTACCCCATCAATGAGGGGCGACAACCTCTTCAGGCAATTTTTCCCCATCAGAAACAGAATTTCACTGTTGGATGTAATCACCAATTCCTGTCTCATCCTGTGTTTTCCTATCTTTATATCAACCTCAGTGACACCTTCAATAGGTATCTCCTCACCATTACAATTGTGCACCAGGCCTTCATTTTGTCTCACTTTGATATGATTTTGTGGGGATCTCCCTTCATTGATACTTTTCACTAGCTATTTGGACATAATCGTGGCCTGTGCACCTGTGTCATTCATTTCAAATGCATTGCATTTCTCTTCCACATTGATGGGAGCATAATACCTGTCCTCAACTTCTTCCAAAACACACAAAAAGTGTGAATTTCCGCCAATTTCAGGACTCAACTTCCTAGTCCCTTTTCACTTTGTGCCAAACACATGGGCAAATGAAATTATATATTTCCCTCCTGTTTGCCCATTTCATTTTGGGGATCTTTGTCCATTTTAACATGTTCAGAACCCACTTGGAGTGTAGCTACCATCTGCCCCTCTGATCTGGGACAATCAGTATCTACACTGCAATTTTTTGAGTGAACATTTTCACAAAAATCACGTGGTAACTTGTCATTTTCTGGCTCAGAACACCTACTTGCATTTTGCATGGTATCTGTCTTTTCGGTCTCTTGAAATAAGCGTGGCTCAAAATACTCCTGAGGTGACTGGCCTGCACCCTCTTTTTGAGCACCTGATTTCCCTGTCTGGACTTCCTCAGTATTCTGACAATGAAGGCAGGGTATTCTGATCACTAACCCTACCTTTTTAGCAGATGTTTCATTGTCATATAAAAAGTCATTTTTATATGTGTCTCTCTGTTCTTTATGTTTTGGTTCATTTTCTCCTTTTTGTCTGCACACACTTCGATAATTTGGTTCAACACTAAATTAAACCACACTCCTTTTTTGAGTGGGTGTGTAATACTTATTTCACTTTCACTGGTAGGTATGTTCATGTTTGAGTCAGCAAGTAATTCGGGACTGTTAGACAAAACTGGTTCATGGGATTCTATACTTTTATTATCACAGGGGCTATTGCAAAGTCACTTGTCAGAATGCACAAGATCACTCCTGTGACCTTCAGCACCCTCACTGGGTGGCTGTTTTTGGACTGTACAGAGTTTTCCTATTTGCTCAGACAACATTTTAACTTGAGCCTCAAGGCATTGAAATCGTTCATTTCCCTGGATTCCTCTCTTTGCGGCATAGGCCGATATTGGCTAAATTCACCCTGACAGGACCTATTTTGGGATCTCTCAGGAGATTAATTCCTATTTGAGTTACTTCTGGATTCTTGGTTCGTAGGAGGTGGGGAACGCAGCGTGACCATCCTTTGGCTGTGGTCGACTGGTCGTGGAGACTGATTATAATGGTGCGGGACATAGTTCATGTTTTGTCTTTCATTTATGGGAACTGTCCCCTATGCTGATTTCCATTTTCAATAAACCTATCCACATACCGGGGTCTGTCTTGATGGCCATAAACTATAGTGTGAAAGTGAGCATCCCCCAAAAAGGCATTTAAAACTCCACAATGAGAGTCAATAATGGACACACCCCAGATGGGAATGAGACCAAGACCAAGTGCGGGTGAATATAAAAGGTAAAAGTTTATCCAAATCAATATAGGGCAAACAGAGAACTCTGCAAACGCTCAGAGCGTTCTGCCGGACAATAGAAAGACATTCATATTTATTACAAAATAACGTCATCGGGGGGGTAAGCTATAGGGGGCACATAAACGTGGGCATTGGGTGGCGAAGACTGGATACAATCTGGGATATATGGGCGGTGCTCCATGATTGGCAAAGATACACGTTGTGCCAGTGTGCCAGTGCAGGGTGCTCGGGTAGCTGGGCTCATCTGGGTGGAGTGCTGGGGCCGTGGCAGTTTGAGCTGTTACAATTTATGCTACATAACAGTTGCCCTTGTGGCCAAACATACTTTGACCATCATCTATCTAAATTAACACATCAGAGACATACTTTTAAACGTTTGACAGGAACAAATAAAGTGAGAACACATGGGTCCAGGTGGCAAAATTACTCATAAGATTATGGTGTCACATTCACCAATCATTCTGTTAGATCTCATAAGACAATTATTTATTGTTTGTGTGAGAAGAATATATTGCCACACAGGGGGTCAGGTGTCAGCTGGGGCGGTGCACTTCAGGGAGGGCATGCACTCTTACTTCGAAAGGCATTCACATTAAGACGAGGGTCTTATTGCCCATACTTCATTACCCATAGTCTGTGGGCACCAGGCAGAGTCATGGTAGCATTGTGAGTTATGGGGGTGGAGGGGAGGGTGCATGCTTGTTGCAGGCTCAGCGAGAGGGCTCAGAGGTTATAGTTGGAGAATCACCTCATTCACAGTGTTGAAGCTTTGAATCCTGGCCCAGCCAGGTGGGGGTAAGTTGGGGGAGAGATGGCCCCGTCTCACGCTGTACCGTGCATTCACTACGTTGTAAGGGGCATACATAGAGCATACATTCAAATGAGGTAGAAATAGGTTAGTGTGTGCATCGGTACAGGGAAGAGTCTACAACATTCTGCTTTATAATATGACTTGTCTGGCTCAATGCTCAGAGAATAAAAAAATGCTACAAATGACACTCTATTATACAGTCAGCACTCATTACATTAAAAGCCATACATATTGCAACACTTAATTGTCTTTTTGTAAACTGATACATTTTTAGGAAATCGTAGAGTATATATGGATATCATACATTGCTTTATGTATTGTGCAGCAACAGTAATCCGTGATTAGTAATGAAAGTTTCGACCATACATTTCATAACTCTGTGTGTGATCTGGGATAGGTGAGGGCCATCTTATTTCAATATGTACAATCAATCTCATGGACTTGAAGCAAATTTATCGTCCCTTCAGATGGTTTAGCTGCATGGGTGAAACAGGACGGCACACAGGCTTAGAATATATGTCTGGCTCTTCATCCACAGCATATATCATTAATGTGGGGTTCTGCGAGAGGACAGGACAGGTTTTATGGAAGCAGCTTGTTTTTCTCAGACCCCAGCTTCAGCCCGGTAACCTGCAGGTCAACGATGGACTGCGGAAGGTGAAAGATACAGTGTTTGTAATGTAGTTTGTTCGTGTCTAGTCTCCCGTGAGAACAGGCTTGCAGCAGGGCCGCCAACAGGAGGAGGGGGAGGGGAGCGCTGGGCTCGCTGTGCTCGGTCAGGAGGGGAGAGCTGCCGCCCTGCAGACTGCTTGTGTTAGTGAGGCCTAAATTTGTAATTTTCAAAATGGAGTCTAAGGGTGTCAGAAAATGAAGTTGGTACTATGCTACAGGATGAGCCATGCAGCCCCATGTGTTGGCCCGCAGCCATCCCGCATCCCGAGCCGAGGTGCATGAATGGCTGTTGGGCGAGTCATTGGCTGCACAATGTTGTGGAATGGAGGGGAGGGGGCCCTAAAGACCTTTCTTCCCATACATTCTCCCCTTTCATTACTTAAGTAACAAATATTGAAGCTCACCCAACCTTCTTCGTTCTTTCTCATCAGCTACTGCTTCGTCCCAAGCCGGTGTTCCCTTGATTGGCATCCATGACCTACAAACTCCCCGGGGCTTTGTCCTGCTCTGGCATATTTATCAGGGGTGCAGGTCATGTATATACACTCCCCATCTCCCTCCAAGTCTACCCATACCATATGCCATTCTAGTGTGTGAGGCTACTTTATTGTGATGTGGTATAATCTGTCTACTATGTCACCATCATAGTACAATGCTACCATTCTATATTTAGGTCCTGGATCCTCAATTGTTTGCATGTGTACTTCATGTGTCATCTGTGCCACTCCTTTAGCGTTGCCCATTATCACCATCATCATTGTACCATTAGGGACTGCGTTTGCGCAGCACCAAAGACCTAGCTGGCACACACAAAAAATCAGGAGCAAAAACACAATGATGGGTACCAATAGTTTGACCGTCATCCCAAGCCAGGAAGGCACCCATGAAAAAATATCTTCGAACCATGAGCTTGGCTGCACCCCTCCTTCTGCCTTCATCTGTTCGCCGAGGTTGTGCACAGCTGCGATAATGTGGGACAAGGTTCCATTGTCCGCGTCTGCAGAAGGTATGAATGTGCAGCATGCGCTCCTGATTTTTCGGCAAACACCTCCATCCATGGCCGTCAACAGGTCTGGGACGTACCTGTTCTGCTTTGTCATTAGCCGCAGGGCCCTTAGCTCTACCTTGATCACGTTGAATCCTTCTTCTGTGTCGTTGGCCAGTTGGATCAACTCCCAGTGCTCTGGAGCTATTTTGCATTGGCTTGCGCCTGGATACTTGGGATGAGGGACGTAAAAAATGTTTCAGCGGAATCGAACAACCGGAACATGTCTGGAATCTGTGCCAAGGATTCTGTGGATGCCTTAGATATGTAATTGGATTACCTCCTTTTTCTGGATAGTGGTCTTTGCCTGTTCTCCGTGGATAGGGCATATACTGGGGCCTCATCGGTTGGTTGTGGAGCTTCTTGTTCTTGGACGGCTGGCAGCCCCTTCCCTTCCTGAATATGACTTTCCGGGACCACCATCAGGGCGGAATGCAGCGTTGCCAAATAACACGTGCCCCTCCATGACTGTGGGTGGTGCAAGTATGCCTGTTTGCCGCAAACCCAGTAAGTGTCCATTAGGGCAGCTGTCCCTTTCTTCATGTCTGGGATGATGAGCGTTTTGTTACAGTTCTTATTTGTGCCCATGTTTATTTTTCCTTCTCCAAGAAAGCACAGTTTGTAGCCAATTTCTTTTTGCAGTTTGAAGGGCTTTTCTATGGCTGTTACCCAAGTGAGCATTGTGATGTGTTGTGTCCATACTGGAGCACACGTTTTCTCAATCCATTGCAACTTTTCTGCTGCCAAGCCTCGTAGCGCTTCTGCTGTGCATGTAATTTGTTCCTCTTGCCACTTATTGTCCGAATACAATGTCCCTTTAATCACTAAAAATGGTTCCTTCAAGCACATCACTCCTTTGGTTCTTGAATAGCAAGTTGTTTTGTTCTGCAGCATTTCAAAAGAAACTGTGTCTGCCTGGAAGGTGTTCTTTATTCTGCATAAGGTGAGATGAAGGAGACACTGGGCATCTGCAATAGGAGATTCTTGTGGCAGGAGCAGCTTGGGGTACCTGAGGCATGGGGTATTAGAGAGCACACATAACAGCTCTCGTTAGGGGTTTGTTTTGCAGTAGAACTCATGTCTGCGTACCACTTGTTAGACTGGTGTGGGTGTCGTAGATTGTGTCTAATCCCAGCCCAGAGTATTCATCATACCTCCTCCTCCCCGCCTCCATCTTTCTTCATCTATTGCCTCTGTGATTCACTCTTCCTTTTTCTCCATCATGCTGCATTAAAGGTGTTCTCCCTGCTCCCGCCCTTTCCCATTCATTGTATAAGGCAATACACCTCTTGGCTATCTCCACATTTTCTTCCTTTCCACTTGTGGGGGATTCATTACCTATAGAAGTTTCAAATAGTGGTGTAACAGCGGTGGTGTCATCATATAACCAAGGTAACTCGGGAGAATTTGGGTTGTTTAGGTAATAAATATTGCATTCAGAGGAGGCATTGTATGGGGCAGTAGGGCGTGGTGATACCTGTTAATCACTTGTATCATTTGTGTGTTGGGTGCCACTATGGTGGGTGCCATGTCCCCATATTAGTTTAAAGCCATCCCATATGAGGTGGCTGTCCCGTGCTTTATCATGCTCATCCCATTCCTCTCCCCTCATTTATATCGTTAGATATAAATGCTACTGCCCGATATATTACTAGTCCAAACATCATTGAGAAAAACATCACAGCACACACAAACAGACCACACTCATAGCTATATTTGCGCAAGTCAAAATGACTATTTCCATTTCTATCTATTCTAATGTTGTTTACATTGGTGGCCCCCGGTGTTGCCATGGTTTCGCCTACATAATGAGACATAAAAGTACATTAAGCAAATCATATACATTCATTTTTATATGTTTCTTTTTCTTATTTTACTCGATTTATAATTATTTTATCATTAGCATGCTATTTCTTTGAACCGAGAGAGGGAAAGACAAAGAGAGTGAGAAAGAGACAATAATATTTCTTCGTTTCATTACTGTTATTGTGTACATCATTATATTCACTCATTAACTGTTCTTCTTTCTGTCATGTGAGTACCTCTGAATCTACACCTTCCTCCTATCGAGTTGTGTTTCTTCTTTGTCCATTATCATTTTTGTTTCCTGTCTTACACTTTCAGAAGCTTTTCATATGTCTGTCTTTACCTTTATGGCAGTGGGTGTACAGTACACCACTTCATATGGGCCATGAAATGTTGGAGAGTTCCACCGACGTACGAAACTCCTCACATACACCATCTCTCCTGGCATTAGCTGACCTGTTGGACTGTCTGCTGCTGGTGTCATTGTGTCACTTGATGCTTCTTGTGTAAATGAGGGTGCTAGCTGTCTGGAGATCATGCGGGCCGCTTTAGTGTGTTTAGTGAGGTATTAATTAAATTCCTCCCCTAGTACTGTAGCACTTCTGTGTGCATCTGAATGTCTGCAGAGCGGTGAGTGCGCAGTATGCATGTGTTTTCCTGTCACTATTTCATGGGGGGACAAATGGTGGTTCTTGCTGGGTTGATTTCTCAGTTCAAACAAGGCCAGGGTTAAACAGTACACCCAGTTCTTTTTTAGTGTGAAACACAATTTCGACAACCTCCCTTTCAGGAGGCTGTTTATTTTCTGAACCATGCAGTTCGATTGCAGGTGAAAAATAGTGCCCAGTTTATGTGTTATCCCTAGCATTGCTGTTACTTCTTTAAACGGATAGTTGACAAAATGTGTAATGTTGTCTGAACGTATTATGTCTCAAATTCCCCATCCGTGTGGGCGTGCGACCCTGCCTCCACCCATCTTGAAAAGGTGCAAACTACCACTATCATGCATCTTTCTCCCATGTCGGCATAATCAATATGCAGCTCTCTAAATGGGTCTATTGGTTTGGGCAATGTTCCTCATAGTGTCCTGAGTGTCATTCCTGATTTATATATCTGAGATGTTGTACACTCCATGGTTAACTTTGATATTTGATCCTGCAGGCCTGGTGCAAACCAATTTTCTTGTATTTCTGCAGAAGTGTGCTGTTTGGCATTATGTGCTGGGATGTGAAGCTATTGGAAGGCTATTTCTAGTAGCTTATAGGGCATCACTGCTTTACCTGTATTGTTTTGGCGCCAAACAAGGTCTGTGGATGACTGGCTACACCCTCTTTTTTCCCCACATCTCCTTCTCCTCTGCTGTCGCCCCTTCTTGTAATTATAATATCTGGGAAATGGACATTGAATTATACCCATCCGGACAATCCTCTACCACATGTTTCTGTAATATGTACTCAACTCCGTTTTCTTTGGTTAAATATGACGCTTCTTTCGCGGCAGCGTCTGCTGCAGTGTTTCCAAAAGAGATGACGTCATTGTTATTTGTATTGGCATGGCATTTCACTATGGTAACTGTAGGTTCCTTTAGTGCTTCTATCAACTCTTTTAGTAGCTCAGCGTGTTGCACTGAGGATCTGTCTGCTCTGTGAAATCCTCTTCTCCCCTATCTAGACAATCCCCTATGTACTGTTGTGGTCATGTATGCAGAGTCAGGATAGATTGTTTCTGCACATCCGTTTGCTGCATGTAATGCTTCGATGAGTGCTACTAACTCTGAGGCCTGTGCTGAGTAGTGGGCAGGTAGCCTCTGTTTGACAAGTACTTCATATTCACCTTCCTCCAGTCTCACAACAGCCATCCCCACATGTTTCTCTCCTGTCTCTGAATTTATTGATGCTGATCCATCGATAAAATATACTTCTCCTTCAGATAAAGCATTTCACTCACTGTGGGTGTGTCTCCATCCTCTCCTCTGTATGTAGCACAATTATGTGTTTGCATGTCCTCCACTGTGCATGCTTCTGTGATAAATGTTGCGGGGTTAACTGTTTTACATCTCACTATGTGTATGTTGGCGCTGGATAGGATAATCTCGTAAGCTGTTGCCCTTTGTGTTGTCACTGTGCTTTTGGATCTTTCTAATATTGCGAATAGGGAATGTTCTACAAACAGAGTCACAGAGCATCCCATCACAATTGTTGCACTTTTCTCTATTGTGAACACTACGGCTGCGAGAGACTGCTCCCAAGTGAAGTGTCCTTGCATTACTGCATCTAGCATGCCACTGTAGTACGCCAGAGGCTTGTGGCTCAAACATGTCTTTTGCGTTAGCATTGCTGTCATGAGTGTCCCATTGCAATGTGAAAATAAGTAGAACTTGCGTTTGTAGTCTGGGTTCGCTAGTACCGGTGCTGTTCAGATCAGTTCATTAAGTGTGCTAAAGGCCTCGTACATTTCCGCTGTCCAGCGTATATTTCTGTGTTTTCTCTTTGTGCTTCTTTAAGTCCCTGCAATAATGGCTTTGTGTAGCCTGCATATTCTGATATCCAGGCGCGACAGTGAATGCACATGCCAAGAAATTTCTGCATTTCTTTCACTGTTTTTTGGTTCATTTACAGCGGTTACTGCAGCCGCCATGTCTGGTATGATTCTCTTACCATACTTTGATATGAACTGACCCAGGTACAACGCTTCTTCCTGGCAGTATTGTAATTTCTCTTTGTCTACCTTGTAACCTTTGTGGGCCAATAAAGTTAAGAGTGTAATAGAATCTTTCCGGCACTTATCTTCATTTTTCCCGCAAATCAGGAGATTTTGACATATTGAATGATCGTACTCTCTATGAAGAGATTGCCTAGATTTTCATGTAAAATTCTGTTGAATATACTTGGGCTCTCACAGTATCCCTGAGGTAATCTACAGTGCTCATATCTTTTCCCTCCCAGGGTGAATGCTGTCAAATATTGTGACTCAGGGTCTAGTGGGACTAAGAAGAATGCGTTCTTCAAGTCTACCATTGTAAAGTATGAAACATCTTTTAGTATGCTACACAAGATTGATGCAGGATTCGGAACCAAAGGGAATTCTTTTTGTTTGACGTCATTAAGTGGGCGTAAATCCTGGATCATCCTCCAAGCCCCGCCCTTTGCTTTCTTGAAGGGGTAGGTACAAGTATTGCATGGTGAATTTGACGGCACTATTAAACCCTGTACTAACAGAACATATATTGTTTCTTGTATCCCTTCTTCTGCTTCTTGGGACAAGGGGTATTGCTTTACCCGGGGCAGCAACGCCCCTGGGTTAAGTTTTATTTTTACTGGTGTCACCTCACCCAGCAGACCCACATCGTGTGGGCCTGTGGTCCACAGTTCGTGTGGCACCAGTTGCATGTCGTCATTGAAAAAGGGAGGTGGCAGCCCTACCACTACCATTAGCTGTAATGGTACTTGCCGTGTTTGTATCATGATATCGCAGGGGATCGCTGAATCCATTATTATTTCCCCATCACTGTCTGAATCTGTGAAAAGGTCTTCATCGGACAAGTCTCGCAGTGCGATGTTAGCATTAATGCACAAAACTGTTCACCACTGACATCCATGTATTTCCATTCCTATGACTGCTATCCGTTGCACTGACACCTGTATCGCATGCAAGTCTAAGGACATCACTGTTCCTGGCATTATTTCTGGGCGTGCTACAGGGTGGAAAACACATTCTGCAGGTACTCTCCACTCTTGGCACTTTAACTCTGAGACCACTCGTGCTAGTGTTTTTAGCCCCTTGATGAACATGCCTGGGTCAACTGGTATGCCGCGTACCTCCGGTGTTGTGGCTCGTGTGTGTACTATCAACATCACTCGCATTGGGCAAATCCCTGGGGTCGAGCACACTATCCCTCTTTCTGTGAACAATATAGTCATGTTGAGCTTGCTGAGAAGGTCCTTCCCCAGCAAGTTAATTGGTGATTCTTCATAGTACAGTAAAGGTGCTTGCACTGTCTTCCCACCCACTATAACATCCAGATCTTGTGTGTAAGGAACTTCGACCACCGCCCCAGAGAACCCCTGCCTTTCCAATTTACGATTAGATAGCAGAAACCTGCCCTCTCGTAGGCATGATTTTTCAGCTTCGAATTTACCATAAAAATGAATTGTTTATTCCCTATCTCTGCCCCCACCAATTGTTCCTCTGATGCATCGAGGGTCGTTGATAGTACAGGACACGCAAGTGCTCTCTGTGGGCTGTCCTATTCTGGATGCCTTGTTGTTCCTCCATTGTTAAAAACATTTCCCGACACCACGGCCACTCCACCAAAGGGTGCAGGTGCACAATTTGCCGTTGTGACGAAAGGGTTGCCTTGTACCTGTGCCATGTGTCCACGGTATTGTGGGTGTTGCTGAACATTACGCGGCTGTGCCCTGTGTTCATCTGTGTATCTCTGATCCTGTTGTTCATCTCTCCCTCCACTGATCATTGGGAGCCCATGTGGGCTTTCTGGGTGGGGGTGGCCATACTGCTGTCCATTTTGATAAATATTCATGTGTCTGCTTCTACATTCTCTTGAAAAATGTCCCCATCTTCTGCAATTCCAATAATTTCCTTGTCCTCCCTTTAGACCTGGACCTCTGTACCCGCCATACCCTCCGTACCCTGGGCCACCCCCTCTCTGCCCTCTGTACCCACCTCTTCCTCCATGGGTGCTCCACGCTTACCACTGAGGCCCTCCGTATTTGTTCCTCCCCACTCCACTGCTCCTGGCCGTTTCCGGTCCAATTAGCTGCCATTCTAGCTTGTATTGCTGTTGGCCTTCCTCCTCTCTGTCTCTGTCCGTGAGGAGCGCAGCTACAACTGCTGTGACCTTCACTAGTTTCATTTGGATTCATTTTGCCTCTTCCGCCAGCCTTCTCTGTGCTATCTCCTTCTCCCTTTCTTTGATCCGTTTGCAATGGTGTACTACAATGCTTTGTATCTCAGGCCAGACTTTGGCTTCAAACCCAGCTACTTTATCCAGCGCTTTCTGAACTTTGGTAGACCTCTTTTTATTATAAAGTAAAACAGGGAAGTTGACTGATCCCAGGCCATGCCCATCAACGCTCTCCACATCTCCTGCACCCGTAAAATGAAAGCCATTGCATCTTCCTCATCATTCATTGTCCATTGCATCACTGACTGTAAATCTGGTGTGTCTGGGAAGGTGTCTCTCAATGCGTCACATACCCTTGCTCTTACTGTGTTAAAAGAAGCACCATCATGTCTGTCAAAATCTAATGTTATTCCTGGGAAGCCTGCTTTCGGCCAAACTTGATCAGCTTGATCACCCACTGCGAATCCAGCAAACTTTTAATGTCACCTACTGCCAAAGGAACCCCTGCAGTTTGTTTCTCAAATGCGTATATCCATTTACTCGCACCTCCTGACAGTGGGGACAACAACTTCAACAAATTGGCCTTATCCATCTGTGCCCAGGGTATGTAATTTGGCCTACCTCCTCGCCGATGTATTAGGGGCAGCTGCAACTTCCCTTTTGTTCCTTTCCCCATACTCACCTTTGTTCCTCGTTTTTCCAATACAGCCATCCTCCCTACTCTGCTTCTTAATCTTCCATTCCATTCTTCTTCCATCGCCCTCCCCAGAGGTGTTTCATCTAATCTCACTGGCACCTCTCCTGCCGTGAGCCCTATTCTTCTTCCTTCCAACTCATCTTCCTCTATGTCACACCATATTTCTTCCGCCCCTCCAGAGGTCATGACTTCTCCCACTGTGTCTCCCTCAGGCGTATGTTGCTCTAGCTCTATTATTCTTCTTGTCTCATTGTGTATTTGGAATAGTATCTCCCCCTTTTTCCACCCTCCTTTTATGGACCTGTCGGGTGTCTGTGCCCTCTGTGTCTGATCGATCCTAGAAGTACTTGATCCACTTTGTTCACATATATCTCTTAATCTGGACAGTTCGTTTCAGGCCATTGATAACCTGGAGTCTAAATCTTCTGTGAATTTTTCGATATCTATTGCCGGGGTACTTACCTGTCCATTCGCTCTTGGGCATTCATATGGTGGGGGTGCTGTGGGCCGTGGTGCGGTTGGGGTGTGGGTTTTGACACATACACCGGGTCACTATATCCTTCACAGCCAGTGGTTTGTTTAAGAGGGGGTATATCCATGTAACTTCTACTGGCCCTTCCTTTCCTTCGCTCTCTTTTTCGCTATTCTCAGTTGCCAAGGGAGATGTAATCTGTTCCTTTACTTGCTCTTTTCTTTTTGTTGGCGGCACCTCTTCAAATAACCTCCTTAAGTCTACTATTTCTCATCTATTTTGCAATTGTGTTTCTTTATATTTTACAAATAAGCATGTGGCCACCATGTCCAGCACACTTTTGTCAAATGATCCTCCCTGGGGCCATACCTGCGGAAGCCCTTCCCCTTTTAATTCTGTTACCCACTGGTCATGGTACTTAGTTATACGTTCTCCATAACCTGGCAAGTTCTGACAAATATGTGCCAATGGTGTGTGTGCGCCCATGTTACTTTCCCCTCCTCCGTTGTACTCCTTGTTAGTGCGCGGGTGGCTGTTATGTACTCACGATGCTGATGATGCCAATATTTTACCACTAATATACCACTTCTGTATACCATATATACCAAGTCTTTGAAAGGTTACACTTATAATGACCTCTTATTCATAGAACAACTACACAGTCATTTTAATTTTTCACCAAAACATTGTGATCACAGAAGATATAACAAATTCAATAAATAACATTGATTGACAGACAATTCACATACAACATGTAACATACATCTCGCTGTCTTCTTTCCCCTACTCTTCATCCAATGGATATCTTTTACCCTAGCCTGTTACACCCCTTAACCCTTAGAGCGTCTGAATATATTCCTGTAGATTTAGAAAAAGAAGAAGAATAAAGCGTTTCTAAATTGTCCCCCGAGTCTTACCCTTATGTGAGACTCCCACTGATTTCTTCTATTTTCCACTTATTCCCAGTACTAGTCAAGGTAGCACTAAGCAGCAACGCCTTCTACCCCCATCCAGAGCTAGGTTTGCATCTTCCCTTTTTCACCTTGCCTTAACTTACCCTAATGGCCATATGCAGAGAAAAAGAAAATAAATAAGATATCGTCGATTATACTCCCAAGAGCCCCTTTTAACTCAGTCTGACCTCGTATATTCATGTGTCCGTCTTGATTCGAGACCCTCCGGATCCGGCACGTCCAGGCGGCACTGCCCCACGCTCAATGGCAGCCCCCGCTGAGCGGTACTATGGGTTTTGTGAAGTGGAACCCGTACCCTCTCGCCCTATTGCATGCACACGTCTAAGCGTACCGGTTGCCGTAGGTAGGAAGCTCTCTTGAGGCGGCAAGCCGTGCATCTCTGCTGTGGCCGGGGACGTCTCAGCCAAAGGAAATGAAAGGACAAATCACATCTAAGGGGTCACCACTTGAAAGTGAGCATCCCCCAAAAAGTAATTTAAAACTCTACAATGAGAGTCAATAATGGACACACCCCAGATGGGAATGAGACCAAGACCAAGTGCGGGTGAAGATAAAAGGTAAAAGTTTATCCAATCCAATATAGGGCAAGCAGAGAACTCTGCAAACTCTGAGAGCGCTCTGCCGGACAATAGAAAGACATTCATATTTATTACAAAATAATGTCATGGGGGGGGTAAGCTATACGGGGCACATAAACGTGGGGATTGGGTGGCGAAAACTGGATACTATGTGGGATATATGGGCGGTTCTCCATGATTGGCGGAGATCCACGTGGTGCCAGTGCTGGGTGCTCGGGTCAGCTGGGAGCAACTGGGTATAGTGCTGGGGCCGTGGAAGTTTGAGCAGTTACAATTTATGTAAAGTAACACATGCCCTTGTGGGCACACATTCTTTGACCATCATCTATTTAAGTTAAAACATGAGAGACATACTTTTAAACGTTTGACAGGAACAATAAAAGTGAGAACACATGGGTCCAGGTGGCAAAATTACTCATAAGATTATGGTATCACATTCTCCAATTATTCTGTTAGGTCTCCTAAGGCAATTATTTATTGTTTGTTTGTGTGAGAAGAATATATTGCCACACAGGGGTTCAGTGGGGGGAGAGATGGCCCTGTCTCGTGAATTCACTACGTTGTGAATGGCATACATAGAGCGTACATTCAAATGAGGTACAAATAGGTTAGTGTTTGCATTGGTACAGGGAAGAGTCTACAACGTTCTGCTTATAATATGACTTATCTGGCTCAATGCTCAGAGAATAAACAAATGCTAGAAGTGACACTCTATTATACAGTCAGCACTCATTACATTAAAAACCATACATATTGCAACACTTGATGGTCTATTTGTAAACTAATACATTTTTAGGAAATCATAGAGTATATATGGATATCATACATTGCTTTATGTATTGTGCAGCAACAGTAATCGGTGATTAGTAATGAAAGGTTCGACCATACGTTTCATAACTCTGTGTGTGATCTGGGATAGGTGAGGGCCATCTTATTTCAATATGTACAATCAATCTCATGGACTTGAAGCAAATTGATCGTCCCTTCAGATGGCTTAGCTGCATGGGTGAAACAGGGTGGCACACAGGATTAGACTATTTGTCTGGCACTTCTAACGGGAACAGGGTTGGGGTCATCCACAGCATACATCATTAATGTGGGGGTCTGCGAGAGGATCGGACAAGTTTTATGGAAGCAGCTTGTTTTTCTCAGACCCCAGCTTTAGCCCGGTCATCTGCAGGTCAATGATGGACTGCGGAAGGTGAAAGATACAGTGTTTGTAATGTAACTTGTTTGTGCCTAGTCCCCCGTGAGAAAAG
This sequence comes from Ambystoma mexicanum, assembly GCF_040938575.1. Lineage (NCBI taxonomy): Eukaryota > Metazoa > Chordata > Amphibia > Caudata > Ambystomatidae > Ambystoma > Ambystoma mexicanum. The sequence continues at coordinate 356,967,567 of NC_090940.1, forward strand.
GCTTGCAGCAGGGCCGCCAAGAGGAGGAGGGGGAGGAGAGCGATGTGCTCACTGTGCGCGGTTAGGATGGGGGAGCTGCAGCCCTGAAGACTGCTTGCATTAGTAGGGCCTACATTTGTTATTTTCAAAATGGAGTCTAAGGGTGTCAAAAAATGGAGTTGGTACCATGCTACAGGAAGAGCCGTGCAGCCCCAGCCATCCCGCATCCTGGGCCCAGGTGCATGAATGGCTGTTGGGTGAGTCATTGGCTGCACGTTGGTGTGGAATGGAGGGGAGAGGGGGCCCTAAAGACCTTTCCTCCATACAAGTGTTAGGGTCAACCCTGCTCTGTGTTCCCAGTGTCTGGTATGGGCCATTGTTTCTTTGATTTTGATTGTTATTCATGTCTGACATATCGGGCCGGTATTCCACTCTAGGTCTGTCACCCAAATATTTAGAACTAATGTAATTTTCTCTATTGCTCGAGTCATGTGATTGGAACATTGGTGTTTGGGGTGGCGTCTCTGTGGTGGCGCGCCCTTCTGGTTATGTGTCATATTGTGCCCTGCCTGGGTTTGGGCTGATTCAAGTGGCATTTTTGCAGATTTTATCTCCATTACCGTTGGTGTGGAATCTTTAAATGTTAATTTTGCTTTCTTATTTCTAGACCCCTCTTCACTTTGACAATAGATTATCTCATACAATTTAGTCCCCTGTTCTACAATCCGCTCTAGCGATTTCTCCCGGTCAAATTAACAAATTAACTGTGATATAAAGTCTTTTCGAAGGCAATAAAAGTATGCAGTCTTAAATTCTGCAGAATTAGGGCTAAAAGAAACTTCAAAATGGGAGAATGCTCTTTTTAAATCCTGCAGGAACTTGCGAAGTGACACATTTGGCTTTGCTATCATTGTATACACTGCTTTCTTGGCATCTTGCATTGACTGGTATTGTGAGAAGTGATGTCTAACCTATTTTTCAAAGTCTGCCCATGACTAGTTTTCCCGTTCATTCAGACCTCTAATGATGCTAGTAGAAGCAGAATCAAGGGTTAGGTGAAAGTATTGTCTATACTGTTCCCTGGGTATTTGAAGAACTTTAAATATATCATGCACTTTTTCTATGTGATCTTCTAAGCAACAATCACCTCCTTTTTTGAATGGTTTAAACAAAGTTTTGATAGATTTCATTATTTTGATTGGGCTACTTGGCGCAATGTTCAGGGGTGCATTATTCTGTCACTCATGGTAACCACCAGCGGGTGAATCAAACCCCCCAAATGGGTTACAATCAGGCCTAGCCACAGGTATAGCCATTGGTACATTGCTCCTTCGTGCAGAGTTGGGACTAATCTCAATCCCATAAAATGTGGTGCCTTGTTATTTTTTCTTGATACCTAAAACTAAATATTTCCTGTTCCAAATCTTTGCACCTCTTATGAAGTCGGCATATCTCCTGACAAAGGTTAGAGTTTTTACCACTAATCTTATTAATCACGGCTTGCATTTCATTTATTTGCATTTGGCACTGATTAAACGCTCTATCCTTCTTGTCATTTTCATCTAGCATTTTGGCCATTTCTTGTTCAATAGTATGACATTTGTTTTTCCTCTCCATGTTATTCTTTTGAAGCTTCTGCATCTCCAATATGGTGTTGTCTTTATCTTGCCTAATTGCATGTACGACCCCTTTTAATTTTATCATTTCCTGTTCACTCTCCTCAAACATTCTCTTTCTCTGCATTTAGACTGCATCTCTGTGTTAGAGTGTTCTGATTCCAATTTTAGACACTTCACCTGCTCACTTGCCTAATCCAAAGTAGACTGTAATTTATTAATTACTTCAGAATCATTCTCCTGTAGACTTAAAGACCGTTTTAAGAGAAACCAAAGCTTAGAACATAATCTTATTAAGCAATCTCTCTCAGCATTTTTGTCTGAAGCTCTGAAAAGCCTTAATAGGCAGACTTGGACAATACTGCCTTCTTCAAAAACATTATGTAATGACTCCTTTTGCACCTCCCCAGATATGTGATCTCGCCATAAAATGGCATTATTTGATGACCACCAACCATGGGCAAATAGCTTTGTCTCCAGGTAGTTCACCAGCTCAGAAAATGTGCTTCAATTTGGGACATAATGACACTATCACCTCACAAAATGTGTTCCCTTTTAAGTGCAACAAATGGCTCTGCTGAACACACTTGCCACACCCAGTAACTGCTTTACAGTTTGTTCTTACCAATGCACCAAAATATGTAAGGGGTTTTGTCAGAGGGATATTACATATTCTGGGTGGTATTTTAGTACCGTGGTAAAATATTGGCAAGATAGTGGTAATATATTTATAGTGTGGCCCTATATGATGTGACAAGACTCCCTGCCCCTTACTTTGTATTCAGCTTAGGGTCAACTGTAAGTGCAATATAGCAAACTTTATACCTACAGGAACTTGACAGCGAACTGTCATTCCAGTCACATATCTATGAAACTGGACTACTATCTTTGACAGATCTGCTCAACTGTCAGCATGCACAGCCAAGACATCGCGCACACACAATCTGTCTATCGTTAAATCCACAGTAAACAAATGACACAACCCGGCTACCGTGAATAATGTTTCAAGACACACTCTGACTTTTATAATGTGCGTTTATAATTCAACTTACAGATTGTAAAACAGCAACATTGAATAGCAACACAAATAGTCATGGGAATACAATTCAGCAAGAATAAACAGCAAGAGACAAATTCCAACATGAGAACACAGTGTACATTTCACCCACTTCGACCTTGTGTCATGAAGATCCGGCAAGAACTACATTTGGAATAAAATGCAAAATCCCCAAATGACATTTGAAATGTGCTGAATTATTTTACATAAAAATAACAGTTCCCTGGCTTCTCAGAACACATTTGCACACATGCACCTCAATTATCACAAATATACTCACATCAAAAAATCATCCTGCCAACATAAAGTAGTGCTGCAACCCCCGCGCTCAGGCAGCCCAGTTTGAAGGCTGCAACCTCCCTCCAACCCGTCTTCTCAGTCTGCTGCTGCACTGCATGGCTCTGCTCCTCAGCTGACAGCTGCACTCCTGGTCTCCTCTGGACAAAAGACTGATCCACCCCTTCTGCCTGCTAAATGTATATGTCAGCCCTGTCACTCAAACTACAACCTGCCCTTTCTTCTGACATCTACATCACCTGAGCGGCTTGAAAACTCTTTCATCACAGAACCACCACCCCAGGATGTTTGTATCAATTGCTTCTTGCAAAGTACAATAGCGCCTTCTCCCATTGCATATTTTTCTTCAGTTTGTCCAATGAAATCACAGGCTCTTCTGCCTGCACATTATAAATCTACTGTAAAATAGCACATTACTTTGACATTTCAACTGAAGCATTTTGCACTGCTTTTTTAATGGTAAATTATTAATTAATGGGAAAATGTTAATTGATAGGAATGTGTTAGTTGGGTTAATATATGCATACAGTGCAGACTAGACAGATGGCCTATTCATCATAGAATGTATCTTTTTAAACTGGATGTAATGTGCATTTCCATTTGCTGTCTGTATTTTGACAGTGTCACTACATCTCCACTATCTCTCCCTACACATCTCATCTCCTACAGTTGTTATTGGGCGGTAATTTGTGGGGATGTTTGTGTCAAGGGTGGGTTTTTTCAATGCCCCAATGTTCCAATCACCAGGATGTCAAAGTTTGCCACACTGATGTTCCCCAACTAGCGTAAAATGCTATATGTTTGGCTGTTGCATCCTTGAGAGTTGCCACTCTGGTTGGTAAAACTATAAATAAAATCATACTGTCATTTAAGATAATGGGGCTCATTACGAGATTTTTACTGGTACTTTTACCATTCCGGACAAGTGAAGTTTGAGGAAACAACATTGCCAGTAACATCGACACTGGAACTTTCTGGAAATAGCTGTGCCGGTAATACCAGCAATGGAATACCGTATGGTCCAGACTCCGGCATCAGTATTAGCACCACAACGGAATTACAGGGAGACCATGAGTCCAGATTTGCCAGTAATACCAGCATTTTCTGCCAGTGATACTGGCAAAACCCGGGCAGAGATACCTACATCTCAGAACAACCTGTTAATGGGCACAGGTGATGGTAAACCAGCCACAGGTTTACCCAATCAACCCTGGTGCACCAAATGCACACAGGAAGAGTAGAAAGGGACCATCACTTCTCCAAAAACACTTCCCAACACAACCATGCTGCCACACGTTGCTGCCTACATGAACCTCAAGCTCCTCCATGTCAATGTACCGTTGCAGTGGCTGTATGACCAGCAGGGGCAACAGAAGGCCATGCAGAGAAGTAGAAAGATGAGAAGGATGCTGGGGATGCAGCTGGTGAGGAGGAGACACCAGGCAAGGCATTCAGTGATCCCTGTGCAAGGGCCACACTGGCAGACCTCAAAGACAGAGAAATACTCACCCTGTACACCCTCAACAAAGAGATGATACCCTACCTCCTCAACTTTGGGAGCAGGATCGGGATCAGGACAGCCATACCAAAGCTGGTAAGGCTGTTGTCAGTCCTGCTCTTCCTGGCCACTGGAATTGTGTATCACTCTGAGACCGAGCTGTATAGCATCTTGCTACCCGGCTTCTACAGAGTGCGGGTGCACATGTGCTGGAGGCCCTCCCCACCACCCAGGTTCAGCTGAATTTATAATTTATATTTGGGTATTTATAATGTGCCTAAAACCAAGAGATTCCTACGCATGGACCTTGGGATCAAACCTGTGTTGCTCCCTTTCATCTTGCTTCCAACTCGAGTGTGTGGCCCCTTAGCTATCCTCCAGAGACACCAAGGCCTGCTTTTATGCAATTGCAGGCATCCACAATGTAGTGGCAGCATTGGACTGCACGCATGTCGAACACATGTCGAATTGGTGCCCCCCCTCCATGCCTCAGGGGAGGTCTAGAGAAACCCAAAGCAATTCCATTCCGTGAATGTCCAGGTCATCTGTGATGCAGACCTCACCATCACCCACTACTGTGTCTGGTTTGAAAGATCAATCAATGAAGCTATGGTCCGGCAGAACATCATGGTGCTGGCATACATGGAGCATCACAGAGGACCAAGAACTGTTTTCCCTGAGCACATGTGCAATCCCACCTACCTTGCAGTTGAGTGACAGGCAAAAGAGGGGAGTAACAATGTCAGAAACGCATGACTGTCATGGTGTATGCACATGCATGACCCACCTTTGCACCCCTCAAATGACAGGTTACAACAAACCAGAGTAGGACATGACTAGAGATGCATCAGTTACTGACCAGGTCATTTCAACCCCAACAGGACACCCATACACTATGCACTACATGTACCAGAATGTAACCCCCAACATGCAGTAACAGTGAATTGGTTGACATGGCCACCTAGGGGCATCGAATGTATGTCTAGGGGCACCCAAAGAGCCTGGGGTTAAACCTGAAGATGACTTAAAGCAAAAAGAACAAACACCAAGGTTAGCATATATTCACAGGAAACAACACAGTACAGTGATGCACAATTGGCTGTGCCTATTCAATGACACACACATATAACCGGAACAGGCTGTCCAGGCCCACACACACTTGGCAAAGACTAGGTGCAGGGCCCACGAGCAACAATGTTGCTCATTACATGGCCATAAGATGAGGCACCCAGTGACAGCCCCATACATCGGGTTAGACACTGCCAAACAACTACTCAGGGACACTACCCTGCCATCTGACCTGGCATGCATTCAGTACACCAGGAAAAACACACACCATATTGGATGCCACACATACCACCTACACATGTCACCCAGTCTTACATCAGGCACCCTGCATGGTAGCAATGCATAGGACCATGCCCCCCCCCCCATGGAATGCCGCCCTTTCAGTCACATACCAATAAGCAATGAGCATTGGCCATGAACTGTGCGCAAGTACTACCATGTCAGACCGGACACCCCCCTGAGCAGTGCAATATCCATGCAAGGACTGGAATGTGAAATAGTGTGGCAAAATGAAAAATGCTACATGCATGCACAGACTGACCATTGAGATGCTGCTGTGACATGCAATACCACTGCCTATTCTGCGTCCATTGACCTCAGACTCGGCAGAGGTAGAGGTGGGGGGCTGTGTGTTGGGATAGGGCTGTAGCATGCCGATGGGTAGTACATGTGATTGTCCTCCTCCTCGGCATTGGTGATCACATAGATCCTGCCATAATGGCCTGGTGGCTACACTGCCTGTGGTGGTGTTGTGGGCACAGGAAGGATGGCAGCACCATGTCCACAGACCTGGGCCTGGTCAGGCTAGCAATGGTGGCTCTTGGGGTTGGGTGGTCTCCCTGCTGGCCGGTGGTGCAGCAGCGACAGACACAACTGGTGTGCCACTTGTAGAGTTGGGTGGTGATGGTGCTGGGCTGCTGCAGCTGATGGTGGTGGGGCTGCTATCGCTGATGGCGGAGGGGCTTCTGTGGCTGATGGTGGAGGGGTGCTGTGGCTGATGATCGGCAACATACTGTGTGTCCTGCTGTAATACTGGTGTGCCGGTATTACTGTTTCCAGAAGAAAACTAGCAAGCTTTTTCACTGATTTGCACACATGCACTGCTGTATGGCTCTGATCTTCAGGTGATGTTCAAGTGAATGGGACATGTCTTGTGTTTCACTAGATAAAATGGCCTATTCTACTCCACCATATTTAAGGCATTGAGAGCACTCCCATAAGTGAGCCTCAATTTCAAAACTTATGGACCATTGACTGACAGTTTCTGTGAGACCCAACGACTTAAGGGAGTACATATAGCCCTCAAATCCTGAACCACCACATAGTACTCCTATGCCCCTCCCTGTCCTACTCCCCGAGTGCTCCCCATGTCATCCCTAAACCCAGAATGATGAGAACAGTTTGAACATAATTTAAATTTACAGCACCCAGATACTGCAAATAGAAAACAAGCTTTAGATGCCTACCTGAACTGCAAAGGTTTGCCAAGCCCCAGCAGAGCAGCTGTGCTGGCAATAGGGCCCTGTGGGGGTGGCAGCAGCCTGCAAAGTTCTTATTGTGTGACCCTGGGTGAGATTGAACTTCCCCAGACATATTCCTGTAAAAGGTCTAAATGTTCATGAAAACATATCTAGAATTTGGGGAGTTAGTGAATCCCCAAACCTGTTTGTCCAGACTTACAAGTAATACCCTAGCAAACAAATAAATAACAGAAGATTCCAGCAGTCTTGGCAACTGATCAAAAATTGCAAATACAGCAGTACGTTCTCAATTTTACTGTTGAGCTTTAAAACTAAGATAAACAATCACACCACGTGTTATAGAACTGGATTCCCTCTTCTAGGCATTTACATATAGGATTTTTTAGTACCCAACTCAAAAGTGTATAATTTATCTGTTATGAATTTCCAACTAACAAGGGTGCAAAAGCCCTTGCTTTTTTATTTTTATTAAGTAATCAAATTACGCAGGTAATTCAATTTCTGAAAGGGAATTTTGATAATCAGATTCCCATGTCTTCCGCTCTATGCAAAAAGCATTGTATGTACTTGTGCCCTGCTACATCAGTATCCTGAATTGCAGCACCTGCTCTACCACTGGCACAGAGAACAGAGGTCACAGGTGCCCATTTTACAGATGTAGTGACAGCCAAGTATCTGCTGAGCACGGGTTGCATTTAAAATAGGCACCCTCCTCCATGAACTGAATAAACCTGGGGATCAAGTCTTGGTGGCACAATACATTGTAAATAAAAGTCATACCTGAGTTAAGGTATGGTTGACAGCAACTCTTATACTTATCCCAGCCACATTCAATTGATTTTGCACATGTCAGCCCTGTGGGCCAAGTTCAGCTGCGGAAGAATTGTGTCTATTCATCCAAGTCAAGGCCAAAACCTGTCCCCTGACAGGACTGTAGCCTTGGAAGATTGTTACTCTTTGCTCCTTTGTAATGGCAAGTAGCACCCTTTCTCTGAGGACAGGCACTCCACAGGACACTGGTCTGGGAACAGAAACCAAGAGGCACACTCATTCACAGAGAGCCAGACCTCATAACAAGGGGCTGCATTTCTAAAGGCCTTTGATCCTATTGAGAAAGATAGGAGCAGGGTTATGGTAGATGGAGAGGGATGTATACAATTTTGGGAGGGTTCTATCATTGTGATTCCTTTTGTCTCTCTTTCTCTTTCCTGTCCCCTCCACTTCCTCTGGAGCAAAGCACTTTGATAGTAACATCATAAGGGCAAGGTCCAGACATTTAAACAGCAGTATTTGGACTCCTAAAGCAGACTGGCTTTAGACCGATCACCTGGGGACTTCTTTGATTCATCTTAGGAATCCTCTTAAAACATATTTGGATCATCACTTAAGAATATTCCACTGGACCCCGCTGAGAGAGCAGTCCTTTTTAAAGACCTCCAATTGTGCTGTGAACACAGGGTTCCAAGGCAGAAGGATGTTCTGTCCATTATCCATCCCCAAGTACCATTGGGGATGAACACTGCTGCTGGACCATGAGCCTGCTTCTTTGCCAGCCACCCTGTTGCTTAGTACCTCACCATGTTGCAGTTTACTGGAGGGCTGTACAAACATCTCCCTTGGATCCAGAGTAAAGGACTGACATTGGCCCTTACGACTCTGGAGTGGGACTTATAGCACCTGGAACCCAGAACAGCTGAGGCCTCTGTTGTCGACGACCCGCTCCCAGCTGTGACTCAATTGTGCTTGATGCTGCCCTTTGCTGTCCATGGTTCTGTGCACCGCTGTTCTTGGTTCGACTCCGTTCACTGCCGCACAGCGCCAACAAAAGCATGTCATTGCCTCAGAGTACAGCCTTAACTCGGCCCACGTTACCAGAAAAGGTGAAGGAGATATATCTCTTGATTGTGCCTGTTTTATCCTAATGATTGTGTTGGCTCCAATTTTATAGAAGTATGGGAGGTGAGTGGGCATTTTAGCCTGTACTGCAGGGCAGAAATCAATTCTTCACATTATCAACCTCAGAAGATGGACTGAGTCGGCTCTGCCCGGATTCTACCTGTGATTGTAAATTGCACACATATTGCTGTAGCAAGTGCTTACGGTAATTTGTGAAGCAGTTGTAATGGGTTGTGCACATACTATCTCGCACACAATTGGGAGGACTATCAGAGTCGGAAGCGGCTGTGTGGAGTGAGGAGTGTCTCACCGTGCGACTTGACTCGATTGTCGTGAGGTCTTTTTTTCTAAAATCCTCTTGTGAGGAATGCAGCGAGGAAGGCGAGCAGTGAGGAGTGCGCCGAGCAAGGGGCTGTGCCCTCCACGCTGCAGAGCTGCAGAGCTGAGGAGGTGTGGGCAGCGTTGAGCAGAGGAGGTGTGTACCAGAGGTGCTGCAGTACTGGTGGCAGCGGTAAGCGGTGAGCAATATTCGCCTCAATACATTTTTTCCAGAGCTCCGGAGCTCATAGGTGCTCCTTTGATGCTCTTTGATCCTGCTTTATTGCCGTAGGTGCTCCTGGGATTCTGGGAGCATTGGAGCTCTACAGCACGCATGTTGATATCCCCAAAAACAAAACAAGCAGATTCAAGTTGTCCTTTTTGGAAGGGAAACTTTTCATATTCTGTGGGTTCTTTCATATTTGCAATATACTGCATGAAAGTACTTGATTGTCATTCTTGGAAAATCAGAAGCATAATATACAATTTTACATGAAACGTAAATATATATTTGGGGTTATTTTTCTTAGCAACACACTCAGTGTCCATAGCATTCTATTACAATGTAGAACTGACTGGCATTTTGGCAAGGCTTAATTAGTTTGGAGTTCAGTAGGAGAATTTGGCAATCCACGGCGGGAGATAGTGACAGGACAGAACCATGAAGAAGGTGGAAGACGTCTTCATAGTCAACGCCATCGGACGGAAGAAAGCAGACTGGAACATCTCAGCTCCTTGAAACCAGGGCCCTCTTCAAAAAGAGGTAGGACCTCTATTGAGGAAACCTCCTTGCTGCACGAACACTATGATCAGCATTTCCCCTCACTTACCTCTGAGTGTCAAGAACAGACATCTCGACCCAAAACTAACATCTACATTGTGGACCTGAATTCTGCCTGTCGAGTGTGTCCACTGGAGATGGATCCTCGGCTATCTATGGCTGAAAAGGAGTCTGTCCGTGGAGAAACCGAGGAGAGGGGAGGAGAAGAGAAACGAGATAGTGTGAGCCTGGCCGTTGGAGGGTCACCAGAGGCCCTGGACTCTCATTCTGGTGACACAGAGGCAGGGCAGAGCTACGCAAGTGTGCCTGTGCCTCAGCCAGCTGACTGTTAACCCGGGGGTGGGTGGGAGAAAAACAAAAATCAAAGGTTGCCCTCTTCTTCTAACGAGAAGCGGGCCCATAACCAAACAGAGCTTACTGATGGGAAAAATCCTTCAGAACTCACACGAGAACCAGAAGTGGCAATTCCTTGGTGCAACAACCGCACAATTGACATTCACCCAACCCCTGCTTTTGAAAATCTTCAAAGCCTGCCCACGCGGAATAACACAAACAATTCTCAAAACGAGGAAATGTTGGGGCAATTACAAATTCAATTGAATTCATTGAAAGGGATAGATAGTGATTTGGGCTCCGATGATGATCTGGACCAATCAAAAGTGAGATAAAATCCCCTAAACTCAACGAACATTGATGGGCAAAAAGGTAACATAAAGAAATAAAAAAATAAAGCCACTACTCAGAAGAATCAGAAGAACCAGAAACCAAAGGATAAGAAGAACACTAAACTTGTCCAAATAAAAATGGCTTGACACATTCTTTGATCTTTACAAAGAAAAAAAAGGCTTGTCTGAAACTCTATGACATGGATGGTTCATAGTGATAATATCGAATTCAAAAATGTCGAAAACCAAAATCTCGAATACAAAAGACCGAAAAATAAAATATCGAATTTTTTTTTCAATGTGTTTTTTTTTTTAAATGGGGGGGTTCCCCCCCAACCCCCCTTTTTTTCATTTTTTTTTATTTTACCCCTTTTTTTTACTTACCTGACCCCAAAAACATATATAAATAAATAAATAAAAAATTCGATATTTTTTTTTTCGATATTTTTTTTTTCGGTCTTTTTGTATTCGATATTTTGTTTTCGAGATTTTGACTGACTACCGACATGGATGTTAAAGAAAAATGGACTTACATGAACATCAACACAATGAACAAAGCCGGTACACTAGGTCAATCCATTTTTCACAGTTCTTCTTTACAAAACAACATGAAATGAACCCAAAGCTAGGCGAGCTGTCAGACACAGAAATTCTGCAAGGGGCGGATATAGCCCCAACATCCCTGCTCCCAGGGCTTCAAGTGTTCTCTTGGGCTGGCCTGTCCACAGAAGCAAATAAAGAAAGCACTGGACAGGGTCTAACAATCAGAGAGAACCGATGGATCTCCAAGTAACGGGAACGCTAGTGCCTTTCGTGGATGAAGAAAAGTGTGAATTCAATACGCTGAAACAGAGGGTGAGATCCCTCACACACTGAGACTCCCTGGGGTGGGAGTTTGTCTTCCCCAAAGAGATGATGCAAATCCAACACGGAAAGAGGCAGTGAGCCCAAATTGACAGTTCTTTCCCTAGAAAGGGCTTCAGAGGGGGGAAGTAGTTCAACTAAAGGACAACAGAGCAGTGAACCGGAACACCCACAATGTGTGAACCTTGACGAAGGAGAGGAATATATAATCCTCGACACACATCTACCAAAAGAGCGTGTAGTTCCCAAGAACAATTTAAAAATCATTTATATAATCGAATTATATAAATTGAAAGGGCTCAACCGACAGAGAATTTAAACAGATCCCTTTTCATTCACCTGTAAGAAGGCGAACTTCAACAAGATTCATGGAAAACTCGCAAAAAGAAACACCTACAAAAAAACCTGACTTAATGGCGATTATGTCAACTATAACAATCGCATTAGCACCCTTTTCAAAACTCTATGAGTCGCTCACCGACACACTTAAGGACCGTACCTCACTGTTAGCCATGATGTCTACTAAGATGATTTTTTTGGAGGGTTTTATCAGTGCTGTACCTAAACCAAGGCAGCTTCAAGAATCAAGCCCCCATCAAAGATCTGGGAAAAAAACTGATCACAAAGTACATCTAAAGGATCAAAGTACTGAAACAAGCACAGTGGAAGTAGTGAGTCAAAGTTCGCAAACAGGTCGATGGAAAGGAGGTCAAAAAGACGAACTAAATTTACTTAGTAGACCTCAGGTGGAAACAAGTGCCCCAAGAAAGAAAGATCAAAAGGATCTGGCACAAACATCCTCCTGCCGGTCCCAAAGACAACCTTATCAAGCTGCATGCCAGGACCAAGAACAAACCAAAAGGTTTGAGAAGGGAGTAAACTCCAACCAACATGTAACAACTCAGAAAGCCTCAAATGGATGCGTTGTTCTGGAACTACACACAGCACTCGAGATGAGGTCCCTCCACAAACCGGCGCCATCGCAATGCCAAATATCTCAAAACTCCAGGGAAGAGATGTACCCAGTGTTTTCTCAGCCAATGGGTAAGAAAACCAATGAGAGAAGGAGGGTAACATTTAAGGGAGTAAAACCTCATGCACAGGTAAACATAGGAGTTGAAGAGGAGGCGGAGGAGGAAGCAGCACTTTCTGTGCTAGCCCAACGGGTGCCTGCTAGGCATACTCCCCATGATAATGTAATTGGATCTGAAGTTATTAGATCTCGTAGTTCCCCTGCGAGCAAGAGAACTGTGATTGTCGACTCAGAGGAAATGATGGACTTGACGGATTGATCTCAATACTCCATAGAGGAGGTAGACCCAGAGCTCTACTCTACAGAAGAAAATAACCAACAGCTACAAAAGACTCCCATCCAGAACCGTAAAGGTAGCATTAATGGACAATCACCACCTTTTATGACCTTAGCTGACAGAAGGGAAAAAATTGAAAATGATCGAAACAATAGGAAACTGACGGCATAATTTTGAAAAGGAAAAATATGATGACATTGCTTCAATGTATATCGACCTTAAGTGCAATTAAATCGGACGACATTAAGATTGTTGAATTCCGAATAAGAGGAAAATTAGATAGTGTATACCTACATATTCCCTCTCCTGTCACGAGGGCAGTGATAGCACAAGCTTTCGAAAGCTTTCTGATACTGGATTACGAACTAACAAACTATACTGATGTTGAACGGAAGTTGGAGGAGATACCCCGAGACAGAACCAAGGCCCTAAAACCGGGTGAACTTGTGAGGCAAGAACAAACAAAAACTCGTACAAGGGTCAGAGAAACAACTAATATAGAAAACAGAAAGCGGGAAGCTCCCCAACATGAAACCTCTGTGGAATTAAACCCAATCAAGAAGTCCGGTGGGGTGGGACCAGGACAGGCAACAGATAAAAGCCAAAAAGACGCTTTGTCTGCATCACCACAGATTGAAACAAGAGAAATTTTTAAAGACCTTTGGGGGTGGGTCATTTACAAAACGCCTGCTATCGAAAATAAAGATAAGATTTAAGCCAGAAGAATGCGAAAGAGATGATCCGTCGCCCCTAAATAAGGAAAAAGAACTGAATTTAGTAAAAGAAGGACAAAAATGGAGATGGATCTCAAAGGCATTGAACCAGAGTAGCCAAAGTTAGCAAATCCAGAGAGAGGGACTCGAGGATGATCCGCCTAAGGAGCTCCTGGGAAAGCAAACCTCTCTGAAATTCGGCTCATGGAATACTCAAGGTTTCGTACACTTATTAACACCAAGTGATGTGTGCCTAGGAGACTTCAATGTTTGGGTCTCCAAGAGACGTGGTTAAGAGATCAACCAATAATGGAAGGCTATGAGACATACCTTTCTCCAGCAGCGAAAGTTCTCTCATGTCGACCTTCATCGGGTCTTTTGACTATGATTCGATCAAACAAAGAACTACGACTAGCAAAGGTGATAGAATCATCTCTATACTTCCAAGTTATACAATTTAAGTGGGAAGGGAGACAGCAAAAAATACCAAAATCGAAGCCTGAATATATGATAATATTTTCTTCCTACTGGAATCCATTGGCCATTAGTGAAGACCAGTTCTTAAAACAAGCTAACAGCATCATGAATAAAATTTCATCAGATTATCAATTATGTCACCTGATTATATGTGGAGATCTGAATTTAGAGTATCCTAAAGTACAACAGAGTAAGATAACTTCTACCCTAAAGACCCCTGCGATAAAAAGAGGTATAAAATGGGCAAAATTAATGAAAGCAAGAGACTTACATAATCTTCACATTCTGAAAGACGATGACGACAACTTCATACCAACTTGGGAAAAGGACTTGCTTTCAACTACACTAGATCACATCTTTGTAATTTGCTAATTCCTTATGTACATCACCAAATCTCAGGTTATTCGCATCAAGAATAGTGATCATAATCTGCTTGAATTTGAATGGAAATCCCAACACGAAATACGAAAAACAATGGGAATGGAGATCGTAGAAGCAAGCAGAAGAATAAGACTTAAAGTGAAAGCAGAAGAGGTCAGAATGCTAACTGAAGCATACACCGAAAGAACTAGTTATCAAAAAGATAAGATGGTGGATTACGACCAATGTTTAAACATCTACAAACATAATATCAACAACCCAGTGAAAAATGCCAATGGTCATAATCACACTTATGATAAAAGCTTGGTTGAAGAAAGGAAGAAAGTAAAAAAGGCAGTGCGATTAGCAAATAAAACCTTCGACAAAAAGGATATGGAAGTAGCACTTGAGATAAAAGAATCAAATAAGAACTGGCTGAGATCCTGCAAGGCTTCCATGCACCAGGCAGATGCAGAACATATGCTAAGACTGATAAACGGGCGTTAATTCAAGAGAATTTTGGTCAGTGATCAAGACACTTTCAGGCACCTCACCGAACATCCTCCATAATTAGGTAGGAGAAGAGACCTGGATAGATCACTTCACAGCGCTTTTCAAAAACCTAAATACAGGGATTACAAGAGCATATGACAGGATGAAAGCAAAATGGGATTTTCCTACTTATATAACATAAATTTTAATGAAAATCAAAAAACTGAACATCTCCAGGGCCTCGAGGCCCGATGGTCTGACAAATGCCCACTTAAAACAGTCACCAGAGGAATTGGCGCTATTCATCAGCAAAGTATTTAGCACCATCACTGAAACTAAAACAATTCCCTGGTCTTGGAAGAAAGCCACCATAGTCCCAATTTATAAAAATGGACCCACACAACACCTGAAGAACTATCGGCCAATATCGCTTTTAGACGTTATTGGCAAAGTCTATGGCTCAACTCTATTGGAGCTATTCCAAAAGTCGGCAACAGACAACGACTTAATGGATCTGTTCCAGTCAGGTTTTGTAAAGAACACAGGAAGCATGGCTAATATATTCCTGATGAACATCTTAAAATGTAGGGCCAAGGAAGGAAGACCGGACCTATATATGGCTTTCATTGACCTGCTGCAAGCTTTTGACCAGGTCAATCGGGAGCTTCTATGGGAGAAGCTGGAAGCTAAAGAATGTCCTAGAAACATACTGGAACAAATTCAAGCTTTATACACAGAGATGTCCCTATCAGTACGCCTGAATCAACAGGGTGCGCTGTCAATCCCTATACAGACATTGAGAGGGGTCAAGCAGGGGTGTCCTCTGGCTCCCAGGCTATTTAATGCTTACCTATTGGACTTCAAGGACTCAGAGATTGCAGTGAGATCTTATCCACCAAAAATGGGAGGAGAGGTGATATCTCGTCTGCTATATGCAGACAATCTAATTTTAGTAGATCAAACACTGACAGGTCTGCAGAGACAGCTGGGCAATCTGAGCCGGTATATCGGAAAGAACAACTTGGAAATCAACAAGTCCAAAACCAAGATAATGGGCCTCATTACGAGAATGGAGATAATGAAAAAAGGAAGGCGGAATGGTAATACCGGCATCGTTAATGAGTCCGGGCCATTACGACCCGACAACCCGCCAATACCACCACTGCCCGTACTGTGCCCCTTCATACCGGCACGCGCGCATACACGCGCCCCTTCGTAGAATAAATACCTGAATGCTGGTAATAGGAGGACATCACAACTCACGCGGGCATGCAATTACCGGCATCTCGAAGGCGGTAATTAGGGCCTGCATGATGGTGGACATACAGGCATCGCGGACCACCCGTAAACAGCAACCTGCAGTCAAGGCAACTGCCACAGGTGCACACAATCACCACAGGTGGAGTCAATGGAGCCTGTCCCAGTATAAAAGGAGTACACCCACACACCACACCCCTTCCTACACTAAAATTATACCACTAGCTGTTGCAATCATAGGGCTGGAGGACATGCCTATACTGCTACAACTACAGCAACAACATCAACTACAACAACAACTACAGCTACAGCAGCATGCAGCACAGAGGAGATGCAGGAGAAGTGGAGGGTGAGACAGTGCCAGCAATTACCACCAGAGCAGCCAGTAGTACCTCGTAGGCAGCCACCAATCCCTCGCATCAGACCCAGTCCATTCAATCTAACTCCTGAGCAGATCCACACCCTGTACCGGTTGGACCGGGACACAATCACCACCATTGTGGATATGATACATGTCGACATTGTCAGCCTCATAGAAATACACACTGCCATCCCCCCACTACTAAAGGTGGTGTCTGTGCTCCACTTCCTGGCCACAGGCACCTTCGAGCACACAGTGGGCCAGCTGCATGGCATTTCACAACCACTATTTTCACACATGCTGACCCAAGTGCTGGATGCCCTCCTGAAGCACGCTAGCACCCACATATCCCTACTACAGACAGCCCAGGAGATAGCCAACACCAAAGTAGGCTTCCATGCACTGGCGGGCATGCCCAATTGCGTTGGTGCCCTCGACTGCACCCATGTAGAATTGGTAGTCCCCCATGCCCTAGTGGCGGTGTACTGCAATCACAAGCAATACCACTCCATCAATGTGCAGATGGTATGTGACTCCAGCAAGATCATCACACATTGTTGCACCCGACATCCCGGATGGACACATGATGCCATGGTGCTGCGTAATTCTACACTACCCCGTCACATGGAGCGACATGCTGAACGACGTGCCTGGCTGCTTGGTGAGTTGCCTGACTGGCCCATGGCAGTGCATCGGGGTTGTGAGGTGGGGGATCCATACTCCACCAGGGTTGGAGTGGGCGGTGGGTGGAAAATGCACACAGAGCTAAACACTCCTGACCTGAACCTCCCAACCCGAACATGATGCATCACTGCCACACATTGGACCAATGCCGTATATCAATGACAACATGTAAGACGCACAACCTGGCCACCATGGGTATGTCAAGCAATGCATGACTAAACATGATTGCAACTGTGCCAATGTGGCTAGTGTGATCATGCACAGTGTAGTATACACAGCAATAATGGGAGGCAAAACATCGTCCTGCATCCGCAGTACATCCTCATCAGCATGCAAGAAATCACCCTGCATCATCTGTACAACGCCATCCAGACTACCACACCATAATGCACTATACAATGCATCTAAATAATATTTGTGTATACATACAGGGACATGTGCATGTCAACACCAAATTGCATGGTTGTGAATCCTGAAGGTGGCAGCTCAGAGTGACTCACACAGACCTATTTGTATTTCTTTGCAGGTGATGGAGGATATCCCTTGAAGCCGTGGCTACTTACCCCTGTGCGGAACCCGCGGAACAGCCATGAAGAGGAGTACAATCAGGTGCATGCCCATACCCGTGTTGTGATTGAGCAGATCTTTGGCCTGTTGAAGGTGCGGTTCCGCTGCCTAAGCAGGTCTGGTGGAGCACTCCTTTATAGGCCTGAGAAGGTGGCAAAGATCACCATGGCCTGTGTCATGCTGCACAACATGTGCGTTTGGAGAAATGTACCACTGCCACCTGCCAGTGACATGCATGCACCGGGTGAGGATGATGATGATGAAGAAGGAGCAGAAGCAGCACCCCTGCCAGTACGTAATGCACAAGATGGCCGTGCAGTACACCAATCACTGATTGACGAATACTTCTGACCCACAGGGACGTTGATGGATATGTGTCAGTATCACATTGTACACTGGGTCCATGTGGACATGAACACAGGAAATGTGGGGAGTTGGTCACTGTGCACTGTCATGAATAAAATGTATACACACAAAACGAACAATGTCCAGGCACTGAATGCTTTTTCACACAATGGGTGTATTAATATCAACTACAGAAATGTGCTACCCCCACCCCCCCACAACACCAAAACATCCCATACCCCCAATGAACACCCCATACGCCCCAATGAACATCCCATCCCCCCAATGAACTCCCCATACACCCCAATGAACTCCCCCTAATACACCTATACGCCACCAACACCATCTGACCCACTCCCATTGTTGTCCCACACTATTTCCTTGCTTTCTTGTCCGGGGGCACCATTTCTGACTGCCTCACACTCCGTCTTGTCGGACGCAGAGGGCTGGATGGTGCAGAGGAAGCGGGTGTGGAGGATGGGGGTGTGGTGGATGGGGTGCAAGCCGTGGTGATTGGCATGGCTGGGGTGGGTTGTTGCTGCTGCATGTGCAGCAGGATTGAGGTGCAGACCTGCGTGACGGCCCCCAGACTCTCTCGCATCATCAACGCAGAGGCATTAATGGCGGCTGTGTTCGCTGCTATAGCCTGCACAATCTCACACCTCGTGTCCTCTCCCTCCGCAACATATTGTTGGACAAGGTCCAGCATTGAGTCCTGTCTAGCCTCCACCCTTGCTAGCCGTTGCCTCAAGGTTGGTGGGTGCAGCAGTGGTTGAGGGTGCTGTGACCGGGTGTGCATTGGCAGGGCTGTCCTCGGGCGGGGGGGTGCTGAGGTCCGAATCATGAAGTAAAGGATCTGCAATGCTGCTGGTGGGTGTGGCCTGAGTGTGGGGCTGGGGGGTAGACACGAGGCTTGGGGAGTGTGGACATGCCACATGGGTTAGTCCATCCTCGTCCACATACTCCTCCACTGCAGTTTCAATGTAGCTCAGTGGGGCAGTGGCTGCTGCCTTGCCCATCGAACTTGTTGCTGCCGAATGTGTGCCACTGGCCTTGCCTACCACTGGTGTTGCCAGCTCTGTGTTCCCGGTCTCAGGCATAGATGTGGGGCCCTCATGTGCGGCCATGTCCTGGGGACTTGCGCTGGGTTTTGGTGTGGCCTGCGAGGCTGCTCCGGAGGTAGTTTGCCTGTGGGAGTTGTCTTGTGCCGGTACGTGGATGTCCTTGTGGGTGTTTCCTCACTGGCATCCTCTCCATCTGTGCCTGGAGGGGTAGAAGAGATGCAGGGCATCAGTGATGGTGTTACATGCAAGATGCATTATATGGTGCTGTGGAGAATTTCATTTATCATGTATTCATATCTTACACGTGCGTCACACAGGGTCTCAATTCATGAATGCTGCATGGCAGGTGGCATGCCGTTGTACTGGGGTTTGTGTGATGTATTACGTGGGCACGGTCCGTGTGCAATGTCTTCTGTTAGTAATGGGATTGGCACTCAGCATGCATTTCAGTGTGGCAGGGTTTGGGCCTCCATCTGGACAAGGATATGTTGATGTGTGTGTTGGAACATGCGTTGCCTTGCCTAGACTCTATTCCAGATCACTTGTGCTACGTCATGGTTTCCCCTACTGGTATCTGCAGGGTCACTCACCTCCATCTCCAGATGTTGCGGCACAATTCTCCATCTCCCCGAAGCCCTCGATGGACTCCATCTGGATGAAGGTACTGCACGTCTCCTCCCAGCACATTAGTTTTGTAGGTGAGTGGGGACCCCCGCCTGTGGCCATGGCCTCCCTCCTATTGCTGGCAAGGATGTTCCATACCCTGAGGCATGGGGTGGTGCAGACTGCCGAGACCTTGTGGGCTACCTCCTCCCAAATCTCCATTTTTCTCTGCTTCACCTCCCTTTTGAGGTTGTGCTGGTTAATCTCCTCAGCATGGGCAGCAAGTGTGTCCGCCAACATGTTGAGTTCTTCGTCCGAAAAACGCTTCTTGCGCAGGCGGGGGTTTGATTTCCTGGTAGCCTTAGACATGTTGAATCGATTGGCACTAGTCTTTCCTGAACACAACTGGTGGTTTGGGAGGATTGCAATGGATTGCTTTTTTAAAGATGGCCACCGGCGCATTTCCCATTCTGACGCGATGACGTTACTTCCGGGTCCGGTATTACGAGCCCAGTATTAGCATGATGTTATTACCGGGTCGGTATTAAGGGGTGCCTCCTAGGAGGAGGCGGTATCAGCGGGTCCCGTGATGGCGCTATCGGGGGATTGGAGGGCATTTAGCGCCATGGCATTATGGCCATTACCGGCATAGGGGTTCAAGTGTGCTCGCGTACTCGTAATCACCCGCTATTAGCGGCGTCAAACAATCACAGACCCACTAGTTCCTCCATGCCGGTAACAACCGGGTTTTTACTGCAGTTCTCGTAATGAGGCCCAATGTCTCTGCAACAAACCAGCAGACCCAACATCATATTCACATGGCATTTGGAGGGTGCAAAAATCCAGACTGTCTCTGAATTCAAACACTTGGGAGTCATCATGAGTGACGAAACAATAGAAACAAACATGCAGCAACATCTATGGGTTAAAGCAAACAAGTTAACATCTCAAACGAAGTCTATTGAGAGGAAATTCTGTCTGTTTTCATTGAAACCAATTCTCCAATACTACCGGACAAAGGTGATCCCATCGCTAACATATGGGGCTGAGGCTTTTCTGAACTTATCGGAGGACTTGTGGCTGAAATTGGAAAGCTACTTTTGGAGACAGCTACTGAACCTACCATCCTCAACGCCAAAGGCTCTAATAAGAAGGGAATTATGTATTGGATCCCTACAAGTCATTGTTGAGAGAAATAGACTGATGCTCTTCAGGAAAGTGATTGTCCCAGAGAGCTCTAACATTTTTGGCATCATCCATAAATAAATCTTTGACTCAAATTCTAAAACCCTAAAGGTCTGGTGTCGGAAAATGACATCAATATTGGAGGAAATAGGATCCTCCGAAGCTGAGCTAATGAATAATCCAAAAAAGTAGTTATAAAACTGGAACCCTTACATTGGATAAAGACACAAGATAACGCAGGGTCGTATAAACTGGCAGCCCATAGAACATGGATAAACAGAAAGTTAAACGATACAAGGCTATATCTGTGGATCTCCCCAAATAGACAATACCGACAAACTTTTATGAGAGCACGTCTCAATATTCTGACAACTAATGAAGTATGGGCAATTAGAGGACCCACAACCACAAATGGATGCAGATTCTGTGAGAGGCCTGACTTTAAGGAAACACAAAGACTTCTCCTTTTGAATTGTAAGGGCCTCACGAAGGAAAGAATTACTCATATGATTCACTTATTTAAGGATTTGCACTCCTACGAAGAACAGGACTGGTGGACGCGATTAATGGAGGGTGAAAGGACAAGCGAAATAATTGCAGTGACGCAATTTTTGCAACACATTGATTTTTCAAAATCATAATCCAAAGCGGGAGCAGCTAAAATGAGTTGGACTGGGAATTCAGACTGACATTGTAAAAAAATGTGTGAGCATTTTAAATCAATTAAAAAAAAAGAAAAAAAAAAAACCTCTAGCAAACAAATTACATTTTAGGGCTGCATTTGCATTGAAACAGAAATACAGGTTGTGCAGTTACTTGGAACACATCCACAGTTGAATAGTTATCTTTCATCTGCATATAAAGTGCAAAGGGATCAATTGTTTGGGATGGAAACATTTTGACGAGCTACAAGTTCAACTTAGATTAATACCATGGAGAGAAGAACGAATACAAATTGCACTGCACCTTTTTCATTTTCAGTTTCAGAGTTAAGAAGGTTACGACACGTTCATTAATAAAGATTCAACGAGATTACGGAAAATACGTGTATAATTCTGTAGAAAATCTCTGAATGGACAATTAGATGCTTGCGTGGACTGTTTGCATCTCAGTGACTTGTTTCTTAATGCTGCTTTCCTGAACATAACTATTACGTTTTCCAATTAGTCTTTTTGCATCCGGATTTAAGACCTTCACCATTGTCATATTTAGGTGTGCATTTCACATTTCTTACTAATTAAAGGCCATTTTCTCGTAAAATGAAATGTAAAAAATCCTGTTGCCTTTAAAACTGTTCTTCTCCTATAAACGTGATAGAACATACATTGCACCTATCACATGTAATCTACATTTTAAAAGGCATACTTTCTGTTCACCCGTTGTCAAATATATTCCTCAAGGTGTTTATGTTTATATCAAATGTCTACTGCTACCTGGTTCAATGGCATAGGTTCCATCATACAGCCATCACACTCAGTTTCCACATCACCATGAACGCGTGCATTCCCTGTGTGTACACGATATGCACTTACTTCTCTGTTTATCTTTGTCTGTATCAATACCACATATACCTCATACAATGATATGTGTTAACAAAAAAAATATGAATTGCAAATAAGCGCCGAAGTCATTGGATCCAGGGTATTCCAACAATTGATCACATATACAAAATAGAACTATCAAACTGCAAACCCATCAAATAAACTCACCTATGTGTATTTGCTTATTTGAAAGTAATGTTCATGCCTGGAATAGAGAAACAGCTGTGTTAGCCACGTGCTGTGTCTATGAATTGGGGAGGACTGAAAGATGGTCAAATATGGTTGTGCAATGGCGTCTAACATATTTAACCTAATGAGTGCGTTCTGGGAGCGTATAATTCAAAGTGCCTGGAAGGTCTCCTCGCAGCTAACAAGCGGCTATAAACAAGAGACAGAGAGTGCCACAGTTCAAGGTTTTTAATGTTAAAATATGCCATGAGTGTAAGGCACATTGCTGAGGCATCATTGACACACAGTGGTACGTCACTGTATGTCTCTCCGATAGGCAAATATTTTCTCTGTGTTGCTTACAGTACATAGCAAGGGAAGACACGTATCCTTGCCATTAACTTATAAGGTCTGCTCATGCGGCATACCTGAGATAAGCATTTATCTTGTTTATGAGATGGTGTGCTGAAATATTGCCAAACCTGATGGTGAAATGATTTCCTTTTTGCAGTGAACCAATGTGTTGTGGCCCTAGCCCCCACTTAATGTTTACAGTTGCCAGCAATAACAGATTACTACTTTTTACTTGCTTACCTGCTGACAAGTAAATTCATACTACTGCTGAATCGGCTTGATAGGTTTCGCACATAAGTGCTGCTTTGTAAATACAACATTGGAATCAAACTGTTTTTCAAGGGAGTGTGTGCAGTGAGGAGATGGCATATGTGGAGTGGCACAAAGCACGCATGTACTCTTTAGCAATATACCCATTCCATTAATGCTTAAGGCTGTCTGTCTATTCACACTCAGCCATGCACAAACTATGCCCACTAGAGGGCCTTTTTACTTGTCATCTGGCTCAAACCATACAAACTTGACTCGATTGTCGTGAGGTCCTTTTTTCTAAAATCCTCTTGTGAGGAGTGCGCCGAGCAAGGGGCTGTGCCCTCCACGCTGCAGAGCTGCAGAGCTGAGGAGGTGTGGGCAGCGTTGAGCAGAGGAGGTGTGTACCAGAGGTGCTGCAGTACTTGTGGCAGCGGTAAGCGGTGAGCAATATTCGCCTCAATACATTTTTTCCAGAGCTCCGGAGCTCATAGGTGCTCCTTTGATGCTCCTTTGATCCTGCTTTATTGCCGTAGGTGCTCCTGGGATTCTGGGAGCATTGGAGCTCTACAGCACGCATGTTAATATCCCCAAAAACAAAACAAGCAGATTCAAGTTGTCCTTTTTGGAAGGGAAACTTTTCATATTCTGTGGGTTCTTTGATATTTGCAATATACTGCATGAAAGTACTTGATTGTCATTCTTGGAAAATCAGAAGCATAATATACAATTTTACATGAAACGTAAATACATATTTGGGGTTATTTTTCTTAGCAACACACTCAGTGTCCATAGCATTCTATTACAATGTAGAACTGACTGGCATTTTGGCAACGCTTACTTAGTTTGGAGTTCGGCAGGAGAATTTGGCAGTCTACGGCAGTCTGCCCTTTATAAAACACCTTGTTTGCTGCTAAGGTCTGTTTTCAGTGTTTTTTATTGCGAAGAGGAGTCAGCTTTTAAAATCTGCCACCCGCTATGAAGCGGCCGTGGAGTTCAGTAGGAGAATTTGGCAATCCACGGCGGGAGATAGTGACAGGACGGAACCATGAAGAATGCGGAAGACGTCTTCATAGTCAACGCCATTGGACGGAAGAAAGCAGACTGGAACATCTCAGCTCCTTGAAACCAGGGCCCTCTTCAAAAAGAGGTAGGACCTCTATTGAGGAAACCTCCTTGCTGCACGAACACTATGATCAGCATTTCCCCTCACTTACCTCTGAGTGTCAAGAACAGACATCTCGACCCAAAACTAACATCTACATTGTGGACCTGAATTCTGCCTGTCGAGTGTGTCCACTGGAGGTGGATCCTAGGCTATCTATGGTTGAAAAGGAGTCTGTCCATGGAGAAACCGAGGAGAGGGGAGGAGAAGAGAAACGAGATAGTGTGAGCCTGGCCGTTGGAGGGTCACCAGAGGCCCTGGACTCTCATTCTGGGGACACAGAGGCAGGGCAGAGCTACGCAAGTGTGCCTGTGCCTCAGCCAGCTGAATGTTAACCCGGGGGTGGGTGGGAGAAAAACAAAAATCAAAGGTTGCCCTCTTCTTCTAACGAGAAGCGGGCCCATAACCAAACAGAGCTTACTGATGGGAAAAATCCTTCAGAACTCACACGAGAACCAGAAGTGGCAATTCCTTGGTGCAACAACCGCACAATTGTAATTGACATCCACCCAACCCCTGCTTTTGAAAATCTTCAAAGCCTGCCCACGCGGAATAACACAAACAATTCTCAAAATGAGGAAATGTTGGGGCAATTACAAATTCAATTGAATTCATTGAAAGGGATAGATAGTGATTTGGGCTCCGATGATGATCTGGACCAATCAAAAGTGAGATAAAATCCCCTAAACTCAACGAACATTGATGGGCAAAAAGGTAACATAAAGAAATAAAAAAATAAAGCCACTACTCAGAAGAATCAGAAGAACCAGAAACCAAAGGATAAGAAGAACACTAAACTTGTCCAAATAAAAATGGCTTGACACATTCTTTGATCTTTACAAAGAAAAAAAAGGCTTGTCTGAAACTCTATGACATGGATGTTAAAGAAAAATGGACTTACATGAAGATCAACACAATGAACAAAGCCGGTACACTAGGTCAATCCATTTTTCACAGTTCTTCTTTACAAAACAACATGAAATGAACCCAAAGCTAGGCGAGCTGTCAGACACAGAAATTCTGCAAGGGGCGGATATAGCCCCAACATCCCTGCTCCCAGGGCTTCAAGTGTTCTCTTGGGCTGGCCTGTCCACAGAAGCAAATAAAGAAAGCACCAGACATGGGTCTAACAATCAGAGAGAACCGATGGATCTCCAAGTAACGGGAACGCTAGTGCCTTTCGTGGATGAAGAAAAGGGTGAATTCAATACGCTGGAACAGAGGGTGAGATCCCTCACACACTGAGACTCCCTGGGGTGGGAGTTTGTATTCCCCAAAGAGATGATGCAAATCCAACACGGAAAGAGGCAGTGAGCCCAAATTGACAGTTCTTTCCCTAGAAAGGGCTTCAGAGGGGGGAAGTAGTTCAACTAAAGGACAACAGAGCAGTGAACCGGAACACCCACAATGTGTGAACCTTGACGAAGGAGAGGAATATATAATCCTCAACACACATCTACCAAAAGAGCGTGTAGTTCCCAAGAACAATTTAAAAATCATGAGCCCAAAATGGTGGGAAAACACTGATATCGGCACTTAACAATAAGAACGAAGCTGCTGACAATTAATCGAATTATATAAATTGAAAGGGCTCAACCGACAGAGAATTTAAACAGATCCCTTTTCATTCACCTGTAAGAAGGCGAACTTCAACAAGATTCATGGAAAACTCGCAAAAAGAAACACCTACAAAAAAATCTGACTTAATGGCGATTATGTCCACTATAACAATCGAATTAGCACCCTTTTCAAAACTCTATGAGTCGCTCAACGACACACTTAAGGACCGTACCTCACTGTTACCCATGATGTCTACTAAGATGATTTTTTTGGAGGGTTTTATCAGTGCTGTACCTAAACCAAGGCAGCTTCAAGAATCAAGCCCCCATCAAAGATCTGGGAAAAAAACTGATCACAAAGTACATCTAAAGGATCAAAGTACTGAAACAAGCACAGTGGAAGTAGTGAGTCAAAGTTCGCAAACAGGTCGATGGAAAGGAGGTCAAAAAGACGAACTAAATTTACTTAGTAGACCTCAGGTGGAAACAAGTGCCCCAAGAAAGAAAGATCAAAAGGATCTGGCACAAACATCCTCCTGCCGGTCCCAAAGACAACCTTATCAAGCTGCATGCCAGGACCAAGAACAAACCAAAAGGTTTGAGAAGGGAGTAAACTCCAACCAACATGTAACAACTCAGAAAGCCTCAAATGGATGCGTTGTCCTTGAACTACACACAGCACTCGAGATGAGGTCCCTCCACAAACCGGCGCCATCGCAATGCCAAATATCTCAAAACTCCAGGGAAGAGATGTACCCAGTGTTTTCTCAGCCAATGGGTAAGAAAACCAATGAGAGAAGGAGGGTAACATTTAAGGGAGTAAAACCTCATGCACAGGTAAACATAGGAGTTGAAGAGGAGGCGGAGGAGGAAGCAGCACTTTCTGTGCTAGCCCAACGGGTGCCTGCTAGGCATACTCCCCATGATAATGTAATTGGATCTGAAGTTATTAGATCTCGTAGTTCCCCTGCGAGCAAGAGAACTGTGATTGTCAACTCAGAGGAAATGATGGACTTGACGGATTGATCTCAATACTCCATAGAGGAGGTAGACCCAGAGCTCTACTCTACAGAAGAAAATAACCAACAGCTACAAAAGACTCCCATCCAGAACCGTAAAGGTAGCATTAATGGACAATCACCACCTTTTATGACCTTAGCTGACAGAAGGGAAAAAATTAATGATCGAAACAATAGGAAACTGACGGCATAATTTTGAAAAGGAAAAATATGATGACATTGCTTCAATGTATATCGACCTTAAGAGCAATTAAATCGGACGACATTAAGATTGTTGAATTCCGAATAAGAGGAAAATTAGATAGTGTATACCTACATATTCCCTCTCCTGTCACGAGGGCAGTGATAGCACAAGCTTTCGAAAGCTTTCTGATACTGGATTACAAACTAACAAACTATACTGATGTTGAACGGAAGTTGGAGGAGATACCGCGAGACAGAACCAAGGCCCTAAAACCGGGTGAACTTGTGAGGCAAGAACAAACAAAAACTCGTACAAGGGTCAGAGAAACAACTAATATAGAAAACAGAAAGCGGGAAGCTCCCCAACATGAAACCTCTGTGGAATTAAACCCAATCAAGAAGTCCGGTGGGGTGGGACCAGGACAGGCAACAGATAAAAGCCAAAAAGACGCTTTGTCTGCATCACCACAGATTGAAACAAGAGAAATTTTTAAAGACCCTTTGGGGGTGGGTCATTTACAAAACGCCTGCTATCGAAAATAAAGATAAGATTTAAGCTAGAAGAATGCGAAAGAGATGATTCGTCGCCCCTAAATAAGGAAAAAGAACTGAATTTAGTAAAAGAAGGACAAAAATGGAGATGGATCTCAAAGGCATTGAACCAGAGTAGCCAAGGTTAGCAAATCCAGAGAGAGGGACTCGAGGATGATCCGCCTAAGGAGCTCCTGGGAAAGCAACCTCTCTGAAATTCGGCTCATGGAATACTCAAGGTTTCGTACACTTATTAACACCAAGTGATGTGTGCCTAGGAGACTTCGATGTTTTGTGTCTCCAAGAGACGTGGTTAAGAGATCAACCAACAATGGAAGGCTATGAGACATACCTTTCTCCAGCAGCGAAAGTTCTCTCATGTCGACCTTCATCTGGTCTTTTGACTATGATTCGATCAAACAAAGAACTACGACTAGCAAAGGTGATAGAAACATCTCTATACTTCCAAGTTATACAATTTAAGTGGGAAGGGAGACAGCAAAAAATACCAAAATCGAATCCTGAAGATATGATAATATTTTTTTCCTACTGGAATCCATTGGCCATTAGTGAAGACCAGTTCTTAAAACAAGCTAACAGCATCATGAATAACATTTCATCAGATTATCAATTATGTCACCTGATTATATGTGGAGATCTGAATTTAGAGTACCCTAAAGTACAACAGAGTCAGATAACTTCTACCCTAAAGACCCCTGCGATAAAAAGAGGTATAAAATGGGCAAAATTAATGAAAGCAAGAGACTTACCTAATCTTCACATTCTGAAAGACGATGACAACAACTTCATACCAACTTGGGAAAAGGACTTGCTTTCAACTACACTAGATCACATCTTTGTAATTTGCAAATTCCTTATGTACATCACCAAATCTCAGGTTATTCGCATCAAGAATAGTGATCATAATCTGCTTGAATTTGATTGGAAATCCCAACACGAAATACGAAAAACAATGGGAATGGAGATCGTAGAAGCAAGCAGAAGAATAAGACTTAAAGTGAAAGCAGAAGAGGTCAGAATGCTAACTGAAGCATACACCGAAAGAACTAGTTATCAAAAAGATAAGATTGTGGATTACGACCAATGTTTAAACATCTACAAACATAATATCAACAACCCAGTGAAAAATGCCAATGGTCATAATCACACTTATGATAAAAGCTTGGTTGAAGAAAGGTAGAAAGTAAAAAATGCAGTGCAATTAGCAAATAAAACCTTCGACAAAAAGGATATGGAAGTAGCACTTGAGATAAAAGAATCAAATAAGAACTGGCTGAGATCCTGCAAGGCTTCCATGCGCCAGGCAGATGCAGAACATATGCTAAGACTGATAAACGGGCGTTAATTCAAGAGAATTTTGGTCAGTGATCAAGACACTTTCAGGCACCTCACCGAACATCCTCCATAATTAGGTAGGAGAAGAGACCTGGATAGATCACTTCACAGCGCTTTTCAAAAACCTAAATACAGGGATTACAAGAGCATATGACAGGATGAAAGCAAAATGGGATTTTCCTACTTATATAACATAAATTTTAATGAAAATCAAAAAACTGAACATCTCCAGGGCCTCGAGGCCCGATGGTCTGACAAATGCCCACTTAAAACAGTCACCAGAGGAATTGGCGCTATTCATCAGCAAAGTATTTAGCACCATCACTGAAACTAAAACAATTCCCTGGTCTTGGAAGAAATCCACCATAGTCCCAATTTATAAAAATGGACCCACACAACACCTGAAGAACTATCGGCCAATATCGCTTTTAGACGTTATTGGCAAAGTCTATGGCTCAACTCTATTGGAGCTATTCCAAAAGTGGGCAACAGACAACGACTTAATGGATCTGTTCCAGTCAGGTTTTGTAAAGAACACAGGAAGCATGGCTAATATATTCCTGATGAACATCTTAAAATGTAGGGCCAAGGAAGGAAGACCGGACCTACATATGGCTTTCATTGACCTGGTGCAAGCTTTTGACCAGGTCAATCGGGAGCTTCTATGGGAGAAGCTGGAAGCTAAAGAATGTCCTAGAAACATACTGGAACAAATTCAAGCTTTATACACAGAGATGCCCCTATCAGTACGCCTGAATCAACAGGGTACGCTGTCAATCCCTATACAGACATTGAGAGGGGTCAAGCAGGGGTGTCCTCTGGCTCCCACGCTATTTAATGCTTACCTATTGGACTTCAAGGACTCAGAGATTGCAGTGAGATCTTATCCACCAAAAATGGGACGAGAGGTGATATCTCGTCTGCTATATGCAGACGATCTAATTTTAGTAGATCAAACACTGACAGGTCTGCAGAGACAGCTGGACAATCTGAGCCGGTATATCGGAAAGAACAACTTGGAAATCAACAAGTCCAAAACCAAGATAATGGGCCTCATTACGAGAATGGAGATAATGAAAAAAGGAAGGCGGAATGGTAATACCGGCATCGTTAATGAGTCCGGGCCATTACGACCCGACAACCCGCCAATACCACCACTGCCCGTACTGTGCCCATTCATACCGGCACGCGCGCGTACACGCGCCCCTTCGTAGAATAAATACCTGGATGCTGGTAATAGGAGGACCTCACAACTCACGCGGGCATGCAATTACCGGCATCTCGAAGGCGGTAATTAGGGCCTGCATGATGGTGGACATACAGGCATCGCGGACCACCCGTAAACAGCAACCTGCAGTCAAGGCAACTGCCACAGGTGCACACAATCACCACAGGTGGAGTCAATGGAGCCTGTCCCAGTATAAAAGGAGTACACCCACACACCACACCCCTTCCTACACTAAAATTATACCACTAGCTGTTGCAATCATAGGGCTGGAGGACATGCCTATACTGCTACAACTACAGCAACAACATCAACTACAACAACAACTACAGCTACAGCAGCATGCAGCACAGAGGAGATGCAGGAGAAGTGGAGGGTGAGACAGTGCCAGCAATTACCACCAGAGCAGCCAGTAGTACCTCGTAGGCAGCCACCAATCCCTCGCATCAGACCCAGTCCATTCAATCTAACTCCTGAGCAGATGCACACCCTGTACCGGTTGGACCGGGACACAATCACCACCATTGTGGATATGATACATGTCGACATTGTCAGCCTCATAGAAATACACACTGCCATCCCCCCACTACTAAAGGTGGTGTCTGTGCTCCACTTCCTGGCCACAGGCAACTTCGAGCACACAGTGGGCCAGCTGCATGGCATTTCACAACCACTATTTTCACACATGCTGACCCAAGTGCTGGATGCCCTCCTGAAGCACGCTAGCACCCACATATCCCTACCACAGACAGCCCAGGAGATAGCCAACACCAAAGTAGGCTTCCATGCACTGGCGGGCATGCCCAATTGCGTTGGTGCCTTCGACTGCACCCATGAAGAATTGGTAGTCCCCCATGCCCTAGTGGCGGTGTACTGCAATCACAAGCAATACCACTCCATCAATGTGCAGATGGTATGTGACTCCAGCAAGATCATCACACATTGTTGCACCCGACATCCCGGATCGACACATGATGCCATGGTGCTGCGTAATTCCACACTACCACGTCACATGGAGCGACATGCTGAACGACGTGCCTGGCTGCTTGGTGAGTTGCCTGACTGGCCCATGGCAGTGCATCGGGGTTGTGAGGTGGGGGATCCATACTCCACCAGGGTTGGAGTGGGCGGTGAGTGGAAAATGCACACAGAGCTAAACACTCCTGACCTGAACCTCCCAACCCGAACATGATGCATCACTGCCACACATTGGACCAATGCCGTATATCAATGACAACATGTAAGACGCACAACCTGGCCACCATGGGTATGTCAAGCAATGCATGACTAAACATGATTGCAACTGTGCCAATGTGGCTAGTGTGATCATGCACAGTGTAGTATACACAGCAATAATGGGAGGCAAAACATCGTCCTGCATCCGCAGTACATCCTCATCAGCATGCAAGAAATCACCCTGCATCATCTGTACAACGCCATCCAGACTACCACACCATAATGCACTATACAATGCATCTAAATAATATTTGTGTATACATACAGGGACATGTGCATGTCAACACCAAATTGCATGGTTGTGAATCCGTAAGGTAGCAGCTCAGAGTGACTCACACAGACCTATTTGTATTTCTTTGCAGGTGATGGAGGATATCCCTTGAAGCCGTGGCTACTTACCCCTGTGCGGAACCCGCGGAACAGCCATGAAGAGGAGTACAATCAGGTGCATGCCCATACCCGTGTTGTGATTGAGCAGATCTTTGGCCTGTTGAAGGCGCGGTTCCGCTGCCTAAGCAGGTCTGGTGGAGCACTCCTTTATAGGCCTGAGAAGGTGGCAAAGATCACCATGGCCTGTGTCATGCTGCACAACATGTGCGTTTGGAGAAATGTACCACTGCCACCTGCCATTGACATGCATGCACCGGGTGAGGATGATGATGATGAAGACGGAGCAGAAGCAGCACCCCTGCCAGTACGTAATGCACAAGATGGCCGTGCAGTACACCAATCACTGATTGACGAATACTTCTGACCCACAGGGACGTTGATGGATATGTGTCAGTATCACATTGTACACTGGGTCCATGTGGACATGAACACAGGAAATGTGGGGAGTTGGTCACTGTGCACTGGCATGAATAAAATGTATACACACAAAACGAACAATGTCCAGGCACTGAATGATTTTTCACACAATGGGTGTATTAATATCAACTACAGAAATGTGCTACCCCCAACCCCCCACAACACCAAAACATCCCATACCCCCAATGAACACCCCATACCCCCAATGAACATCCCATCCCCCCAATGAACTCCCCATACGTCCCAATGAACTCCCCCTAATACACCTATACGCCACCAACACCATCTGACCCACTCCCATTGTTGTCCCACACTATTTCCTTGCTTTCTTGTCTGGGGGCACCATTTCTGACTGCCTCACACTCCGTCTTGTCGGACGCAGAGGGCTGGATGGTGCAGATGAAGCGGGTGTGGAGGATGGGGGTATGGTGGATGGGGTGCAAGCCGTGGTGATTGGCATGGCTGGGGTGGGTTGTTGCTGCTGCATGTGCAGCAGGATTGAGGTGCAGACCTGCGTGACGGCCCCCAGACTGTCTCGCATCATCAACGCAGAGGCATTAATGGCGGCTGTGTTCGCTGCTATAGCCTGCACAATCTCACACCTCGTGTCCTCTCCCTCCGCAACATATTGTTGGACAAGGTCCAGCATTGAGTGCTGTCTAGCCTCCACCCTTGCTAGCCTATGCCTCAAGGTTGGTGGGTGCAGCAGTGGTTGAGGGTGCTGTGACCGGGTCTGCATTGGCAGGGCTGTCCTCGGGCGGGGGGGTGCTGAGGTCCGAATCATGAAGTAAAGGATCTGCAATGCTGCTGGTGGGTGTGGCCTGAGTGTGGGGCTGGGGGGTAGACACGAGGCTTGGGGAGTGTGGACATGCCACATGGGTTAGTCCATCCTCGTCCACATACTCCTCCACTGCAGTTTCAATGTAGCTCAGTGGGGCAGTGGCTGCTGCCTTGCCCATCGAACTTGTTGCTGCCGAATGTGTGCCACTGGCCTTGCCTTCCACTGGTGTTGCCAGCTCTGTGTTCCCGGTCTCAGGCATAGATGTGGGGCCCTCATGTGCGGCCATGTCCTGGGCACTTGCGCTGGGTTTTGGTGTGGCCTGCGAGGCTGCTCCGGAGGTAGTTTGCCTGTGGGAGTTGTCTTGTGCCGGTACGTGGATGTTCTTGTGGGTGTTTCCTCACTGGCATCCTCTCCATCGGTGCCTGGGGGGGTAGAAGAGATGCAGGGCATCAGTGATGGTGTTACATGCAAGATGCATTATATGGTGCTGTGGAGAATTTCATTTATCATGCATTCATATCTTACAGGTGCGTCACACAGGGTAGAATGAAGGGGGCATTTTGGCATTTGCCGTGCCGTCTCAATTCATGAATGCTGCATGGCAGGTGGCATGCCGTTGTACTGGGGTTTGTGTGATGTATTACATGGGCACGGTCCGTGTGCAATGTCTGTCTGTTAGTAATGGGATTGGCATTCAGCATGCATTTCAGTGTGGCAGGGTTTGGGCCTCCATCTGGACAAGGATATGTTGATGTGTGTGTTGGAACATGCGTTGCCTT
The DNA here is from genome assembly GCF_040938575.1 of Ambystoma mexicanum. Taxonomy (NCBI): domain Eukaryota; kingdom Metazoa; phylum Chordata; class Amphibia; order Caudata; family Ambystomatidae; genus Ambystoma; species Ambystoma mexicanum. The sequence continues at coordinate 357,001,458 of NC_090940.1, forward strand.
GCCTAGACTCTATTCCAGATCACTTGTGCTACGTCATGGTTTCCCCTACTGGTATCTGCAGGGTCACTCACCTCCATCTCCAGATGTTGCGGCACCATTCTCCATCTCCCCGAAGCCCTCGATGGACTCCATCTGGATGAAGGTACTGCACGTCTCCTCCCAGCACATTCGTTTTGTAGGTGAGTGGGGACCCCCGCCTGTGGCCATGGCCTCCCTCCTATTGCTGGCAAGGATGTTCCATACCCTGAGGCATGGGGTGGTGCAGACTGCCGAGACCTTGTGGGCTACCTCCTCCCAAATCTCCATTTTTCTCTGCTTCACCTCCCTTTTGAGGTTGTGCTGGTTAATCTCCTCAGCATGGGCAGCAAGTGTGTCCGCCAACATGTTGAGTTCTTCGTCCGAAAAACGCTTCTTGCGCAGGCGGGGGTTTGATTTCCTGGTAGCCTTAGACATGTTGAATCGATTGGCACTGGTCTTTCCTGAACACAACTGGTGGTTTGGGAGGATTGCAATGGATTGCTTTTTTAAAGATGGCCACCGGTGCATTTCCCATTCTGACGCGATGACGTTACTTCCGGGTCCGGTATTACGAGCCCAGTATTAGCATGATGTTATTACCGGGTCGGTATTAAGGGGTGCCTCCTAGGAGGAGGCGGTATCAGCGGGTCCCGTGATGGCGCATTCAGGGGATTGGAGGGCATTTAGCGCCATGGCGGTATGGCCATTACCGGCATGGGGGTTCAAGTGTGCTCGCGTACTCGTAATCACCCGCTATTAGCAGCGTCAAACAATCACAGACCCACTAGTTCCTCCAAGCCGGTAACAAACGGGTTTTTACTGCAGTTCTCGTAATGAGGCCCAATGTCTCTGCAACAAACCAGCAGACCCAACATCATATTCACATGGCATTTGGAGGGTGCAAAAATCCAGACTGTCTCTGAATTCAAACACTTGGGAGTCATCATGAGTAACGAAACAATAGAAACAAACATGCAGCAACATCTATGGGTTAAAGCAAACAAATTAACATCTCAAACGAAGTCTATTGAGAGGAAATTCTGTCTGTTTTCATTGAAACCAATTCTCCAACACTACCGGACAAAGGTGATTCCATCGCTAACATATGTGGCTGAGGCTTTTCTGAACTTATCGGAGGACTTGTGGCTGAAATTGGAAAGCTACTTTTGGAGACAGCTACTGAACCTACCATCCTCAACGCCAAAGGCTCTAATAAGAAGGGAATTATGTATTGGATCCCTACAAGTCATTGTTGAGAGAAATAGACTGATGCTCTTCAGGAAAGTGATTGTCCCAGAGAGCTCTAACATTTTTGGCATCATCCATAAATAAATCTTTGACTCAAATTCTAAAACCCTAAAGGTCTGGTGTCGGAAAATGACATCAATATTGGAGGAAATAGGATCCTCCGAAGCTGAGCTAATGAATAATCCAAAAAAGTAGTTATAAAACTGGAACCCTTACATTGGATAAAGACACAAGATAACGCAGTGTCGTATAAACTGGCAGCCCATATAACATGGATAAACAGAAAGTTAAACGATACAAGGCTATATCTGTGGATCTCCCCAAATAGACTATACCGACAAACTTTTATGAGAGCACGTCTCAATATTCTGACAACTAATGAAGTATGGGCAATTAGAGGACCCACAACCACAAATGGATGCAGATTCTGTGAGAGGCCTGACTTTAAGGAAACACAAAGACTTCTCCTTTTGAATTGTAAGGGCCTCACGAAGGAAAGAATTACTCATATGATTCACTTATTTAAGGATTTGCACTCCTACGAAGAACAGGACTGGTGGACGCGATTAATGGAGGGTGAAAGGACAAGCGAAATAATTGCAGTGACGCAATTTTTGCAACACATTGATTTTTCAAAATCATAATCCAAAGCGGGAGCAGCTAAAATGAGTTGGACTGGGAATTCAGACTGACATTGTAAAAAAATGTGTGAGCATTTTAAATCAATTAAAAAAAAAGAAAAAAAAAAACCTCTAGCAAACAAATTACATTTTAGGGCTGCATTTGCATTGAAACAGAAATACAGGTTGTGCAGTTACTTGGAACACATCCACAGTTGAATAGTTATCTTTCATCTGCATATAAAGTGCAAAGGGATCAATTGTTTGGGATGGAAACATTTTGACGAGCTACAAGTTCAACTTAGATTAATACCATGGAGAGAAGAACGAATACAAACTGCACTGCACCTTTTTCATTTTCAGTTTCAGAGTTAAGAAGGTTACGACACGTTCATTAATAAAGATTCAACGAGATTACGGAAAATACGTGTATAATTCTGTAGAAAATCTCTGAATGGACAATTAGATGCTTGCGTGGACTGTTTGCATCTCAGTGACTTGTTTCTTAATGCTGTTTTCCTGAACATAACTATTACGTTTTCCAATTAGTCTTTTTGCATCCGGATTTAAGACCTTCACCATTGTCATATTTAGGTGTGCATTTCACATTTCTTACTAATTAAAGGCCATTTTCTCATAAAATGAAATGTAAAAAATCCTGTTGCCTTTAAAACTGTTCTTCTCCTATAAACGTGATAGAACATACATTGCACCTATCACATGTAATCTACATTTTAAAAGGCATACTTTCTGTTCCCCCGTTGTCAAATATATTCCTCAAGGTGTTTATGTTTATATCAAATGTCTACTGCTACCTGGTTCAATGGCATAGGTTCCATCATACAGCCATCACACTCAGTTTCCACATCACCATGAACGCGTGCATTCCCTGTGTGTACACGATATGCACTTACTTCTCTGTTTATCTTTGTCTGTATCAATACCACATATACCTGATACAATGATATGGGTTAAAAAAAATATGAATTGCAAATAAGCGCCGAAGTCATTGGATCCAGGGTATTCCAACAATTGATCACATATACAAAATAGAACTATCAAACTGCAAACCCATCAAATAAACTCACCTATGTGTATTTGCTTATTTGAAAGTAATGTTCATGCCTGGAATAGAGAAACAGCTGTGTTAGCCACGTGCTGTGTCTATGAATTGGGGAGGACTGAAAGATGGTCAAATATGGTTGTGCAATGGCGTCTAACATATTTAACCTAATGAGTGCGTTTGGGTGCGTATACTTCAAAGTGCCTGGAAGGTCTCCTCGCAGCTAACAAGCGGCTATAATCAAGAGACAGAGAGTGCCACAGTTCAGGGTTTTTAATGTTCAAATATGCCATGAGTGTAAGGCACATTGCTGAGGCATCATTGACACACAGTGGTACGTCACTGTATGTCTCTCTGATAGGCAAATATTCCCTCTGTGTTGCTTACAGTACATAGCAAGGGAAGACACGTATCCTTGCCATTAACTTATAAGGTCTGCTCATGCGGCATACCTGAGATAAGCATTTACCTTGTTTATGAGATGGTGTGCTGAAATATTGCCAAACCTGATGGTGAAATGATTTCCTTTTTGCAGTGAACCAATGTGTTGTGGCCCTAGCCCCCACTTAATGTTTATAGTTGCCAGCAATAACAGATTACTACTTTTTACTTGCTTACCTGCTGACAAGTAAATTCATACTACTGCTGAATCGGCTTGATAGGATTCGCACATAAGTGCTGCTTTGTAAATACATCATTGGAATCAAACTGTTTTTCAAGGGAGTGTGTGCAGTGAGGAGATGGCATATGTGGAGTGGCACAAAGCACGCATGTACTCTTTAGCAATGTACCCATTCCATTAATGCTTAAGGCTGTCTGTCTATTCACACTCAGCCATGCACAAAGTATGCCCACTAGAGGGCCTTTTTACTTGTCATCTGGCTCAAGCCATGCAAACGGTTCCATGTGTTAATATCCCCGCAAAAATATCGCCATACAAGGTTGCAGACCCTTGTAAGAACTAATTTTCTTTAACAAGTCAGAGGTGCCACAGTGTCTCCTAGTAGCCAAATATAGAAATTCACCTGCACTTCAGAGCCTATCTGTTCTAAATAATCCTTTTTCTGACAGCTAGTTCTTAAATCCTCCCGGTAAATCTTAGCACCAAGATGCTTCGGCATGCGTGCGCTTTACAAAATCAATTAACTTAACAGAACAGAACGTATATTGTGAGAGAAGAATAGACAATGGGCCTCATTACAAGTTTGGTGGTGCAGGAAAGAAATTGGAAGTAATTTCATTATCTTCACTTTTCCCACGCTGCCGATGGAATTACTGCACAGTAAATCTACTGATTATTAGCGAAAAAGTGGTGGATTCATCCCTCTTTGTTGCTGGCGATAAACCCTCCATTTTACCTAAAATAAACTGTCAGATTTACCGTGCATCTCCAACAAATTGTATTTTTCTGGTAGTTGAGTCATTTATGCATATCAGAAACAGGAGTCAGGCTAATACGCACCTTTGGCATATTGTCCTCTCAATATTGAATTGGTCTTTTGTCTCACTGCCTTGGTCATATCTAACCAGAGCTGTATTGTCCTCACATAACCTGGGAAAGGCCCTGAGAACATCTAATGGGGCTTTCAGCGTGATTGAAATATCTCAAAGTATTTTACAATCCATGCATTTCAAGGCAGTTTTTAAAATCATTAAACGTTAAAAAGTATCATGATGAATGACAGGCTGGCTCAGAATAGCTATGCTTACAACTGCTTTTCCTTCATAGAAATGCCACTAACAATCTTGACCACATATGCAGTGTATCAGGGGTAAAACCGGAACTGGATCACTTTGCAAGAATTGTTAAATTCACCATAAACACATAGGAAGAGCACCACGCATTCTTAGTGTACCTACTAGAGGCGCTAGAGAAAGAACACATCCTTGAACATTTTTGGCAGAATATTTTCCAGACTTCATCACAAGGCCTTGGACCAGTAGTTATGACTATGCTTCCTTCTATTCACAGTCCTTCCGCCCTTCTTGTGCCTGCTGTTCCTCCATCATTTTTCTTTGTAGCAGTGCTGTATTGTCATTGAGCGATATCAGGTCTGCTTGAGGCACTACCCGGGCCTGGCTGTGGACCGTGACAAGAGAACATAGCCCCCATCTACAATCACGGGGCAGCTGGGCATAGGTCTTGGTCCTGCACATCCACCAGTGGTCCATCACCACCGCTGTCCTGCTCTGCAACGCAGTGCTAGTCATGACCCTTGCACAGCTGGCGTTGGCCCCCAGATAGGTTGTCTTTGTTGACCAAAACATAAGGAAAATCATGTAAGAGGCTTTATGTGGACTGATGGATGTCTTTCATCTAACCATGTCAAGGCATGTAGCTACATATCCCAGACTGGCCTGCATGTGTTGATAATTCATGTCACTACATCCTCCTCAAACCCCACTAGTCCTTCTGCTCGACACAGTACCATTCACCCCTCCATTTAGCCATCAATAAATTGGGATCCTTTTGTCCTCCTTAAGGGACTTTTAAGCCACCATGGAATGTCATACCCTGATGAATTTTTGTGCTGTACTCTGTCATGATTGAACAGTTGCTCTTCTTTCTTGTGCCTTCTCTTACAGTTGCTCTCCTTTTCTTGTACCTTCTCTTATGCATTCTTCTATGATGTGTTTAGTAGCTTCTTTTGTGGCCATTCTGTCTAGCTTTATATAATTGTCTGCATATACTTTTTCTCCTTCATCTATCCGATGAACAGCCACTGGGTGTCCCTGAAAGATACCTTCCATCGTACACAACGACAGTTGCATCAGACATCACTCCTCCCCCACTGGTACCCCTTGCAGCAGAAGGAACTTGGGGCCCCCTGTGGCATGCGGGATGAGAGAGCATACATAACAAGTGTCATTAGCCCTCTCTCTCCCCACACGCTGCATATTATCATACCAAATATTGCCAGATGCCATGTCCTGCCGGCCTTCAATTGCATTGTCGAAAAAACCTGCATTGAATACACATTTCTTTTCTTATATTGTTGTCATTATTTTTTAGCGTGCTGTAATACTCTTTTCTCATCAAGAACCAGATAAGAGGGAGAGAGAGAGAGACACAGGAAAAGCCAAAATAACCCACAACACATTTGTTTTCTGCTTTTTCAAATACATGTCTAAAGAGCAGAGTAGAAGACTGGGCAGAAATAAAACTTTGTTACCTCCTTCTAAAGCACGGTTCCGCAGTGGCTTCTCAACTATGGACAATTGTTTGGTTCTAAATGTGTCATTTGAAAAATATTATCTAATTAGAGGTGCACGTTGAAATTATATGTGGCCTTCCTGGACATGGAGAGGGCGTTCGATAGAATTAGCAGGGGGGCTTCATTGCAAAAATGAAGGTGCCTCTGAATTTATTGCAGAATTTTTTGATTCAGTTATTTAAACACAGCTGCTACTGTGAGATCAATTGACCAAGACCAGCTTACGCAGGTGTTTCTTGCAAATCTGGGTGTTAAACAGGATTGTTCCCTGGCCCCGTCATTGTTGCTCCGTTTCTTTGCAGATTTCAACCCTGTAGAAGCAAGTATAAAAATGAATCTCCCCCTTTTAGGGTTAAGTCATTTTAAACTTTGTTATACGCCAACGACACAGCCCTGATTGATTTGACTCCTACCCAAAGTTGTTTTAAATTAATGCGGACCGGTAGGATTGAGTCGCTGAATTCAGTAATAGACTTCAGTATGCCATATCTGAAATCAAGGGTTAAAAGGCGAATACTAAGCAGATATCAGGCTGATGAGTGGAGTGTGGTCCAGGCTCTAGGTTCTCTGAACCTGTACGCATCTTTGAGGAGTAGTGATGAGCCAGGGGGTGTAGTATCCCTTTGCCTAACTGTAGACACTCCATTTTATTAGGGCACCTAAATATGTTACCCCAAGAGCCCTCACTTACTGAGGGAAGGGAGACCCCATGGAAAATTGTATGTGTGGGCTAACAGTAAGGGAGAAACGTAACCACTTTTTGCTAAACTGTAAGTGGCACTTGGACCTGTGAATGGATTTGTTAAGGCCTTTCTTCCTGAAAAACAACATCAGGGACTGTAAAGGGCCACTGTATTTTATTTGGAACTGTACACACCTGGACTTTATTGTTTCTTTGGGTAACTATGTGAGTCAAGCTTTGATAAGATGGGCAAGGAAAGTTATGGTATGTTATGTTATGTTATATGTACTTGTAAAGCGGACATTCCCCCGAGGGCATCTTGGTGCTAAGCAGCGGAGGTAAGGCAGTGGTTAGAAGGGGAGGCCTAGAAAAGTAAAGTTTTCAGGGAATGGCGGAAGCCAAGATGGTGAGCAGTGGCTCAGAGAGCCCACAGAAGGTCATTCCAGGCCCTCACTGCTGCCACAGAGAAGGCACGGCCTCCTATCCATGACAGTCTGACACAGGGACTGACAGAAGAAGGGCAGACTGAGACCGGAGAGGAAGAGCAGGAACATAATGAGAAAACCTTTCCTGAAGATATTCCGCTGCCATCTTGTAGAAAGCACGATGGACAATACACATAGATTTAAATAAGATCCACTTCTCGATAGGCAACCAGCGAAGCTGTCTGCGAAGGGGAGACACGTGTGCTCGAAAGGGAGGGCACAGGGTCCATCTAGCAGCAGCATTCTGAAGCATCTGAAGCCGATTTATGAGGTATCGCGGCTGACTAAAAAAAAGCGAGTTACAATAGTGAGCTGTGCTGAGAACAATGGCCGCTACCATAGGGGTGTGGAATTGACCAGGGTTAAAAGGGAGAGCTCTTTGTTATCTGGAAAATGGGCAGTGCATGGAACTTTTCTATAGTGTCAGTGGTCTCGGGTCATTTTGACCCTTGCACCATCATAGGTACTTTTTCTGTCGTACCTGGATATCATTTCGTAGTCCCTTCGGGCAGGTAGTCCACTTCTTCTGCTGCTTTGTCAGCCATATCATTCCCTTGGGAAATAAAGTCCTGGCTGCCTGAGTGGTTGGAGCACTTTATTATTGCTACCTCCATGGGGACCATCAATACCCTTATTAGCTGCTTCAGCAACTCTTCATGCTGGACAGGGGACCCATCGCTACTTCTGAATCCCCTCCTATCCAATCTTGCTAATCCTGAGTGCACTTTGGAGGTGGCATAGGCAGAGTTGGAGAATATGCTAACCACATGCCCCTCTGACATGGCTAATGCTCTTATTAGGGCCAGAAAGTCAGCTGTCTGTGCAGAGTAGTGAGCTGTCAGTTGTTCCTGTAAACAAATGCTAAATTGTCCCCTGTATGCCTGTGTCATGTGTTTGAATCTATTATTTATTATCAACAAAGATCATGTCCCCCTCCCTCTATTGCTTTTTTCCTTCAACTGGAGGTTGCCCTCCAATCTGTCCATGTAAGATGCGCAGTCATGAACGTGTTCTCCTTTTCAGCGGGCTGTGCTATGAATTCTTCTGGGTTCACAACGTGGCATCTAACAACTTCAAATGCTGGGCTAGTAATTATTATCTCGTATCCCAAGTTTCTTTGTGGTGTCAATGTAGGAATTTGATTTTTGAAGCATTGCGAAAAATGAAGGCTACATGTATAAAATTATGGGGCACCGACCACGGCTGGATTTCGGATATTCAATTGTCAGCATCTTTGTGGACTTCGGGTGGTGGGAAACCCATTGGCCGACTCTCATCAGTCGTCGATGACCTCGACTTTCTCTGGTGGGACAAAGCGGTCGGCGGTGATGGCAAGGGAGTACTTTGTTGAATGTTCTTAGGCAAAGCTCAGGTCATCCAGCATCACAGCATCAAGCTGTCCCCGCTTCTGGGCAACCTGACTCAACTGGCTTCCAGTGGTTATTGAAATCCTGCAAACCCCGGTTGACGGCAATGGACTTTGATGGCCTGGATGTCCTGGTGCTTTACTTCAAGATTCTCGGTGAACCCGTTCTCCGGTCGACATCCTTTCAGGATTGGCTTCCTGGGTACCTCGATGAAGATCAGCTTCTGCACGATGTTCCCTCGTAGCTTGGGGAGATGTCTTCTTGCCAGGTCCTCTCTTTGATCAGTCTTCGACAGACTCAACAGCTTTTAGATTGGGTCGAAGGAAAGCAGAAGCAATTCTTTGTTTTTCCAGCTGGGCTTCAAGGATAAGCAGGTTCAAGTTTCAACTTCAGCTTCTGAACAAATTGGGAAGTGAGAGGTCCCCAGATATAGACATCTGTCCCTCATTCACTCTGTTGAGCCAAGCTCAGTCAGCCAATCAGATAGAAGGGAATTCATGCATTCAGGCAGCCAGTCAGGTTCACATGCATTCAGGCTATCCACTCCCAACCAGACAACAGTAACAATGAATGTGGATTGGGGCAAGAACCCAGCCTTTCAGCACACCACAATGCATTAATGTCAGTTTCGGGCCGAGCTGTCTCATTTATTGTGTCATGCACACAGAAACCAGAAACCCATAACATAGAATGCATATTGGTCACACACTCTTTTCACCCAGATCCCACCCCAAGGGTGTACCCACAACATACAGTCACTGGGAAGGCTCCAGCCAGTCTGGCCCGACTTCCCCACAATACCATATATGGTTTTTCCACCAAACAGCCAGTCAGGGAAAGGTAATGAGTCAGGTCTTCCCGGGATCTTTGGGAAAAAAAGGTAACGGGCAATCCCCTGATTACTATGGCAGTGCCTGGGTATCCCAAAATGGAGGATACTCAGAGCACCTGTCAAATGCAGCATGGAGCTTCCACCAGTCCATACCATTCTCTGTGGGTCACACACAGGTGCCCAACAACAGACACTTTGGGTACAGGTATATAACCCCACCCATGGGTGCCATAAGGGTATCCCAATGGTCTCTGTTCACAATGACCAAAAAGAGGAAGAGCTGCACTGCCATGAGTCCCAACTGGCCTTCTGTACAGAAAACATCATGGAACACACATGACAAGGGAGTACAGGACAAAGACATGGAGGTACTGTCTCTCTAATGCATTTCCAGCAGCACAGCACCCCATTGTTATCATTGCTGCCTTCTCTATTGCAAACGCTGCAGACACAACCATTTGTTTGTAGGGTAAGTGGCCCTGCATCACTGGGTCTAACAGTCTGCTCTAGTACAACAGGGGCGTGTGCCCCTATGGTTTCTTCTGTGTGAGGACAGCCATCATTACTGTGCCATCAGGGTGGCAGAACAAGTAAAACTTCTGTTTATAATTGGGATTTGCCAACAATGGTGTGTGCGCCAGTGCCTCTTTGAGCTTGGTAAAATTATAATTAATTTCTGCTGTCCATATAGTGTTACCCTTTTCCTTCTGCGCTTCCTTGAGGGCCTGTTGGAGGGGCTTTGAAAAAGTTGAATAATCAAATAACCAAGCTCTGCAGTAGTTGCACAGTCCTAGGTAATTTCACTGTGCGCGGATGTAATGGGATAGCAAAGAATGCTTTCTTGAGATCAATTACCCGTGAAGTATTCGGAGCTTGTGATATATTGTGCAATATTGTGGCAGGGTTTGGCACGAGTGGAAACTCAGCCTTTACCACGTTGATCTGGGGGCGGATATCCTGTATGAATTGCAAAGCCCTTCCCTTTGCTTTCTTGACCGGGTATATGGCTGTGTTACATGGAGACGTTGACATATGTATTAGGCCCTGGTGCCATAATGCAAAAGGTGTGTCATAAATGCCCTCAGCTGGTTCGTGGGAAAGGGGGTTCTGTTTTTACCCAGGGCAGCAGCGCCCCTTCTTCCACTTTGATGCTAACAGCCCATGCTCCTTTCAGTGCTCACATGTCATCAGGCCCTTTTGTCCACACGTTTTTTGGGGACCTTCTTTAATTCTTCTTGAGTGTAACTCGCCTGCCTCTTGACAAGCTTCGTCAGTTGTGGTGCCAACTTTTCTATCACTCTGATGGGGCATGGGATGTGTAGTTGGAACACCACGTTTCCTTCCGATACAGAATACTGTACGCCATTCCAAGTTGTCCTCATCTGTCCCACACAATATCACCATATCTTTTCGTGGGATCACCTCCTCTAAATACAGGAGTATCCATGTGACTGGGGTAATGTTCTTGTGCCACAGAGTTCTGAACAGAAATGTTGAAGATAGTCTGAATGTCTTTCCCTTTATCCCCGGAACCCAACCCAATAGTATCTGGCCCCCATACAGGAACACCTTTGGGGTGCAGGGGCTACCCTCGTAATCTACAGTGGGCATAGTGAGCCCATAAAATGGCCGCCACCTTTGCTGGATACATGCCAGGAGTGGAACACAACATATATGTTTCTGTGAATTAAATGGTAGTGTTGAGCTTGTTCAACAAATCCCTCCCCAGGATGTTTATGGGAGTTCCTTTTGAGTATAGTATAGGTGCTATGAGGTGCTGCATCCCTATAATTAGTGGTAAATCCTTTGTAACTGGAACTGTGCCAATAGCCCAAGAAAAGCCCTATGTGTCCAAACATTTGTTAGGTAGTGGAAACCTACCTTGCTTTATGCAAGATTTGGTGGCCCCTTTTTTTATCAAGAAGGAGACATTTTTCTGTCCTGTCTTCACTGCTACCTCGGTTTCCTCTTTTGGGTCTTCAGTTACTTCAAGTACTGGACACACATGCCCTTTCTGTGTGCAATTCTATTGGGGCATTATGTTCTGTGGGAGCAGAAAAGGGTTCCCTTCCCAAAACAGTCACTCCCATGTAATGGGGTACTATGGTCTGATCCAACAGTTTACCATCCACTGGTAGATGTGTTTGCATGAGTGCTTGCAATGCCTGCATGGGTAACCCTGCAATACCTGTGGGTGCCGCTTGGGTCAATGTCTGTGTCTGCGGGGGTGGATGTTGCACCTGCTGTGTTTGGAGTTGCTGGGGCTGCATCTTCTGAGGTTGGGACTGTTAGGTTGGTACCTATTATGGGGGTGGGGTCTGTTGCTGTGCTTGCTGTACAAAGGGACACATTTGGGCGAAATGTCCATGGTTGCCACATATCAAGCATGTGCCAATAAACCTTTATCCCTCACCTCTATACCCACCCCTTCAGCCCTGCTGTGAGTATCCTCTCCCCTGCAGTAGACTCCCCCTTGTGCATGAAACCCTGACTGCTGGACCCCCATTGTGGGACATACTGTGGTTGCATGTATCCCCCTTGTTGCGGAGCACTCGCTACCGGGATCCATCCCTTTTGGACATTGCTGCAGGTCCTGGGATGGGCCATTCCACCTGCATGGATAACTTCACTAACTTCTTTTGTATCAGCTTATTCTCTGCCTTAGTGGTATTATTGGTTGTTTCCCTCTTGTAATAGTGTATGATAGTTGCCTGTATTTCGTACCATCCATTTTCCTCTATCCCCACTTTTTTGTCTAGTGAAGTCTGCACATATGATGAAAGCCCCTTGACCAGTATATGATAAAAGAAAGGTATGTATTTGTCTGAGGACGTCTGTGTCTCTAATGCACAGATATCCTGTACTTGTCATATATACGCTGTGTGGGTCCTCGTCTGGCTTCATTTTCTGGGTCATTACTGCCCTCAGATCTGAGCTATCAGGGTACATGCTTTGCAGTACTTTCCACACACGTGAGCAAAAGTTGTTAAACGAATTCTGTCGTGTACGTTTGTACTTAGCTTAACCCCTTTGTATCACGCTTGTTCTGATATTTTTTCCCCTTTCTCCTATTATCGCTGTGAAGAACCTCTTCATATCTCCAATTGCCAGGGTAACTACTGCTGTCTCCTTTTCATTCGCATATATCCATTTGCTCGCTCCAGCCATAAGGGAGGGCGAGCTGTAAATCAAGTTGTCTCGGCCCATTGTCTTCCCTGGCATATAGTATGCATCCCCCCTTACCTTCTGTAGTAGGGACATTTTGGGTGGTCTGGCACACTAATTTGCCCACAGGTATCTTTCCTGATGTCCACCTGTCTCCACCCGCAGTGGTTCCCCTCTCCTTCTCCTTTGTCCGTACCTCCTTTTCTTTTACTCTCACTGCCTCCTTGAACATTGTATCCAACTGTCGCTGTGTGCTTTTTTCTATGTCTGCTAGCTATTTTCGGTCAACCCTTCCTTCGTTTCCACTGATCCGCCCTCTTTGTTATCCTTTTTTCCCTTCTCTGAGTCTGCCCTACCTGGTGATACGCGCTGAGGATTGGTGTACCCTGCGGCTGGCTTTAATGCTGGATACAGTCCCTAGGGATGGGGCGGAACGCTGGGTAGTTCTGTCATGTCATTGTCTTGCCCACCCTTCTTTTCAGGCTCTTTCTTCATCTCTTCATGGAGCATCCAAAGTCCTAAAATATTGTGTCTGCTTTTGAGTTTCGATCCTTTATATGTTTCTAGCAAGTATGAGAACATGTTTTCTATGATCTCCCTATTGAACGTCCCCTCCCCAGGCATTCATGAAAACACTGCCCTGCAGTGTCTCTGACCCACTGAAAGCGGTATTTTAGTTTTTTTTATCAGGACATTGGGGCAACTTATCACACATGTGATCAAGGGACGTATCTCTAAAAGCTATTCCCGTCCTGTGTGCACTGCTCCTGCGCTAGCCTCTAAATATTGCCTTCCCTCTTCTCTTTCAAACCTCCCTCAAATCCCTGCCTTTCATTCCCTCACTCACACCCCTCCTGCTTTACCCTTCACACACTTATACTTACCACTCCTCCAGCTCACACCCATACCACATTCAATGGCCCTCTACACAGGAATGCCCACTCCTGCCTGTCACACACACTGGCCTTCTCCTCAGGCACACACTCACACAGTGTTAGTTCAACAACAGCCCTCTCCGCAAGTCCAACTTCTGTTTTGTTAATATGCAATCTGTCAGCTCATGCTACTCCCCTGGGCCCACATCCGCAACTAATATGCCAAGTGTGCCTATGTACAAAGTTATTTTGGTGCCGATCCTTCCACATCAACTAACTACTATTCTAGCCACAATAACGAAAACCAAAAACACCAAACATTTGGCAATTGACCAAAGCCAACATATAATACACCATTGCACATCCTCCTTCAATTCCTAAATGTATCATAAACACCCTAACCCCAAATAATGATCTAACTATACAATTTCTGGTATTACAAGCAACTCCCATCTAATGGCATCCTCCACTTTCTAAGCACTCTTCTGCTCTACCGCAGAAATGCCTGCCACACATCCACTCCCTATCGGGTGGATCGAAATAACATCTAAGACTACTATGGCTGATCGTCCTACACACTCTGTAGGATGCATCCTAAACACCATATACAGATCCCTCCCCCTTCCATCGGCATGTAATCACCTTTTTGTGTGTTCATGAAGGGTTCACTCACATGTCATGGAGATCCTTGATTCCTCCTGGCACCGAGCCTTCCATGTGAAATGCTACTCCACCTGAGAATGGGCGGCGCACAGCATTAGGCAGACCTTTGTGAATTCAGTGCCTGTGGGACTTCCTCAGTGGTGCACAGAAGACTGGACTGCGGTCTCCTGACCTGCACCCCCTGGAGGGTGGCCGGAAAACCCTCAGCTGGCTGACGGAAATGAAAGTCTCACTGGGGCCTCTAAAATGTATCAGGGGTCATCCAGTAACATAAACTTGTACTAAAGTAGTCAAAACGGAGCATAAACCAAGCAAGAAGTAACATTGTTTTATTGCAGGTCAATACACAGCTGGGAGAGCACAATTCAAACAGAACAATGGAACAGAGCTGAGAGAAGGGAGCTGGCAGTGCCAACTACCCAACCAAGCCTTTTACAGAGACTTTTATAGCGTTAGACATCATTAGCATAGGACAACATTTGCAACTTGTGTAAGTAGCCCACAAAGCCTATTGGCGGGATGTCAGTCCCCTATATCTAGACATACATTAATCAAGCATGATTGTAGCATACCCTCTTGACCCGTCCGTCCAGGTCCACCCACACCATCCCGCAATGCCAAACATTTCCTGACATACTTTTTACTGAGCACCAGAACTTTATTATTCTGCCAGTGGCCAGTTCTCATGAGAAACATAATCCAAACTGGGTTTGACAATGAAAAGACATTCTCACAGTATCTAACCAGTGGGGTGCCTTGCTGACACCGGCAAGGACACAAAATGCTGTTGTAGCCTCTGGATACAAGAACTCTCCAAATGATTGGTCCCCTCCCGGCTTACCCCCTCACCCTACAGCCCTCTTCCCAGACCCATCTGCCAAGGTGGAGATATGAAACCGCTAAACCCACCTATTTACAAATATGTTTGGTTTGGTTTGGTTTATTTATTTGATAATGCGCTCCGAGCCCTTGGGCAGCTGGGCGCAAACAATACAAGTAGGTTCGAGACTTAGTTACAGTGCCTGACATGGGCAATTACATACAGTGGTAACTTACAATAAGTGATACAAATGATACAGTACATATAAGATCAAGTTGGGTAAGCGTAGAGGTATGCCGACTTAACAGGTGTGTAACATGATCAGCTAAATAGGGAGAATATCGTTACAAGTCATTGTTGTGCAGCCATTTGAGAGCGTTACATCTAAATCTGGTGTAGGGTGATGGGCGTCTAAGGTCAGGTGGGAGTGAGTTCCATGATTGTGCAGCTTTAACAGGGAAGCTAGAGCCACCCGCGGTGGTGAGTTTGAATCTCGGGACCTCTAGTAAGAATGTGTTGGCAGATCTTGTCAGTCGGTTTGAGGGTCTCCAGTTGATTCTTTCAGCTAGGTAGGGGGGTCCTTGATTGTTGAGGCATTTAGATGTGAGAGAAATAGTTTTAAGGAGGATTCTGTCCTTTATCTTTAGCCAGTGGGCCTCAGTCCGGTATTTGGAGATGTGCTCTCTACGTGGGATATTCAGCGCCGCTCTTAGGGCATTATTTTGTAGTCTCTGGAGTTTGTCAATGACCAATTTATTTGCGACTGAGTAGAAGGCGTTACAATAGTCAAGTCTGGACATAACAAGGGCATTAGCCAAGGTGAGGCAACTGGCACTGGACAGGAAAGGTCTGGCAGCACGGATGAGTTTACAAGTGTAAGTGGTTGTAGAGGCGAGGGAGTTCTTTTGCTTTTTAAGAGTGAGGGCTGAGTTGAGGTAAAAACCTAGAGTTTTAACCTCTCGCATAACCTTAATAGTATTGTTGTCGATGTTAAATGAGACGTAGTCCGGGGTGAGTTTAGTTAGGTTATAGTCTGATCCAAGGAGCAGGATTTCGGTTTTATCGTCATTCAGGCAGAGGCCATGGGTGGCCATCCATGCCTGAAAGAGGATGTATATTTTGTTCACCAAAGCCAGGTCCACTTCATAGTTGCCCGAAAGGGGTATAAGGATCGGGGTGTCATCTGCGTAATTTGTGTAGGTGACGCCCAGTCTGTCCAACTTGTCGAACAATGGTTTGGTGAAAATATTGTACATAGTGGGTGAGACACATGAGCCCTGTGGGACTCCACATGTAATTTGGATGGGATCAGCACAAGTAGAAGTGGAAAAGACTCTCATGGTCCGGTTGGCTAAGAAAGATTGGACCCATGCTATGGCTTCCCCTGTGAAATTGGCAGCAAGCTTGAGATGGTTGCATAAAACTGCATGATCCACCAGATCGAAAGCTGCTGACAAGTCCAATAGGAGTAGCAACGCTGTTTTTCCACTATCCTTGAGTTCCTCAATTTTAGTTTTAAGATCTATCAAGGCAGTTTCAGTGTCAAGGAGGGGGCGGAAGCCCGATTGGTGCAAGCCTAGTAGATGGTTAGCTTCTAAGTAATCTTGCATTTGGAGATAGGCTACTCTATCGATGATTTTTAGTAGGAAGGTTACAGTGGTGATAGGCCTATAATTAGTTGGGATGGATGGATCAAGTGTTTGTTTTTTAAGAAGGGGGAGGACCCATGATTCTTTTAGGTTAACTGGCACTGTGTTGGATTTGAATGAGGAGTTAATGAGCTTCGAGATAAACGGGGCTAAGTCTCTAGCTGTGTCCTTTATTATTTGAGCTGGGCAACTGTCACCTTTGCAGTTGGAAGGCTTCAGTGAGAGGATAACCTTTTCAGTATCGATGATGGAGATAGGTTTGAAGCTAAAAGGGGGGATAGTATTAGGTTCGGTCACTAAAGGTCCTTGTTGATTAGTAGGAGAGAGGGTGTCCTTTTTATTAGTTATTTTAAGTTGGAGGGTGGACATTTTGTTCGATAGGGCATTCTGTATATTGGTGCACCATATCTTATCCTTGGGGACCGTGTCAGATGGTTGGATAGGGGATTCCATTTCCCGGAGGTTAGCAAAGAGTTCCTTGGCATTAGATTTGGCATTAGCAATTCTGTCGTTGAATAGATTTTTGTATTGATAATTTCTGTTTTGTAATATTTGGTAAATTGGGTTAAGTTAGCTTTGTTACCGTCAGTAGGCGAGTTGCGCCAGATAGTTTGGAGTTTTCGTTTCTGCTTTCTAAGGTCCTTAAGTTGGGGTGTAAACCAGGCATTAAAGTGGGCTTCTTGTTTAGCTTTGCGTAGTTTGGGTGGTGCAATGGTATCTAGTGCATAAGACATAGCTTTATTAAAGGTGTCTACTAGGGTGACTGGGTCAGTGTTATTCTCCAGGCAATTGATAGTAGGCAGAAGGAGGGGGATGAGTTTTTCTGTAGTGATGTCTTTTTTACTTCTGGTGGGGAGTGGTGGTAACATTTTGATAATTTTAGGGCTGAGGAGGTCGAGTGATAGTGGTCAGTCCATGGTTGGGGGATAATGTCAGTAATGACTATGTTGCCGTTAAGTTTGGATACCCAGTCAAGGGTTCTGCCTTTAATATGAGTAGGGGAAAGGACTTTCTGGGTAAGGCCGTGGTCGTTTAGGATAGCTGTTATGGAGAGGGCATTTTTGTTATCTGGCTCATTAAAGACAATGTTAAAGTCACCCAGCAGCAGCGTATGCGAATGATTTTGGGTATTGTTAGCTATGAGGCTGGTGAGGTCATCTTCGAAGGTTCCCAAGGGACCTGGGGGCCTATAGATCAAGTGAATAGTTAGTGTGCGGTTGTTAGAGAGTTGCAGTTTTGCTGAGAGTACTTCGCAGGAAGCACAGGGAGGTGAGGTAGTGAGTCTGATAGGCAGAGTGGTTTTAGCGATGATGGCTAGGCCACCGTCTTTAGCATTAGGTCTATCTACTCTATAGATCTGGTAATTTTCAGGTATGGCTAGCATCAGGGAAGGTCCTGCTGCCTCGTGGAGCCAGGTTTCTGTTACGGCAAGGAGGTCGATACTGCTGTTGTTTAGTATGTCAGAAATTTCAGGAGTAGGATGGCTTACGGGTTATTCCTTAAAGATCTTTCTATCCCAGTGAGTGCCTAGGACCCTGGCTCACTGACTACTGTTTCCTGGGAATGGTCGATTGCAACATTTCAATAGTGTGCTGCTGTGGCAGAGCATTCGAGAAACACGTGTCTGCCCCGAAATACGGGTCCGTAGTGTGTACACCCTATTGTCTTACTTACCTGTGGCCTATATGTCAGGGAGGCTATTATATTGGTCATGTTAAACTATACTCCCCCTGCTGCCCATTGCCCCTGCCCCAGGGTCTCTATCCCCCAACTTCCCCCTGAGCCCCCCATCCCTACTTTATCCAGTAAACTCCAGAAGCTGCACCTCCGCACACTGCACATAGGTCCCACGGTACAACTGTCAATGTGTTTCCCCCTTTAGGGATGCCGCCTCCCTTTACCCATCAATCTTGCAGCTGATAAGTGTGCCCCCTGCTGTATTTGCACCTTTTCCGCAACAGGTCCCCATACAAACACTTGTCAAAGGTAATTCAATTCCTTGGAATCACATACTTTTTCTGCATCTAGCAAAGCATTGATCACATTAATATCTTAGATTATCAGGTATGTTGTATTATATAAGTGTCTGGAGATTCCACGGTGGCCGCTGGCAGGGATGCACAGTGTTCTATCCGTTCCTGCCTCCTTGGGTCAAATACATTAAAGGAATTATGACCTTTCCTTGGCAGGGATGGGTTAATATGGAGCAGCAAGGGCTTCACAGCCTTGAACTGCGGAAGCGGGCAACATTGTAAGAGACAGCAGCAGGCTCCCCTAACCTTCAACACTGATGGTGGCAGCAACAGCTACTGAAGTGGGCCACCAACGAGAAGTGCGGAGAGCCGCTGGGTTTGCCGATGCAGAGTAGTGGTCAGGGCTGGATTCTGCAAGGCCCCTGGGTACCAGACAATATAAGAGTGAGGACTGGAGTGGACGTGATCAAGGAAACCCCCCGGGTAGGACGCGCAGGCCATCTCTGATGGAAGCCGCTTGAGGTGAGGAGGAAGGAGGCAGCCTGGCACGTGACAGGGAAGCAAACCTACCCCCCAGAAGCAGCGAGAAGTGAGCAGCGCCCCACCTTAGGGTACATAGGGGGGATTCAGACGGCAGTGGGTACTATTCAGTAGCCATCAATGGCGGGTGCGCGGTGGCAGGAGGGAAAAACGGAGTGAGTGGCAGGACCATGCTGCAATCGTAGCCACCTGGAACAATGCTGGCCTTCGGGAGATCTACTCTGGGCACTTAGTATGGACACAGGGCCTGATTATTAGGCTCAGTGGGGGCTTTCATGAACATGAAAAGGTGCTAAAGCACAGGCACCTGAAGCTGGAGTAGAGGAAGGTGGATCAGCTCTGCACTGAGGGCAGTAGTGTAGAGCAGCAAAGAGAGAGAAGGTCACTATCAGGGGGAAGGACAGCCATCCACTTCCAAGCAGTAGGCAAGTGGGGAGGTATAGGGCCTGACTAGGGCAGCCCCCCAAAATTGTAAAGCGGCAAGAAGAAATGCCACGTGCACCCCACTATGCAGACTCCGGGCCACCCCACAGCCAGGAAAAATCCTGGACATTGAGACAAAACAAGCTGGTTGAATGGCGAAACACATCCAATTACCCTTAAGAGCAAGCAGTGACCGTCCACAGGTTCCAAAGGTGACCTTAGGGAGCACATGAACAGGGTGGCAACTTGGAGAGGAAGGGGGCTAGTGTGGATATGCAATTGGGATGACAAGGGGAGTAACCCCACTGGGAAAACCTCGGCATGTCAAGACACAAGCAGAAGGACACCAAGGAGATGACCCCGAACCCCAAACTGTCAAAGAAGCATCAGGATGGCTGGCTACAGAGGGAAACAGACTGCCAGAGGAGAAACTCTCACTGGGAAGGGGCAACTCGGCCGGGTCCCCAAATAAGATGGAGGGGCAATCACTAGCGAGGTTCTCCAGCAATGTTGTCAGGAGTTCAGCACCAAGATGACGGAAACATTGCAGTCGTAGCTGAGCCTGATTATGTCGGATCTTGCTCAATCCCTCCAGGAAGTGATGGCCGACATTGCGGAACTGGGGGAAAGGATGGATGCGGCGGGGATGGCCGTCTAGG
The DNA here is from genome assembly GCF_040938575.1 of Ambystoma mexicanum. Taxonomy (NCBI): domain Eukaryota; kingdom Metazoa; phylum Chordata; class Amphibia; order Caudata; family Ambystomatidae; genus Ambystoma; species Ambystoma mexicanum. The sequence goes on from NC_090940.1 coordinate 357,021,755, forward strand.
AATTGCTCGAGGGTGCATGCAAAACAGACACACTGGTGGTGCAACTGGCAAGAGTCCCCCAAAATCTCAAGATACAAAGCAAGGACCTGGATAACTGGCCAAGAGGATCTAACATAAGGATAATAGGACTATCGGAAAAAGTTAAGGAGCAGGATCTGCAAGAAACCATGCAACGTGTATTTGCAGTCGTCCTGGAGCTGGAGAAGGGCGAAGATGTCCCGTTGGATCTGGTCCATTTTGGGGGGCCTCAGAAGAGGGAAGTCAGGTGCAAGGCCAAGAGATGTGGTAGTGTCGATCCAGCGATATGGTCCAAAAGAGGACATATTAGCAAAGGCCACAAAAGCATCCCGATCAAGGTCAAGAGCAATTAAATTCAGCTGTACCAGGATCTGGCTCACTATACACTGGTAAAATGCAGGATGATGGGCACGGTGGTGCAGGCACTGATGAAGGCCCAAGCAAGATACAAGTGGACTTTTCCCTTTGGCCTCCTGTTCACTTGGAAGGGCCGTCAACACTGTGTCACCACATGCGATGAAGGTATGCAACTGTTGAACATAGAGGAGGAAGGGACTGCTCAGCGAGAGCTGAAACTGGCTTGAGAGACAGCCAAGAGAAAGCTTTGGGAAAGGAGGAAGGTCTCAGAGTCCAGAAGCAAAAAAGGTGTCCCCAGTGATCCAGGCTTTGAGGAGCCGGGGTCATTCCCCCCGGAGGGGGAGTGATTCTGACCTGGAGTGGGATTGCCTTCTTCACGCAGCATACCTAGGGGGGGGCAGAGAAGAGAGATACTATCAACCAGGGGAAGAAGTTTAATGGGGGAGGATGCTGGGGGTAGGGAAGGTGGACTGGGTTGGTAGAATCAGTGAATAGTTATTGTTCCCAGTTGATCCACAGAGGGCATCACCAGGTGGCTAGTGAGACTCGACCCCTGTGATTTACAGCATGGTTTGGGGAGGGGAGGGTTGAGTCTGACTGGAGGGACAGGGGAGAGGGTGAGCGGGAGGGATAGGATGGGAGAAGGGAGACAGCAGCAGAGAAGTGAAGCCTGTCGTCATTGGCGAGGTGGGGGAAAGCCATCCATTCCAACTTCCTATGTTGAACATAAGGGGGTTAAACTCCCCATTCAAGCAAAAGAAGGTAGACCACTTCCTAGGCAGAGAAAAACACAAAATAGTGATCCTTCAAGAAACACAAGGTGAGGCTCATGGGCTACACCCACATAGTGGAATGCAATGCTCAGGCATAAAAGGGCAGGGTTTTGATAGCCTTTAAGGAATTGGAAGGGCTATGCAATGAGGCAATAGAAGTGGATAAAGGAGGCAGATACATATTTGTCTGCTTTCAGTAGGGGAGGAGACGATATACGTTGGCTGCTGTTTATGCCCCAAATACGGGGCAGGATGGGTTTTTGCAAGGGGTACTGATGAAATTGGAATGATTTGTGGAGGAGTAGGTGATTGTCTTGGGGGAATTCAACTTAGCGTGGGACCCACGGACTGACAGAAGCTCAGATGCAAGATGGGGTCAAGGGGCTCTGTCAGCAAAATTAAAAGCACAAATGACACACACAGCCCTGGTGTGACACCTGGAGAGAGACCAGGGGAGGGCTAATGGATTCACATTTTCCTCATACGTACACCTGTCCTTTTCAAGGATAGATTTTGTCTGGGTCTCTAATACTCTCTTGGGACAGGTCCAAGGGTTGGAAATGGGGGTTATGGCTGTATCCGATCACAACCTTCTCACGGTTATCATACAACAGGAAAGGCTCAGGTCAGGGCTATGGCAATGTATATTCCCAGATCATCTGCTGAACGACCTGGTGATGCGGGAGGAAATACAGGACAGGATAGGGGATTTCTTTAAACAGAATAAGACAAAAAATGTGCAGGAGCATATAGTGTTGAATGCTTTTAAAGCAACTCTGAGGGGTTAACTTATAGCATGGAAAGCCCAGAGGGACAATCAGTTACGGTGCCATCAGGCATTGCTAAGAAAACCAGCTACGAGGGGTGATGCCAAAAATGGAGGTGAATAAGGGGATGGATCTCAGAAGGGAATTTTGTAGTATCAGAGGGCAGCTGGACCTACTTCAAACCAAGAGAGTAGAGAAATCCCTTCTATATATGCATCAGCATTATTACATCAAGCCAATAAGGCCAACCTTGTGCTGGCAAGGCAGGTTAGGAAGAAGGAGGTCTCCAGGTTAATTCTCTGCATTAACACAAGACAAGGAGCCCACAGCTCCCCCTCAGAAGAAATTATGCGGACCTTCACAGATTTCTATTCGACCTTGCATGCGTCTGACTCCCCAGGGGTGGAAACCCGAGAAGCATATCTCAGTGCAAGACCACAAGTGTCCATTGGAACAGGGGTTAGGGAATTACTGGAAGAGGACATAACCCCGGAGGAAGTGCACCTAGCGATATCTTCACTGCCAGCGAACAAAGCACTGGGGCCGGACAGATTTGTGCAAGGTTTAATAAGATGTTCAAGAAGTCACTGATTCTGGTGCTGGTCTCTCTGTTCTGTGCAGCTGGATGGCACATTGCCCAAACCATGGAGGAAGCTAAAGTAGTGTTTTTCCCTAAACCCAATAAAGATGTAACACAATGTGGTTCTCCTCCCTCGATCAGCTGGATGGGCTTGCCTCGACATGCTGCTAACTTCCACCATCCTGCAGCAGCCCGGTCACAGGTAGAAGGTCGCCATTGCTTCTCTCATCATTGCAATCACCCCACACATCTTTTGGTGCATTTTCAAAGCTTTTCAGAAGAAAAAAATAATAATGTTGCCTGCAAAACATGAAAACGGAGCCTCAATGAAGGACTAATTGATTCCAACTCATTTTGGCCTCATCTTACTTTGGCTACCAAGGCTTAAGTGCTGTTTGCCTGCCATCCTTCTGGACCCTTCCTGCCACCTCGTGGTACTTGCAGGATGGCCACTGTTATTTCTACACTACACTGACACTGGTGCCTGTGTGAGCTTCCACCATCAGCACACAGCTTTAGCCAGCCCCTGACTCAAAGGCCCATGACAAAAGGCCCTGTCTGCTCCCTGACAGCTACCAGGACGCTACATAAAACTGCTGCCACAGCCTGATCCCCTGAGGATGCCACATCACTCAGCCAGGAATATAGACTACCAAGACTCTCTTACCATGGGCTAGTTCCCCCCTTTAGAGGCTCTCTTTCCCCTTCTTGGGTCCTTCACTCCCTTTCTCTACTTGTTATCTCAGTTCTACCTGGAATGGTTTCAAATACGCTTGTTTCTGCACTCACCCCTGATTTATTATTCATATTGTGTTTCTACACCAACTGTGCCTTAGCATTTAACCTTGAAATTCAAATTTGGGGGTGTTTTGCATTTAACCTTGGAATTCAAATGTGGGTGTGTTTTGAATGTAACCTTGAAATTCAAATGTGGGAGTGTTTTGCATTTCACCTTGGAATTCAGATTTGAGTGTGTTTTGCATTTAACCTTGGAATCCAACTTGGGTGTGTTTTGCATTTAACCTTGCAATTCAAATTTAAGTGTGATTTGCTGTTAGCCTTGGAATTCAAATGTTGGAGTGTTTTGCATTTAACCTTGGAATTCAAATTTGGGTGTGTTCTGCTTTAAACCTTGGAATTCAAATTTGGGTGTGTTTTGCATTTATCCTTGAAATTGAAACATGGGTGTGTTTTGCATTTAACCTTGGAATTCAAATTTGGTTGTGTTTTGCTTTTAACCTTGGAATTCAAATGTGGGTGTGTTTTGCATTTAACCTTGTCATTCAAATTTGGGTGTGTTTTGCATTTACCTTGGAATTCAAATGTGGTTTTGTTCTTCATTTAACTTGAAACATCTAATTGGTGTGCTTTGCATCTAACTTTGCCCATTGTTTGCAAGCTGCTAGCCCAGTGGCTGTACTTGCTTACTCCGCCCACTGCCTCCTGTCTCTAGTCACCCATGGCGCTTTCTGTTTCTTCTATCTACTCCAACTACTTCTCCATCAACTATCCTTCCCTTCTCACTAGGTTTGGTAAGAAGAAGTTTAAAAAGGATATCTTGGCCTCCAAACCAGGTCTCCCCATCGCTGACATATTTTCTAGTGCTTCTTCCAGACAGACCCTCAACAACATCCGCTTTGTTGTTCCTTCCCCAGATCGATGGACCCCGCATATGATCTCCATGCTCTGTCCTGTCTCCTCTACCATTAATGGTGGCACTGCCTGCAAAGTCCTCATGGATTCTGTCGACTCCTCCAGAGTCATCATTAATGTCTACCTAAATGGCACTGTCATGGTCCAGGGCCCTCTCGCCAATCTCCTCCTCTTCGATAGGCAGTTCCCTTTCCTCATCAACTTCCTTTCATCTCTGATGTCCCCTCCTCTCCTCTCTTGGCTAACTTGCCCTCTTTTCCCTCCTCCTCTGCCCCACCTCTGGCTCCCTCCACACCTCTGCGGGGCATACCTCGGATATGTATCCCTCTCCAGAAGGTCTTTAAGGCTGGCAACGTTCTTCATCTTGTCACTCTCAACTCTCGCTCCGCCGTCAAACATTTAACGAGACATGGTTCACGGCCAGCTCTGTCACAAGCTTTGACACTCTCTTCCCTGATGGCTACAAGATCCTCTCCATGCCCAGATCCACCCGGCCGGAGGTGGTGTAGCCCTGATCTTTCATGAGTGGGTTCCTGCCTCTCTCATCCCCACTCAGATTTACTCCTCTTTTGAATGCCTTCTCTGCAGGCTCTCTCTCTCCTAGCCACTCTCTTACTGTTGCTACTCTCTGCCGGCCCCCTGGTCAAATCACCTCATTTCTCTCTGAGTGTGCTGACCTCTCCTTTTCCCTCTACCACTCAACTCGCCCTCATTGGTGACCTCAATATCCATCTCAATTCTCCCTGTTCCTCTTCCATACTCTGTCGCGACCTCTGCAATTGCCTCTCCCTTTTCATCCTCCCCTCTGGCCCGACTCACTCTGCAGGACATACACTTGATGTCTTGATCTCCTCTGGCCTCCCCATCTCTACCCCTCTGACCATTCATCTCTCCTGGAGTGATGACTGCCTCCTTTCCTCTCATCTCTCCCCTCTACCCCCAAGTTAAGCCTACCCCAACATTGTCACCTACCTTCTCAGAAATCTGTCCCATGAAACGTGTGTCAGTGGAGGCTTTCATTGCTACCTTCTATCCCCCTCCTCCACCCCTGGCTGACTCACACCCTGACACAGCCCTGTCCCTGCTCTTCTCTTCTATTTCTGATACTCTTGATGCTCTTGCCCCTGTCATGAGGATCCGTTTGAAGTCCAAAGCCAAGTGCAATTCCAGGTATGACTCCAACCTAGCTACACTTAAACGTAAGTGAAGGGTGGGTGAGCGGAAATCGAGGGCTTCTTGTTCATCCTCTGACAAACTGGCCTGTCGCCTGCTCCAAAGGCAATACCGACTTTCTGTCCTCACCAAGAAGAGAGTCCACATTCAAGCCTGTGTCTCTCCGGCATCTAACATCTCAGCCAAACTCTTTAAAATCTGCAGCGAGCTGGCCAACCCTGCTGCAGTCTCTATCACTCTGTCACGCTCACCTGATTCCCACGGAGGCGCAGGTCTGGCTTCGAGTGCTGATGCTTCTTCTATGGTGAAGCTCAGGACTCTGAAGATGGACTCACTGGCTCGCAGGAATATTCCCCTGTGCGTGAAAAGGGAGTATTACCTACTGACGTAATAAAGCTCAAGCCTCCCACTCCCTTAAAACCCTCCACGATACCCTTCCTCGATTCCCCGTGAAGTTTCACCTTAGGGTCTGGAAGGATGAGTTCTCCATCCTGCTTCTGATGCAGGGGCGCGTTGAAACCCAGTTACTTCACTCGATTGAGGTTTGATGGGAGTTCACATAAGCTTGACTATTCAGGTAAGGCGCTGTAAGAGTTCTGTAGCAAGTTCAAAAGTTCAAGCTTAATAATAATGTTCATTGTCTTTTTGCAGCAAGTGCTAACGCTTATGTCTTTTTCCCCTTAGGGGCCGGGGTTCGGAATGCCGGAGATATGGCGCCGACCCGAAGTGAAACGTGCAGTTCCAGTAAATAACAGGTAAGTTCTGGATGAGCGTTTGGGTAATGTCTTTGCATTCGCTCATTCAATGTCTTTGTCTTTTTTCCCCATAGGGGCCGAGGTCCGGAATGCCAGGAAGCGGCAGGACCCGAAATGAAATGGGAATGACCCAACAGGTAAGTCTTAGAAGGAAACTGAGCTTTTCCTATTCCCTTCCTTCTCTCACCTTGTGTTCTTGTCTTTTTCTCTCTAGGCTCTGGGAAGTGGCTGCGGATCCGGATGATCGCTGCTGAAGATGGAGGTGCCCAGGAAAGGTGAGTGAAATGCAGCGCTGCAGCGATTGAAGCAAAATGCATTTAAAATTATGTCTTCCCTTTCAGGATCGTCGGTGTGAAGTCTCCGTGATGCAGCTTTAGCAGGTAAGGTCTTCTTTCTTTCCAATTCTCTCTTAGCAGGTGACCCAGGATGCTGACATGCGTGGCTGAAGTCCAGATGCAGGAGCTGACACGGTGAGCGTCCAGCTGCGAGGAGCAGAACAACGCGAAGCGTGAGTTGCTGATCGGGCGTGGTTTAAATAGCTTTGGAAGAAGTTCCAGGTATGTATCCTTCCACCGATCAGGTATGTATCCTTCCCCGACCACACCCAGGGGAAAGTAGTTCCACAGGTAAAGTAGTTCCATTCAGGCCTCAAGAGGGCCTGGATGTAGCAGCATGGTCTGCATCAGGTAAGTGCACCTTAAAACACTTGAACACATGTCTAGCTTTATGAGCCTGGCGCCTAAGGTGACAGGACAGGGGTCCAACATGAGCCTGGCGCCTATGGCGCCAGGACTATGTCCAAAGGGCCCCAGCTTGGGCCCGCTGGCACTTCCCTGGGGGAAATGATGCCTGCCTCTGGGGTTGCTGGGTCGGACCTGGCTCCTTGGAGGTAGGCATCATGACAGTACCCCCCCTCAAGGCCCCTCCCAAGGTTGTTCCCTCCGGGGGTTTTGGCTTGTTCGGAAATCTCTGGTGGAACCTTTTTATTAATCGAGGTGTGTGAACATGGTTACTAGGCTCCCACGATCTCTCCTGAGGTCCATATCCCTTCCAGTCAACAAGATAGAAGAGTTTGGACTTTAACACCTTGGAGTCTAAAATGTCTTTAACTTCGAATTCTAATTCCCCTTCAATTTGAACTGGGTCTGGAGGCTTGGACAGTCGGGTCCCTGGTTGTACTGGCTTCAAAAGTGATGCATGAAAAACTGGATGAATACGCATGTTAGACGGTAAACCCAGTTTAAAGGCCACGGGATTGATTATAGCCTTGATGGGATAAGGTCCTATGAATCTGGGATTGAAGGTTCGCGGGCCCTTGAGGGGTAAATGTTTCGTTGCTAGCCATACCTGATCTCCTACTTGGTAAGGAGGAGTTTTACTTCGGTGCAAATCAGCGTTTTCTTTATACTTTTTCTTGGCTTGCTGTAAATGAGTTGCAGCTTCTTTGAAGGCTCGGGTTATTGTGGAATGCAGATGATTTACTGCAGGCATTTCCAGGGTCAGAGGTGGATCTAGATCAGAGGTCCGAGGATGATGACCATACAAAGTATAAAAAGGAGTTTGTCCGGTTCCAGAATGCACTGAATTGTTGTATGTATATTCTGCGATCCAAAGGATGTCTTTCCAATTTAACTCGGATTGGTGTAACATGCACCGAAGATATTGCTCGAGAGTCTGATTGGTTCTCTCGGTTTGTCCGTCGGTCTGGGGGTGGTGGCTGGTGGATAGCCACACATCTATTTGTGCTAGTTGGCAACACTTCTTCCAAAAATGGGAGATAAATTGACTTCCACTATCCGAGACTAATACGGAAGGGAAACCATGTATGCGAACTATATTCTCCAGAAATTCCTTGGCCAAGGTGGAAGCTGAAGGCAAACCTTTTAAAGGGATAAAGTGGGCCATTTTGGAGAATAGATCCACAATTACAAGGATAGTGTTGTAACCAGCACAAGGAGGCAGGTCAGTTATAAAGTCCATTGACAAGGTGTGCCATGGTGCCGGTGGAATATCCAAGGGTTGAAGTAGGCCGGCTGGCCGTTTCTTTTGACCCTTGTTTTGGGTGCAAATTCCGCAAGACAATACAAAAGACTTTATGGGGCCGATTCATGGAACAAACGTGCGCCGAAAATCTACGCGCAAGCAGGCGTAAGCAGGCGCAAGCAGGCGCAAGCGGAAAAAAGAGGATTCATGGAAGTCCCTGCGCGTGTCTTCCTCGGGATGTGCACACGTCACTGCAACATCCCGAAAGACGTGCGCGACGCGCACAGTGAAAGCGCACAACCTCTGCGCATACACTAGAAAGTGGGCGGAACGCGGGGCGTAACGCGCGGAATGGGGAACAACTTGCGAAAACAAGGGCGTAACTGGGGATGTACTGCAGGGAAGCAGAGGGAACGCCCACACGCACCCGAACCACACGTATTCATGGAACCGAATAGGCCAAAGCCACGCACAGCGAAAGACACGCAGAAGCCGATACACGTCCGCCACACGAAGGCAGGCGGTAGCGTCCCTGCGCATTACAAAAGTGGCAACATACAGCAATTGTGCGAGCGGGGCACGTGTATTTCGGGGTTGCGCGGGAAGTCACACACGCGATTGAGCGGGGTACGTGTATTCCGGGGGTTCGCGGGAAGTCACACACGCGACCTGGCCTGGGGGAGCGGGCTACGTGTATTACAGGGGTTCGCGTGAACTTTTTCACGCGATCGGGCCTGGGGGAGCGGGCTACGTGTATTACAGGGGTTCGCGTGAACTTTTTCACGCGATCGGGCCTGGGGGAGCGTGCTACGTGTATTTCAGGGGTGCGCGGGAAGTTCCACACGCGAATAGCCTGGGCGCGTGTATTTCAGGGGTGCGCGGGAAGTTTTACACGCGAATAGCCTGGGCGCGTGTATTTCAGGGGTGCACGGGAAGTTTTACACGCGATTTCAGCAGGGTACGTGTATTTCAGGGGTGCGCGGGAATTTTTCTGACGCGATCGGGCCTGGGGGAGCGGGGTACCACTCACCGTCTGCCTTGCGTGTAGTAGAACGTGTAGCCAACACCCGCTGTGAAGTAGTAGCGTGTGAACCCCAACGGATGGAAAACACACGCACCGCACGAAAAGCACGTACAGAACATAAAGGCACGCGGGATCTCCAAGCCCTGCCAGGGCAACGCCCGTGCGCAAAACGTCACAGACGCGCTTACGCTGTAAGGGCCTTTGGTCCAATGAAATCGCGTACGCGTGCTGACGCGCTTACGCGCTAAGGGCCTTTCCTCGAATTACACGCTGACGTGCAGATTTTTCACGTGCCAAATCACTCCGTATCAAGCTGGCCACGCGAAAACACACGGAAGACCACGCTCCTGCCCAGAAGGCCGAATTACTGCCCCCCAGTGCCCCGAGCAGCCTCCCACGTGCCATCTGCTGCTGCCTGCCTGCCTGCCTGCCTGCTGCCACCGTGCTCTGCCATTTGGTGCCTGCACATCAGCCATCTGCAGGGGTCCAGTTGCTGTGTCCACCCCTGCTGGAACAGTAGACTCCCGACTGGGATACCATCGCTCCACAGCCCAGCCCCAGGACCCAGTTGCCCACCCACGCCTGCCTCGGGGGTCGCCATGTCGGGGCAAGCACCATCTGAGACCAGTGGCGACCCCCAGCCAGAGAGGCAGAGGGCAACCAGCTTCAGTGAGAAGGAAGTTGGTGTCCTGGTGGAGCATGTCCTGGGGCATTATGATGCCCTCTTCGGAAGACCACGCGCCAACAAGGAAGGACGGGAGAGGATCTGGGACGATGTAGTGGTTGCCATCAACGCGGAGGGGGTGGCAACCCGCGACATCAAGCACATCAAGAAGCGCTGGGAGGACTTGAGGTCCAGGACCCTCAATAAGGCCCGGCGCCTCGCGGAGGGGGGCCGGGCACGCCTGAGTGACATCCAGATGAGGGTCCTGGAACGCGTAGACCCAGCGCTCCACGCCCAGATCCTTCGGAGGCAGACCCATCTGGAGTTGGCCGGTAAGTGGCCAAGCATTGCTGTGTGAGACAGGGCATGTTGCAGTGTGCTGGTTGTCTGATACCTGCCTGTATGTGTGACATAGGCCATGTACGTATGTGTGTGTGCAGGGACATCATGGTCAGGCATGTGAGTACAGTGATGTGTGAACCACATGGTTGGTGCATGTGTTCTATTGCAACATGGGGGGCTCTGTGCGGAATGGACACATGGAAGCATGGCAGTCTCTGTTCCTGGACATGGGTGGGGGTGAGGAATGGGTGCTGGTCCCATGTACACGTATGGTGTCCATGTGTGTGTGTCTGACCTGCGTGTCTGTGACTTGTAAATGCCATGGATGCATGACACATGTCTGTGACAATGTTCAGATTCACTGATGCAGCCTTGTCATCCTTGTATGCACTGCGTCTGTGGTGTACGAGGCCAGATGGATGGAACTACGGTGAGGTGTGTGCATGTGATGGCAAGACCCATGATGCATGTGAGTTTAAAACCAACATTGTATGAATCATGAGTCCCTTGGTCATGTATGCCAATGTCCATGGCATGCGCCATGCCTGTTACTGTATGTGTTTTGCCTGCACTGACCCATGTGTTGTGGAGGGACATGATGGAAGTGATGTATGACAGTGCCACTCATCTGCTGTTGCTTCCTGTCTAGGGACCATTGTACAGTACCCTGATGCTTGTGTGCTATGTCTCCCTCTACACAGTGGCAAGTGAAGAAGAGGGCGGAGAAGGCGCTGTGGAGCAGAGCGGCGGGGATGCCGCCACGGCTGCAGAGGAAGGGGTGGGTGAGCCCCCACAGGGGCTTGCACCGGCGGAAGACGGCGTGGAGACATCCAGGTTGGTGGTTTCCACAGAGGGGGAGGAGGCCGCTACTGAGCCACACATGGGGCCTGGTGGGGGCATCCCCGCTGGTGCAAGTGGTGCAGTCCAGGGCCAGGGGCAGGAGGCAGCACAGGTCGCCGTGGAGGTGCCTGTGCATGTCACTGTCCCTGACACTGTGACTGCACCACCATGCACCAGCAGGGATGCCCCATCCCAGGCCCGTCCGCAGGTAGGGGAGATGTCCATGTCATCTGACACTCCTCTACCTGCGGACGAGGGGACCCCTGGCCGTGTGGAGAGGGTCCTGATTGGTGTCGCGTTGCGCACGGCTGGCATTCGTGATGAGGTGCATGCTTCCCGGGAGGAGCATGCACATCATCACGAAGAGCACCGTGCGTACGTGAACCATTTGGGAGCCGCCATGGTCGGGGGTTTCCTACATGTGTGTGGCCTTCTGGCGACCCTCTCCTCCTCTGTGGAGGTTATGCGCCAGTCGTGCTCCATGCCGTCTTCCGGCCCAGATGCCACCAGGGCCCCCTGTGGACCTGCCCCGACCAACGCAGCCAGTTCGGTGGGGACCCCATCCCTGCCACAGTGGGGAGTCGAAGGTCCAGCAGGGGTGGACACACCAGCAACTGTCTCCCTGCAGATGGAGGATGTGCCGGCATCATCTGGCAGGGCACGTGCACGACGGCATCGGTGGATTCCATCAGCCTGGATGCCGTCGTGCTGGCAGAGGCAGTGGCGTCGGAGGCAGCAGCAGGCTCGACGTGGGAGGCATCATGGATCGGGGCCATCAAGATCAGAGGGGCAGGTATCGGCCGGAGGGCAGGAGAACCCTGGGATGGCAGTGTCTTCCGTGTGGGAGCAGTTGGTCCAGCGGATAGGTGCGGAGCGGCAGCGGGCGGAAGAGGAGCGGCTCACCATGGTCAGGGCGGAGTTCTCCATGCGTCGGGCGTTGAGGCGGGCTGAGTGCCTCGAGGAAGCTCGCAGGGAGTTTGAGGTGGACACGGGGTTGTCCCTGCGAGACCTCGGGGCCAGGACAGAGTCCCGCCTCCGGGACATCGACATGGAGTTCGATGATGCCCTGGCCGGCAACATCACAGAGTGAGCCGCAGGACTTGCCCGCTGCCATTGTATATAGTTCTTTAGTTAGTTAGTGTTAGGTTTCCTTTATTTTTTAAGTTTTTTTTGGACCGCTCGGACAATGGCCACTTTTCTGTATATATTTTTTTTATTAGTTAGTAGTAGTAGGTTTCATTTATGGTGTTGGGCTCATGGACCCTGGGATATTCTTGTACATAGTTTGATGTTTGGAAAACATTTGTTGGATTTATATTTGTGTTCACCATGAGGCAATGGTTTTTCCTTATTTTTTCCCCCCATTATTTTGCTTTGGACTACATTAGTTTTTGGATTCCTTTGTTTTTTGATTTTTTCTATTAGTTCTCGGACATGGACCATTTGTTTTGTCATCCCCATTGTTGTGTGTTTTATTTCTTTACTTCATTTTCATCTTTAATACATATATTTATTACTTACATTTGTGGTATTTTCTCATTGGTTTCATGCATGTCATGATATGGGTTTTGACATTGACTTGCACCCATTGTGTATGTGTGTGTGACGGACATGTGTTCATTTACATACTTGCCATTGGGGTTGTATCATGTAATTGCATCTACTATGTGGGTGGATGCAATCCTTGGCTGGGTGTTTGTGCTGGGTATGCTGCCCATTACTGCCATGATTGCGTTTCTTCAGGACCTGGGGGCAGGGGGACATGAGTGGGGGCCTGCTGGGGGGTGGGGGTGCAAGGGGACATGGTTGGGGGCCTGCTGGCAGGTGCCCCACAGTGCTGGGGGCTGGGGGTGCAGGGGGACATGAGTGGGGGCCTGCTGGGGGGTGGGGGTGCAGGGGGACATGGTTGGGGGCCTGCTGGCAGGTGCCCCACAGTGCTGGGGGGTGGGGGTGCAAGGGGACATGAGTGGGACATGGTTGAGGGCCTGCTGGCAGGTGCCCCACGGTGCTGGGGGGTGGGGGTGCAAGGGGACATGAGTGGGACATGGTTGGGGGCTGCTGGCAGGTGCCCCACGGTGCTGGGGGGTGGGGGTGCAAGGGGACATGAGTGGGACATGGTTGGGGGCCTGCTGGCAGGTGCCCCACAGTGCTGGGGGGTGGAGGTGCAGGGGGACATGAGTGGGGGCCTGCTGGGGGGTGGGGGTGCAAGGGGACATGGTTGGGGGCCTGCTGGCAGGTGCCCCACAGTGCTGGGGGGTGGGGGTGCAGGGGGACATGGTTGGGGGCCAGCTAGCAGGTGCCCCACAGTGCTGGGGGTGGGGGTGCATGAGTGGGGGCCTGCTGGGGGCAGGGGGTGCAAGGGGACATGGTTGGGGGCCTGCTGGCAGGTGCCCCACAGTGCTGGGGGTTGGGGGTGCAGGGGGACATGGTTGGGGCCTGCTGGCAGGTGCCCCACAGTGCTGGGGGGTGGGGGTGCAAGGGGACATGAGTGGGACATGGTTGGGGGCCTGCTGGCAGGTGCCCCACGGTGCTGGGGGGTGGGGGTGCAAGGGGACATGTGGCTTGGCTGGGGGGCATGCCCATGGTGGATGGGCTGCCTGCGGGACATGACCAGGGGTGCAGGGTAGTCCCCTGTGGTGTGGGCTGCCTGCAGAGGTCGTGGAGGGGGTAGAGGGGAGACCTGGGAGGACCCACACTGGCAATTCACCTCTTCAACTTCCCGCACACCCACGTAATACACTGCCCCACTCGCACAGGCCCAATCGCGTGTAGGATTTCTCGCGCACCCCTGAAATCCACGTACCCAGCCCAATCGCGTGTAGAATTTCTCGTGCACCCCTGAAATCCACGTACCCAGCCAAATCGCGTGTAGAATTTCTCGCGCACCCCTGAAATCCACGTACCCAGCCCAATCGCGTGTAGAATTTCTCGCGCACCCCTGAAATCCACGTACCCAGCCCAATCGCGTGTAGAATTTCTCGCGCACCCCTGAAATCCACGTACCCAGCCCAATCGCGTGTAGATTTTCTCGCGCACCCCTGTAATACACGTACCCAGGCCAATCGCGTGTAGAATTTCTCGCGCACCCCTGAAATCCACGTACCCAGCCCAATCGCGTGTAGATTTTCTCGCGCACCCCTGTAATACACGTACCCAGGCCAATCGCGTGTAGAATTTCTTGCGCACCCCTGTAATACACGTACCCAGGCCTATCGCGTGTGGGAACACCCGCACACCCCTGAAATACACGCTCCCCGCTCTGCGTTTGCTGCTGCCCTTTGCGCTGGATTGGGGATTTTGATGGCTTTTCCCTGCGCGAGGGGCGTTCTTGGGGGTGTAACTGACGCTGCTGCAGGGTCCCTGCACCACTCTGCGCCACGGCTGGTAGTGGATGTTGGAATCGATGAATGCGCTGTGCGCCTGAATGTGTTTCGGCGCACGCGGCTGGCGCAGACTACCGCGCGCGCACACTGTGCGCCAGCCGCGTGCGCCACTTGTGCGCCGAATTCTATGAATTGGCCCCTATGTCTTTTCTCCAAGAAGGCCACCAGAAGTGGCGTTTGATTTTTTCCTCCGTTTTAGCGATACCAGGGTGTCCTTCCATTAATGATTCATGATGATGGGCAATAACAAGTTCTTGCAATTCTTTACTAGGCAGAAACAACCGCTCCTGGAAGTAGGGTAAGTCATCCTTAACGGTGTAATGAGGACCCTTTTGACTCCATTCCAGTAAGGCTGAAGAGTCTAGAAGTTGTTTTACTTGCGTTTGGATGTCCTCAATAGTTTGCAATGAAGTTAGGCCTAAGATTCTTTGTTCAGGTATGATTGGCACAGGTTCTAAACTCGAATTGGGTTCTTCCATGCCAATCCGGCATAAGGCGTCCGCTTTACCATTCTTGCAGCCAGGGCGATAGATAATTACAAAATCAAATTCCGCAAGAATAGAGACTCTTCACGACTCTTCACGACAACTCCGATGGGCTCATCGGAGTTGTCGTGAAGATTGAGCCTTGGCCGTCTTTAAATACTGTAGATTTCTGTGGTCCGTAATTACGGTGATGGTGTGTCTTGCCCCGAGAAGGTAGTGACGCCAAGCCTTGAAAGCAGATTTAATAGCCAGTAACTCTTTGTCGGTAATTGCGTAGTTGATTTCAGGAGGAGAACATTTCCTGGACCAAAAGGCCACAGGGTGTAGTTGGGTAGTTTCTGGGTCTCTTTGCGACAGGACAGCTCCCATGGCCGAACTGGATGCGTTGGTTTCCACAATGTAAGGGAGATCTGGGTGCGGGTGCTTCAATATAGGTGCAGAGGTGAATTTGGTTTTCAGGTCCTGAAAGGCTTGTTCGGCCTCAAGAGTCCATTCAAAGCGTTTGTTCTTCTTTAGGAGAGCTGTGATGGGTTGGACTGTTCGGGAAAATTCCGGGATGAATCTTCGATAGAAAATGGCGAAGCCGAGCATGCTCTGAACTCCCTTCACCGAGCTAGGAGATGGCCATTTGAGGATGGCGTCCACCTTTCGCGAGTCCATTCGGACTCCTTGAGGTGTCAGGATAAATCTGAGAAACTCCACTTCTGTGGTATGAAAAACACATTTTTCGAGCTTTGCAAATAGTCTGTGCTGGCGCAATTTCTCAAGAACTGCCCTAACATGTTTTCTATGATCGGATTCTGAAGAGGAGTACACCAGGATGTTGTCAATATAAACAATGACACAGACGTCGATAAGTTCCCGAAGAACATCATTCATAAAGTACTGAAAGGCGGCAGGTGCATTGCACAAACCGAAGGGCATCACCTGATATTCGAAGAGCCCAAATTTGGTGCGGAATGCAGTCTTCCATTCGTCGCCTTCTTTTATACGCACCAGGTGATAAGCTCCTCAGAGATCTAACTTGGTGTACACACAAGCGTCTTTCATGTGGTCGATAAGCTCAGGGATCAGGGGCAGAGGATAACGATTCTTAATCGTTATTTGATTTAGGGCGCGATAGTCTATACATGTTCTAAGGTCGCCCTCTTTTTTCGGCACGAAGAACAGAGCTGATTAGACAGGAGACTTGGACGGGCGAATAAAACCATTGGCTAGGTACTGATCTAAATACTGACGCAAATGTAGGTTCTCAGGTTCCGTAAGAGCATAAATCCTACTACAAGGTAGTTGAGCATTGGGTACCAGATCGATTTGGCAATCATAAGACCGATGGGGAGGTAACGTGTTAGCCTGTTCCTTCTGAAAAACGTCTTGGAATTCTTGGTATTCTGACGGTAGCTGTACAGGGGTGGAAGTTGCTGAGGCTAGACCCATAACTGGATTTCTTGGGTAACAAGTTGGTTCACAATCAGGAAAACTTATCTTCTTTGCTCGCCAGTCAATTCTGGGATTATGTGTTTCTAACCAAGGAATTCCAAGAATTACTTGAAATTGTGGGGCCTTGATCACATCAAACACGATTGCTTCCCGATGTCCATCCTGACCCACCAGTGTCATTTCAACAGTGGAATGCGTTACAGGCCCTGAGGCTATTTCGGTTCCATCAACTGTAGTAATGACATCTTGGGTTACTTTCGGGCGGAGAGGGAGCTTAATCCTGGAAGCCAATTCACGGTCTATGTAATTTCCAATAGCTCCACTGTCGATGTATACTTTTATAGCATGCAACAGCTGAGGCTGTTTTGGATCCACGAGCACCATTGGCATGACAAAATGCGAGGTCAAAGAGTTTGTTTTCAAGCTCGGCAAGCGGACCCCTACGCTTGTCGGGCTAGGTCGTTTCCCGAATCAGGTGTCAATAAATCGTTATCAGTGGCTCCAACCACCTTCTTAGGTGGTTTAACCGGACAATTTCGAAGAAAGTGACCGGAAGTCCCGCAATACAGGCAAAGTTGCATTTGCCGCCTTCTCTCTCGTTCCTTCTGTGTTAATGGTCCTTTAACACCGCCGATTTGCATAGGTTCAGCTACGTCGGTACTCTTGGAGTTAGCGTGGGTTTTGATCGGTACTCGGGTTTCGTACTTGAACCGATCTGCTTTTCTATTTTGAAGTCTGTGATCAAGTTGAACCACCAAGTCTATGTAGTCTGCGCAGACCTGGGGTGGATCTACTATCTGAGCTAGAACATCCTTAAGCTCTCCGCGCAGGCCTCGATGAAACAATGTGATCCTTTTGTTTTCTGGCCATCCAGTTTCCACAACCAGTCTATTAAAGGTGGCAACGTAGGACAGAAGATCCTGATTACCTTGTAGTAAGGATAGCAGTTCGTTATCAAGGCCCTGTCCTTGAGAGTGTCGAGCAAACAATCTTTCCATGCCGGCCTGGAAACCCTGAAAATTCTGGAGAATGGGATCATCCTGATTTACCAATGGAATAGACCAATCGGCAGCACTGCCACTGAGGTAAGATAGTATAAAGGCTACCTTGGTCTGGTCGTTAGGGAAGGCCCCGGGTCTGCATAGAAAGTGTAAACGACATTGGTTCATAAAGACGGCATATTTCTTGGGATCCCCCGCAAAACGTTCAGGCGGGGCCAAAGGCATGTGTCCAGGTAAATTGATTTGTACCGGGTTATTCAAACCCATTGATGTGGAAGTATCTCTGGAATTAGGTAAAGGAGTGTGCCCTGCCTGGGCCTGCAATAACCTTTTGGCCAGGTCATCTGTTCTTTCCTTGGATAGGATCAGTTCTCTTTTGAGAGTGTTAGTCTCCTGGCGGGCTGAGTGCACTTCTGTCCGTAATTCTCCCAAAAGCTGGGCCAGCTGATCTGTCTCGGAAGTCTCCATAGCGCCCGGGTGGGAAATTGTGGGTAGGCTTCGCGTTCTGTCACGCTCACCTGATTCCCACGGAGGCGCAGGTCTGGCTTCGAGTGCTGATGCTTCTTCTATGGTGGAGCGCAGGACTCTGAAGATGGACTCACTGGCTCGCAGGAATATTCCCCTGTGCGTGAAAAGGGAGTATTACCTACTGACGGAATAAAGCTCAAGCCTCCCACTCCCTTCCAACCCTCCACGATACCCTTCCTCGATTCCCCGTGAAGTTTCACCTTAGGGTCTGGAAGGATGAGTTCTCCATCCTGCTTCTGATGCAGGGGTGCGTTGAAACCCAGTTACTTCACTCGATTGAGGTTTGATGGGAGTTCACATAAGCTTGACTATTCAGGTAAGGCGCTTCAAGAGTTCTGTAGCAAGTTCAAAAGTTCAAGCTTAATAATAATGTTCATTGTCTTTTTGCAGCAAGTGCTAACGCTTATGTCTTTTTCCCCTTAGGGGCCGGGGTTCGGAATGCCGGAGATATGGCGCCGACCCGAAGTGAAACGTGCAGTTCCAGTAAATGACAGGTAAGTTCTGGATGAGCGTTTGGGTAATGTCTTTGCATTCGCTCATTCAATGTCTTTGTCTTTTTTCCCCATAGGGGCCGAGGTCCGGAATGCCAGGAAGCGGCAGGACCCAAAATGAAATGGGAATGACCCAACAGGTAAGTCTTAGAAGGAAACTGAGCTTTTCCTATTCCCTTCCTTCTCTCACCTTGTGTTCTTGTCTTTTTCTCTCTAGACTCTGGGAAGTGGCTGCGGATCCGGATGATCGCTGCTGAAGATGGAGGTGCCCAGGAAAGGGGAGTGAAATGCAGCGCTGCAGCGATCGAAGCAAAATGCATTTAAAATGATGTCTTCCCTTTCAGGATCGTCGGTGTGAAGTCTCCGTGATGCAGCTTTAGCAGGTAAGGTCTTCTTTCTTTCCAATTCTCTCTTAGCAGGTGACCCAGGATGCTGACAGGCGTGGCTGAAGTCCAGATGCAGGAGCTGACACGGTGAGCGTCCAGCTGCGAGGAGCAGAACAACGCGAAGCGTGATTTGCTGATCGGGCGTGGTTTAAATAGCTTTGGAAGAAGTTCCAGGTATGTATCCTTCCACCGATCAGGTATGTATCCTTCCCCGACCACACCCAGGGGAAAGTAGTTCTACAGGTAAAGTAGTTCCATTCAGGCCTCAAGAGGGCCTGGATGTAGCAGCATGGTCTGCATCAGGTAAGTGCACCTTAAAACACTTGAACACATGTCTAGCTTTATGAGCCTGGCGCCTAAGGCGCCAGGACAGGGGTCCAACATGAGCCTGGCGCCTAAGGCGCCAGGACTGTGTCCAAAGGGCCCCAGCTTGGGCCCGCTGGCACTTCCCTGGGGGAAATGATGCCTGCCTCTGGGGTTGCTGGGTCGGACCTGGCTCCTTGGAGGTAGGCATCATGACAGTACCCTCCCTCAAGGCCCCTCCCAAGGTTGTTCCCTCCGGGGGTTTTGGCTTGTTCGGAAATCTCCGGTGGAACCTTTTTATTAATCGAGGTGCGTGAACATGGTTACTAGGCTCCCACGATCTCTCCTGAGGTCCATATCCCTTCCAGTCAACAAGATAGAAGAGTTTGGACTTTAACACCTTGGAGTCTAAAATGTCTTTAACTTCGAATTCTAATTCCCCTTCAATTTGAACTGGGTCTGGAGGCTTGGACAGTCGGGTCCCTGGTTGTACTGGCTTCAAAAGTGATGCATGAAAAACTGGATGAATACGCATGTTAGACGGTAAACCCAGTTTAAAGGCCACGGGATTGATTATAGCCTTGATAGGATAAGGTCCTATGAATCTGGGATTGAAGGTTCGCGGGCCCTTGAGAGGTAAATGTTTCGTTGCTAGCCATACCTGATCTCCTACTTGGTAAGGAGGAGTTTTACTTCGGTGCAAATCAGCGTTTTCTTTATACTTTTTCTTGGCTTGCTGTAAATGAGTTGCAGCTTCTTTGAAGGCTCGGGTTATTGTGGAATGCAGATGATTTACTGCAGGCATTTCCAGGGTCAGAGGTGGATCTAGATCAGAGGTCCGAGGATGATGACCATACAAAGTATAAAAAGGAGTTTGTCCGGTTCCAGAATGCACTGAATTGTTGTATGTATATTCTGCGATCCAAAGGATGTCTTTCCAATTTAACTCGGATTGGTGTAACATGCACCGAAGATATTGCTCGAGAGTCTGATTGGTTCTCTCGGTTTGTCCGTCGGTCTGGGGGTGGTGGCTGGTGGATAGCCGCACATCTATTTGTGCTAGTTGGCAACACTTCTTCCAAAAATGGGAGATAAATTGACTTCCACGATCCGAGACTAATACGGAAGGGAAACCATGTATGCGAACTATATTCTCCAGAAATTCCTTGGCCAAGGTGGAAGCTGAAGGCAAACCTTTTAAAGGGATAAAGTGGGCCATTTTGGAGAATAGATCCACAATTACAAGGATAGTGTTGTAACCAGCACAAGGAGGCAGGTCAGTTATAAAGTCCATTGACAAGGTGTGCCATGGTGCCGGTGGAATATCCAAGGGTTGAAGTAGGCCGGCTGGCCTTTTCTTTTGACCCTTGTTTTGGGCGCAAATTCCGCAAGACAATACAAAAGACTTTATGTCTTTTCTCCAAGAAGGCCACCAGAAGTGGCGTTTGATTTTTTCCTCCGTTTTAGCGATACCAGGGTGTCCTTCCATTAATGATTCATTATGATGGGCAATAACAAGTTCTTGCAATTCTTTACTAGGCAGAAACAACCGCTCCTGGAAGTAGGGTAAGTCATCCTTAACGGTGTAATGAGGACCCTTTTGACTCCATTCCAGTAAGGCTGAAGAGTCTAGAAGTTGTTTTACTTGCGTTTGGATGTCCTCAATAGTTTGCAATGAAGTTAGGCCTAAGATTCTTTGTTCAGGTATGATTGGCACAGGTTCTAAACTCGAATTGGGTTCTTCCATGCCAATCCGGCATAAGGCGTCCGCTTTACCATTCTTGCAGCCAGGGCGATAGATAATTACAAAATCAAATTCCGCAAAGAATAGAGCCCATCGGAGTTGTCGTGAAGATTGAGCATTGGCCGTCTTTAAATACTGTAGATTTCTGAGGTCCGTAATTACGGTGATGGTGTGTCTTGCCCCGAGAAGGTAGTGACGCCAAGCCTTGAAAGCAGATTTAATAGCCAGTAACTCTTTGTCGGTAATTGCGTAGTTGATTTCAGGAGGAGAACATTTCCTGGACCAAAAGGCCACAGGGTGTAGTTGGTTAGTTTCTGGGTCTCTTTGCGACAGGACAGCTCCCATGGCCGAACTGGATGCGTTGGTTTCCACAATGTAAGGGAGATCTGGGTGCGGGTGCTTCAATATAGGTGCAGAGGTGAATTTGGTTTTCAGGTCCTGAAAGGCTTGTTCGGCCTCAAGAGTCCATTCAAAGCGTTTGTTCTTCTTTAGGAGAGCTGTGATGGGTTGGACTGTTCGGGAAAATTCCGGGATGATCTTCGATAGAAATTGGCGAAGCCGAGCATGCTCTGAACTCCCTTCACCGAGCTAGGAGATGGCCATTTGAGGATGGCGTCCACCTTTCGCGAGTCCATTCGGACTCCTTGAGGTGTCAGGATGAATCTGAGAAACTCCACTTCTGTGGTATGAAAAACACATTTTTCGAGCTTTGCAAATAGTCTGTGCTGGCGCAATTTCTCAAGAACTGCCCTAACATGTTTTCTGTGATCGGATTCTGAAGAGGAGTACACCAGGATGTTGTCAATATAAACAATGACACAGACGTCGATAAGTTCCCGAAGAACATCATTCATAAAGTATTGAAAGGCGAAGGGCATCACCTGATATTCGAAGAGCCCAAATTTGGTGCGGAATGCAGTCTTCCATTCTTCGCCTTCTTTTATATGCACCAGGTGATAAGCTCCTCAGAGATCTAACTTGGTGTACACACAAGCGTCTTTCACCTGGTCGATAAGCTCAGGGATCAGGGGCAGAGGATAACGATTCTTAATCGTTATTTGATTTAGGGCGCGATAGTCTATACATGTTCTAAGGTCGCCCTCTTTTTTCGGCACAAAGAACAGAGCTGAGGAGACAGGAGACTTGGACGGGCGAATAAAACCATTGGCTAGGTACTGATCTAAATACTGACGCAAATGTAGGTTCTCAGGTTACGTAAGAGCATAAATCCTACTACAAGGTAGTTGAGCATTGGGTACCAGATCGATTTGGCAATCATAAGACCGATGGGGAGGTAACGTGTTAGCCTGTTCTTTCTGAAAAACGTCTTGGAATTCTTGGTATTCTGACGGTAGCTGTACAGGGGTGGAAGTTGCTGAGGCTAGACCCATAACTGGATTTCTTGGGTAACACGTTGGTTCACAATCAGGAAAACTTATCTTCTTTGCTCGCCAGTCAATTCTGGGATTATGTGTTTCTAACCAAGGAATTCCAAGAATTACTTGAAATTGTGGGGCCTTGATCACATCAAACACGATTGCTTCCCGATGTCCATCCTGACCCACCAGTGTCATTTCAACAGTGGAATGCGTTACAGGCCCTGAGGCTATTTCGGTTCCATCAACTGTAGTAATGACATCTTGGGTTACTTTCGGGTGGAGAGGGAGCTTAATCCTGGAAGCCAATTCACGGTCTATGTAATTTCCAATAGCTCCACTGTCGATGTATGCTTTTATAGCATGCAACAGCTGAGGCTGTTTTGGGTCCACGAGCACCATTGGCATGACAAAATGCGAGGTCAAAGAGTTTGTTTTCAAGCTCGGCAAACGGACCCCTATGCTTGTCGGGCTAGGTCGTTTCCCGAATCAGGTGTCAATAAATCGTTATCAGTGGCTCCAACCACCTTCTTAGGTAGTTTAACCGGACAATTTCGAAGAAAGTGACCGGAAGTCCCGCAATACAGGCAAAGTTGCATTTGCCGCCTTCTCTCTCGTTCCTTCTGTGTTAATGGTCCTTTAACACCGCCGATTTGCATAGGTTCGGCTACGTCGGTACTCTTGGAGTTAGCGTGGGTTTTGATCGGTACTCGGGTTTCGTACTTGAACCGATCTGCTTTTCTATTTTGAAGTCTGTGATCAAGTTGAACCACCAAGTCTATGTAGTCTGCGCAGACCTGGGGTGGATCTACTATCTGAGCTAGAACATCCTTAAGCTCTCCGCGCAGGCCTCGATGAAACAATGTGATCCTTTTGTTTTCTGACCATCCAGTTTCCACAACCAGTCTATTAAAGGTGGCAACGTAGGACAGAAGATCCTGATTACCTTGTAGTAAGGATATCAGTTTGTTATCAAGGCCCTGCCCTTGAGAGTGTCGAGCAAACAATCTTTCCATGCTGGCCTGGAAACCCTGAAAATTCTGGAGAATGGGATCATCCTGATTTACCAATGAAATAGACCAATCGGCAGCACTGCCACTGAGGTAAGATAGTATAAAGGCTACCTTGGTCTGGTCGTTAGGGAAGGCCCCGGGTCTGCATAGAAAGTGTAAACGACATTGGTTCATAAAGACGGCATATTTCTTGGGATCCCCCGCAAAACGTTCAGGCGGGGCCAAAGGCATGTGTCCAGGTAAATTGATTTGTACCGGGTTATTCAAACCCATTGATGTGGAAGTATCTCTGGAATTAGGTAAAGGAGTGTGCCCTGCCTGGGCCTGCAATAACCTTTTGGCCAGGTCATCTGTTCTTTCCTTGGATAGGATCAGTTCTCTTTTGAGAGTGTTAGTCTCCTGGCGGGCTGAGTGCACTTCTGCCCGTAATTCTCCCAAAAGCTGGGCCAGCTGATCTGTCTCGGAAGTCTCCATAGCGCCCGGGTGGGAAATTGTGGGTAGGCTTCGCGTTCTGTCACGCTCACCTGATTCCCACGGAGGCGCAGGTCTGGCTTCGAGTGCTGATGCTTCTTCTATGGTGAAGCGCAGGACTCTGAAGATGGACTCACTGGCTCGCAGGAATATTCCCCTGTGCGTGAAAAGGGAGTATTACCTACTGATGGAATAAAGCTCAAGCCTCCCACTCCCTTCCAACCCTCCACGATACCCTTCCTCGATTCCCCGTGAAGTTTCACCTTAGGGTCTGGAAGGATGAGTTCTCCATCCTGCTTCTGATGCAGGGGCGCGTTGAAACCCAGTTACTTCACTCGATTGAGGTTTGATGGGAGTTCACATAAGCTTGACTATTGAGGTAAGGCGCTGTAAGAGTTCTGTAGCAAGTTCAAAAGTTCAAGCTTAATAATAATGTTCATTGTCTTTTTGCAGCAAGTGCTAACGCTTATGTCTTTTTCCCCTTAGGGGCCGGGGTCCGGAATGCCGGAGATATGGCGCCGACCCGAAGTGAAACGTGCAGTTCCAGTAAATAACAGGTAAGTTCTGGATGAGCGTTTGGGTAATGTCTTTGCATTCGCTCATTCAATGTCTTTGTCTTTTTTCCCCATAGGGGCCGGGGTCCGGAATGCCAGGAAGCGGCAGGACCCAAAATGAAATGGGAATGACCCAACAGGTAAGTCTTAGAAGGAAACTGAGCTTTTCCTATTCCCTTCATTCTCTCACCTTGCGTTCTTGTCTTTTTCTCTCTAAGCTCTGGGAAGTGGCTGCGGATCCGGATGATCGCTGCTGAAGATGGAGGTGCCCAGGAAAGGTGAGTGAAATGCAGCGCTGCAGCGATCGAAGCAAAATGCATTTAAAATGATGTCTTCCCTTTCAGGATCGTCGGTGTGAAGTCTCCGTGATGCAGCTTTAGCAGGTAAGGTCTTCTTTCTTACCAATTCTCTCTTAGCAGGTGACCCAGGATGCTGACAGGCGTGGCTGAAGTCCAGATGCAGGAGCTGACACGGTGAGCGTCCAGCTGCGAGGAGCAGAACAACGCGAAGCGTGAGTTGCTGATCGGGCGTGGTTTAAATAGCTTTGGAAGAAGTTCCAGGTATGTATCCTTCCACCGATCAGGTATGTATCCTTCCCCGACCACACCCAGGGGAAAGTAGTTCCACAGGTAAAGTAGTTCCATTCAGGCCTCAAGAGGGCCTGGATGTAGCAGCATGGTCTGCATCAGGTAAGTGCACCTTAAAACACTTGAACACATGTCTAGCTTTATGAGCCTGGCGCCTAAGGCGCCAGGACAGGGGTCCAACATGAGCCTGGCGCCTAAGGCGCCAGGACTGTGTCCAAAGGGCCCCAGCTTGGGCCCGCTGGCACTTCCCTGGGGGAAATGATGCCTGCCTCTGGGGTTGCTGGGTCGGACCTGGCTACTTGGAGGTAGGCATCATGACAGTACCCCCCCTGAAGGCCCCTCCCAAGGTTGTTCCCTCCAGGGGTTTTGGCTTGTTCAGAAATCTCCGGTGGAACCTTTTTATTAATCGAGGTGCGTGAACATAGTTACTAGGCTCCCACAATCTCTCCTGAGGTCCATATCCCTTCCAGTCAACAAGATAGAAGAGTTTGGACTTTAACACCTTGGAGTCTAAAATGTCTTTAACTTCGAATTCTAATTCCCCTTCAATTTGAACTGGGTCTGGAGGCTTGGACAGTCGGGTCCCTGGTTGTACTGGTTTCAAAAGTGATGCATGAAAAACTGGATGAATACGCATGTTAGACGGTAAACCCAGTTTAAAGGCCACGGGATTGATTATAGCCTTGATAGGATAAGGTCCTATGAATCTGGGATTGAAGGTTCGCGGGCCCTTGAGGGGTTAATGTTTCATTGCTAGCCATACCTGATCTCCTACTTGGTAAGGAGGAGTTTTACTTCGGTGCAAATCAGCGTTTTCTTTATACTTTTTCTTGGCTTGCTGTAAATGAGTTGCAGCTTCTTGGAAGGCTCGGGTTATTGTGGAATGCAGATGATTTACTGCAGGCATTTCCAGGGTCAGAGGTGGATGTAGATCAGAGGTCCGAGCATGATGACCATACAAAGTATAAAAAGGAGTTTGTCCGGTTCCAGAATGCACTGAATTGTTGTATGTATATTCTGCGATCCAAAGGATGTCTTTCCAATTTAACTCGGATTGGTGTAACATGCACCGAAGATATTGCTCGAGAGTCTGATTGGTTCTCTCGGTTTGTCCGTCGGTCTGGGGGTGGTGGCTGGTGGATAGCCGCACATCTATTTGTGCTAGTTGGCAACACTTCTTCCAAAAATGGGAGATAAATTGACTTCCACGATCCGAGACTAATACGGAAGGGAAACCATGTATGCGAACTATATTCTCCAGAAATTCCTTGGCCAAGGTGGAAGCTGAAGGCAAACCTTTTAAAGGGATAAAGTGGGCCATTTTGGAGAATAGATCCACAATTACAAGGATAGTGTTGTAACCAGCACAAGGAGGCAGGTCAGTTATAAAGTCCATTGACAAGGTGTGCCATGGTGCCGGTGGAATATCCAAGGGTTGAAGTAGGCCGGCTGGCCTATTCTTTTGGCCCTTGTTTTGGGCGCAAATTCTGCAAGACAATACAAGAGACTTTATGTCTTTTCTCCAAGAAGGCCACCAGAAGTGGCGTTTGATTTTTTCCTCCGTTTTAGCGATACCAGGGTGTCCTTCCATTAATGATTCATGATGATGGGCAATAACAAGTTCTTGCAATTCTTTACTAGGCAGAAACAACCGCTCCTGCAAGTAGGGTAAGGCATCCTTAACGGTGTAATGAGGACCCTTTTGACTCCATTCCAGTAAGGCTGAAGAGTCTAGAAGTTGTTTTACTTGCGTTTGGATGTCCTCAATAGTTTGCAATGAAGTTAGGCCTAAGATTCTTTGTTCAGGTATGATTGGCACAGGTTCTAAACTCGAATTGGGTTCTTCCATGCCAATCCGGCATAAGGCGTCCGCTTTACCATTCTTGCAGCCAGGGCGATAGATAATTACAAAATCAAATTCCGCAAAGAATAGAGCCCATCGGAGTTGTCGTGAAGATTGAGCCTTGGCCGTCTTTAAATACTGTAGATTTCTGTGGTCCGTAATTACGGTGATGGTGTGTCTTGCCCCGAGAAGGTAGTGACGCCAAGCCTTGAAAGCAGATTTAATAGCCAGTAACTCTTTGTCGGTAATTGCGTAGTTGATTTCAGGAGGAGAACATTTCCTGGACCAAAAGGCCACAGGGTGTAGTTGGTTAGTTTCTGGGTCTCTTTGCGACAGGACAGCTCCCATGGCCGAACTGGATGCGTTGGTTTCCACAATGTAAGGGAGATCTGGGTGCGGGTGCTTCAATATAGGTGCAGAGGTGAATTTGGTTTTCAGGTCCTGAAAGGCTTGTTCGGCCTCAAGAGTCCATTCAAAGCGTTTGTTCTTCTTTAGGAGAGCTGTGATGGGTTGGACTGTTCGGGAAAATTCCGGGATGAATCTTCGATAGAAAATGGCGAAGCCGAGCATGCTCTGAACTCCCTTCACCGAGCCAGGAGATGGCCATTTGAGGATTGCGTCCACCTTTCGCGAGTCCATTCGGACTCCTTGAGGTGTCAGGATGAATCTGAGAAACTCCACTTCTGTGGTATGAAAAACACATTTTTCGAACTTTGCAAATAGTCTGTGCTGGCGCAATTTCTCAAGAACTGCCCTAACATGTTTTCTGTGATCGGATTCTGAAGAGGAGTACACCAGGATGTCGTCAATATAAACAATGACACAGACGTCGATAAGTTCCCGAAGAACATCATTCATAAAGTACTGAAAGGCGGCAGGTGCATTGCACAAACCGAAGGGCATCACCTGATATTCGAAGAGCCCAAATTTGGTGCGGAATGCAGTCTTCCATTCGTCGCCTTCTTTTATATGCACCAGGTGATAAGCTCCTCAGAGATCTAACTTGGTGTACACACAAGCGTCTTTCACCTGGTCGATAAGCTCAGGGATCAGGGGCAGAGGATAACGATTCTTAATCGTTATTTGATTTAGGGCGCGATAGTCTATACATGTTCTAAGGTCGCCCTCTTTTTTCGGCACAAAGAACAGAGCTGAGGAGACAGGAGACTTGGACGGGCGAATAAAACCATTGGCTAGGTACTGATCTAAATACTGACGCAAATGTAGGTTCTCAGGTTCCGTAAGAGCATAAATCCTACTACAAGGTAGTTGAGCATTGGGTACCAGATCGATTTGGCAATCATAAGACCGATGGGGAGGTAACGTGTTAGCCTGTTCCTTCTGAAAAACGTCTTGGAATTCTTGGTATTCTGACGGTAGCTGTACAGGGGTGGAAGTTGCTGAGGCTAGACCCATAACTGGATTTCTTGGGTAACACGTTGGTTCACAATCAGGAAAACTTATCTTCTTTGCTCGCCAGTCAATTCTGGGATTATGTGTTTCTAACCAAGGAATTCCAAGAATTACTTGAAATTGTGGGGCCTTGATCACATCAAACACGATTGCTTCCCGATGTCCATCCTGACCCACCAGTGTCATTTCAACAGTGGAATGCGTTACAGGCCCTGAGGCTATTTCGGTTCCATCAACTGTAGTAATGACATCTTGGGTTACTTTCGGGCGGAGAGGGAGCTTAATCCTGGAAGCCAATTCACAGTCTATGTAATTTCCAATAGCTCCACTGTCGATGTATGCTTTTATAGCATGCAACAGCTGAGGCTGTTTTGGGTCCACGAGCACCATTGGCATGACAAAATGCGAGGTCAAAGAGTTTGTTTTCAAGCTCGGCAAGCGGACCCCTACGCTTGTCGGGCTAGGTCGTTTCCCGAATCAGGTGTCAATAAATCGTTATCAGTGGCTCCAACCACCTTCTTACGTGGTTTAACCGGACAATTTCGAAGAAAGTGACCGGAAGTCCCGCAATACAGGCAAAGTTGCATTTGCCGCCTTCTCTCTCGTTCCTTCTGTGTTAATGGTCCTTTAACACCGCCGATTTGCATAGGTTCGGCTACGTCGGTACTCTTGGAGTTAGCGTGGGTTTTGATCGGTACTCGGGTTTCGTACTTGAACCGATCTGCTTTTCTATTTTGAAGTCTGTGATCAAGTTGAACCACCAAGTCTATGTAGTCTGCGCAGACCTGGGGTGGATCTACTATCTGAGCTAGAACATCCTTAAGCTCTCCGCGCAGGCCTCGATGAAACAATGTGATCCTTTTGTTTTCTGGCCATCCAGTTTCCACAACCAGTCTATTAAAGGTGGCAACGTAGGACAGAAGATCCTGATTACCTTGTAGTAAGGATAGCAGTTCGTTATCAAGGCCCTGACCTTGAGAGTGTCGAGCAAACAATCTTTCCATGCTGGCCTGGAAACCCTGAAAATTCTGGGAGAATGGGATCATCCTGATTTACCAATGGAATAGACCAATCGGCAGCACTGCCACTGAGGTAAGATAGTATAAAGGCTACCTTGGTCTGGTTGTTAGGGAAGGCCCCGGGTCTGCATAGAAAGTGTAAACGACATTGGTTCATAAAGACGGCATATTTCTTGAGATCCCCCGCAAAACGTTCAGGCGGGGCCAAAGGCATGTGTCCAGGTAAATTGATTTGTACCGGGTTATTCAAACCCATTGATGTGGAAGTATCTCCGGAATTAGGTAAAGGAGTGTGCCCTGCCTGGGCCTGCAATAACCTTTTGGCCAGGTCATCTGTTCTTTCCTTGGATAGGATCAGTTCTCTTTTGAGAGTGTTAGTCTCCTGGCGGGCTGAGTGCACTTCTGCCCGTAATTCTCCCAAAAGCTGGGCCAGCTGATCTGTCTTGGAAGTCTCCATAGCGCCCGGGTGGGAAATTGTGGGTAGGCTTCGCGTTCTGTCACGCTCACCTGATTCCCACGGAGGCGCAGGTCTGGCTTCGAGTGCTGATGCTTCTTCTATGGTGAAGCGCAGGACTCTCAAGATGGACTCACTGGCTTGCAGGAATATTCCCCTGTGCGTGAAAAGGGAGTATTACCTACTGACGGAATAAAGCTGAAGCCTCCCACTCCCTTCCAACCCTCCATGATACCCTTCCTCGATTCCCCGTGAAGTCTCACCTTAGGGTCGGGAAGGATGAGTTCTCCATCCTGCTTCTGATGCAGGGGCGCGTTGAAACCCAGTTACTTCACTGGATTGAGGTTTGATGGGAGTTCACATAAGCTTGACTATTGAGGTAAGGTGCTGTAAGAGTTCTGTAGCAAGTTCAAAAGTTCAAGCTTAATAATAATGTTCATTGTCTTTTTGCAGCAAGCGCTAACGCTTATGTCTTTTTCCCCTTAGGGGCCGGTGTTCGGAATGCCAGAGATATGGCGCCGACCCGAAGTGAAACGTGCAGTTCCAGTAAATAACAGGTAAGTTCTGGATGAGCGTTCGGGTAATGTCTTTGCATTCGCTCATTCAAGGTCTTTGTCTTTTTTCGCCATAGGGGCCGGGGTCCGGAATGCCAGGAAGCGGCAAGACCCGAAAGGAAATGGGAATGACCCAACAGGTAAGTCTTAGAAGGAAACTGAGCTTTTCCTATTCCCTTCCTTCTCTCACCTTGTGTTCTTGTCTTTTTCTCTCTAGGCTCTGGGAAGTGGCTGCAGATCCGGATGATCGCTGCTGAAGATGGAGGTGCCCAGGAAAGGTGAGTGAAATGCAGCGCTGCAGCGATCAAAGCGAAATGCTTTTAAAATGATGTCTTCCCTTTCAGGATCGTCAGTGTGAAGTCTCCGTGATGCAGCTTTAGTAGGTAAGGTCTTCTTTCTTTCCAATTCTCTCTTAGCAGGTGACCCAGGATGCTGACAGGCGTGGCTGAAGTCCAGATGCAGGAGCTGACACGGTGAGCGTCCAGCTGCGAGGAGCAGAACAACGCGAATCGTGTGTTGCTGATCGGGCGTGGTTTAAATAGCTTTGGAAGAAGTTCCAGTTATGTATCCTTCCACGGATCAGGTATGTATCC
The DNA here is from genome assembly GCF_040938575.1 of Ambystoma mexicanum. Classification (NCBI taxonomy): domain Eukaryota; kingdom Metazoa; phylum Chordata; class Amphibia; order Caudata; family Ambystomatidae; genus Ambystoma; species Ambystoma mexicanum. Next base: position 357,052,322 of record NC_090940.1, read on the forward strand.
TTCCCCGACCACACCCAGGGGAAAGTAGTTCCACAGGTAAAGTAGTTCCATTCAGGCCTCAAGAGGGCCTGGATGTAGCAGCATGGTCTGCATCAGGTAAGTGCACCTTAAAACACTTGAACACATGTCTAGCTTTATGAGCCTGGCGCCTAAGGCGCCAGGACAGGGGTCCAACATGAGCCTGGCTCCTAAGGCGCCAGGACTGTGTCCAAAGGGCCCCAGCTTGGGCCCGCTGGCACTTCCCTGGGGGAAATGATGCCTGCCTCTGGGGTTGCTGGGTCGGACCTGGCTCCTTGGAGGTAGGCATCATGACACACTCCTCTTGCCTCCCAAGCCCTTGCCACTCACTTTATATAAAAAAAAACAGGACATCCTATCCACCCTCACCCCCTCACCTTTCCTCTCCCCTCTCTTTCTGCACTGACTGACCCTCCCTCAGTGACCCCCCCACCCTCTTTCTCAGCCTTTCCTTTTTTCTCCCCAATGAGGTCGCTAGACAAGTCTGATCTATGAAAGCCTTGTCAAAACAGGTTCATCCCTTTTCCTCTAAAACCATCAAGGACCACATTGATACCCCCGCTCCAGCCCTTGCTAATTTGTGCAACCTATCCTTTGCCTCAGGATCCTTCCCCTCCCCTCTGAAGCACTCTCTTGTGCATCCTCTTCTCAAGAAACCTACAGCTGATCCTACTTGTCTAGTTAACTATCAGACATTATCCATTACTCCCTTTTTGGGTAAACTCCTTGAAAATGTGGCCATTTCTCAGCCTTCATTCTGATTCTGTGGGTTCTCTTCATGACCACCAGTCTGGCTTCAGAGCTGCCAGAAGCACGGAAACTGCTCTCCTGAATATCAGTGAAGATCTGCTCTCCAACCTTGACTATACCATTCCCTCTGTCCTCATCCTACTTGATCTCTCTTCTACTTTTGACATGGTCAACCATATCACCTTTCTCAACCGTCTCTGTGGTAACCTGGGTATCACTGATTAGGATCTGGCCTGGCTGACCTCTTTCCTCTCTGATCGACCCTCCCAGGTCCAACTTGGGGCCTTCCTATCATCTATCTCCCTCTCTACCTGTGGTGTTCCCCAGGGGTATAACCTCTCGCCCTGGCTTTTCATCCAATACCTGTCAACTCTCACCCACTACATTGCCATTTTCTGCTCAAATTTCCAGTGCTACGCTAATGACACTTAATTCATTTTCAGGCTGCCCTGGGCCACCTCCTTTCCTTCCCTCATATCTGATTGCCTATCTGCCATTCAAGATTGTTGTGCTGCCAATGATTCTTGTCTAAATGCCAACAAGACTGAGATCCTCCTCATCGGTACACCTTCACCATCCTTTCCCCTTACTGTCTGGACAGCCTCCCTGGTCCCTCCTCCTACCCCTACCTGTGAGGCTAAGAAGCCCAGGGTAATCTTTGACTCCATGCTTTCCTTCTCCACCCAAATCTTTGATGTCTCTAAAAAGTCAAACTTCCTACTACACCTCCTCAGAGGTACTCTGCCCTTCCTCTCCTTCCCCCAGAAGCTCACTGTCTCCCAAGCTCTGGTTCTCTCTAGGTTGGACCATCGTAACAGCCTCTTTTTTAAATGTACCTGCCTCTAGTCTCCACCCTTTACAACTAATCCAGAACAGGACTGCAAGACTTGTCCTTGGCCTCAAGCCCTCGGATTGTATTTCTTCGGCTCTTGGCTCCCAGTGGATGCAAGGATTACATTCAAAACCCTCTGCATTGTCCACAAGGCTTTCTGGGCCTGGGTCCAAAATACCTTCAACTATACCTCCCCTCTCGAAATCTTCACTCTTCTCCCTCGAACTCACTCAGGGTCAGTTGTTTTTCAAAGAAACAAGCTCTGGGTAGATCTATGTGTTCGGCTGGTGCCTCCCTTTGGAACAGCCTCCCACCCACTCTGAAACCGGAAGAGAACCATCTCTGATTCCGGAAGTACCTTAAGACCTTCCTCTTTGCTTCTGCCTTTGCCCCCCTTCTCCCCGGCTGATCTGTTTTTCTCTCAGCTCTGTGCACCTGGCCACCCTCTCTCCTCCAGGCCCAGGTACCTTCACACCCTGCCACCCTCCTGCACTGCCTCCGTGCCACTCCTTGCACTGGGGTCTGCATCTAACCCATACAGTCCCACACCCCTTTTCTTTTCTTCTGCACTTATCAGACATACCCTGTCGGCTAAACTCGGTATTTGCCACTTGCTGGCTGCACTACCACAGTTTATTGCTGTATTATTTTTATATTTTATTTATTTATCTGTTTCTCCTCTGCTCCGCACTTTCCACTTCTCCCCCCTTCCATGCACTTTTCCCCTTTTCGCTGTGCCATTCACTTGCGCGTTCTCAATGTCACTGGGCCTATTAAGACTGTTGTTTTGTTCTCTCCTGTTCCCCTCCCTTTCCTTGGTGCGCTCTGAAACACTTGTGTATGAGCACAATATAAATAAAATATCAATTCAATACAATTCAATTCTATAGACCGATATCCCTGATTAATCAGGATGTGAAATTATTAGCAAAAATATAAGCAGGTAGACTAGAAAAAAATACTCCCCACCTTGATTAATCCAGATCAATCAGGCTTTAGCAAAGAGAGGCAAACATTTCATAATATACAGCGAATATGCCCCCTGTTAAAAAGTTAACAAAAAAGGTACACAAGGTATGGCCATCACACTGGTTAGGGTCGAATCGTCCTTTTTATTTCCCACAATGAAGGCCCTGGGATTTGGAACAAAATTATGAAATGCCCAGACTGCAACTGGCCATCTTTGGTCAATTATTGGGGGGATACAAGAGTCCAGGGGCACCAAACAAAGCTGCCCGGTGTCACCAATCCTGTCCGCGATCGATCTAGAACCATTATTAAGTTAGATTAGGGACTGCAAAGATATCAGGGGAATCCCCTTCAAAGGGGAGGGTGATAAAGTAGTAGCTTCTACCAACTGACCCCCCTGCAGGCTGCCCAAAAATTATACCGGATCTCCACCCCGCTTGGCAGATACAACCACCTTTGAGGGCCTGGAGCTGGTGACTACCCGATCTGAACTCCGTGTCCAGCGCGGCCTGCTCCCTCGACTTGAGGACACTCTGGCTTTCAGGCATGCTGTGGGGGAGGGGTGTGCGATCACAGCTGCATGCCCGCTCAGTGCCGTGGAGGGAGAGTGCCAACTTTCCCCTTTCACGATCGGCAGGGGCCACTCCACACACACCTTCACTTCTACCTGTGACCCCCCCAGTGATCATCGTGCACACTGTGGCCCCGTGGCCCTTACCCCGAGCTGTAGCCCGGGCCTAAAGTTTGTCCTGCGCTACACTGAGTTCCTCCCCTGCCTGCAGCGGAGAGCGGGTGCAGCTGCGGGAGACGAAGTCGCTGCACCGTTGGACCCAGGTAGGCGGTCCGCCCTGCCTCCTTATCACCGTCGGGGCTGGACTTGACCGGCCCTCTCCGGCACCTGTCCTCACCAGAGGCCCTTCTGCCACCCACAGCTCCTCACGCGCTGCAGCCCTCACACCCATCCTCTTCATAGGCTGTTGCGTGTGGCTAGGGCTGCCTCTGTACTGCTTCACCTGTCCCGGGACTGCTCCTGCCTTCCGCTACAGCACTGCTCCCCTGCCCTACCACCAGACAGCAGTGGGCCCCTACAGGGTCACAATCCAGGCTTTCAACGGCGGGTCCACCGCCTGTGGCGCTCTTCACCATTCAACCCAGGCCCCTTTGGGGAGAGCTCTCGTCCGCCAACCACAAGGGTCTGTTGGCTTTTTGCATTGATTCCTGTCAGCCTTCAGCGGCCGGATTGCCCCGCAAGGAGGGGAGACCTTGTTTTACTACAAGATTCACTGGGCACCGCAGCATACCTGACGGCAGTGGGGCCTGACTACATGCTTCACCACCCACGGCACTCTTCTCTAACTATCCCGGATCCCCCAGGTGCGAATTTATGCTTATCAATTGCATAGATTATTTGCTGCCTGCCCTGAACTGTGCCAGGCACTCCTTAAGCAGGGTTGCTCTGTTGGGATAGGAGACACTCTCTCTGCCTGGATATGTGGGAGGCCACAACACATTTGTCTGCTGCTGGGCCAGCTATACTTCTCAACACTGCCGGCTCACTCACCACCAACGGTACTCCTAGCTGTTCACCCCAGGCCCCTATGGTGAAAGTCTGTACCCATCAGCTGCACTAGACTGGTTGCAATCTACCCTAAACCCCACGGCTCCTCCTGTGTGTGCCTCTTCCACAACTGGACCAAACACCGTGGTCTGAGTCTCTGCCCACAAACTTCTCATCTTATGTACTTGAGGTCTGGGATATTGCGGCTACCACATCACCTCTCCTTACGGGCAACTGAACAAAGGCTGCTGGATTTCTGTTTGATCACATGTGTGTGCCATATACTCTGCCTTCAATCCTACACTTTGGTGGCTGTATACTAACCGAATTGCCGCTAACTAGCCACCTGCACAGAGTGCTCTCACCCCTGTGCTACGCCTCTTTGCGCCTGTTGACACTTGCCACCTCAACGCCTATCAACCTATAGAGACTTATCCATCAGGTCCCTGTCCTGGGGTCTACACCTGAGCCTCTCGGCTCCCTTACAACTATACCAGGAGACCACCCTGAGACCTGAGTGGCTGACTAGCTCTTCATGTACAGTCTGTCATCCATCTCTACACCTCCACTCCGGAGCTCCGTATCGGCTGACCCCAAACTGTGAATTCATGGTCTGTCTAAGCAGACCAGGCTCTCTGCGAGCTCACCCTAGTTGCCCCAGTGCTGCCTATTCACGTCCAGGGTTCCCAGCAGAATCATGACCGAGGGGTAAGGCAAAAAACAAAGTTCTATTAATATGTTTGCAAAACCAGCAGCCAAGCCAACAGAAGCAGACATGGAACCTGAACCCAACACATCCACACCTCCAGACTCCTCAGAATCTCAGAAGATGTTTGAATTCATGCGGGAGGGGTTCACTGCTCTTCACTCTAAGCTTGATGACATGGATGGGACCATATCCTCAATTAAGACCCATATGGAAAGGACCGATGGGTGGGTTATGGAAGTCGAATCCAGGGTCAGTCACACAGAGGATGACATAGTTGCTCTCCGTTCTGAGGTTGCCATACTGTCAAGACAGGTCACGGAGGTCGCCAAGAAAAATTAGGACCTCGAATCACGATTAAGGCACAATAATCTCTACATTATCGGGATCCTTGAAGATAGAATTGAAGGCTCCATGGAGGACTATATTGAACATATCTTACTCCAATTACTTGGCTCCCCTAAGCTGTCCCCTCAGTTTGCTATAGAGCTGGCCCGTCGCACTCTTAGAGCGAAACCTAAATCTGGCGCGCCCCCGGCGCCCTATCATTGCATGGGTCCTGAACTACCGCGACTGGGACACACTGCTCAGAGCGGCACGGGCCAAGGGCAAACTCCTACTGGGCTCCGCTAGGGTCCACCTATACCCTGATTTCCCAATCTCCGTCCAGCAGGAACGCAAGACCTTTATGGCTGCCAAAAGAAGATTGTGGGAACTGGGGGCCAAGTATGCCATGCTATACCCAGCCAAGCTCTGAATTTAACACTTGAATCAGGTCTTCTTCTTCACTATCCCGGAAGAGGCCTCCAAATTCATAGATGAGCACTTCCCCGGTTGATGATCCAATAAGTGTGAAGGTACCAAGCTCATCACCGAGAAATCCATTTCCGGATTCGGGACACCCAGAACTACTTTTTGGCGGGAAACTCTTTGTTCTGTTTGCAGTGTTGTATAGCTGTGTTTGTTCATTGATCATATGCATCCAAATTGCTTAGACCGCCAGTCTTAATAACTACCTACTTTAGTACTACGGCAATCCTTATCTTGTCCCCAGCCAGGTATCGATGCCGCTCAGATGGTGCACAAGCCCCCAGGCGATGATGCTGATTTGTTTGGTTTTATTGGTTGGGTGTTGGGTCTTAACCCCTCTGATTGTGGGGTGGGGGTGGTATGGGGTGTTTTGACAGAAAATGCTTGACATGCGCAATGAAGGAAGAGCATGAACTTTGCCAATGATGGCAATACAACACTAATAGACACAAATACAGGTCTTGTGTCCTAACCCCTCGAATATTGCAGCAATACCTGCACATACCCCTGTTTCCTATGCATCCTGATGGCTGATCACAACCTGAACTGTATGAGCTACAACGTGAGGGGTCTCGGTAATTTTAGAAAGATGCAAAATATACAATTATATGTTGAGCGACATGGGGTTAAAATGCTTTTCTTACAGGAAATGCATGCTAGGTCTGAGGGCTGTTTGAGATTTGTCCTGGGGCTCCCAAAGGTACTACACCGACTACTCTTCGCAAAATAGAGGTGTCATGGTTCTGATCCATAAAAGTGTCAGGTTTCAGGACATCAGGTCCCACATCGACCCCCCTGGCACATATGTATTGGTCTACAGCAGGCTACACACTAAAGAAAGTGTTTTGCTCAATGTATATGTTGCTAACATCGACAACCCTGAGTTTTACTCACACCTCATTAGCCTACTGACTGGATTCCCCCTAGTACCTATCCTCTGGAGGGGGAGACTTCAACACAATCCTCGATGTTGCTTGGGACAGATCAGGCACCAGACCTCGTCAACTCTCTAGAGCGGCTAAAACAATCCTAGGGGCCTTAACAAAACGGGAAATCTCGGAAGCCTGGAGACTGGTGCTACCGGGCTCCGCATGTACTCCTTTTATTCGTCTGTACACGACTCCAGGATAGACAGGTGGCTTAGCTCAGATATACTCATTAGAAACATTACACACATGTCAATACTACCCAGGACACATTCAGATCACTCCTCTGTCACCATCTCACTCAACTGGGGGACCTGTCACAATGAAACTCGTTCATGGAAATTGAAACCACAATTGTTACTAGATGTAGCCTTCACTGCTGACCTGGAATCCGTCATAGACAACTACTTTGCTTTAAACACTGGGTCGGTCCACACACAGGCCACCCTGTGGGAATTGCTCAAAGCCTACATAAGGGGCATAGCAATCTCCAAGGAGTCTGGGATCATTAAGGTCATTCACAGAGACATCTCAAAAAGTGAAGCGACACTTTCTACACTCAAGACCCAATATGCTCAGTCCCAATTGTCTGTAACTCTTGCAAACATCGGTGACAAATTAAATGCATTCCGCACACATGCCGAAAGGGAAAGAAAGTTCATCAACAATCCCGGATTAGCACAGGGTTATGGAGAGGGTGAACGACCTGGCCGCGTGTTGGCCAGACTTATTTGTCAGAAGACGGGATCGCCACATATTCCAGCTATAGAAAGACCCAATGGCACCTTGGCTCTTCTCTCACAGGAAATCAATGCAGAATTCTGTTTGTTCTATGAAACCTTACATAATAATGCTGACACTGCTCCTGGGCCTGAGGTTGACATGTACCTGTACAGCCTTCCCCTCTCTGCCCTCTCAACTGAAACTAGAAAATGCCTAGACATACCAATTACAACTGAAGACATTTTGGATGCCATTGATTCCCTTGCCTCGGGTAAAGCCCCTGGGTCCGACGGCTCCCCGATCAAATTTTATAAACAGTTTAAATCCTGATTGGTCCCACAACTCCTGGCATTATGGGAAGAATCCTGTGAGGTGGGTACACTCCCCCCTTCCCTTCGAGAAGCCATTATATCTGTCCTACTTAAACCGGGCAATCCTCCCACTCAGTGTGGATCATATCAGCCTCTTTCCCTCATCAACTGTGATGTGAAAATGTATGCTAAAGTTATGGCCCTACGACTAACCCCTTACATGCCTCACATTATTCAATCGGACGAGTCGGGATTTATTCCAGGGAGATCCAGATCCCTCAATCTATGCTGCCTCTTTAATATCATTTGTCGGATCGACCCCAAAACTCAGGCAGTGGCGGCAGTCCTTAACATGCAGAAGGCCTTTGACTTCATTTCTTGGAATTTCCTCTGGCGTGTGCTTGAGAAATGCAACTTTCATGGGTCAAACTACGATACTCGAACCCAGTGGCCAGGGTCCACACTGGGGACAGGTGCTCCCCCCTTCTGCATAGCCAGAGGCATGAGACAGGGCTGCCGCTTCTCTCCTTCAATTTTCCCCATAGCGATTGTACCCCTGGCAGAGAGGATGTGGCAAGTACACTCACACCGTGACTTGCGTTTACTGGGCTCTCCAGACATCTAATCCATGTATGCAGATGACTCACTACTCTTCGTTCATTTGCCTGAAAGCAACCTCACCCCGATCCTTGAAGACGTCATCCACTTTGGGTGGCTATTGGGCCTCAAGGTTAACTGCTCAAAAATCAACCCTCTTTCCACTCATTGATGCCACCCCCGCCCTCCTGACCTTATGGATTTCACCTGGTCACTATCAGAACTCACCTACCTTGGTGCAGTGCTTGCTCGCCAACCTGAGTTAGTGTATGAAGCCAACTACCGTAACTACCTGCTTACACTCACAAACAAATCCCTAGGCTGGTCCAGACTTTCGCTCTCCCTCGCAGGTAAGATTGGTATCCTAAAAATGGTCGTACTGCCTCACCTCCTCTATCGCTTCCTCGACATCCCCCTGTGGCCCGGTAGTGACTTCTTCCAATCTCTAAACTGTATAATCAACATATTACTCTGGCACTCCGGTGCAGTCCGTCTTAAATTCAGCACACTGGCTACTCCCATGGATCGCAGCGGCTTCAGCGCTCCTAACTTTGAGAACTACTGGTTGCTCAGGCACAGTTCTTATGTTACTGGTTTGCCACCTCTAATCCCCCCCCACATGTGCGACTCCAGTATAGGGCGGTCGAGGGACAGGATATCCGCTACTTAGTCATTTTAACCCCTGCCCTTAGGTACATCCCGTTGGACCGAGTAGGCTCCACGTTCTTGGCCTTTACTAAGGTGTGGTCATTATCCAGCAGAGCCCGCCCCTTCCACAGCTGACTGCCCCTGTGGAACTTCTATCCGGGAGCCCCCTGCATCCCCTTGGCCGAGGTACGTGGCTGGGCGGAGTCGGGATTTGAGGTTCTGCGGCATGTCTTCGATCAGGGTAGTTTTCTGGAATGGTTGGACTTACCAGAGACTTTAAGACAGCATTCCCCCATTTGGCTCCAGTACTCAGGCCTCTGCCAATTCCTCATGAGGAATTACCCATGTTTTCCCATCATACCCCCTGATGATCCCATTCTATCTGAAATCATAGACGCTTCAATCACGAGGGGGAAGGTCTCCAGACTATACACAGAATTGCAATCCAGAACCTCTCTGTCCTTTGATAAACTTAAAGACTCCTGGGCCAGAGACTTGGGTTTGGAGGTGATATGTGTGCCTGCACCCACAGTGTGTCATTCAACTCTCATTTCAAACTTATCCAATTCAAAATCCTACACAGATTCAATTATACTCCCAACAGACTACACCACATGACACCGGATCACCCCCCTAAATGCCCTAGAAGTGGATCTGATGATGCAACTTATATACACATGCTATGGTCCTGCTCACACCTCACACAATTCTGGGCCGACACCTGCTCCACGCTTTCAGCTGTTCTAGACCACGAGATCATCCCTTCCCCACTGCAATGTCTTTTTCATGACTTACCCGACCTCGGTCGTGACTCCCGTAAACTGGTGGGGCTATGCACACTATTCGTAGCACGATGCATCTTATTGTGCTGGCTCCACCCCAGAGAACCCACACACTCACAATGGCTAGCCTCTGTGTCCTGGGCATCTGACACTGAGGAAGCACGGTCGACACAACAAGCATTAACGTCACAGCCCAGGAAAATCTGGTCCCCGTTTTGCTCCTACATGTCCTCCATTTCAGATGAACACGACAGCAAATCATCCGCTCCCCCTACCCTGTTAATGGATCCACTTAAACGATTGCCCTTGATGCTGTATCACATGCTTGTATTGTAATGCTCCCATGTTTCCCCGTTTTGATTGTCGATACTGTATACATACCTACTACTCATGTTGTCATTGTAACTGCAACTGTCAATTGCTGCTCGCCCTTCTGTTGTTATGTCAAGCTTGTTAAATAAAGTTTTTTTTTTAAATATGGTAATTCTTTCCAGGGTCTTGTATCACTTCCAAGCTCTACCGCTCACACTCCCACAGAGGTTCTATAAAACCATCCAGAAGATGGTGGGAGCCTACATTTGGAAGGGGAAAAAGCAGAGGGTGGCCTGGAGATTGTTAATTGCAATTGTGAGCAGCAGAGGGATGGGGGCCCCAAATGTTCATAAATGTCACAGAGCGGACCAGCTAAGGGTGATGAAGGAGTGGTTTGTGTGGAGTGGAGACAAGGTGTGGCAAAGAATGGATAGGGTGGTGGTGGCTAGGCCCCTGAAGGAAGTGCTGTGTTGTCCAAAGGGGATAGACCGAGTAATATGTACTGCAGTAAATTACAGCCCTGGTGGGGGGTGCATGGGACTCGCTAGTCAAGAGTGCAGGAATAACAATGTTGGCCTGCCCTCTGGCGCCATTGTTCATGAACCTGCAACTTGGACCAGAAGAAGAGTTGGGAGCCTATAATGGATGGGAAGGGGATGGGTGTCAGAATTTTAGGGACATGATGGAAACCCAGGAAGTCAGGACATTTCTTCAATGCAAAGAGCAATTCGGGATGGGGTAAGCAGCAAGATTCCATATTTGCAGTTCCACCATTGGTTGATGGCCCCAGAGAATAGGCAAGCAGCGACCAGAAAACTCACCCCATTTGAAAAGTATGTAAGCACCAAAACGGGAGACCACAATATGGTCTCAGCACTCTATCATTTAATTTCTGGACCTATATGAAAGGGTGAGTGAGGGTACCGGGAGAACCAGCCTCAGAGGAGCAGTGGCAGAGCTTGTGGAGAAACATACTGGCACTTACGAGGGCTGTGCAAATTAGGGAGATTTGCGTAAAGATTATGGTGCAATGGCATCTGAACTGTGGGAAATTGCAAAAATGGTGCCCTGGGATGTCAGGGGCTTGCTGGAGGGGTTGTGGGGAGCAGGGTACCTGGGAGCACATAAGGAGGCGATTCAAAGTTATTTCTTTTTTCTTAAATTGGGTGATTGGTTTATTGCAAACTTTTTACACATTAAAACATTCAAAATTCAAAATAACACATCATTGTTATTCCATTGTTCGTTTTTTGTATTTATATCCTTGTCTAAAAACTGTATACCTGCACACACACAAAACGGGTTCTTTCCCAACAAAAAATAAATTCCACCACTCGTCCAAGGATAGAGTGTTAACATTAGTTACATGAACTTTTGGATATTGTGTTCTCTCCGAATTTAGGGCAGGACATGAAGTTATGAAGTGTTTTTCAGACTCTGTGATTTGGGGGTGGCTTGGCAGCCTGAAAAACGATGGTCTGGAGGGTTGCCCAGAGCTTTGATCGTGGTCATGATTAATTCAAAATCTTCCAGCCATCACCTTTCTGTTTTGCTAAAGTCAACCTGAGTGGGACGGGTATGCCCAGACCTGGGTCCTGAGTCTGCCGGGCCTAGAGACCCAAGCTACTCCTCACTGATTACGTCCAACAAGGCTGAAACATGTCTGAAGATGCTTGTGGTCTCGTGCAGAAGGGATGTGACCTAGCAGTTCAGCTGGACTGGCCCTTTTGGGGTGGGACCAAGCCTGATTTGCATATGGTTTTTTCCCCTTCTGTAATGGTTTGGCAGGCTGAAAAACGATGGTCTGGAGGGTTGCCCAGAGCTTTGCCCGTGGTTATGATTAATTCAAAACCACCTTCCAGCCATCACCTTTCTGTTTTGCTAAAGTCACCCCGAGTGGGACGGGTATGCCCAGACGTGGGTCCCGAGTCTGCCGGGCCTAGAGACCCAAGCTACTCCTCACTGATGACACCCAACAAGGCTGAAACATGTCTGGGGATGCTTGTGGTCTCGTGCAGAAGGGATGTGACCTAGCAGTTCGGGCTGGACTGCCCCTTTTGGGGTACGACCAAGCCTGATTTGCAAATGGTTTTTTCCCCTTCTGTTATGGCTTGTCAGGCTGAAAAACGATGGTCTGGAGGGTTGCCCAGAGCTTTGCCCGTGGTTATGATTAATTCAAAACCTTCTAGCCATCACCTTTCTGTTTTGATAAAGCCACCCTGAGTGGGACGGGTATGCCCAGACGTGGGTCCCGAGTCTGCCGGGCCTAGAGACCCAAGCTACTCCTCACTGATGACGCCCAACAAGGCTGAAACATGTCTGGGGATGCTTGTGGTCTCGTGCAGAAGGGATGTGACCTAGCAGTTCGGGCTGGACTGCCCCTTTTGGGGTAGGACCAAGCCTGATTTGCGTATGGTTTTTCCCCTTCTGTAATGGCTTGGCAGGCTGAAAAACAATGGTCTTGAGGGTTCCCCAGAGCTTTGCCCGTGGTTATGATTAATTCAAAACCTTCCAGCAATCACCTTTCTGTTTTGCTAACATTAGTTAGATGAACTTTCGGATATTGTGTTCTCTCCAAATTTAGGGCAGGACATGAAGTTATGAAGTGTTTTTCAGACTCTGTTATTTGGGGGTGTTTGCAAAAGCGGCACAGTTTGACAGTCCAACCCTTTTGTTTGCGAGTATAAAGTAGCTCCTTCATAGGGTATACGTTTAGTCTTAAGCGCAAAAACTGGTTACGATGATAGCAACTGGGAAACCTCATTAGGTAGCTCAGAGTGTTATTAATGCTCATGCTTCAGTTGACAAGTCCAACATTGATTTATATTGAGCTCTTAGATTTTGAGTTTCAATCCAGTCTTGTGACCTCAGTTTCTTTTTGACTGCATATGGATTAATATTATCTGCCTTTTTAGGGACATATCTAGAGAGTGTAAATGAGCTAGACATTTGTCTTGCCATAGCATCAGCAGCCATGATTGTTATGCGTATGATGGTGTTTTTAGTATTTTATATGGGCGCAATGAATTTTCTGAGGAGATTTTTCTAAGAAGAGAAAGAGCTTTCCATTGGAGTACTGAATTTAGTGATTGTAGTCTTAGCTCAAATCTGATGGCAACTACCGGGAGGCTTCTTGGTAGTCTCAATATCTTCTTGCAGAAGTAGCCCTCAAAGACGTTTCATGTTCTCTAGGATAAGTTTAACCCTGCTTCACCACTGTGTGTTAGTGCAGGGACTACTTTTTTATTGCAGAAGGTGATTAATGGGATCATCGTGAACTTGCCATATCTCGCATGTAGAATGGCACCTTGTGCAGCTAAAATGTTTAGTTTTGATTGCAATTCTAAGGTCCAAGGTAAGTCACTGAGGCTTTTGTTGAAACAAATGCCAGGTAGAAGATGGAATCACTTGTTCAAATGGTTCTCGTACCACTTTCCATTGGAATTGAGATTTTTGTTTCTCACTTTTATGTTTGAAGCTCATGATTTTAGATTTATTTGTGTTTAGCATTAGGTCATTGTTAAGCATATAATCTTGCAAATGATCTAATTGAGGTTGAAGCCCAATTTGAGTGTGGTCCAGGTGGACCAGATCATCAGCATAAATTAATCATGAAATGTGGCTTCCGTTGATTTTAGGAAAAGCTTTGGCTTGATTTATTGCTACATGTATATCTGACAGATACTTGTTAAATAGTGCCAACTCCAGGAGGAAACCCTGTTATACACCTCAGTTGGTCTGAATTCCTTTTGATAGAAGACTTTGATTATTGAGCCTAATGCGTATCAAGGTGTTAGTATGAAACGCCTCTATTGCTGCAATAAGATTGGGTGGACAGTGCCACACACAAAGTTTTCTCCAAAGCTGTGATTTATTGACACTTTCAAATGCTTGTTGCAAGTCTATGAAAGCTGGTAAAGGTTAGATCTGATTTTGATGGCTCACAATTTTGAGACATTTAGCAAGTTGAGTTCCATGCCGACCCCAGTGGTGAAACCTGTTTGAGGCAGGTTCTTGTTTGCCCAAGCTGTGAGTAATTTCAAGAGAAACGATGCAGAGAGTTTGTCAATTACATCCAGAAGAGCAATAGGTTTATAGTTGCCAGGAACTGCTCTATTTTCTCTCTGAAAAATTGGAACAATGATGGGCCCATTGCATGTGATGGTTTTAAATGTAGCATTGCATCTGCAATATCCTCTCTAGTGATATTAAAGGACCATGGAGTAGTGGATGTTTTGGGAAAGATGTTATGAGCATTGTATTTCGAGGCAAACACTTTGGTGTAGTGGTCGATCCAATTATTTTCGGTAACTCCATTGCTTATGAGAGCAAGTTGGTGCGCAGTGGTGTGCTTGATCAATGACCAAATTTCACTTGAAATTGATTTGCATATGGCTTTTAGCATTGTCTCAGCCTGTTCTTGATGTTGCAATGTCTTGAATGATATTTATCAGTTTTTTTTATTGTTTTCTTTTCTTAATAGCATCTACCGTTGACTGGCATTCACCTTTTTTAGTTGTCTGAGATAAGATCTTAAATGTTTTCGCTGTGTGACCACTGTTGTACTGTGTTGGTGTCTGGGCTTGAGTTGAGAAGCCTGACTTTACCTCCTGGTAGATTGCCAAGAGGGCAACATATCATAGTCCCGAGTTGCCACAATCAACCCTCTCTTGGTGTTTAGCTGTGATTGAGGTAACATCATTAGGCTTCATTTTTAAGTGAGTACGACCTTGGTTTACTGTTACACTGTTCATTAGGTAAAGTAAGGGTATGTTCATCGATAAGTCCCAAGAAAGTGTCAGTATGGCATATTTGATGCTTTCTTTGGGAATATCTAAAGACTAATGATTTTATGTAAGCAATTCTGCGATACTGGAATGTAGTCCAAAGTGGAGGAGATGAAATGGCTTTTCCAAGTTGATTTTCCCAGAATGTCTCCATTCATCTGTCCATTGAGCATATGCCACTCTCTTTGATTCATTTCTTGCATCCACTCTTGTGCTTTTGTATCATTGGAATTGTTCACTGACTCTAATAAGTCTAATGGTTTCCCACTTGTGTCCAATCATTTTCTATTAAGATCACCACAGATGATAAAGTGGGTATTATGATATGATATGATATGATATGGTATTTGTAACGCGCCTATACACAAGTGTTTCAAGGCGCGACGAGGCAGGGAGGGAGGGAAACAAGGGGAAGACAGACAAACGATCCTACTAGGCCAGGTGTCATTCAGATCGCGCAAGTGCAGAGGTAAGGGGAAAAGGAGAAAGTGCAGGGGGAGGAGGTGGGGGGGAAGTGCAGTACAAAGTAAGTAGCGTAATAAAATAATAAATAATAAATAAAAAGGGCCAGCTGGTGGCAAGTGCGAGGTAAGTGCAGAGCAAGTGCTGAGAAGTGCTGGGAAGGGGGGCTGTAGGGATACAGTGACAGTCCCACAGTGCAGGGGGAGCCAGGGAGGCAGTGCAAGTGGAGAGTGGCTGGGCCCTGGACCGAGGTCGCTGAGAGTGGCCCAGATGCAGGTTTAGTGCAGAATTCAGTGGGGAGTTAAGCAGGTTTAGCAGGGGAGAGGGAGAGAGAAGGCAGAAGCGAAGAGGAAGGTTTTGAGGTACTTCCGGAACCGGAGATGGTTCTCCTCAAGTTTCAGGGAGGCAGGAAGGCTGTTCCAGAGGGAGGCCCCTGCTGCGGAGAGAGATCTACCCCCAGCTCGTTGCTTCGAGAAGCGGCTGACCATGAGGGAGTTGGAGACGGATGAGCGAAGGGCTCGTGAAGGAAGATATTTAGGAAGAGAGAGTTGAAGGTATTTAGGCCCCAGGCCCCAGAAGGCCTTGTGGACAATGCAGTGGGTTTTGAACTTAATCCTCGCAGCCACTGGGAGCCAGTGAAGAGATTTCAGTCCTGGAGAGATACGGTCCCTGGGCTTGAGGCCAAGGACAAGTCTCGCAGTTCTGTTCTGGATAAGTTGCAGAGGGCGGAGAGTGGAGGCAGGCAGATTAAGATAGAGGCTGTTACAGTAGTCCAGCCTTGAGAGAACCAGGGCTCGGGAGACAGTGAGCTTCTGGGGGAAGGAGAGGAAGGGAAGAATACCTCTGAGGAGGTGCAGCTGGTAGTGTGACTTCTTAGAGACGTCAGATATATGAGGAGAGAAGGAGAGTGTGGAGTCGAAGATGACCCCGAGGTTTTTAGCCTTGCAGGTAGGGGCGGGAAGGGGGCCAAGGGAGGCCGGCCAGAGAGCTGCAGGGAAGGAGGGAGTGGGTGTGCCGATGAGTAGAATCTCAGTCTTACTGGCGTTAAGGCTCCAAATATTCTTTATTGAAGTGTGACATGTATCGATGATATCGGTCAAAATGTGCATACATGTTTGAGTCTTAATCATCGCTGGACTACAATATAAATTCAGCACTATAATATGTGCACCTATACAGGGATCTGTGTGCTCATATTAAAGATATTAAAGAAGAGTCCACTGTGAGAAAGGGTTAGGATTTTCAGTTTTGATGACCTCCAGTCCAGCTATGTGTTTTATCATGGTGAGTAGCCCTGCATAGAGTCTTCCTCGCTGGCCCTCTGGTGCTGGATTTAGAAGTATGAGGTATTCATCTCATGAGGGAAAATTACAGAGCCAAGTTTCTTTAAGGCGTATAATAGTGTGTTGCTCCAGTTTTAAGGATGAATTGTTGAACACATTTTGGAAGCCCTGTGCGTTCCATGATATTAGGGTGCATCGGCTCTTGATTCTTTTCTCTGATGTCTACTGTTTTTGTGTGCTCATCAAAGCCCTTGTCATCCATGACCAATTTGTGTTATCTTCAGGTACTGTAGGTGCATCTTTTTCCTCAATGACTTGATGACTGGGTGTAGCATTGTTTAAGAAGGTGACTTTCAAATGTCCTGCCTCTGAATCCTTTATTGCAACAGTTTTTGTGTCTCATTGGTTTGGTATTCTATCGACATGTAAGGGTCTTGATGCTATTGTTTCACCCTGTCGCCATACAGGAGATGGAGGTGGAAAATCTCTGAGGTCGTAGCCAAATGGTAATTGCGCAGATTTGGCTTCTAATAGGGTGTCTTTGATTAATGGAGACTTCACGTGTAAAATGACTCGGTCACATCTTGACTCTTTGACATATTCTACTATTGAGATGTCGTCTGAGTCGATTATCCTGAGTGAGTGTATGCAGTGTAGTAATTGAAGCACTGTTCTTCGGTTAAGATTGACTTCATTCCTTGGTGATTATATGTTCTCCAAATGGAGCTTTCTGGTATTGGTTGATATGCATTTTGCCCACAAGGCAGATGTTTGTTTCATTGGTCTTTAACAGTGTTGTGGCATTGATTGTTGATGAGAACATGGACCAGTAGGATTGTGTGGCTCTTTATCAGTTTTTTTATTAGGCAACTTGATCAAAGACAAGTTGCTGTGGGTGAGATCTTTTTTGAGAAAGAGTTAAAAATGTTGGTGAGTTGTTAGCTTTCTCTTGCCTATTCAAATGATTAGTGCGTGCAAGAGGCCTCATGTTTTTTTCTATTTGAAGTGTGCAACAGAGTCAATGAGAGGACATTTGACTTGATTTCTTGAAGAGAAACCTTTTGTTTTGCAGGAATGTCATTGTCTCTTGCAGATAATAAGACAAGTTCTCTTGAAGATCTTGGTCATCTGAATCTTCCAGTTCACCTGTTTTGTGATTGACCAAGATGGGGTCTTTACCCAAGTCTATGACTGGCTCAGGGGAGGCTCCAGTGATAAACATTCCCGTTATATTGATTTTATGATGGTTGTATCTTGTTATACTGGCTTCTCTTCTATTGATGTTGTAGCCTCTGGGATGAGTATGCAGAGTCAAAAGATTTCATAGGAATGCTCTTGATCCGTTCAACTTGGGCTTAGGTCTTTCTCAAGCATTTTTTGATTTTTGGTATGTATTGCTTTATTCTTATTGAGAGATTTCGGTGTATTGCATTGTGTTTTTTTAAAGATTGGAAAGAGCTTTACCTCTTATGATCGAAGGTCTGTCTGACTGCTGCTAGTACAGACGGCTGCGGTTTTGGAGACTTTGTCCCTGTTTGCCGTGTGATCACTTGATGTAGGCAATGTTATTTGAGGTTGGAGTTCCGCTCGTTGGTTAATATCTTTGGGTGGGGCTTGTGTTGTATTAGCTTCAATTATCTCAATCAGGAAGCATGCTGCATTACCATGTGGTGAGTTGTTTTGTGCCACTCTTTCGTTGTCTTTGTTGGAAGATTATCTGTTGAACATTAGATTGCGATTCCATGTTGTGAATAATTTGTTTATAGTAAGAGTCGTTCAGATATATCGTAGTCTCAGGCCTCATAGGTTGACTTATTTGAGAATTTTGTAACAACCAGTGAAATTGTTATTTTATCCATTTGGTGGAATCCAGGAGAGCATCCATGATGATTGCCTTGTTGGAAAGGTTGCCACTTGCCAGATCACACACAGTCAGGCTTGCCAAACTGCTGATGTTGCAGCTTCGTGATTAAGATGTGCTTGTACAGTTGAGGTAAAGGATTCTAAAAAAATCAATTTCGAGTGTATCATCACAAGAAACATTGCATGATCTTTGATACTCTCGTTAATTGTTTCATACATTTTTAGAAAAGGAGCCAAGGATGTCAGTGCGGACATCACATAGTTGTGTAATTGAATCCCTACTGCAATTGACAGTTGCACTTTATAATTGTTTCTCTCATTTGGTATAATTGGTTGCATGAAAAAACAGCCTCAACATACTTGAGGACTCAGAAGACTGAGTTTGGTTTGGAGTTGTATGCGTCGGACTGTTACCATGTGGAGTTAATTGATTTCTATCTGCAATTCGGACAGAGAATATCCAGGGTCATTTAAATCTCCCCATGATTTAAGTGACATTCCTTTAATTATACATGCCGTCTGCATATCTGGAGTAGAGGCATGCTGGTCATTTAAGAGCTTTATAACAGTACCAATAACAACACTGGAGCGTTAGCTGCTTTGTGTTACTTGTTGTTTGAGTTCTGTAATATCTTTGTTCAGTCTTGCGGCTAACAAGTTGGCAGGACTGGTGTACTTCGCGTCACCATTTTGTTTTTGTTCAATGTCATTTGTGGTTGCTTCTTTTCTGAGTGAAGCAATTTCAGTTAAGAGGTATCTGGTTGCAGTGAAGGGAGAGTGGCTGTATGAGAAGATACTGACAGTAGTGCATGAGTGGCAGTTTCTTCTATATGCATTGCTGTTTGGGATGCACTTGGTTAGTCGAAACCATCTTGGTTATTTGTTATATTGTGTGTCACCATTTTTTGACTTAGAGGTGTATGGAAAGTATGTTTTTCAAATCTTGCGGGTTCAAACACATTGTTGGCCTCTAGTAATTTGGCATCGGTGAAGTCTAGATTGTTCATGCAGGGCAGTGATTCAACATCACAAGGTGAATCACTCACCTTAGCATCTTTGCGTCCTTCGATGTGCGGTCCATTGAAGACGAGTTCTGCAGTTGTTGTTGTCGCTGTGTTCGCTGACCCATTTTTTTCTGTAACGATGGTTGTAGTTTTTGCAAACATCACAGATGAAGAAGGGTGTAGGCACTGACTTGCGGGCACATGGGTGATGTCATGGGTGCGACTGGGTTGAGACTGGACTGGCTGCCAGACTCACGCGCTAGTGCCACCCACCTCCTAGCTATGTTATGGAGACAGAAAATTCTTAAGGGTGTATGCATGCAGCTCAGCTTCAGGGTTTGTCAGAGAGCACACAAAGCGTGCTTGGTCAAAAGAGTAGAGGGGGGAGATTGGACTCATCGCCGGACTCATGCCCAGTTATTGTACCATTCTGTGACAGCATCAATGGGGCAATGAAATCTATCTTCGGCCAGCGAATCAGAAGGGACTATAAGGAGGCAATAATGGTGGCAGGCAATGTGTTTGAGAGGTTGTTGACGAAGGCTCAACATAAGGCATACATAATTCTCAGCATGGTGGTACTGGCTCTGATAGACCAGAAGTGGAAGAAGCCAGAGGCTCACTCTGAGCATGAGTGGTTAGCAAGAATATGGCACTAGGTATCCCTAGAGTGGGTGACACATGTGATTCAGAGGGATTGTGGAAGGTTAAATAAAGACTTGGTGTTGTGCTATCTACAGGAGGACTTCCGTATCAACTGGTTCCCACAGAGATTTTGAGTATTAGACTTTATCTGAGGGGGGAGTTGGGAAGAGGGCAGAGACAAACACTTTGAACCAAAGAAGGCATACTGCTGTCGAGTGTGGTGGGAAGAGGGAGGGATGGGGGGCGGGCTTCAGGGGTGTGGGAGTGTGGTGGGGCACAATGTCATGTTTTTTAAATGTGACTGAATTTAATTGGAATTGATCAGTCAAAATCAACCATAGACTGATCCTGGTGAACCAGGGATGCAGCTAGTAGATGATTTAAAAGCACCATGGCAGTCATTTTATTATCGAGGTTCATCATTTATAGTGGTCAACAAGAGCTGAGTAGATCTGCAGATTTGGATGCCTTCAATAAAAGTATTCTAAATTAGAAGATACTTTTTTTGTCTACCATATCCGGTCTTTTGCCAATATCCAGTGCCTCTCGACACTCTATTAACAATTTAGGATCCAGGCTTTGCACATATTTCCTGCAGAAAACTGCAGAAAACCCATCAGTTCCTGGAACTTTAAAGACCAACCCATAATGGACTGGATTTACATTGTGAAACTGTTTAGTCTCTATGTGCTTATTTCTGATCATGGTGTGAGTTTTATTGACCTTTTGTAATAGGTATTGTTTAAATACATCTCCATGTAAATGTAGTGACGAGGGAGACTCCTTGCCAATTTAATCAACTTTTGAAGCCCTTGGTTTATAGAAATGTGAGGTTAAGAGAAGTATATTTCAATGAAAGTATAGCATGCATGGTCAAATTATGAAGTGAAAAACATCATCACCTTTGTATTTGATTTGTTTGGACTAAAATCCCAGTGTTGAGCATAATAACACAACACAGTCTAATTTCTGGTCTCAATGAAGCTGGGTAATGTCTGGAGTGAATCTTTCCTTCGATTTAGCTTCAGCAGCTCACACAGTCTACACAGTGGTATAACCAATCATCAAGCAACAAAGCTGTTCAGACAGTTCTTGGTGGGCACCACACCATAGAAAGACACAGTGTTGCTTGCATATACAATGGATAGGATATCTCTGGATCCTTCAAGCAATGTGGCATCTGAGCTGTTCTCACCACAGTAGCAGTGATGATTATATTTATAAGCAGATGCAGATGTCCAGATGTCTAAGAGCTGTTGAAGATGTTTTTTAGAGGATCATGCATCCAGAGAACAGTGAAATGGTCTGTGGACAAACAGGAACCTTGGGGTAATCACAGGTTGCAGATGTTGCTAGCCCTGGGCACTGTTATCAGGTCCCAGGACCGTGCCTGGAGGTTGTGAATGGATTCTTTGTTCATGGGGGTCATGTGACACCCCCTTGAGGTGATGCTGGGCCCGATGAGGTAAGTGGGAAATATCCTGGTCGATTGCACCTCACAACAAGGCCATGGCAGAGGACAGATATGTGTTATATATTTCTATTTAAAGCCTCTTTCCCTTTTGGAAATGTTCCAATTACCATAAATCTCAAAACCCTTAAGAAAGCCTTGCTTTGTAGTCCCATTTGGAAGAGGGTCATGGTAGGGCGAGTCTAGAGAGCCTTTCTGGAACTGAGAATCATGATGGCTGCATGCTGGCATGCCAGCAGATTTGCATGGGGAGCAGGAGCGAGTGCTCTCAGGGCATAAGAGGAAGCATGCAGGTGATAATCCAACATATCATGGCTGTCAAGGCAAAATAGGGTCAAGCCTAAAATAGGATCAGAACATATTGCAGCATAACCTGTGGGCAGCCAGTGTATGCAGGTAAGCTCAGTGCAATGGGATAGATTGATTCAATCCCATTGCAAGCATAATAATTAATAATTCCACACACTTATTCTGGTTTCAAATTAGAACAGCCCAAGGGGGGTGTCTTCATCCTTAGAAGAATGACAGACAGCTTAGCTTAGACATGGTTGTAAGTAGGAAGCAAACATGTCACCGAGATTGATGCAGGAGCAAACTGCCTAGTGGAACCTGTGGGGCTAAATACTACCCCAGCTTCTACTGGTGAGCAGCCATAGTCAGCAGGTATGTCTGTCCAAGAGATCTATGGAAACAGTTTGCCACTTGGAATTGGCAAAGCGAGACTATAAGAAATAAATGTGGGGTTATTTAAAACTACAGGAATGTGAATGACTCAGCTGATCTATCCCACTTGGAGAGCAAATGTGTCAAGTTTATTTTGTAAACCAGACACAATATTTGAACTAGAATAGAAGCCATCCTGCTTTTTTGGAAGTTTTATGATGCACCGCTGAAGTCCCGTAAAGTCCCGCTTTGCCCGCTGCTTTGTGCTGCTTTCCTGCAACTGACGCTTGCTTTGGATCGCCGTCTACTCCACGGACCATTACGGACTCAAATAACCATAAGGTGAAGCACTTTTGAAGATTCACCTCCCAGCATCTAAGAGACTATATTTAGTATACTCATATTAATTCTGTGTTTACTTATTTGTAGGCACTGTAGCTCCTCTGTGGGTGTGACCATATAAGAGGACTCGCGCGTGCACTGCGCGCGCGCACCGGCGAAGTCCCGTAAAGTCCCGTTTTGCCGCTTCGCCGCGGCGGCGCGAGCAAAGCGAGTTCTGGGGAAAAACGGCTAGTTTCCCTTTTCTATTTACCAATTTATTTGCTTAGAAATATTTGATCTTGGTGCTGTGCAGTGGTAGACGTGACAAAGACTTTTGGTTTTACCGCTACTGGTCAAGTGTCTGTGTCCTGCGCTTTCCGGAGGCATCATGAAACGAAATTTATACACCTTACGCACTGGAATTCCTTCTTTGCTTACAACGAATATGAACCTGAACTCAAGCAACATGCAAGTGAAGGCAGTTCCTTGTGTATGGACTCCTCGTGCCGTAGACTTAGGTGTTAAAGCGCAGCCTACCCTGAAACCAAAAAAGCGTATTACTTCTCACGCCACTGACCTTAAGAAACAATCTGTAAGTTCAAAGGATATACGTTCATTTCACCCGGATCATGCGACACAAAATTCAACTGTGCAGATTACTAAAGAAAATTCTCAGGTTGCTCTGCCTATAGTTATAAGTGACCAAGAGTGTTGTACTACATTGCATGTATCTCTATCTGACAGCACAGTGTTAAGAGGAGACTCGATGGCTCCAAACTCTGAAAACAGACACAGCTCATCGTCAGTGAGAAATCCTGAAGATGTAGCGGTGATTGATTTGCCTTCCTCTGACTCGGATTTCTTGTTGCAACAAACTCTTGGCAATCTGTCTTTCTCGCCAAAGTTGTATTCGAATGGAGGTTGCACAAAATCCAATTTAACATCTTCCTTTTTACTTCCGACCCCGCGTAAATGCTCTTTGGCAGAGAAACCACAAAATGTGTCTAAGGTAGTTGAATTAACGTTGGGAGCAATGAACCTAACTATGCAAACAATCACTACATTGTTTAATACGTTGAACACTAAATTGGATGTCCAAAGTGCCCAATTATTATCGGTTCTAGCCTGGCAGGCGAAGCAAGAAATAAATGGGCAAAGTCTCCGTTACTTACAAATCAAATATCTATACCTGTAAAGACGACAGTCGATCAGTGCGTATCACCTATCAAACCCGCACCTATGATCGACTTAACCCTGGCTACGAATCCGGCTTTTCCCAATGTATTACCAATAGCGGTTGAACACTCAATCTTGCATCAACATGCTGAGAGTCAAATGTCACCAATTACGGTAGATAACTCAGGCATCTTGTGCTCCCTTCTGTACATTGGTCAAATTATTAGAGAAATTATGCCAGATAATAATCAGTATTTAGTTGGTTCTACCAATAATGCTCCTACTCAAGTGTCCTATTCAATCTTCCGTAAAAATCCTGCTTTGGTAGAAACCATATCTGATTCTGGTGAGAACGCTAAACAAAAAAAAAAGGCCGTTGTTGCTTGTAAAAAATCTAAAAATGTTAAGCAATCGGAAATAACTGAGCCCCCAAGCTCCAAACCCTATTTTGACATGCTCACCCTCCCTAAAAAGCATAGCCAGTCAACTTCTAGTGCCATTACAAAAAAGTACACTCAGTTGAACCAAATGCGAAAATTGAAGCTTAACTGTGCTAACAAAAATATCACAGCAGCCACGCCCTATGCTCCTTTAGATCTGTTAGTTCAAGTAGCCCAAGATTACAAAAACATCGGCACGCAGGAAGAATGGTCCGAGACTCAACTACCCGAGCGGGTGGTCAGTAGCCAACCGCAAAAGACTACCTTGAGAGAAACTGTTAATCGAACTTCCAAAAGCTCTAAAAAGAATCTAACGCTAACTTCCCAATTCAACACATCTGATGATTATGAGCAAAATTTGCTGGCAATCTGAAGAGCTGAAATCAGAAAGGAAGTTGACGCTTATATGAGTGCATTTGTATCTCAACCGACCCTCAAAGCCCCAACACTTGATTCAGGCAAGTGCAAATCTCCTAAACCCAGTCCCTTGTGCCTTGACGCTTTGACACTTTTAAGAGCAGCCATGAGAAGATACCGGTAGCTTCTTCCCCCACATCTCCTAGTCACAATGCAGAAATTGCCACCTTGCTAAATGCGATACGCCCTGTGCCACTAAATCCGGAGCCCTCTTTGGTCTCAGTTCCTCTCAAGCATCCTGCCTCAAAGTCCATCCTGAAAACGAAAGCAAACAAAGAGAATCATATTGCCTTAGTGTTAGGCTGTCGGCCAGCGCCGCATCCTCAATACGTACTAAATCGTCATAGCATTTTAGAGGTGTTTTCTGACATACCACTCTTACAAGACATGGGGTCTGCAGATATAGCTCAAGTTGAGTTCTTTAATGATAACCTAGTGAGCACGGCGTGTATATGGCTGACATCCCGAGATATTAGGAACCTCATATGGGAAGCCAAAGATCAACTATTAGCGCTAGGTTTCATTCTTTTATTGGGCCCTACAAATCCATCTGAGGGTCCTTACAGTGCAGATGTCTGGATTGAATCTGTCTTGAAGGAGATCAAGAACCCTATGAGTGATAGAGAAGCGAAAACAGTGACAAATGTTCCCGTCAAATGCCATTGTAATTGTGATTCCAGAAGTTAACTTCTGTACAGGGTTAATAATGAACGTTCCATCAGTCTTGCCTCATGGAATACGCGGGGTTTCTGCCACCTACTTAATAACACACAAGACCCCTTCATTAACTATGATGTGATTCTTTTACAAGAAACCTGGCTTATGTCTGCTCCCTCCTGGGAAAATCACTGCATACATTTCTTGCCAGCAATGAAGGGAGAGAAAGGTCGGCCGATGTCTGGCATCTTGACGGGCTCCAAATTGACCTCGAATACCACCATATTATTTACATATTCTCCAAACTCTTTTATCCAACTAACGGTCATAGTAATCGAGAAAATCTTGTACGCAATAGTTAACTTATACTGGAATCCCAAAGGCATTGAAGATGGAAAGTTTTTGACGGATTTCTCCACCATGCTGGACTTTATTGTATCAGTTCCGAATACTCAGCATACTATTGTTGCTGGTGACCTCAATCTTCACCGCCTACAAGAAAAACATGCGACGAAATATTCAAGACAAAGATTGTGGGAAAAAATAATGTCAAATAGAGAGTTTTGTATGCTGAATGGGAGCAGACTAGACGTAGGTGTGCTTGATCATACGTGGCAACAAAACTCAAAAGCCACAATTGATTATATTTACACAGATGATAGACTGTTCTCTAAAATCCAAGTCTTTAATATTGACTCAAATGCAAATTGCGACCATTGCATTCTCTCTATCAAATGGCTGTCCACTGTCACACACACTAAATATAACTCCATGGTGATCCCCAGACAATTGTCCGTCTCAAACCAGCTAAATCGTCTATATTAGAATGAAACTAGTCTTAGTCACTTCGACAACTCTCTGCGAGTTGCCTTTTGCCACTCGCGGAATGCTCCAGCTCCCATTGATACTCCCTATTATGATTTGATGCAATATTTTCCAGACATCAGAACTCATAAAACACTGACCCCTAGGCACACTCATTGTTTTGACATAGAAGCGCAAAATAAAAAAACAGAATTTCGACTTCAAAAAAGGAATGCGCTAAAGCTTCAACTGAGAGTTAGATATGAAACATTACATAAAGTTAAAACTACATACAGAAACTGGCAGCGCCACCATCGTAGCAAACTTTTCCAGCGCGATGGAGAGCTGATGTTAAAAATCACTCGAGACAGGAACTCGGCTCAAATTTGGAAAGTTTTAACGAACGCCATATCTCCTGTGCAGGCGATGTCCCAAATTTAGAGTGTTCCTGAAGCGAGTTGGGTAAATTATTTTTCCAAAATGTATGCTCTTCCACCGAACTCTATGCAATATCGTAGGACACTTCCTTATAAACCATTTCACATTGACATATTTAAGTCCGATATATTATATTTTATCATCAAAATAAGCCATTCCAGAGCTCCGGGTCCAGATGGCCTATCCAATAAAATTTTTAAACAGCATCCTGAGTTGTGGACATCGATTTTGTATCAAATTTTTGAGCATATAAATGATACGCAAGAGATTCCTGTCTCGTGGAAACACTCCCTAATTGTTCCTATTCACAAAAAAGGAGACTGGAGTCTACCTGAGAACTACAGACCCATCGCCTTATTAGATGCCCCTGGAAAACTATATTGTCGCATTATATTACAAGAACTTAACAGATGGACTTCAGCTGATCTTAAACGAGACCCGTTTCAATCTGGTTTTGTGGCGGGCTTGGGGACCTCGATAAATCTAATTACGCTAAATATGCTAAAGTCGAAATATGCCAAGATTAATCAACCATTATATATGGCATTTGTAGACTTTCGTTTAGCATTTAACTCGGTGGATAGAATGTTACTATTTCAGAAACTTCAAAATTATGGCTGCCCATCATCAGTATTAACCATAATCAAAAAGCTTCATTCAGACACAACGATGCAAGTGAGACTATCTCTTGAGGGTTTATTAACTGTGAAATTTGCGACATTGAGACCCTAAAACAAGGGTGCATTTTAGCATCAACATTATTCAATCTTTTCCTATTAGATATAGGAATCTCCTTTGAGGAAGCACTCTCTGATGCTCCCAAGTTAGGGTCCCAAAAAATCACATGGCTTTTGTATGCCGACGATTTAGTCTTAATTTCACAAACCCCAAAAGGACTGCAAGAACTACTAAATAAATTAGATGAGTATGTTGGCAATAACAATCTGACTATCAACGTGAGTAAAACGCAGATAGTGACCTGTCTAAAAAGAAAGAATACAACAATGTCCAATTTTAAATGGTTTTTGCAGAAAGTACCTCTAAAAATTGTAACTAATTACAAATATTTAGGTCTTCCCTTTTCAGGCTCTCTAAAAAATCAAATTTATGCAGACACATTAAAGGCAAAAACGATGATCTTAACATCTCAAGCAAGAATAATACTGCACAAATATGGAAAATTCACATCTACTCATGTTGTCACTTTTTACAATCAAAAAGTCGTCCCCATTCTTTCTTACGGAGCTAAGACTTTTACACCACAGCTCAGATCATATTGGGATCACCTTGAAGGTAAAGTTTGGAAAGCAGTGTTCTGCTTACCGTTGTGTACCCCGATTTGTCTATTAAGGTCTGAATTAGGTTTGATCTCACTTTCTGCTTCGGTCCTATGGAAGATGTGTAACTTCTATCGCAAATGTTTGCTAGGAATTAATAACACGAACATTTTGCGATCAGTGGCAATATATCTTTGCTCATCTCATGATGCATTCCCTAAACAGTGGGTAAAAGTCATCCTGAATTTGCTAGTTGATGCTGACATTTAAATTGAGCTGTTAATTACTAATCCCGACAAAGCCAAGAAAAAAATCTATTGGCATGATTGGATTGTGACGAATCAACTGTGTACAAGTTATGTAGATTTTGATTTAAACCTTTTTCCCCCTAAAAAGTTTAAACAAATGGCCCATTACCTCATAAAGTGTCCATCACATTATGTTCGTGCAGAAATGCTAAGATTACGGTTGAATCTTCATCCAACAAACCAGATCTTAGATAGGCGTGGATTAATTCCAAAAAATCATCATTACTGCCGATTTTGTAAAAACTGCAAACAAGTGGAAACACTATCTCATTTAGTAGTTGAATGTTGTGCATTGTCTGGGCTCCGAGAACATTACATTCACAATTTATTGCAAATATTTTGCGATCGATCGACCTGTGAAATATGGACAATTCTAATCACGAGCAATCGAACTGTGATTCACATTGCATTAACGCAATTTATAAAAACAATTCTGCCATATGAATTCTGGTCTTAAGATAACCCCATACATTTTCAGTTAAGGCTCCTTTTAACAAGTAGTTTACTAAATACAAAGTGCTTTGTTATTCTTTTTTATGAAATGATACACATCGGTCCAAACTGAAATGTTATTTTTAAACATTCCTTTTAGCTTTTTGTTTCTCCCTTTAGTGTGTTTTAATGCTGGCAATGATAATAATAATAATAATAATAATAGTGGGGTTATTGTATTTTGGTATGCTTATGCAACTTATGCAACTGATGTAAATTTGTAAATAATATGTCATTTTTCTTTTGTTAATATCTAAATTATGTTGTAACAAAGTCTCCTTTTTTGTAAGGTTGAATTCTTTCAGCCAATCAAAATAAAATTAAAAAAAGATGCTATTTAATTGTTTGGCTCGAAACCATAACCATTACCTTATAAACATTTGTTTAATCATAGAGGCACATTGTAAGACTGATGTTGATGCTATCTTTCTTTTTAATATATTGAATTATGTATGCATGCACTTGACCCCTCTATAATAATAATGTATTTCTTATATAGCACTATACACCCATCAGTTTCAGAATGCTGAAATAACAGAAGAAATTTTCATCCGACAGAATGGTACTCAATGTATCCACCAAAGGATGAAAGGCTGAGTTGACCGGGCTGGGATTCGAACTTGCCACAGCAGGCTGCACAAAGATATGAAGGGTGAGCACTTAGCTCACTGTGCTATCCGAGTGATCATAAACATTTGTGCATTTAATTGTTTGGTTTTCATGAAATGTGTGGTTCTATGTAGATCATAACTTTTGTTTACTCTGTAACTCTTCTTCCCTAGTATTGTTGTCCTGTGCCTTTCCTGACTCAGCTGATCTTGGAGGCCAATGGGGGAAGGTGCCAGATTGATCCTTCCCTGGTCAGCCAAGAGGCCTGGGTGTTCAAACGCCAGCAGATCATAACCCTGAGATATGGTTCTTAGATCAAGACACATTTCTCCAACATTTCCGAACTTTCATTCTCAGATTAGCTCATTCCTAATGTCAAGACCTGTTCCCTATGTGTTTCAATGCATGCATTAAGACACTCCAGCTAAATAGGATTTTTGGGAGCGGAACACCGTCTCTGATTCAAATTATAGAGTTTCTTCAAGTCTAATAGTTTGTGGAGACCGACTTGCATGGGCATTGCCACTTTCAAACTTCTACAAGACTGTGGGATCCCCTCTACGGATAACAAACATGGTTCAAAATACTTTTGTAATAGAATTTCATCCACCCAGGAGGATCTGCAACTACGACTCAGCTTTGCCTCACTGGGAAAGCCCAACAAGGCTGGAAAACGTGTCTTGGGTACTCATTTTGCGTGGAGAATTGCCTAGTATTTCGTGCAGGTCACCCTTGTTTATTTGACTTGACTAGCATGAAAATTGATATTTCTCCTCTGTGAAGGGCGCATTGAGCTAGACTATGGTTGTAGATCCTACTGAGTGGAAGACATTCCATAGAACAGGTTATTCAAACCATGTTTGCTCTCATTAGAGGGGCTTCCAGACTCTTGTTAAACACATTCAAACTTCCTCAGGCTTCTTGCTGTGCCATCATTGAAGGAAAACCCACATGTGAAAAGTGTCTTGGGAACAAGGTGTATTTGGGTCACCCTAACTCTTAGAAGCCTAAGGTCAGGTTGCAAAATGTTCAGTACGGTTAACCAGTAAGGTCAAACTCATCAAAGTCAATGCCCTCTACAAGAGGTAGAACAGGACTTCGGGCTCAGCTTTGCCTAAAGATTTAGCTTTGGCCTTTCCAGAATGGCAAGACTAGCACTAGGCCATTAATCTGAGATTCTATCACAAATTGTCTATGAGGATTAGCTGGCAAGGCATTATATAGCATATACCAACACAATCATATGTCTGACTCACCAGGGCTTCTGCAACATAGAGCTATGCTATATTTCATCGTTCCCCTCACTTTACTGACCTGGTATAACCTTACATCTATGGAAGAGAACATTTCCATTACTCCCACGATGAGGAAACTCCAGCACAGGGTTTGGCGCTCTGTGACCAATGCCACCATATGTTGGAACATACTCTATAAAGCATTGAGACTGCTGGCACGCGTCCCCAGTTTTAAACAGACACTTACCTGTTCATTAAAATGCCCTTCCCGTATCCTCCTATCTACCTATGCTTCCCCTTTTACTGGGTTGTCCTTCAACCTGGAAAGGTTAGCAACCCACTGTTGGTAGTGGTTATCAACCCACTGTTGGTTTTCCTTATACCCCTAAAATAAGCTGGATTAACCAGGAGGCCTATGAGTGGGGTCCTAGCTGGATAGGGCTATGTGTTTTCTCATTTTTATCTCTACAAGAATCCATGGTATTTTCTATCATCACTTAACTGTTAATAATGTCAAGTGATTCAAATAAATGGTGCTCCATCCGAGATATATTAGGCATGCATGCATTTGTCTCCTCTGCCAAAACCCTTGTGGTTTTAATGATATGGTTGTTTATTATTATTATTATTATGATTATTATTATTATTATTATTATTATTATTAAGCGCAGACCTAGCTTCGAGAAGCAATGGGGCGCTTTACAGAAGTATACAACAATACAGATACACAATGACGCGCTTTACAGCGGTAGCAGTACAGATGCATAACGATACACTTTTCAGAGGTAACAACAGAGCACATATAAAGCAGGGAGTAGAAAACAGAGGGGCACAGAGAAGGAGTACAGCTGTACAGGGTGGCGGGGAGGAGAGGGGTGGATGGCGTTTAGCGAGTCAGGTGGTGCAGCGGGTGACATGATGGCCTCAGTGTTGAGGAGGAGAGACTCCTTAAAGAGGTGGGTCTTGAATTCTATTCTAATTGTAGGAGTGTGGGGGCGAGTCTGATGCTGACGGGGAGGAGACTCCATAGTCTTGGGTAGAGAAGGCTTGTTTTCTGGTCCCTTCCTTTTTGCAGGAGTGGATTTCAAGTCTGCACACGTCTTGGCTTTTGGTGGTTCACAGTCTGCCTAATCTCAAACCACAAGGAACTCCTTTCCCCAGCCTCCTTTCTTTGCCTCCATATACACTTTGAAACAACGTATTGTATGTTGCACTTTCTAAAACACCAAAAATCAAAATTAATTAAAAAACAAATGAGCTCATGAAATTAAGTGTTAATTACCAGTCCCCAGGTGCTATTTAAGTTAGCAATAACTGTGTAATCGACTAACTGTTGGCTTGATCAGATTGATGGTTATCTTGGTGTGGAAGTTTCATTTGGTGAATTGTCAGTCTTTTATTTCAGAATACTGAATTTGATTGATTATGACTGCTAAAAAAAAACGACCCTATTATTTTATAGTCATAGGCACAACTAACCTTCTCAACTGGATTCTGAGTAACTCTCTCATACTAACAATGGTCTGCTTGAGAGTAACACTTTATAAGCATGCATTGAGCTTTTGTGTTTAGAGAATATCTGTACATCTGTTGTCAGATTAATATGGGCCATGCAAAAATTTACAACAATGGAATCCAAATGTACAACAGAATGTTAAATGATGGTCGCCCAGTTGCATGTCAAAAGACATTGGTACTGAAGAATGCAATACTGTATGAAGTTGTATACATTTCTGGTCGTTTAGCAAAGTGCTACATTAGGTTTTCACTGGCTTGTCCATTATTTTTTGTATCAAATAGCTGTGTGTGGGAAGCACTTCCGCAGTATAAATGTACGTTATGCACCTAATCCCTTGGATAATTATCGATGAATAAGAGTCGATTGTTGCCTGAATGATCTGCAGGCAAAAACATACTGTACTGTACATTGCCTACAGGGCAATGTTCTTTTCACTAGCTGCATCAATTGGGAAAACGCTGCAATTTAAATTTCCAAGTTCAGGAGAAAAAAAAAACATAGTTTATTTAGGAACATATTTGTGTGTGTTTTTCCTTATGTGAGTGACTTAATAATGCTCACTTAGTCTGGAGAGGTTCAGAAAAAGAAATCAATATTTCTAAGTGCCTTTAGCAGGTATTGAATAGAGCTGTTCTTTGCTACAGAAACAGAGGTCTTTCTGTTAGAGCATTCTCAACCAATGTACTCCACACTATTAGCAGCTGTTGCAGCTGCGTCTAGATTCCTTTGCAGATGTAAATGAAATATATACATTTCTACAGATCCTATAAGATGTTCAATTCACATCACACAGGGTAGTTGAGGTGTTATATAAACGTGCATTTGATGTGTTCCATAACAC
This sequence comes from Ambystoma mexicanum, assembly GCF_040938575.1. Lineage (NCBI taxonomy): Eukaryota > Metazoa > Chordata > Amphibia > Caudata > Ambystomatidae > Ambystoma > Ambystoma mexicanum. The sequence goes on from NC_090940.1 coordinate 357,084,976, forward strand.
TCTGGATGAACACATGTGAATGGAAAAAGCATAGGCTATTTTTAAAGTCATACTTAAACATGTGTCCTAACAATATGGACGATTTTGATAAACAAAGAAAAAACAGGAATGTTGAGGTATGATGAACTATAAGTCATTATATTTCAGATGGTGCATCTATATAAAAAAAAGTGATAGCGGCGCTGTAGTGTCTGTGTTTGAACTGGTGCATAATGTGTGCATACCATTGTGAATACGTTGTTAAGTAGGAACTTCTACAAAAGAAATGCTGTGCTCAAACCTTTGCCCTACGTAACAGAATACCGTGTGCCTGATTTACAAAGCATTTTCAACTGTGTTTTACAATTGAAAAACGCTTTTGTAAATCAGGCCCAATGCGTGTTCTTTGTATTGCAATCATATCAAAGTTCTCATCCACATTATTTTAGCTGATACAAGTTATTAAAGTCTTGATAGTTTCAGCATAAAATGGAAACACAGCACACTTCATTATAATCCCTGTGACAGTTAAGTGCGCATTTGATTTCGTCATGTGGAGGGATTTATCTTGCAGTGTGTAGTGCCCATCATCACAGGATACACTGACTGATAAGTGGTAGGAACGACACTCGAGAAATCAGGTAAGAAAGTGGAATAGGCTTTATTGTTGTTACAGGGTAATAGATAGGAAATAGGGAGAGATTTAAGATGGATACAACCTTAGGCTATCATCGCCTACCCTGAAGTCCTAACTGACATATGTGGGACACTGGAGACCCACAGTGTTCCAACACACCAACATTCTGTTAGCTTGCATTGGATTAGCAGGCAATACATATTCCCCTTCCTTATAAATCTGCAGGAAGGGGAAAGACACACACCATACCAGACATGATCCCATACACCACATCAACATAACCAAACACTTCAGAAACAATACCACAATCCCAACCATGCAAGAGTACTCAAAATACTGCGTAACTAACATTTTGTGATCCGGGAGACTGCCACTCTGGGATCACGAAGCTGCCACATTCGAGCATAAACCAATCACAAATAAACATCTGCAACTATCACAGCGTCCTCACCCTTCACTCCATCTGCCACACAGTGTCTCGGTTCTGTCACACTCAAGCACTATCGCAACCATCCAAACAATACTCAAAACTATCTGTATCCGTACAACAATAGAAGCATAACCTAAAATGCACACCATCCCTTCTGACACAAAGATCCTGTCACCAGCAAAACCAACTGCTCAACCCATCCTTCACCAAGCAGAACAGCTCACACCTGATGCACCACAGAGGACAGTATCACAACTCCCCAAGAGACACGCATAGAAATAAGGAAAAAGAAAGGAAAGCCACAAATAAAACAAAGGACACATGAAAACAAACGTGGCTGCTGAATAAGCAGCACATCAAAGTGACACCAAGCTAAAAGGTTGATTAGACCTATATAAAAGTGGGGAAGGTCTGAACAAATTCATGCATGCAATTAGATCTTAATGTGCACAAAATGTACACCTTATACAAAAACATCCTCAACATCAAATCTATTCGAGTGCACCCTAACCTTCCTCCAATCATAAGTAGTAGAATGCATGTCCTCATCTATCAGCACTGAACTATATTCCAATAAAATATACATTCTTGCCCTCATAAAAGTATTACTGAAATGGCCCAAAAAACCAATCATCCGCCCCCTCATGGTAGGAAACACACCATAGATGGCTACAAAGTCCCAATCACAAATGCTGAAGGCATTCCAACACATCAATTGTACATGTTCCATATTGAGCTCAATAACACAAATATCATGAGCATTTCACTAATAATAATATGTGCAATTTATCTTCACTAATGTTCTATACCTAAACTTAAATGGACTGCATAAACATCTACCTTTGTATACTCAACATTTTGCGCTATTTAAATATTTGCACAAAGTTAAACAGTTTTCCTAAAAGTGTCCCTGCTGAAGAAAAACATGTTAGATCAATAACACTGTATACCTTTTTTAAAAAATATATAATTCAGTTCAATGAAAGCATTCCAAATACATCTCCATCTGCAAAGAAACATGTCAAAGTGCATAAATAACGCAGCATCTTTTCATTACATGGCCACGGTAGTGCCCATGTAGTTATGGTTAAATTGCTGTTTCCTTAGGAAGAGCACTTTTTGGGTGGCTTATAACTTCGCTCTCCCTGGACGGATCCTCACCAAACTTGGCAAAAAAAGTATTTGGGTCACTCTGAATTGTTTTGCAAAGTTTGGTGAGGATTCGTCCAGGGGGGGCAAAGTTATAGGGGGGTCCCAAAACTTTTTTTTTCCCATAGACTGAATGGGAAAAAATGTTTGCTCGCGCCTACAGCCCAAACCGCTGGACGGATTTCCACCAAATTTGGACCAGGAGCAGCGGCTTGGTCCCAAAAGCGTGCTTTTGCAAATTTGGTGAAAATCTGTCCAGTAGTTTTTTTTTAAAATGACCAAAAAGTAGGTAAAAAAAATTAGTGATATCTGTGTTCGGTTCGCGGACACACTTCCCTGTTCGCTCCGCGGACAGTGTCCTGATTGGCCAATCGTCTTGCATGATGTTCGCGGACATGCAACGTGTTCGCTGATTGGACGGCGTGGAGCGTGAAGCGCGTCAGATTTTTCGGTAGCGCCCGCCATCTTGGATTCGCGGACGTCCGCGGACAGCGCGGTGAAACTTTGTTCAAAATGTGTATTTTGTAGAGTGTGTTGGTGTGTAGGAGTGTTTGGGGAGGGTGGGAGTGTATGAGATAGGATGTTAGTTGTGTTTTTTATGTGTTAGACGTTCTTTTTGTGTTCGATTTGTTTGCGGACATCACGGGTGTTCTGAAATGTTCTAAATAAACTGACTGGGTGGTGTTCTTAGGACTCAATATGTGTCCGTTTTGTTCGCAAGCAAAGTGAAACTGTTCTAAGAACACTCGCGGTGTCCGGAAATGTTCGTAGGGGGTGTCCTGAGGACGCTGTCCGTATTGTTCTCTGTCAAGTTGAATGTGTTCTAAGAACACCCGCGGTGTCCTGAAATGTTTGCAAATAAACAAAATGGGGGTGTTCTGAAGACATTTTTGAGAACACTCCCGGTGTCCTGAAATGTTCGTAGGGGGTGTCCTGGGGACGCTGTCCGTATTGTTCTCTGTCAAGTTGAATGTGTTCTAAGAACACCCGCGGTGTCCTGAAATGTTCGCAAATAAACAAAATGGGGTGTTCTGAAGACGCTTCTAAGAATACTCACGGTGTCCGGGGAGTGTTCGTAGGGGGTGTCCTGAGGACGCTGTCCGTATTGTTCTCTGTCAAGTTGAATGTGTCCTAAGAACACTCGCGGTGTCCTGAAATGTTCACAAATAAACAAGATGGTGGTGTTCTGAAGACGCTTCTAAGAACACTCCCGGTGTCCTGGAATGTTCGCAGGGGGTGTCCTGAGGACGCTGTCCATATTGTTCTCTGTCAAGTTGAATGTGTTCTAAGAACACCCGCGGTGTCCTGAAATGTTCGCAAATAAACAAAATGGGGGTGTTCTGAAGACGTTTTTGAGAACACTCCCGGTGTCCTGGAATTTTCATAGGGGGTGTCCTTAGGACGCTGTCCGTATTGTTCGTTGTTAAGTTGAAAGTGTTCTAAGAACTATCGCGTTGTTCTGAAATGTTCGTAAGGGGTGTCCTGAAAACGGTGTCCGTATTGTTCGCTGGCAAGTTCAAAGTGTTCTAAGAACACTCACATTGTTCGCGGACATTAAAAGTTTCCCATATATCATAGTTGAAATGTTTGACTCTATGGATGTGATATGCTGCGGTGGTTGTTGCCAGGGCATAGAGTCTTGGGTGCATGGCCATGCACCCAAGACTCTATGCCCTGGCAACAACCACCGCAGCATATCACATTCATATTTGCTTATAACTTTGGGTGAAAAAACAAATGCATAAGGAACAAAGGTATTAGATACTATGGATGTGATATGCTGCTATGGTTGTCCTTATTATTGTATACTTACTGTTTGGTCTAGTAATGGGAGTCCATGTTTTTCTTCTTCATTTCTGTGATAAAAGAAAATAGCATGTTAGTATTAGTATTTTGTAATGACTTATTACATTGTACAAGCAATATACTTTTATTTTTTTTCGACCCTCATATTTAGTAGATTACACATCAGAGTACTGTGCAATTTGCTCAGTTTCTGTATTTGTTGCTAAAATCATTGGGTCTGTGGGAGAAAAAAAAATCCATGTTGGATTAAAAAAAAAACCTTTTTCTGTTATGCTACAGTTTATTTGTTTGTTTGTTTTCAGTGTTCACTTTTTGTTTCTGGCTAATGCTTTATACTTTGCTTTGTTGTATTTTTTTGGAGCAGTAACAGATTCTTCATTTGTTTTGATATTATAAAATTTTGGAGCAGTTAGATACCAATTGGCGTATTCTAACTGTCTATTTTTTTAATATATTTTAGTGGTTTTGATTTATCTATTTGGATATTGTTAAATTTTGGTACAGTTAGATACCAATTGGTGTATTCTAACTTTGTATTTTTTGGTCTAATTTAGTGGTATTCATTTATCTGATTAATTGTTGCAGAATATTTGAGCTGTTAGATAGCTTTTGGAGTATTCTAACAGTTTATATTATTTTAACACAAATTTATAATTTTGGGACAGTTAGATACCAATTGGCGTATTCTAACTGTGTACTTTTTTGGTCTAATTTAGTGGTATTCTTTTATCTGATTAGTTGTTGTAGAATCTTTGAGCAGTTAGATAGCTTTTGGAGTATTCTAACAGTTTATATTTTTTTAACACAAATTTACTTAAAGGTTTAAATACAGTTTATTTATCAAATTTTGGTTTTAAGAACATCAAATAAGCGTTTGTAAGATTTGCTGGTAATCTCTGCTTTAGAGTAATGGTACTATCATTACATTCAAACCATCCACATTTCTTTTTTATATATGCTGTGTAGTGCCCTGAATTGGTTGTGGCTCCTGCGTGGTAGATTATAGCTATTGTTGTGAAGGTTTTCTTACAAGTGATATTTGACTATGTGTGAATCCAGTCAGCTTGCAGTTGTTTTTGGTACCATCTGCATTGTAACGTAGAAGCATTAGTATTACGTATTTACTATGTTTTTGTGTTACTAACGTGGAGCGATTATCTGAATTGCAGGTAGAGCATAATCTACCATGGTTTGCATTTTGTACAAGTTGCTGAAATGGAATGGATTCACAATTTGGTATTGATATACATATGAAGCGTTCATTGGGAATTTCTTCTTGTGTCACATTGTTGCACAGAGTGCCTGTATGTTACCACATGTATGAAATCTGGAAGATTTCATTTATAGGTGTGTTTTTGTTTTCCAGTACTAATAGTAAGTACATTAGAAATTCTTGTGGATCTTCCTGTGAGTTTATAGTGAATTTCACCATTCCAGCACAGTAGTCCAATTGTCGTCTTATTCCAAAAACGCAATGGGGGTAATTCATAGAATTCAGCGCACAAGTGGTGCACGCGGCTGGCGCACAGTGTGCGCGTGCGAATCCCTGCGCCAGCCGCGTGCGCTAAAATCAATTTCCGCGCACAGCGTATTCATGGATTCCAGCCACCAAAACCAGCCGTGGCGCACAGTGGCGCAGCCACCCTGCAGCAGCGCCAGTTACGCCCCCAAGAACGCCTCTCGCGCAGGGAAAAGCCATCAATATACCCAATCCAGCGCAAAGGGCTGCGCTAACCCTGTACCAGCACAGCAAGCGGGCTATGTGTATCACTGGGGTACGTGGGAAGTACCTCACGTGATTGGCCCCGTGCGAGCAGGGTACGCGTATTTCAGGGGTGCGCGGGAAGTTCCACACGCGATTTCATCATGGTACGTGTATTTCAGGGGTGCGCGGGAATTTCCACACGCGATTGGGCCCGTGCGAGCAGGGTACGCGTATCTCAGGGGTGCGCGGGAAGTTCCACACGCGATTCCATCAGGGTACGTGTATTTCGGGGTGCGCGTGAAGTTCCACACGCGATATCAGCAGGGTACGTTTATTTCAGGGTGCAGGGGAAGTTACACACGCGATTTCCGCAGGGTACGTGTATTTCAGGGTGCAGGGGAAGTTACACACGTGATTTCCGCAGGGTATGTGTATTTCAGGGTGCAGGGGAAGTTACACACGCGATTTCCGCAGGGAACGTGTATTTCAGGGGTGCGCGTGAAGTTCCACACGCGATATCAGCAGGGTACGTGTATTTCAGGGTGCAGGGGAAGTTACACACGCGATTCCAGCAGGGTACATGTATTTTAGGGGTGCGCGGGAATTTCCACACGCGATTGGGCCCGTGCGAGCAGGGTACGCGTATCTCAGGGGTGCGCGGGAAGTTCCACACGCGATTCCATCAGGGTACGTGTATTTCGGGGTGCGTGTGAAGTTCCACACGCGATATCAGCAGGGTACGTGTATTTCAGGGTGCAGGGGAAGTTACACACGCAATTTCCACAGGGTACGTGTATTTCAGGGTGCAGGGGAAGTTACACACGTGATTTCCGCAGGGTACGTGTATTTCAGGGTGCAGGGGAAGTTACACATGCGATTTCCGCAGGGTACGTGTATTCCAGGGGTGCGCGTGAAGTTCCACACGCGATATCAGCAGGGTACGTGTATTTCAGGGTGCAGGGGAAGTTACACACGCGATTCCAGCAGGGTACGTGTATTTCAGGGGTGCGCAGGAATTTCCACACGCGATTGGGCCCGTGCGAGCAGGGTAGGGGTATCTCGGGGGAGCGCGGGAAGTTCCACACGCGATTCCATCAGGGTACGTGTATTTCGGGGTGCGGGGGAAGTTTCACACGCGAAATCAGCAGGGTATGTGTATTCCAGGGGTGCGCGGGAAGTTCCACACGCGATTCCATCAGGGTACGTGTATTTCAGGGTGCAGGGGAAGTTACACACACGATTTCAGAAGGGTACGTGTATTTCAGGGGTGCGCAGGAATTTCCACACGTGATTGGGCCCGTGCGAGCAGCGTATGCGTATCTCAGGGGTGCGCGGGAAGTTCCACACGCGAATCCATCAGGGTACGTGTATTTCGGGGTGCGTGTGAAGTTCCACACGCGATATCAGCAGGGTACGTGTATTTCAGGGTGCAGGGGAAGTTACACACGTGACTTCCGCAGGGTATGTGTTTTTCAGGGGTGCGCGTGAAGTTGCACACGCGATATCAGCAGGGTACGTGTATTTCAGGGTGCAGGGGAAGTTACACACGCAAAATCAGCAGGGTACGTGTATTCCAGGGGTGCGCGGGAGGTTCCACACGCGATTCCATCAGGGTACGTGTATTTCAGGGTGCGGGGGAAGTTCGACACGTGATTCCATCAGGGTACGTGTATTACAGGGGTGCGCGGGGAGCACCACACGTGAATTGCACGTGTGGGCCCTCCAAGGTGTTCCCTCTACACCCTCCACGGCCCCTGCAGGTGGCTCACACCACAGGGGCCTACCCTGCACATGTCCTGCAGGCACCCCATCCACCATGGCCATGCCCCCCAGCCAACCCACATGTCAACTTGCACTACTGCCCACCAACGCATGTCCCCCTGCACCCCCAGCCACCAGGGGCACCCTCCACAGGCCCCCACCCATGTCTCCCACCACCCCCCAGCAGTGCAGGGGCACCCTCCACCAGGCCCCCACCCATGTCTCCCACCACCCCCACCCCCCAGCCACCAGGGGCAGCCTCCACCAGGCCCCCACCCATGTCTACCAGCACCCCCACCCCCAGCAGTGCAGGGGCACCCATCACCAGGCCCCCACCCATGTCTCCCACCACCCCTGCCCCCCAGCACTGTGGGGCATCTGCCAGCAGGCCCCCACCCATGTGCAACTCATGTACCCCTGCACCCCCACCCCCCAGCACTGTGGGGCACCTGCCACCAGGCCCCCACCCATGTCCAACTCATGTTCCCCAACACCCCCACCCCCCAGCACTGTGGGGCACCTGCCAGCAGGCCCCCACTCATGTCCAACTCATGTACCCCTGCACCCACACCCCCCAGCACTGTGGGGCACCTGCCACCAGGCCCCCACCCATGTCTCCCACCACCCCCACCCCCCAGCCACCAGGGGCAGCCTCCACCAGGCCCCCACCCATGTCTCCCACCACCCCCACCCCACAGCAGTGCAGGGGCAGCCACCACCAGGCCCCCGCCCATGTCTCCCACCACCCCACCCCCCAGCCACCAGGGGCAGCCTCCACCAGGCCCCCACCCATGTCTCCCACCACCCCCACCCCCCAGCAGTGCAGGGGCACCCACCACCAGGCCCCCACCCATGTCTCCCACCACCCCCACCCCCCAGCCACCAGGGGCAGCCTCCACCAGGCCCCCACCCATGTCTCCCACCACCCCCACCCCCCAGCAGTGCAGGGGCACCCACCACCAGGCCCCCACCCATGTCTCCCACCACCCCCACCCCCCAGCCACCAGGGGCAGCCTCCACCAGGCCCCCACCCATGTCTCCCACCACCCCCACCCCCCAGCAGTGCAGGGTCACCCACCACCAGGCCCCCACCCATGTCTCCCACCACCCCCACCCCCCAGCCACCAGGGGCAGCCTCCACCAGGCCCCCACCCATGTCCCCCACCACCCCCACTCCCCAGCAGTGCAGGGGCACCCACCACCAGGCCCCCACCCATGTCTCCCACCACCCCCACCCCCCAGCCACCAGGGGCAGCCTCCACCAGGCCCCCACCCATGTCTCCCACCACCCCCACCCCCCAGCAGTGCACAGGCACCCACCACCAGGCCCCCACCCATGTCTCCCACCACCCCACCCCCCAGCCACCAGGGGCAGCCTCCACCAGGCCCCCACCCATGTCTCCCACCACCCCCACCCCCCAGCAGTGCAGGGGCACCCACCACCAGGCCCCCACCCATGTCTCCCACCACCCCCACCCCCCAGCCACCAGGGGCAGCCTCCACCAGGCCCCCACCCATGTCTACCACCACCCCCACCCCCCAGCAGTGCAGGGGCACCCACCACCAGGCCCCCACCCATGTCTCCCACCACCCCCACCCCCCCAGCCACCAGGGGCAGCCTCCACCAGGCCCCCACCCATGTCTCCCACCACCCCCACCCCCAGCACTGTGGGGCACCTGCCAGCAGGCCCCCACCCATGTGCAACTCATGTACCCCTGCACCCCCACCCCCCAGCACTGTGGGGCACCTGCCAGCAGGCCCCCACCCATGTCCAACTCATGTTCCCCCCCACCCCCCAGCACTGTGGGGCACCTGCCAGCAGGCCCCCGCCCATGTGCAACTCATGTACCCCTGCACCCCCACCCCCCAGCAGTGTGAGGCACCTGCCAGCAGGCCCCCACCCATGTCCAACTCATGTTCCCCACCACCCCTACCCACCAGCACTGTGGGGCACCTGCCAGCAGGCCCCCACTCATGTCCAACTCATGTACCCCTGCACCCCCACCCCCAGCACTGTGGGGCACCTGCCACCAGGCCCCCACCCATGTCTCCCACCACCCCCACCCCCCAGCAGTGCAGGGGCAGCCTCCACCAGGCCCTCGCCCATATCCCATCCATGCCCCCCTGCACCTGGGTCCCACCAATCACCAATCATGTCCGTAATGGCCATCCTCCCCTGCCAAAAGGCCCAACCAACTATCACATCCACCCACATATCAAAGGCAATTACATGTAACACACCCAATGTAAATGATGCAAATGAACACATGTCTGTCACACACAATGGCTGCAAGTGAATGTTAAAACACCCAACATGACATGCATGAAAGCAATGAGATGATACGACACATTGAAGGATGAAAATATAAATGTATTTAAAATCAACTTGAATGGAAATGAAATGAGAAAAACCACAAAGCAAAACAACCAAAAGAAGATGAATGTCCATGAAAAAAATCAAAAACACACAGCACAATCAAAATAAATGGTGTCCAAAGTCACAGTCAGAAAAGAAATCCAAGGGTAAATGATAAACAAAAACCATTGCTCCATGGCGATGAAAAAACTCCATAAAAAAGAAAAATCCATTGACAAACTATTTACAAGATAATCCCGGGTCCATGAGCCCAACCAAATGAAACCTAACTATGACAACTAACTAAAAACTGAACTACATACAAAAACGTGGCGCATTGTCCAATCGCAACCAAATAAAAAAAAAAAAGGAAACCTAACACTAACTATATACAAAGGCGGCGGGCAAGTCCAGCGGCTCACTCCGTGGTGTTCTGGGCCAGGGCATCATCGAACTCCTGTTCGATGTCCCGGAGGCGGTCCTGTTCCATGGCCCCGAGGGTCCGCAGGGACGACGTCGTCTCCTCCTCCAACCCCCTGCGGATTGCCTCGAGGCACTCGGCCCGCCTCAGGGCCCTCCGCATGGAGTTCTCCGCCCTGACCATTGTGAGCCGTGCCTCTTCCGCCCGCCGCCGCTCCGCACCTATCTGCTGGCCCAACCGCTGCCACACAGAAGACACACCCTGTCCTGGGTCCACCTGCCCTTCGGCCGATGCCTGCCCCTCCGATGTTGAAGGCCCCGAGCCTTCATGGCTCCCACCACGTTGCTGCTGCTGCTGTGCCTCTGCCCGTGCACTGCCTCCTGCTGCCTGCACATCCTCCGCCGGCTGGGGTGCAGTTGTTGATGTGGCCACCCCTGCTGGACGTCTGACTCCCGACTGTGGCAGGGATGCCTCCTCCACCAGCCTGACCGTACCGTCAGAGGCAGCTCCACAGGGCACCCAGGTGACTGATGGGTGGGAAGATGGCACAGAGGACGACTGGCGCGTAGGGGGTCCAGTTGAGGAGGGGGTCGGAGCAAGCCCCATCAGACGGAGGAATCCGGCCTGGGTGACCTGTCCCAGCAGGCTGACATGGTCAACGAGCCATTCGAGATGACGTGCAGTCTCTTCATGAAAAGACTGCAGGTCACCTCGCATGGCCCGTTGACGCAACGCCACACCAGCCAGGACAGGCTCAACCCGGACCTGGATAGCCACGTCCGCAGGCAGAGGAAGGCCAGTTGACGTGAGCTCATCCCCTGCCTGAAAACGGGTCTGGACGTAGGCATCCCTGCTGGTGCAAGATGATGCAGGGACAGGATCGGGGACAGGATTGCACACAGGCACCTCCGCGGCGGCCTGTGCTGCCTCCTGTCCCTGGTCCTGCACTGCACCACTAGCACCAGTGGGATACCCACCTCCAGACCCCGTCTCTGGTGCTTGCACGGCCTCCTCCTCCACCAAACCCCCCACCAACCTGGATGACTCCGTGCCATCTTCCCCTGTTGGGCCCTGTGGGGTCCCAGCTGCCCCTTCTGCTGCCGAGGAGTCCAACTCCAACCACCGCCTCTTGGACCTCCCCCCGGCAGCTGCGGCCTGGGACGCGGCACCGGACTCCTCACTCCCCGACGAGATGACAACCTGGGAGGGGAGCCGGGCCTTGCGTCTCTGGCTGGCGGTGGGATCCCCGCCGCTGTGCTCCACAGCACCTTCTCCGCCCTCTTCATCAGTTGACGCTGCAGACAGGGATAAACAAAACACAGGCATCAGGGCACTGTACAATGGACACATACACACATGACAGTTGTACATGAGTGGCATTGGCAAACCTCAGACATGTCATCACAATCCCCAACACACATGTCATTACAACTCGCACACATTAGCCATACCACATCCATATCGCAACTGCCACCACCATCCATTCACATACAACAGCATGAGCAGCCAAAGGTGAGCCAGACATCACATGCAACACAGGAAGTGCACCACACATGTACACACACCACCACACTTGCATGCATGTGTACACCTCTGCCAAGTGTCGCACTGTTCAGACGGGCATCCATGTCACATCTGCCAATCAGGCTTCCACATACCGCTGTCACATGCATTCATGTTGCATCACTGTTGCACCCTTGTCAAATACACACACATGCACATGTAAACAGTGCTGATACATGCAGCCGAAAACAACATACATGCGTGACATCACGGACATGTCTACTTACATACACATTCATCCAAACATGTGTGCCCACACAACTGCATTTGGCATGCAAGCCTACACACACAAGCACCATCCATGTCTCACACATTACAGCCCTCGCATGTGTCAGCCCCACGGCCCTGTACACCCCCACCCATACTCAACCCCATACAAACAGATGTGCAACCTGCACACTACTGAATAATCACCACACGCACTGCTCACAATCAGGATGCATGTACACTCACCGCTCGACTCCAGACGGGTCTGCTTCTCAAGGACCTGGACGTGGAGCGCTGGGGATATGCGTTCCAGGACCCTCATCTGTTCTTCCGACAAGTGGCCCCGGCGCCCCTTGGCATCCGCTGCCTTCAAGAGGCACCGGGCCTTGTTCAGGGTCCTGGACCTGAAGTCCTCCCAGCGCTTCCTGACATGTTGTAAATCGCGGACTGCCACCCCCTCCGCGTTGATGGCAGTCACGATGTCAGTCCAGATCCGAGTCCGTCCTTCCTTGTCGGCGCGGGAACTTCCGAAGAGGGCATCATACTGCCCCAGGACTTGCTCCACCTGGACACCAACTTCGGTGTCGCTGAAGCTGGTGCCCCTCTGCCTCTCTGGCCGGGGGTTGTCAGTGGTCACAGATGGTGTTTGTCCCGAAATGACAACCCCAGAGGCAGGAGTGGGTGGGCAACTGGGTCCTGGGGCTGGGCTGTGGAGCGATGGAATCCCAGTCGGGAGTCTTCGGTTCCAGCAGGGGTGGTCACAGCAACAGCACCCCTGGCTGATGTGCAGGCAGCAAATGGCAGTGCACGTGGGCATCAGGCAGTCAGGCAGCAGCAGATGGCAGGTGGGAGCGTGCTCGGGGCTCTGGGGGGCAGTAGTTCGGCCTTCTGGGCAGGAGCGTGGTCTTCCGTGTGCTTACGCGTGGCCAGCTTGATACGGAGTGATTTGGCACGTGAAAAATCTGCAAGTCAGCGTGTAATTCGAGGAAAGGCCCTTAGCGTGTAAGCGCGTCTGCACGCATACGCATTTTCATTGGACAGTAGGCCCCTCAAGCACGCGTACAGACGTGCATGGGCATTTCAGCGCGCGTGAAAAACTGCCCGTCCGCGTGTAATACGAGGAAAGGGCCATGCGCGTAAGCGTGCGTGGAAACTGCACGTCCGCGTGTAATACGAGGAAAGGGCCCATGCGCGTAAGCGCGCGTGGAAACTGCACGTCCGCGTGTAATACAAGGAAAGGGCCCATGCGCGTAAGTGACGTGACGCACGCGTGCGTTTCCCTCAGCACGGGTTAAAGGTGAGCGGGCCCAGCAGTTCGCTGTACGTGCCTTTCGTGGAGACCGACGTGTGTTGCTGCTTCCTGTTGTTTCGCGCTCCATCACAACTTCACAGATATCAAGGACGTATCTCTTCTTTTGGCGGGGGTATTGGCTACGCGTGTTTTTCTGCATCGCGCTAGTCAGATGGTGAGTCGCACATGCTCTTTTTCCCACTGCGGGTGCCCCTGTGTATCGCACCTATTTTCGATGTCATAGTAGCCTGCGTGTCCCACGCGTACGCGTTATTCGTGTTACTGGGTGCCACCGCGTACTGCGGGAGGTTGAATCCACGCACGTAGGCTGCAGGGTTGCGTGCACGGTTTTACTGCAGTTTTGGGGTGCCTGAGCGTTGCGTGACCCGTCACCACATCACCGGGGTCACATACAGCCTTGCAGGTGCAGGGGGGCTGTTAACATCTTGCTTCCCTCCCCCTTCACCCCAATTGCCCAGGTCAATTGTGGTGTACACCTCCCATTGGCACCACTCCATCTGTGCCAGCACTACTACATCTGTGCCATGGTTGGGAGGCCACCAAAGGTAAGGGGCGCCTCAGCTGGGCGTACTCCTCGTGGCGGGCGTTGTCGGCGACGTGGCCGTGGTGACCAGGCAGTAAGGGAACTCCAGGGTGTCCAGGGCAGCCACAGAGGGGGAAGAGGCAGGGGTGCGCCACTTGAGCACAATGTTGTGCCATGTGTCGGTGCAGCCATGCCACCACCCCCTGTGGTTCCGGGCGATGCAGCTCCTGCATCTGGCACTGGCACCCATATGACCTGGCAGTCCGTTCCATCGACTGCCACGGGCCCAAGGGTAGTGGTAGCTGCAGGTGCAGCTGTGGACACCGCCACCCAGGCTCAGGGTCTGCCAGCGCAGGCTGCGTTGGCACTTGAAGAGCCCTTGGTAGATCTCCAACAGGCCAGGGGGGAAACCATAGGGGCAGGCCTGGCTGCTCAGACCAAGACACGTGTCCCTGGGGCAGTCATGTCATCTGCTGCCCCGAACAGCCGGGTGTTGGCAAGTACAGGGGCAGATGCACCCAACAGCACCCCGGTTGTGAGTCCGCCAACCAGGACTGTTGCGGCCAACGACCCTGCCACAGCTGATGTTGCTGCGCAGGGTCCATTAGTGGGCACCCAGCTGCCACTGACACAAGTCAGGCCTTTGGTCATCCCTCCACCTGCCACTCCCTTGGCTCAATCCACCGAACCCACTGGCCATACTGGTCAGGGCGGCATTAGCCAGCGAGGGTCTCGCCACAGTCCAAGAGGAGGAAGGTTGCACCTGCAGCACAGGCTGGGACCCCACACACAGCCACGACCTCCTGCACATCGAGGAAGAAGCCTTTCTGTAAGCAGGAACTAGACTTCCTCGTGGACTACGTGCGGGGCCACAGCCGTGACATGCTACTGGGTGCCAATAGTCAGACCACGACTGCCCAACATGACACCCACTGGAAGCATGTAGCGGAACATGTCAGTTCATTCGGCCATGAGGTGCGCACGGCGCAGGAGTGCAAAAAGCGTTGGAATGACATCAAGCGCAGCACTAAGGCCAAGCATGCCTCAAATTACAACTTGACTCTGGTGACTGGCGGAGGGCCTGCACCAGAGGAGGAAGAACTCACTCCGCATGAGGCTCTCGTTGCGGAGTTCATACCACCTGAATCGGTCGAAGGAGTGGGAGAGAAGCTGGACTTTGATGCCCAGTCCAGTGAGTGTTGATGCGTGTTTGTTGAGGACGTGTGTGTTTCACGTGTGGGATGTGTTGTGCATGATTGCTGCTACATGTGACGTGTACATGGTTCTGATGTGTAAGTAATGCAATGCTACCGTCATGCATGTCTCCTCTGCCTGCATGCGGGACTCCATGTAGGCATGCTCCCTTGCCCCTCCTCCGCCACTCTGCACCCCAGTTCCACCTTTGCACTGGTCTGCTTCAATCTTGCCAATGTGTTTTCTTGTTCATGTGTCCTGTGTAGATGATAACTTCCAGCGTAGAATCTGCCAGACATATGCCGTGTGGTACAGCCTTAGTACTCGATGCAGGGTATCTCACTTGTACTGTGCATGGGTCAGATGTCCCGCAGGGACATGAGTGCCCATTCATGCTCCATGTGCATTGCACGCATGCCCCTATGTGTCCTTGACTGGATGATCACTGTAAAATAAGTCCTTGGTTACATACATTGCCTGCCATCTCATCAGCCTTCCCATGTCAACTGTAGCTCAGTCCTGCGTTGCACACATGATTAGGCTCTGACAATCTGTGTGGCTCACAGGCCTCAGCCTGTTCAATGGCCAATGACTCTGTCCAACTCTTGTGTCTTCTTCACACGTGGGCAGCCTCCGGAGTTTCCATCATGTGTCCTGCCCACTGTCCCAGCATCATTTGCAGTGTTGTAATTTGAATCACATTAAGCTGTTGATGCCAGTCAACACTGCCTGTCAATACACAGGTGTATGGTCAGCCTTTTGATACCATGCTAGGCATCCCTGCTTTGGTACTGGGGTGGAGGGGTGCTTGGCTTCTAGACATGGTACACATTGAATGCACAATGCACGTGATGTCTGAATTTGACATTGCACTGCCTTCACATTTCCTGGCACACACCATGTAGTGCTTGGACATGTAGGTAGTGAGTGGCGTACACATTTTCTGCACTGCATAGACCCACTTCCATGGAAACTGCCACCTTTCAACAGGTCTGATCACAGAAGCTATTCAAAGTATACCCAGCATGCATGCCAGGTCATATGTTGTGTGTCACATGTCTGCCGGATGCCTTTGCTGTCGGTGTGTGTGTGTGTCGTGTGCTTCTGACATGTGTATTGACCTTTTTCTCTCTATTTTTCAGGTGATGACGCAATGGAGGCAGAGGATGGTGTTGTCATGCCAGACACAGGGTTGGTAACGCCACATCAACCCGGCACTAGTGGGGGTCGTGGGGTGGTAGGCCACGAAAACCCCCAACTGCTGCAGTCCATCTTGTCTCTGGCTGCCTATGAGTCCAGCCTTGATGACGACTCTGACGTCCATGTTGAGTTGGATGAGCATCAAGTCCATGTGTCAGGGGTGAGTGATTCTGATGTGGACACTCCTCTGTCTGCGACACCTGCACTGAGGGATCAGACAGTCTTGGTTCCTCCACCCATGGTGGATCGGGAGGCAGGGTCACCCTCCACACCAGTCACTGATGTGCCTGGGACATCACGTCGACGGGGGCATGTAGTCGTGCAGCCGCAGGCGGTGCCAACACAGCGAGGACCCCCAGTCCTTGGGTCCCGCAGGGGTCAAGCCCAGCAACGCGGTCGTCGCGCGCAACCGCTGTATACTGAGTGGGAGCAAGACATGACTGCCAATTCCGAACGGCAGGGGGCAGCAATGGAGAACATCGCTGAGAGCATGGAGCGTGTGGCCCAATCTGTGCTCCCCACTGCTAGGCAGGTGCTTCTCCAGCAGCAGGCGGCACGGTCCACGGCCCGCTCGCTCAGGCTGGGCATGGCAGCCTCAGACAGGGCACGCCAGGCTGAAATGTCGTCTCTGCGTCAAGCAATTGCTGCTCACGCAGAGGCACACATGGATGCCCTGAGGGAGGAGTATGCTTCCCTCAGATCCACTCTGGGTGTCCTTATGATGTCCCAGAGGCAGCAGGCAGAGGAGAGGTTTGCACAGCTTGAGCGTACCATCTCAGCTGAGCTACAGGCTTGCCGGGAGGTGCAGCGGTTGTCCAGCCAGGCCTTTCAGGAGGAACTCCGTGTTACACGTGCTACCTTGCAAGAGGAAGCACGTGTATCACGGGAGGTTCTGCATGCAGACCTACGTCACATCGCCACACAGAACCAGGCTCACCCGTCCGGCAGACTGGCTGCCGACGAGGGGCAAGCTGCGGCTAGGCGTGGCCAGGCTACTGTGCCACGTCCTCCTTTCCAGGATGAACCAGACTCGGACGACCATCTATCTCCCACATAGGTCGTGCTGTGCAGGCGTTGAGCCCATGGAGGATTTTTTTTTGGCTCAGCATCATCGCATGCGGATGTTGAGCAGCACCCTGTACCTCCCCCCTCCTGGGTGCCTCCCCTCCCCCCGGGTCGTATGTGGCCATTTTTTATTTTTCTTTTAGTTTAGTTAGTTAAGTTTCTGTTTGATAGTTAGTTTAAATAGGTAATGTAGGTTTTCCATAGTTAGTGTAATTAGTTAATAGTTGATTTAGTTTAAAATTGCTAGTCTATTGTGCTTTCATGTGACGGTGCGGTGCTTTGTGGCTTTTGAAGGCATCCACTGTCTGTTCCAGCTGGGCCCTTCATGGTTGTCTTGTTTATGTGTTTGGTGCTTGGGTTCCTTGACTCACATATGCCAGTCCTGCCTCCCTTATCCATGGGCTTGCAAGGATGGTTCGGTGTTACAGCATTTTACACAAGGGCTTTGGACTGTCATATCTGTGGCATGTCTGGTGCTGTGTGACTTGTGTTGACACCCCTAGTGGGGATGATTTAGGTGTCATTGGGCCTCATTACGACCCAGGCGGTAAGTTACCGCCTGGGTCGTACCTTTACCAGCATGGCGTAAACTACGTTTACGCCATGGTGGTTGGCGGACTTACCGCCCCATTCTGAGGTGAGTGGGGCGGTAAGTCCCCATTAACCCATTTACCCTTCCACATTCCCATTTTTGCCCCATAGGGCATAATGGGAGTGGGGAAGGCGTTAATTACGCCACCGTAAATTACGGTGGCGTAATTAACAACAAGGTCCCTTAGCGCCATGGATTTTAACACCTGCAAAAGCAGGTGTTAAAACCTCCATGGCGCTAAGGGACCGCAGAATCAGGCAGTAAGGGTCGACGCTGTTTACGCCGCCGTAAACCCCTTACCGCCTGGGTCCTAATGAGGCCCATTGTCCACTGTTCAGCTTTTGCTAGATGGGGTGTGTCATGATTAATGTGGACATTGATTGCTATGCATTGTATAGTATGTTTCATATCTTTCCTGTACATGTGCTTGTTGCAATTCATGCTGTAGATAGAGTTCCACACTTTGGAGGTGAAAGACGGACTGATGGTGTGATTTGTGATGTGACTCTCTGACATGGTCAAGTAATGAGATGCCTGATGAGGCACACACAGATGACTTTGAAGCATTAATCATGTGTTTCATGCCCTTTCTGCAGGGGGATGAGCCTCCAGAGCACCTTTGCCAGCAGACATGGCCCATTGGACGACGGAATTCTGGACCCGTTTGTTGGTGCCCACATGCACATGTGTGCAGAAGCAGAGGCACAGTGATTGCAGACCCACATCCTAGAACTGCTGACATGTTCCAAGGAACTCCAGGCAAGGTGAGCATCACAGGGGGGCCACGACACAGCAAAGCTTGCACCAGGCAAGTTGCACATGCAGGCTTAGTCACAGCACTGAGGGTGAGCTTAGACGAATATTGATGTTGAAGCACACAATGCAGCTCAGATGTGTTTGTGGACTGATGGCTGCTGATAGTGAGGTTGTCTGGGACACATGTAGGGGCAGTGGCACATACCCTCCGGTACACCAAGGTCCATTGAGCCACTTGTATCAACCATGTAGCCTTCCGAGACATGGAAAGGGGCAGCTCACAGGGACATACAGCAAGGGACATACTCGGGTGCAGTGCATGTCTTTTCCACGTACTTCATGATAAATGCACTGCCAACTTTGTTTCGGTCATGGTGGTACGCAACTTGCTCTGTAGTCATGGCTTGCTGTATGGGTCTGTCTGCTTACCCAGGGAACATTGCATTTTGTGTGAATTGTGACACATTGGTGTTCCATTTGCCACGCACCCAGCAGCGGCTGCCTTACTGCATTGACTGTGTATGACCCGTCACAGGGGTGATGTTATATATGGGTATGAAGCATCAACCACAGATTGTCTGTTTGTAGAGTAGTCTGTTGCTATGGGGCATGTTTGGTGTTGTGTTTTTGTGCAATTGGCACGTACAGGTTGTTGACTGTGTCTCTCTTTGCAGCATTGCAGTGCTCCTGTAACCGGACCTGAGAGTGCGCAGGCAGGAGGCCAGCACTCAAAACCAGAGCTAAGTGTCTTGTTGTTTTTCCTACGAACTGCTCTGCATAGGCTTGCTGGGGAGTGTACTGATGCATGGATGTATGTGTGGTTCAATTTGGTATGTTTTTTCTCCCTAATCACCCATGATCCTATGCAGTTTTGAAACCTGTACCCTCTACCCGGTGTTCCTGCTTCCCGTGCCTATCCAAGCAACATTCCCTGACCCTCTTTCCCCACTGGGGTTGCGGATGCCTGTGTAAGCCCCGAACTTGCAGGCGCCAAAACCCTAGAGGGGGTGGTTGGTTCGTACCACTCCTGAGCCTGGACTACAGAAGGCCATGACAATGATGTCCAAGTTTGTTTGGATTGTGTATGTGTTCATGCAGGTTGTACATTTTCGTGCATTCCCTAGTTTCATGTGTCATTCCTCCTCCCCTCTCCTGCCGCTCATTCCAGTCATCCAGTGTGTCAACACCTGTCCCGACTGCATATCCCTGAACCTCATTCCCCACCAGGGTCTCAGGGGCCTGTGTGAGTTTGACCTTGCAGGCACCCGGGACATGGTGGGGGTGGTTGTTTCGTGACACTCCCGCGCCTGTACAGGGGACCTGTGACAGTACACATCCATTCATGGTGCATCATCCTATGTCATGTACCACACATGTCTCACATCCTGTCGTGACATTGTTTTGCTGTGCTACCTTGGTTGTTGCATCATTGTGGAAGTACTTGGCCTTTGTGAGGTACTGCTACGTCAAGTCATCTACTGGAGGGTGTTCGGGTTCGTTTTTATGCCTTCGATTTTGTGATTTTGGAAATGAGTGTGGATTTTGAGGGTTCAGGCATCTTTTGTACACACAAGGTGGGAGATGGTGACGAAGGGTAAAGGTGATCCTGTGGCCAGGTGGAATTGAGGTTTGGAGGCTCCATGACCCAGGTGCAGTTGTTCAGTGGGTCATGGTCATTTGTGAGGGTGGGGGGGGGTTGTTGTTGATAGTTGCCTTGCCTTGCAGTGTAATGGGAACTCTGACATAGTAATGTTGGTATCCTATGTACATGTTGTGTTCTGCTGATCAATGCCTGCTCATGTGTTGTGTTTTCCTTTCAGGTGCAAGGGGATAGTTGTGGTTTGACATGCTGGGATGTACACATGGTGGATGTTCACATGTGATGTGTAGGGAACACTGATGGTCACTTGAGTGCACATGCATATGTGGAGTGCATGTCCTTGCAGAACCACACACTTGCACTCTGATGCACTACATGTACTCCCACCCTTGCATATCCACGTGTACACTGTTTGCCTTCTGGTGCCCACTGTGTCCCGGCAGCACATGTTCTGTGACCGATCATGGATCCAGTACATGCCTAATTTGATGTTTGACGTGGTCTGTCACTTAGATGTGATGCTCAGGGTGTGCATCACACACAATGGCTGTTCACTGTGCTGTGCGCTGAGCAGTGTGATGCAGGAGTAGGACACTGCACACATGAGCTGCAGTGTTGATTTTGCAATGCATAATGTGCATGTAGACAGGCATTCATTGTGATGTTACGTCTACGACTGTTGTAATGCATTTGGAAATGACTTATTTTGGGTGGGAGGTTGTTGGTCTGTCATTTCATCTGATTCCGGGTCAGGCAGCAGTGTCCGATGCCACTGTGCATTTAGGACATGGCAATGTGTACCTTATCGTTACTGCATTGGTGTATGGGTATTGCGTGCCATGTCATGTTGATGTTTGGGAGGGTTTGAGTGACATGACAGTGATGGCCATGGCTGGTTTGCAGGTGTGTGTGATGCACACCTTGCATGTCCGTGTCATCCGCTTCTCAAAGCAACTAACTGGGGGTAGATTTCTCTCCGCAGCAGGGCCCTCCCCCTGGAACAGACTTCCGGCCTCACTTGAACTTGAGGGGAACCATCTCCAGTTCTGGAAGCACCTCAAGACCTTCCTCTTTGCTTCTGCTTACTGTCTGCCTCTCCCTTGCAGAATTCTCCACTGGAACTGCACAGGAGCTGCAACTGGGCCACTCTCACCGACCTCGGTCCCTGGCCCAGCCACTCTCCACTTGCACTGCCTCCCTGGCAACCCCTGCACTGCAGTACTGTCTCTCTATACCTACAGCCCTCCCTTCCCAGCACTTGTCTGCACTTACCTTTGTAGTTGCAACAGGTGACCTATGTATTATTATTTTGGGCTACTTCCCCTGTACTGGACTCCCCCCCACCCTTCCCCTTGCACTTTTCCCATTCCCACTACCCCTGCACTTGCACGATCCCAATGACACCTGGCCTAGTAGTACCGTTCTCTGTGTTCCCTTGTTCCCCCCTCCCTGCCTCATTGCGCCTTGGAATACTTGTGTATGGCCCATATCATGTCATATGTCATATGTGTGCCTTTTGGTCACACAGGATAGCTTGTGTTTAAGTAGCTAGGGATGCAGACGATGTGGCACTTCCATGGCAACTTTCTCAGGGTGGTAGGGTTGTGACAGTTAACTGTCTCTTTGTCATCATCGATTGTCACCTGGTATGTGCCAGGCCTGTGTGCACTCCGCAGGGGTGGGAGTTTAGGTGAAAAATGTGGCCACAAGCTGGGTCCGGGCTTCCTCGCCACGTGCCCTGTCCCCTCCCATGGGCAGCGCCTGTGCCTGTGGTTGGGGATGTGGGGGCACCACCATGTCCACCAGGACGCCCTGCCGTGTTGCAACATTGTGCAGGACACATGCTGCCACAATGATCCTGCACACTACTGGTGGTGCATAGAGTAGTTGCCCACCAGAGCGGTCAAGGGAGCGGAAACGTGACTTGAGCACTCCGAATGTGCGTTCCACTATGCCCCTGGTTGCAATATGGGCGGCGTTGTATCTTACCTGGGGTGGTGTGGTGGGGTTCCGTATTGGCATCATCATGTGGTTGCTCAGAGGGTAGGCACTGTCCCCTGGGGAGGTGATAATAGTTGAGATTATTAGGGTTTGAATATTTGTCTGTGTGTGACTTGCATGCATGTGCAAGGGCATTTGTACTGACCTAGGAGCCATGCGTCGCCATGCTGCCCAGCTTCCAGGGCCCGGCTCAGGGCAGACATTCTGTATATGAAACTGTCATGGGTGGAGCCAGGGTAGTTTGCATAGACAGAGGTGATGATTCCCTTTGCATCACATACCACCTTTACATTGATGGAATGCCAGTGCTTGCGGTTTCGGTAGATGGGCTCAATGGCCCTAGGTGGACGTAGGGCCACATGGGTGCAATCTATGGCACCAAGCACTTTGGGGAAGTGTGCCACCCTGAAAAAATCCAGGACAACGGCCTGCCTTTCTACGGGTGTTCTGGGCATGTATATGTGCCTGCGGACTGAGGGGCGCGCTGTCATGATTGCCAGTACCTGGTGTAGGCAGCGTGACTGCGTGGCCTGTGAGACCCCCCCCACTATGGCAGTGGTCCGCTGAAATGACCCAGTGGCCAAAAAATGCAGGACATTGAGCAGCTTCTCCAAGGGGCTCAATGCTTGGGAGCAAAGGGTGGCGGATGTGAGGTCATCTTCCCACTCCCTGACCAGGTCTAGGATGATATGGGGTGGAAACCTATACCTGCCATAGACCTGGTCGTCAGGCATCCCAAAAAGGCTTGTCCGTGGTGCGAAAATGCGTGCCCTGGTTATTCTCCTCCTCCTGTGGTGTCCCACGATCAGTGCAGCGACAAATGGGGCATTCATCGTAGCTGTATATACGTGTTTGTTGTTTGCGCGCACTTTTATGCTGTGCGCGGGGACGCTTCCGCCTGCCTTCGTGTGGCAGACGCATTGACGCCTGTGCACGTCTTTTGCCATGCGCGGGTTTCCCGTATTCGGATACGGTCCGAGTGTCATCGCGTGTGATCGGAGGGGAGTGAGCGTACACACAACTGGCCTGGGTACGTGTGTTTCGGGGTGCGCGGGAAGTTCCACACGCGATTAGCCTGGGTACGTGTGTTCCGGGGTGCTGGGAACTTTCACACGCGATTGGTGGAAATCCATGTGTGTTCTGTCATCACGTGCAATGAGGGAAACACCTGCGCGCGTCACGTCACAGACGCGCTCACGCGCTAAGGGCCTTTGGTCCAATGAAATCGCATATGCGTGCTGCCGTGCATACGCGCTAAGGGCCTTTCCTCGTATTACACGCGGACGTGCAGTTTTCCACGCGCGCTTACGCGCATGGGCCCTTTCCTCGTATTACACGCGGACGTGCAGTTTTTCACGCGTGCTGAAATGCCCATGCACGTCTGTACGCGTCACGTCACAGGGGCGCTTGCACTTGAGAGGCCTTCTGTCCAATGAAAATGTGTATGCGTGCAGACGCGCTTACGCGCTAAGGGCCTTTCCTCGAATTACACGCTGACGTGCAGATTTTTCACGTGCCAAATCACTCTGTATCAAGCTGGCCACGTGTAAGCACACGGAAGACCACGCTCCTGCCCAGAAGGCCGAACTACTGCCCCCCAGAGCCCCGAGCACGCTCCCACCTGCCATCTGCTGCTGCCTGACTGCCTGCTGCCCACGTGCACTGCCATTTACTGCCTGCACATCAGCCAGGGGTGCTGTTGCTGTGACCACCCCTGCTGGAACCAAAGACTCCCGACTGGGATTCCATCGCTCCACAGCCCATCCCCAGGACCCAGTTGCCCACCCACTCCTGCCTCTGGGGTTGTCATGTCGGGGCAAACACCATCTGTAACCACTGACAACCCCCGGCCAGAGAGGCAGAGGGGCACCAGCTTCAGTGCCACCGAAGTTGGTGTCCTGTTGGAGCAAGTCCTGGGGCAGTATGATGCCCTCTTCGGAAGTTCCCGCGCCGACAAGGAAGGACGGACTCGGATCTGGACTGACATCGTGACTGCCATCAACGCGGAGGGGGTGGCAGTCCGCGACTTACAACATGTCAGGAAGCGCTGGGAGGACTTCAGGTCCAGGACCCTGAACAAGGCCCGGCGCCTCTTCAAGGCAGCGGATGCCAAGGGGCGCCGGGGCCACTTGTCGGAAGAACAGATGAGGGTCCTGGAACGCATATCCCCAGCGTTCCACGTCCAGGTCCTTGAGAAGCAGACCCGTCTGGAGTCGAGCGGTGAGTGTACATGCATCCTGATTGTGAGCAGTGCGTGTGGTGATTGTTCAGTAGTGTGCAGGTTGCACATCTGTTTGTATGGGGTCGAGTATGGGTGGGGGTGTACAGGGCCGTGGGGCTGACACATGCGAGGGCTGTAATGTGTGAGACATGGATGGTGCTTGTGTGTGTAGGCTTGCATGCCAAATGCAGTTGTGTGGGCACACATGTTTGGATGAATGTGTATGTAAGTAGACATGTCTGTGATGTCACGCATGTATGTTGTTTTTGGCTGCATGTATCAGCACTGTGTACATGTGCATGTGTGTGTATTTGACAAGGGTGCAACAGTGATGCAACATGGATGCATGTGACAGCGGTATGTGGAAGCCTGATTGGCAGATGTGACATGGATGCCCGTCTGAACAGTGCGACACTTGGCAGAGGTGTACACATGCATGCAAGTGTGGTGGTGTGTGTACATGTGTGGTGCACTTCCTGTGTTGCATGTGATGTCTGGCTCACCTTTGGCTGCTCATGCTGTTGTATGTGTATGGATGGTGGTGGCAGTTGCGATATGGCTGTGGTATGGCTAATGTGTGCGAGTTGTAATGACATGTGTGTTGGGGATTGTGATGACATGTCTGAGGTTTGCCAATGCCACTCATGTACAACTGTCATGTGTGTATGTGTCCATTGTACAGTGCCCTGATGCCTGTGTTTTGTTTCTCCCTGTCTGCAGCGTCAACTGATGAAGAGGCGGAGAAGGTGCTGTGGAGCACAGCGGTGGGGATCCCACCGCCAGCCGGAGACGCAAGGCCCGGCTCCCCTCCCAGGTTGTCATCTCGTCGGGGAGTGAGGAGTCCGGTGCCGCGTCCCAGGCCGCAGCTGCCGGGGGGATGTCCAAGAGGCGGAGGTTGGAGTTGGACTCCTCGGCAGCAGAAGGAGCAGCTGGGACCCCACAGGGCCCAACAGGGGAAGATGGCACGGAGTCATCCAGGTTGGTGGGGGGTTTGGTGGAGGAGGAGGCCGTGCAAGCACCAGAGACGGGGTCTGGAGGTGGGTATCCCACTGGTGCTAGTGGTGCAGTGCAGGACCAGGGACAGGAGGCAGCACAGGCCGCCGCGGAGGTGCCTGTGTGCAATCCTGTCACCGATCCTGTCCCTGCATCATCTTGCACCAGCAGGGATGCCTACGTCCAGACCCGTTTTCAGGCAGGGGATGAGCTCACGTCAACTGGCCTTCCTCTGCCTGCGGACGTGGCTATCCAGGTCCGGGTTGAGCCTGTCCTGGCTGGTGTGGCGCTGCGTCAACGGGCCATGCGAGGTGACCTTCAGTCTTTTCATGGAGAGACTGCACGTCATCTCGAATGGCTCGTTGACCACGTCAGCCTGCTGGGACAGGTCACCCAGGCCGGATTCCTCCGTCGGATGGGGCTTGCTCCAACCCCCTCCTCAACTGGACCCCCTACGCGCCAGTCGTCCTCTGTGCCATCTTCCAACCCATCAGTCACCTGGGTGCCCTGTGGAGCTGCCTCTGACGGTGCAGCCAGGCTGGTGGAGGAGGCATCCCTGCCACAGTCGGGAGTCGGACATCCTGCAGGGGTGGCCACATCAACAACTGCACCCCAGCCGGAAGAGGATGTGCAGGCAGCGGGAGGCAGTGCACGGGCAGAGGCACAGCAGCAGCAGCAACGTGGTGGGAGCCATGAAGGCTCGGGGCCTTAAACATCGGAGGGGCAGGCATCGGCAGGAGGGCAGGTGGACCCAGGACAGGGTGTGTCTTCTGTGTGGCAGCGGTTGGGCCAGCAGATAGGTGCGGAGCGGCGGCGGGCGGAAGAGGCGCGGCTCACAAAGGTCAGGGCGGAGAACTCCATGCGGAGGGCCCTGAGGTGGGCCGAGTGCCTCGAGGCGATCCGCAGGGGGTTGGAGGAGGAGACGGCGTCGTCCCTGCGGACCCTCGGGGCCATGGAACAGGACCACCTCCGGGACATCGAACAGGAGTTCGATGATGCCCTGGCCCAGAACACCACGGAGTGAGCCGCTGGACTTGCCCGTCGCCTTTGTATATAGTTATATAGTTAGTGTTAGGTTTCCTTTGTTTTTTTTTTTATTTGGTTGCGATTGGACAATGCGCCACGTTTTTGTATATAGTTTATTTTATTAGTTAGTGTAGTTAGATAGGTTTCCTTTATTTTGTTGGGATAATGGACCCTGGATTGTTCCCATGTACATAGTTGACAGTTGAATTGTATTTTTTTTTCTATTTTTAACCATGGAGCAATGGCTTTCTTTTTTATTTCCCATTGGATTTTGTTTTGTGGACATTGAGTTTGGACATTACTTTGGATTTTTATTTTTGGTTTTGCTTATTTTGACGGACATGCTTCTTTTCATTTTTGTACATTCACGTTTCTGTTTCTTCATTTTTTATTCTATTGATGTTTCCTTTAATACATATTATTTTTGGTGAACTTCAATGTGTGGTATCTCATTGGTTTCATGCATTTCATGATATGTCTTTTGAGATTCACTGACACCCATTGGGTGTATGTGAGGGAAATGTGTTTGTTTCGGAACTTGCAATTGGTGTTCTGTGATGTAATTGCAAATTATGAGTGGGTGGATGCAATACTCGGGTGGGTGTTTTGCATTTGGAGGCTGACCATAGGGACCAGGGATCTAGATTGTGATGACATGTTGGCTGGGGAACATGAGTTGCACATGAGTGGGGGCCTGCTGGCAGGTGCCCCACAGTGCTGGGGGGTGGGGGTGGTGTGAGACATGGGTGGGGGCCTGGTGGAGGCTGCCCTCGCACTGCTGGGGATGGGGGTGGTGGGAGACATGGGTGGGGGCCTGGTGGTGGCTGCCCCTGCACTGCTGGGGGGTGGGGGTGGTGGGAGACATGGGTGGGGGCCTGCTGGAGGCTGCCCCTGGTGGATGGGGGGTGGGGGTGGTGGGAGACATGGGTGGGGGCCTGGTGGAGGCTGCCCCTGCACTGCTGGGGGGGTGGGGGTGGTGGGAGACATGGGTGGGGGCCTGGTGGAGGCTGCCCCTGGTGGCTGGGGGGTGGGGGTGGTGGGAGACATGGGTGGGGGCCTGGTGGAGGCTGCCCCTGCACTGCTGGGGGGTGGGGGTGGTGTGAGACATGGGTGGGGGACTGGTGGAGGCTGCCCCTGCACTGCTGGGGGGTGGGGGTGGTGGGAGACATGGGTGGGGGCCTGGTGGAGGCTGCCCCTGGTGACTGGGGGGGTGGGGGTGGTGGGAGACATGGGTGGGGGCCTGATGGAGGCTGCCCCTGGTGACTGGGGGTTGGGGGTGGTGGGAGACATGGGTGGGGGCCTGGTGGAGGCTGCCTCTGGTGACTGGGGGGGTGGGGGTGGTGGGAGACATGGGTGGGGGCCTGGTGGAGGCTGCCCCTGGTGGCTGGGGGGTGGGGGTGGTGTGAGACATGGGTGGGGGCCTGGTGGAGGCTACCCCTGCACTGCTGGGGGGTTGGGGTGGTAGGAGACATGGGTGGGGGCCTGGTGGTGGCTGCCCCTGCACTGCTGGGGGGGTGGGGGTGGTGGGAGACATGGGTGGGGGCCTGGTGGAGGCTGCACCTGGTGACTGGGGGGGTGGGGGTGGTGGGAGACATGGGTGGGGGCCTGGTGGAGGCTGCCCCTGATGACTGGGGGGGTGGGGGTGGTGGGAGACATGGGTGGGGGCCTGGTGGAGGCTGCCCCTGCACTCCTGGGGGTTGGGGTGGTGGGAGACATGGGTGGGGGCCTGGTGGAGGCTGCCCCTGCACTGCTGGGGGGTGGGGGTGGTGTGAGACATGGGTGGTAGCCTGGTGGAGGCTGTCCCTGCACTGCTGGGGGGTGGGGGTGGTGGGAGACATGGTTGGGGGCCTGGTGGTGGCTGCCCCTGCACTGCTGGGGGTGGGGGTGGTGGGAGACATGGGTGGGGGCCTGGTGGAGGCTGCCCCTGGTGGCTGGGGGGTGGGGGTGGTGGGGAACATGAGTTGGACATGGGTGGGGGCCTGCTGGCAGGTGCCCCACAGTGCTGGGGGGTGGGGGTGGTGGGGAACATGAGTTGGACATGGGTGGGGGCCTGCTGGCAGGTGCCCCTGGTGACTGGGGGGGTGGGGGTGGTGGGAGACATGGGTGGGGGCCTGGTGGAGGCTGCCCCTGGTCTGGGGGGTTGGGGGTGGTGGGAGACATGGGTGGGGGCCTGGTGGAGGCTGCCCCTGGTGACTGGGGGGTTGGAGGTGGTGGGAGACATGGGTGGGGGCCTGGTGGAGGCTGCCCCTGGTGGCTGGGGGTGGGGGTGGTGTGAGACATGGGTGGGGGCCTGGTGGAGGCTGCCCCTGCACTGCTGGGGGGTGGGGGTGGTGTGAGACATGGGTGGGGGCCTGGTGGAGGCTGCCCCTGCACTGCTGGGGGGTGGGGTGGTGGGAGACATGGGTGGGGGCCTGGTGGTGGCTGCCCCTGCACTGCTGGGGGGTGGGGGTGGTGGGAGAAATGGGTGAGGGCCTGGTGGAGGCTGCCCCTGGTGGCTGGGGGATGGGGGTGGTGGTAGACATGGGTGGGGGCCTGGTGGAGGCTGCCCCTGCACTGCTGGGGGGTGGGGGTGGTGGGAGACATGGGTGGGGGCCTGGTGGAGGCTGCCCCTGGTGGCTGGGGGGTGGGGGTGGTGGGAGACATGGGTGGGGGCCTGGTGGAGGCTGCCCCTGCCCTGCTGGGGGGTGGGGGTGGTGGGAGACATGGGTGGGGGCCTGGTGGTGGCTGCCCCTGCACTGCTGGGGGTGGGGGTGGTGGGAGACATGGGTGGGGGCCTGGTGGAGGCTGCCCCTGGTGGCTGGGGGGTGGGAGTGGTGGGGAACATGAGTTGGACATGGGTGGGGGCCTGCTGGCAGGTGCCCCACAGTGCTGGGGGGTGGGGGTGGTGGGGAACATGAGTTGGACATGGGTGGGGGCCTGCTGGCAGGTGCCCCTGGTGACTGGGGGGTGGGGGTGGTGGGAAACATGAGTGGGGGCCTGGTGGAGGCTGCCTCTGGTGGCTGGGGGATGGGGGTGGTGGTAGACATGGGTGGGGGCCTGGTGGAGGTTGCCCTTGCACTGCTGGGGGGTGGGGGTGGTGGGAGACATGGGTGGGGGCCTGGTGGAGGCTGCCCCTGGTGGCTGGGAGGTGGGGGTGGTGGGAGACATGGGTGGGGGC
This sequence comes from Ambystoma mexicanum, assembly GCF_040938575.1. Lineage (NCBI taxonomy): Eukaryota > Metazoa > Chordata > Amphibia > Caudata > Ambystomatidae > Ambystoma > Ambystoma mexicanum. Next base: position 357,114,631 of record NC_090940.1, read on the forward strand.
CTGGTGGAGGCTGCCCCTGCACTGCTGGGGGGTGGGGGTGGTGGGAGACATGGGTGGGGGCCTGTTGGTGGGTGCCCCTGCACTGCTGGGGGGTGGGGGTGATGGGAGACATGGGTGGGGGCCTGGTGGAGGCTGCCCCTGGTGACTGGGGGGGTGGGGGTGGTGGGAGACATGGGTGGGGGCCTGGTGGAGGCTGCCCCTGGTGACTGGGGGGGTGGGGGTGGTGGGAGACATGGGGGGGCCTGGTGGAGGCTGCCCCTGCACTGCTGGGGGTGGGGGTGGTGTGAGACATGGGTGGTGGCCTGGTGGAGGCTTCCCCTGCACTGCTGGGGGGTGGGGGTGGTGTGAGACATGGGTGGGGGCCTGGTGGAGGCTGCCCCTGCACTGCTGGGGGGTGGGGGTGGTGGGAGACATGGGTGGGGGCCTGGTGGAGGGTGCCCCTGGTGGCTGGAGGTGCAGGGGGACATGCGTTGGTGGGCAGTAGTGCAAGTTGACATGTGGGTTGGCTGGTGGGCATGGCCATGGTGGATGGGGTGCCTGCATGACATGTGCTGGGTAGGCCCCTGTGGTGTGAGCCACCTGCAGGGGCCGTGGAGGGTGTAGAGGGAACACCTGGGAGGACCCACACGTGCAATTCACATGTGCTGCTCCCCGCGCACCCCTGTAATACACGTACCCTGATGGAATTGCGTGTGGAACTTCCCGCCGCACCCCTGGAATACACGTACCCTGCTGATGTTGCGTGGGATACTTCCCCCGCACCTCGAAATACACGTACCCTGATGAGATCGCATGTGTAACTTCCCGCGCACCCGCGAAATACACGTACCCCGCTCAATCGCGTGTGTAACTACCCGCGCACCCCCGAAATACACGTACCCCGCTCAATCACGTGTGTAACTTCCCGCGCACCCCCGAAATACACGTACCCCGCTCAATCGCGTGTGTAACTTCCCGCACACCCCCGAAATACATGTACCTCGCTCAATCGCGTGTGTGACTTCCTGCGCACCTCCGAAATACACGTACCCCGCTCAATCACGTATTTAACTTCCCGCGCACCCCCGATATACACGTACCCCGCTCAATCGTGTGTGTAACTTCCCGCGCACCCCGGAAATACACGTACCCCGCTCGATCGCGTGTGTTGCTTCCCGCGCACCCCCGCAATACACGTAGCCCGCTCCCCCTGGAATACACGTAGCCCGCTCCCCCAGGCCCGATCGCGTGAAAAACTTCACGCGAACCCCTGAAATACACGTAGCCCGCTCCCCCAGGCCCGATCGTGTGAAAAACTTCACGCGGACCCCTGAAATACACGTAGCCCGCTCCCCCAGGCCCGATCGCGTGAAAAAGTTCACGCGAACCCCTGAAATACACGTAGCCCGCTCCCCCAGGCCCGATCACGTGAAAAAGTTCACCCGAACCCCTGAAATACACGTAGCCCGCTCCCCCAGGCCCGATCGCGTGAAAAACTTCACGCGAACCCCTGAAATACACGTAGCCCGCTCGCACAGGCCCAATTGCTGTATGTTGCCACTTTTGTAATGCGCAGGGACGCTACCGCCTGCCTTCGTGTGGCGGACGTGTTTCGGCTTGTGCGTGTCTTTGGCTGTGCGTGGCTTTGCCCTATTCGATTCCATGAATACGTGTGGTTCGAGTGCGTGTGGGCGTTCCGTCTGCTTCCCTACAGTACATCCCCAGTTACGCCCTTATTTTTGCGCGTTGTTCCCCATTCCGCGCGTTACGCCCCGTGTCCCGCCCACTTTCTGCTGTATGCGCCGAGGTTGTGCGCTTTGACTGTGCGCATCGCGCACGCCTTTCGGGATGTTGCAGTGACTTGTGCGCCATGCACGGGTTTGGCGCACATCCCGGGGTGTACACGCGAGGGACTTCCATGAATCGCACGCGTGCGCGTGCGCCTGTTTTTTTCCGCTTGCGCCTGCTTGCGCGAAGATTTTCGGCGCACGTTTGTTCCATGAATCGGCCCCTATATGTGTTGTCAGGATTGTTTGCTGCATTTCTGTGAAGTACTAACATTTGCAAACACAAAGGGTCTGTACTGTGTAAGTAAATGTTGTCAACAATTGGTGGTAATTGAAATAGAATATTCATTGCTACATTTGCATAGCAACTTACACCAACTATATTTGAGAATTTAAATGGTCCAGGTAGTTCTGTATCTAACTGCTTTTTTTGGAGTTTGTCTTCCTTCTTTAAAGAAGTACCTGGTTTACTTTATCTAATTGATTCTTTTTTGTTTGTGGTACTTGATGAAGTATTAGTTTCTTTTACTCTCTTTGGAGGATTTGCAGTGACGTCCTGTTGCATTTCTCTTTGATTTAGTTTTCTTTTACAACATTTTAGTTTTTGTGGAACAGAATATGTGTTTAGATGGGGAGTGTATAGTGAGCGAAGTCTATTATATTCTAAAATGCAAGGAATATCAGCATTTACTTTACTTGCATCAAAGTTGATTAGAAATAGACCGTCAAGTGTACGTAAGCATGATAGTGCTACGTAGCTCATGCCTTCTTTAAAGACTGTGTTACCAATATCTATCATTGCTTTGTCTAGGGTAAGACCTTGTGATTTATGAATCGTGACTGCGTATGCAAGAGTTAGAGAAAATTGTTCTCTGCGAACATACATATCTTTGAAGAGAAGGAATCTAGCTGTTGAGCGTCCTATCCGTTTTACTTCTGAAAGTTTGTCAAAGAGTATATTGACAAACTGAATTTTGTTGTCACGTGGGTATGTTTGAAAGCCAACAACTGTACCCAGTGCTCCATTAACTAGTCCTTGGTCCCCGTCAAGGTTACGTTTAAGCATTACTCTGCAATTTAAGGATAATTTTAACATCTTTTCTAAGCCTGCTGTGTTTGAGATTGATTTTTCTAAATTATTTAGTCTTGTTGTAGCTTGGTCACACATGGGTAGTGTCATACCATGTACATCTAGTTTGTCTGTGGCGCTAATTTCCATTATTGGTTGCATTTCTTTACTTAACATTATTTCATTGAATTTGAGACAGCTTGCAAGAGTTGGCATTAAGGCCATACAATTGACATTTTTGTGGGCTAATTGTTCCATAACATCTGTAGCACATGCATTATCACCATAAAGTGCATTAATGTGCCAGGTTTTCAATGGTCCTTCTGCTTCTTTAGAAAGTATACCAACTCTTAAACTTTTTAAAATGTTGGCATAAGTTAGATCTGCAGATTGGCGCATGTTTTCTGTTAATTCTCTGTATTGGAAATGTTGCCAAAGGTTGACATTTCCAATGCTGCCAACAGTTTTACGGCAGAGTTTGTGTCCTAATGTTTTAAAAATAGGTTCACCTTTTACAGGTGTTAATTGAAGCAGATCTCCAAAAACAATAATGTGTTTTCCTGCAAAGAGCTCTTCATAGTCTGTTTTGAGTACTTCTTGTAATCTGAGGTGAATTAAAGCTAACATCAGGTTGGAGACCATGCTCACTTCATCTATTAGTAGCATTTTCATTTGTTTCAATACGCTGCGTAATTCCATTGCAGCTTCTGCAGAAAGTTTGTAATAGTCTAATTTGTTCTGGTGTTCTACTGGTAATAGTAGTAATCGGTGAAATGTAACACCACCTATGTTGTAGGCAGCTAAACCTGTGGGGGCAGTGACAACAGCTGACAGTTTGTTGTTTGTCAATTGTTGAAGGAACTTACTAATGATTTTGATTAGGAATGTTTTGCCAGAACCAGCTTCACCACTGAAGTACAGTAGTATAGGTTTATAATTATGGCAGGAACATTCTTTATTTTCATGTTTGACACCATGTGCAATTTGTTTTGTTACTTCTTAAAAAATGCTACTTTGCTCATTGTTTAGTTTTGATTGTAGTATAGTTAAGTCTTCCTTATCTTCATACTAACACATGGTGTTTTCTACTTCTATCATAGCTAATTCTGCCTCATTTGTTATTAGTGGTTCTCCCAGTGGTTCTTGGCTTCCTGTTACAGAAGGTTGACTACTGTCAGGAGTATCCTTATCTAGTTGGGTTTGGAGTTCTTCTTCATGTTGCTGTTCATTGTGCAACATTGTTTTGTACTGTGTAAAGTTTACATCAGTTATAGTGCTTTCATTTGCTTTGAAAGCATCCTCATATGAGTCATAGTTATCTAGTAATTGTTCTTCTTTTCTCCATGGTTTGAAGAGTTGTAGCAGGGACATGTAATATAGTTCTTTATGTTGAGGAGTCTTCAATGACAATTTGATATGATTAATTAAATTTGGTTTAGTGAGTTTAACTAAACTGCCTTCACAGTCTGTCACTCTATATTTACCTTTTTTTTCATCAGGTTTCATATTATTTTTGTATGTGTAGTTTTGGGCTATTTGGTATAGACACTTGTTTTCCAAAGTATTACTTCTGTTTGGGTAGTATGTGTCCAATAAATTGTTTTTTAAAATGTCTTGGCTGTTGGGATCATGTTTGGCTATTGTTTCTATATCTTCATATGATTTTAGAACTCTTTTTCTAGATTTAGCTGGACCAAGACTTAGCCATACTATATTTTCAGATTTACCATACAATGAAGTACCAGTTAAACGATCAGCTGCTTCATAAGATCCACATTCTCTATGGGTGAGCATTTTTATGCCCAAGCTGTATAATTTCTGAGATACTGTTTTATTTGATGACAGGTCATTCCAGAGGTCTTGAAGCTCTGTCTTTTCTGCTTTAGTTAAGTATTCTGTGACATATCGTGCAACTGCAGTAGAATTGTCTGCAATGTACTGCACATCTATGTTTGCATTCCATAAGTGGGCAATGATTGCATTATAATCATTGATATATTTTTCTTCTTCTTTTCTTTTTATGTAATATGTATTTTTAGGTGACTTACCTTTAACACTATGTCTAACTGAAGACATGAGGTTGTTTACTTGACCTGTATTTGTAACTGGTCTAGGGAAACCAAATCGGCATTTGGTGTAGTATTTGCCTTTGTTTTTGTATTTGCAACGACAATATTTTCCACATTTGTGTCTTTGAAATTGTAAAATGTGTGCATGAAGATCACTATTTGTGGCTTCTGATGGAATTTCACAAGTGACATATTTTTCAATAAACTGTAAAACAGTGACATCACTGTCTTGACCAAATTTAGGAGCATCTTTAATCCATAAAAGCATGTGGATATGTGGTGCTCCTCTGGCTTGGTATTCTTTTCTCCAAAAGAAGTGTTGCACTTCTCCAAGGGGAGGAACAGTTTTATTACAAATAAAATGTAGCATAGCAATGAAGCGATGGTGAAAATATCTTGAAACATTAACAGGATCCAAAGAACAAAGTTCTCCAGGTGCTAGAATATCTATGTTTGTTTTGTTTTTATTTGATATGCGTAGGAAGTCATGTAAATCTTCCCATGCATATTCTGCAGAACTTAATGTAACAAACCAAGTGGGTGGGCCAAGGTTTCTGATCATACAACGTACATCTCCATGACGTCGAAACCAGTACTCTTTAGTACCACGCATATTTGCTAATAGATTTGTAATATTTGATTGTAAAACCTCATCCTTTTGTTGCACTTTCTCTAATAATTGTGTAGCTGTCATATTTTGAAAGTGTGATCCTGATTTTAATATGTGTGCAACTCCGTAACATAAAGTTGCTAGTTCACTTTCAAAGAGTAGGTGGAATATGTATTCCACATTTTGTCTAAATCTGGGATCTTCAGAATACATCCGTAATGAGTGGTTTCTGAAGCTGATATTTGAATAGGTCTATCATCATACCTTCCTCCTTTGCCAGTAGGAAATAGTAGAGGAAAAGCACGTGCTTCTATACTTTTTTCCCATATACTGATTGGTGATCCTTTTGTTTGACGCATTTGGTAAGTTTCCAGTACATTGTGTACGGTGTCATTACAGTGCAAAGGATGAATTGTATAATGGTCTAAAGTATTTGATATTGTAGCAGGATCTAGTAGCTCAAATTGACCAGCTTCTTGTGTTTCTTGAATTATTTCAGTTGTATCTTTCAAGTTTTCTTCAATATTAATTTCTTTGTAATATTCATTATTCTCTTTAAGATATTGGAAGGCTTGTCTAACTTTATATAAATCGACCAGCTGTTGCCATATTTTTTGTCTTTTGTAGGTACTCCATTTACTAATATAATTAAAGATTGCTGCATTGGACGTTGCACTCCTAGAGTATGCACATTTTCTTTTAGATTTAATGGTAAATAAACTACTTTTCCACGAATGCCTTTTACCAATTCAGAGGGAGGTAATTTTGCTGTTTTTAGTTGAAGGCGTATTATTGCCTGAAATGGGTGTACTGTTTGAATTATGATGCTCTCATATAAATTAAGTTGTTGTAGAGGTTTTGGTACTGGGTATAATTCCAAATTATTTGTGATAGAACGTGAAGGAGTTTGGTTGTTGTCAAGATTTGTAGTGCAATAACTGCAAAGTATTAAGGGCTCAGTTATTTCATATTTGTTTTCTGCTACAAGGTAGAGAGCTAATCAAACCATTTAGAAACTGCAATTGACTTTTATTTTGTATGATAGGTCCACAGTTTTTGTGTTACATTTATAAAAAAATTCTACGGCAACATACACATACATGGTTTGGCACTTCAGCTGATGTACTTTTACATTTTAGTATTTCTTTTTTGTATGTGTTTAGCAAAAGGTTGCCATGTGTAGAATTGTTGCTTAATTGGTTTAAAGCTATTTCATTCTGTAAATGGGTTTCACTTCCAAAATATTTTTTCTGGATATAGTGAATTTCTTCAAGAAGGTCTTTTGCTGTACCATGTAGAAGGATGTTATTTAACTTTGCTAGTGCTAAAGCAGGACTTTTAGCATAGTACAGTTTATAGACTAGATTTCTTATAGTTGAATGATGTGTTGATATCCTTTTGATATCATGGAAAGTGGTTTTACAAGTAGGTCCTGTAATGCAGGCCAATGAATGTCCTTGTAGTCCTGTGTACTTGCGCACTGGACAGGTATCTATATTTTGCAGTAATTTAATTTTGATTTTGTCTTTGCTTTTTACATATTTATTGAGGAATTGGCGTAAAGATTTGAAACATTGTTTGGGAATTTTACACATTGACGTGCATGGCCATTTGTACACTAGACGTTCTGATTCAGTTGAATGGAGGGGTAATTGTAAGTTTTCAGGGCATATTTTTGTAAGGAGTACTCCTTGTTCCATTATGGTATTATTCACTTTTTCATAACCTTGACCACTGCTATTTATGGCAATTGTATTTGTTTGCTTTTGTTTGTACGCTTCTTCATTAAAATATGGTTCTATGCTCGTAGTGTGATTCCATTCACCTCCGCAGATACTTAAGAAGTTCTTTCTGTTGACATTTCGCTTATTGAGAAGTCTTTTTTGTAATTTAGTTATTAGTTTTGTTAGTGGTTTCATTTTGTTTAACAGTCAAATAAATACATTTCTTTTGATAAGAATTGCACTGTCCATCAATGCTTCTAAGATTAATTTCCTACGATAGGTTGTAAGCTGTGAACCTGATTTCTCTCCTGTTTTTATAAGATTTTGAAGGACTTTGTGACGGTATATTTTGGCTAAAATACTTTTCTTGGTATGCTTACTTTGCACTATATTAAAATTTGAAGAAGTATTTTTATCTGTACTGATTGCTGATTTTCTGTTAATTGTTTTTTGGTTTGTTTTACATTTTGATAGAGGAAGCGAAGTTGTTGTACTTGAAACTTCTTGTGTTTCACTAAATGATTGTATTAGCTGTTTTGTTTCAACTTTTTTTACAAATTCTTCTAGAGATGGATGCTTATGTTGGACACCTTTATTTTCATTTGCTCTACTTTTGCGTTGCTTTCTATGGACTTGACTTTTGGTAGGCATTCTTTAGGGTCTGTTGAAAAAAATAAAGAAGATATGGGTTGGGGTGTTCTGGAATGTATGTGTGCTGTGTGCATGAGTGTTTGAGTAAGATGATAAAGATGTAAGTAATGGTGTGTGATTGTGCATTGGGAACTAAAACTAGTAGGGATAGGTATTCTTGAATTTATGTGTTACTAAACTGGGGTTCAGATGACAAAAATAAAGTAAGCTAGTGGTGTGGAAAAGTACAAATAGTAAATCTAATGTATACAATTAAAACAGTTGTTTGTTCTATAATATAAAAATTTTAGTGGTTCAGTTGGGTAATTTGTGTGTCCAAAAATAGAAATTTGTGGGCCATTCTGGCAGTAAATTGCTGTTTGAGACATGGAAATTTTTGGACAAAATGGTACAAAATCTCTATTTTTAGAAACCAAAATAGCTCGTATTAATGTTATAGTATATTTGATTAATAATACAAATATTATGGTGTTATTTTACTTACTTTTTTTAAATTAACAGGTAACTTCTTAGTTCTTCTTTCTTCTTCGAATTCGGCTGTTTCTTTTCAGGAAACTGGTCTTCACTGCAATTGTAAAAGCTTCAAATTAGTAACTTTGTTTCTATATAGCACTGTTTTTAATTTAGATATTGATTTTTTTAATTGAAATCCTCAGTGCCTTCTGTAAAAGCATTAAACTAATTTATTTACATAAGATACATTGCATCAGTTCAGTACATATGATATGTTCTTAATGAACAAATTGTATTGAATGACTAACTGTAGCAAAAAAAAAATATCTTTACTATGTCTTGTGAAATGTATAATATATTAGTGAATACCACTATTTCTGTAAGTAAACTGTTCTAGGTAATAGCGCCTCAATGTCATGTCTAATTTAAAGTAATTAAGTAAATAAATAAATAAAAACAAAAAATATGAAATTGTATAAGTATTTTTATAAAGGTTTAAACATAGATTGTGTTTGCATGCAATTTTGTTTGAATATATGTAGTCTATATATTTCATTTAAAAAATGTTAGTTTAACATGATTTGAGTGTGTGTGTATAAAGAAAGTAAATAGTATAAAGGTTTATAAGTGATAGTTGATTTTAGGAAATTGAAAAAAGTACAGTAAATTCATTTTACAGATTTTACAAGGTAAAAGTCTGTTTGAAAATGTGTTCATCTACTATACAGAAAATATGCATACCTGAAGTTTGTGTTCATGCATATGGATATGCATGGAGCTGCAAGTAGAAATCTTGAAGACTTGTACAGTATTTCTGGTAGATGCTGCTTGCCAATGATATGACACTTGTACTCAGAGAGATTCAGAGTACATTTGCAGTGCTGATCTATGATGATGCAGTTAGATGTAGAGGTCCTGAATGTGATTGGTGCATGGTCATGTGATTTTTGAGGTACATCCAAGGAGGGAATGGCAGAGAGAGTGTAATGGAAATGGTAGAAGGGCTGTTCATGTTATGATATGTCCGCGGACATGGCGGTAATTCGCGGACATCGGGAGTTACATCCGGGGATTTTTGGGTTCAGAAGTCATGCAAATGAGAATAAGCACTGAAAGGGATTGGTCAGGAAAGTTTGGTGGGTGTGTTGTGCCAGGAGAGATTTTCTCAGATACTCTTTTTGCTGAGAGAACAAAAGATAGCTATGGCTGTGTGTTTCAGAAAACAGATTGTTTGGATTTTAGGAGATTTGTGGATACATTGGTTGAAGGTGCATGCAGAAAGCTGCAGAGTAGCTGTAGATCTTGGATTCCCACATGTGGAAGTACACTGGAATGGAGTACGTGGAATGAAGTGGTTGGACTTGCTACCTCTCTGTGCTACTTTGGAGACAGAGCAACATCCAGACATGATTGTAATTCATTGTGGAGGGAACAGTTTAGGACATGTGACTGGAATTTTTTTGCAATTTGCTATGAAAGAAGGATTTAGGAAGGTTATGGACATGTTTCCTAATTCTCAAGTGATATTTTCACGGATTGCGCTGAGACAAATGTGGCTTCGTTCTTCTTCATTTGGTCCACAAATGGAAAAAGCAAGGCGCAATGTTAATAAGGCCGTTTGTGCCTTTCTAAGAGATTTTGGCATGTCTTCTTTTCACAATGAAAATATTATGTTTTGTAGTACATACATTTTTCGCAGAGATGGAGTCCATCTTACTTATGCTGGCAATCAGATTTTTCTGAGAAATGTACAAAATGCATTGCAACCTTTTTTGGAATTACAACAACGATTTTGAAGTAGATGTTAAGCATTTACAATTTATGACTTACAAACACAACCCAAAGGCTCTTTTCAGAGCCACCACTTCTTTCCAGAGAAAATTACAATGTTTGTGATGGAGTAGCAACCCAATTTTTTTAATGTTCGCGAACTGTCCGCGGACTTCTAAAAAATACAAAGAGCCCTGCTTCATTTATTTTCACTTCTATTTTTTAACTGGGAAAGGCGGCTCTGAAAAGAGCCTTATTTTTTTTGATTTTTGTAATTTTGTATTTTTTTTGGTTTTTCAGACACAACACACTGGGAGAGGAGGGTAAAGGAGGGTAAAGGGGGGGCACCAACCACAGGGATAAGAAAGGGCGAGCTGAGAGAGGAAGATGTAGAGTGGGTTTTATTTGGGTAGTGAGCAGGTCTTCTCGTTCTCTGAGACGATAGTCTCAAAAGCACTCCAAAGTCGCTCCCCCCTGCAGAGTACTGTGTCACAGTACATACATACAACTGTGACCCTCGAAAGGTAAGGGTCATCAGCATTCTGTATGGCCTGTGAGGCAGCTTGAGGAAGACGCTTTCCCACAGAGGTGGTCCTTGTGGTGACAGGATCAGAAACAGAGGATGAAGTAGAGGAAATCAACCTGCTACGTTCTTCGCAAGGTACAACCCTGCGAATAGCCCCAGAGTGAAATGACCTCAGGTGTCGCTTCATAGTAGTTGTCCCAAAGCTGTACTTACCGTGCTTCCCGTGACTGAGTATCATTTTGCACTCATTGCAGGTAACACGGTTCGCACGAGCCTTAGGAACATTACCATTGATGGTAAATAACCGCCACACCCAAGACTCACGCCTAGTGCGGGTAGTAGGGTTTTCCTCTACCTCATTCTCATCATCCTCTTCTTCCTCCTCCGCATCCTCACTCCTGTTCCCCTCTTCAGGCCCTTGGGGAGGTGGTGGTGGTGGAGGGGGTGGGGTGGTGCTGAAGCAGGGGCAGCACCAAGTGGCAGTTCAGCAGCCAAGGATGCCATCTCGATGATGGTGTAGTCTGCAGGTGGCAGCAAAAATCACTGTGTTCTGAAGAATAGCCAGAAACACAATGGGAATAAGCTCTTGGGCGTGTTCTTTTATAGGGGTGCTTGTGCGCGGTTCGCGGACATGCGCACTGTCCGCGGACAGATCAAACACAAAAAAAGGATCGGAAAGTTTCAAAGGGTATATAGAAACTCAAGATTGCTATGTGGGACTTGTGCCATGGTGAGATTTTATTGAAAAATATTATGGATTAACTGAAAATGTACTTTTAAATTGTTCGGGGACACAAACAGTGTCCGCATTTCAGGACACACGATGAGGGTGGGCGCGGTCATATGATCCGTTCGCGAACTAGTCCGCGAAGGAAGCGCCTGTCCGTAGGACACCAAGTGCACGGAGATTGGTTAGCGCATGCGCATTGATGTCCTACGGACACTGTTCGGGTTCTGAAGTAATTAAAAGTGTGTCACACGTGAAACGAACATTTCAGGACACTGCGTGTGTTCTTAGAACAGTTTAAACTTGGTAGCGAACAGTAAGGACAGATATAATGTTCTTCAGGACACATGTAATTTAGTTTATGTACGAATATTTCAGGACACCAATTGAGTTCTTAGAACAGTTTCAATTGGGTAGCCAACACTACGAACAGGTATAGTGTTCTTCAGGACACCTCCATTTTCGTTTACGTACGAACATTTCAGGACACCAATAGCGTTCTTAGAACAGTTTGAACTTGCTAGCGAACAGTACCGGACAGGTATAGTCTTCTTTAGGACACTTTAATTTTTGTTTGTTTACGAACAATTCAGGACACCTCGTGTGTTCTTAGTACAGTTTCATGTTGCTAGCGAACACTACGAACAGTTGTACTGTTGTTCAGGACACATCATTTTCGTTTATTTACAAACATTTCAGGACACCAATTGTGTTCTTAGGACAGTTTTAAGTTGATAGCGAACAGTACGAACAGGTGTGGTGTTCTTCAGGACACCTCCATTTTCGTTTATGTACGAACATTTCAGAACACTTGCACTGTCCGCAGACACTTTTATTGTTTTATTTTTAAAAAAACGGAAACTATTCACAATACAATATAAAAATTAAACTTTATTTAACATATATTAATAATTTATGACAGAGAAGGTGAGGCAGAAACAGAAACAAAAGCAGGAGAATGTGGGGTTTCAACATGATTGGTATTAGGTGAAGAAGGGATGGAAATCTCATCAAAACGTTTTGGATTATGGAGAGGGTTTGGGGATAATTGACTGGGATATGGTGAGGAGGGACAAGTACATGTGGGGCAATGGTACGAGGTTTTTGGTTTGAAATGATTTTCTACAAAAGTTTTTAAATTATTAAAATTAGCCAACAATACATCCATTTTTCTTCTATATTGTGAAGACTGTTATCCATAACAGGGTTTTCTGAAGTTTTTTCTATGTTGGTATGCTCTGTACAAAAAAATAATATATATGTTAAATGTATATAAAAAAAATAATAAATAAATGGTTTATATTATAAAGTGTTTACCATTAGTTTCACTATCTTGTGACATTTCTTCATGTGGGAAATTGTCCTCTAGCCATTCCAGAGTAGTAGACATTTCTGTGAGAAAAAAAAAAAGATAATATATTTTTTAATCTAATACAGAAAGTTTATAAATATATGAGTAAAATGAAGTACACTTACTATTTCTGGTAAGATAAATCCTATGTATTCAGTGGGTCTGATCTTGTTCTCAGTTCTGTTGTGTCTGTGAGGTAATTATGTTGGAAGCCAATGTATCTTCTTGTGGTATATTTCATTTCAGAACATATTGTATTTAAATGAATGGTTAGTGTGTTACATATATGGGTTACATTTCTTATGTATTACTATATATAATGTGTTTGTGTGCTGCTTTTTGAATTTGTTAAATGTTCCTATATTATGATATAACAATCAAACATACCCCCCACTCCCCCCCCCACAGTTTTTAGGTAGTGGTACTGTTCTCCGAACATGTCCGCGAACATTAAATAAGTTCCCGGACATCAAGTTCATAAGAAGAGATCTAGTCAGTTCCATATGACATGTATATAAAGTCAAAGTCATTATTGTTAAGTTGTGCTACTAAAAAACTAGGAAATTCAGTGAGAAAACTTTGTTAAAGGGACGTTATGGTTAAGTTGCGCTACGAAAAACCTATGAAATTCAGTGAAAAAAACTTTGTTAAAGGGACGTAATGGTTAAGTTGCGCTACTAAAAACCCATGAAATTCAGTGACAAAACTTTGTTAAAGGGACGTTATGGTTCCAAGTAAAACCGAAAAACCCTTGAAATTCACCAGTTATGGTAAGCTAAGCAACCATAACTCGCGCCACCACCGTGCACTGCTAAGACTAACACCCAGGACATCAAAGATGACATCACAAATGTCATTGATGACATCACTGATGACATCACATGTCTGGATCACTATTTCTTCTTTTGCTGACATATCTAGGCCACATGGTTTTCTTCAGTAACAGTCAGAAACTAAGAATTATATTTTATTTGTAGACATATCCTTCTAGTAGGTTCTTACAGTAATTCCCTTAGAGTACAGTCACATCATATGAAACATATACATATGGGAAAACACAAGCTTGAAAGACAGCAATCCTTTTTGTGCATAAAGATAATCACTAGACTTATGAGCACTTTCTGATAGTTCTGTTGTTTTTTTTTATGGCTGTACTTTCCCTGTATATGGTCATATTTGTATACATTGTACTGACACTTCTTTCCTTAGGGTCCAATCACATCAAGTAATACATATACATAGGGTAAATAGCAGCTTTGAAACAGAGCAATCATTTATTTGCATGAAACTAATCAGTTAAGTTATGAATTGTTTCTGATACTACTTGTGCTTTTTTGCTAACTTCACTTTCCCTGTATATACCCATATTGGTATGTGTTCTTGTGTCTTTGTGTTTTGTCTATAGTAATGCAATTATGTAATACATGGGCTTTATTAGCTACTTATTACATATTTCACAGTACACAAAAATCTATTAAGAAAACAATTATCATTTCATTATTCAACATATTAACATTACGAATATCATACCTTCATCTTGTACGCTGCACACAATGTTATGTTTCTGTATGAGTAGCTTAGTATACTAGATAGTACCCCATAATAGGATGCTATTTATATCAATGCATCGTTCAATGCACTTATTAGGGTATATTTCTTGCAATGATTCTTGACACTTTTTTCGCAACATAATAAGAATCCCTTCTACACATATTTCATGAGAAGTACATACACATGTGATGTCATCAGTGCACGGTGGTGGCGCGAGTTATGGTTGCTTAGCTTACCATAACTGGCGAATTTCAAGGGTTTTTCGGTTTTACTTGGAACCATAACGTCCCTTTAACAAAGTTTTTTCACTGAATTTCATAGGTTTTTAGTAGCGCAACTTAACCATAACGTCCCTTTAACAAAGTTTTTTTCACTGAATATATAATATATATTTCTCCATCTAAAAATAAAACATGCACTTTGGATTTCAGCAAACTAAACACTTTCATATTCAAAAACAAAGGCTAATGCACATATAATCATTAACGTGTAAATGCACATCTTTAAACCGTGCCCTTAAACATGAGAACAGACTGTGCCTCTCACACCCAGCCAGGCACAGTTCACAGGGTAACATTCCATCATGGAAAGAAATCACTGTTATTTGCTCTGAACATCAGTGACTGATCCCTCTCAGCACACGGTTGCATCCGAGCAGTATGCATTCTCTGGTCAGCATACCAGCGAGAAAGCTCACTTCTGTCACACTAGCAAGAAAAGAAACACTGCTGAATTCCTCTTACTCTACATGTCATGATGAAAGTTTTTCTCCACTGTGGCCGTAATAACAGAATGGGATCCTTTTGAAATCCGTCACATTAAATGAATGCACTTTCAGCGTGACATGCTCATGCACAGTGCCAATCAAAACAGAGCCATGTTGCTTGAAATCCTATCCTAATCATTAATATAGTGTAGTTGCATTAGGCAGCAGCCATGACAGCTGAAAAGTGTTAAAGAAAAACAAAATCAAAAGGGTTTGGATGAACCACACACCATACATGAAATCAACATAACTCACTTGCCGTTGTTTTTTGTTGTTGCAAACCCTGCAGTGGCGTGCCCAAACTCTTCTGACTAGGGTGGCCCAAGTGGGTCAATGACTTATGTAGGGGCGGCATCAAGTATGCGAGCACGCACACATATTTATATTGCAGTGTTTCCGTGTTATCATTTCCTTTCACTGATCCCTTTTGATCGATCCCCAGATCAGCATATAATTTCGTATAATAGCATACCCAGAGAGCTTCAGTTACACCATTAATCTGGACCAGGCCCTGTTTTAAATGGTTAGCAGCATTAAGAAGGCCCCAAATTTGAGCTGTATTTTTTGTCATTATCATTCTAAGCATTTCTTCACCGTCTGACTGGAACAAAATGCATCTGCGGGTACGTACCCAAGTCGTGTAAGCACGCTGACGGGCACAAATAACCTCAAACCTAATGTTCACAGGCAATGATTGCGCTAATCTCTTTTCGCGTCTCAGCATAGTTTTACGTTTTTGTACCTGTTCATCAGCACTATGTCTAGGACTAAAATACACGTCAGTTCTTGTCGAAGAGTGCATTTTAAACATTTGGAGGGTAACATTGTAAGGTTCTTCAGCCCATCGAATTTCCGTCTGTTTCCCCAACAACTCTTTGTTCAGTTCGTTAAGAGTAGATTCAGTCCACCTAAACCGTATTATTGAGTTATTAGTTGTCAAGTGGGCTATATACTGCCTTTTCCCCAGGTTTTGTGACCCTCTATTGTAACTCCATTCCATGGTTAGCATATGGTGATCACTCGCACTCTGTGGCATCACCCTAAGTGAGGATATGTTTTGGAAAGTAACTTTATCACTATATATATAATCTATCGTTGAGCCACTATTTCCTCTACACCAGGTCTCATTAGCAGGTGTGTCACCCACTATAGCAACATTAAGCATCACCATGCTGTGATTGGCCATCACATTCGCCCATGTTTCATCCATTGTGCTCTTTTTCGTTTTTTATGGTTTCAAACATTGCATATTTAGGTCTCCCACAAGAATAACATTCGTTATTTTGGGGGTCATTAAAAACATATTGAAGAAGTTCTCCAATTCTTTGATGAATGTCTTATCTGGAATAGACACAGGGTTGTGATATATATTAATAATAGCCAAACAACCACCAACATAGGAGATTTTGGCCAATTGCATGAATATATTTGGGGCCGCCCAATGTGTAATTGACCGTCCCCTACCCATTTTGATAGCAATCAACAACCCAGACGATGGTCGACCTTTCTTATTCGGTTTAGCTGCTAGGAAGACAATTTCATGGTTGTTCCATACCGGGCATTCAACCAACCAGGTCTCTTTAAGGGCAACTACATCATAATCATTTAGGTCTTTGCTACCTTCAACAGAGAGCTGCACATAACCACAAGTATTCCAACTTGCTCTCGTCAGTGTATCACACTGCAACTCCATATGTTATGATCTTCTACCATCGGGTCTATATCCATTGTTCCCAGGGTCTCTCACCATCCTATTTTTCTCCACTGTGTTTTGCTTTTGGTAGATGTTTAAAGATCTAATAGCGACACCATCAGTTGGGTCTTGTGTTTGTTCAATGTTCGTGGTGGTTGGCAAGATTGTGGGGTCAAAAGCTAACAAAATACCCACAGCAAAAAGTTCCATCCTAGCTTGCCATATGGTATTTCTGACAAGGTTGGACGAGATCCACATCCGGACAACATCTAGCTGCCCCTCATTCAAAAATTCTACTTGCTGGCTATCAGTTGATGAGATATCTTCTTAGCTCTTCAATATCTTCAATATCTTTGCAAGTTTGCTTTCGAAGGTTGCTGTTACTGCTGTGAGACGCTGAAAGAAGCACCTTCTCGCGACCTCTGCCGACAAGTGGATTGCAAGCTGCTGTTTCTTTAAGACATGCTGCAGTGAAAGCCCGCCCCCATCCCACAGGAAGCTACTTATTTCAAACGCACACGCTTTGCCCACGCGCTTTGCAAGTTTGCTTTCGAAGGTTGCTGTTACTGCTGTGAGATGCTGAAAGAAGCACCTTCTCGCGACCTGTGCCGATGAGTGGATTGCAAGCTGCTGTTTCTTTAAGTGAGAGACTTTTTGAACCCGAGAAAGACTGTGTGTGAACAACTGCTTGAGCAACTGCTTAAGCAACTGCTTAAGTGGACTTGGCCAGCCTCACTCACTCTAATACGTATCTCTCCCATTTTAGGATGTGTTGCGGTGAAAGCCCGCCCCCGTCCCACAGGAAGCTACTTATTTCAAACGAACGCGCTTTGCGCGCGCGCTTTGCAAGTTTGCTTTTGAAGGTTGCAGTTACTGCTGTTAGAGCGGTTGCAGCGGGTCGAGGGGAAAGACTGGCTGTGTGTGACTTAATCTCCAACTACTTGTTAAATAGCATACTGAATGAAAGGTATTACCTATACGCTGACATCTGGGGTGCCAGCTAAAATAGTGGTTACCAGAGCCTCTGTTATCCTTAAGCCTGTGACTCCTAAACCCTCTCCTATTATAGCCCTAAAAAAAAACTAGGAGGGCAACCTATTTTGACATCGGAACAAAAGAGTTCTACCAGCGATATACAAGGGTTTTGCATAACAAGGTTTGAGTCGGATGTATTTACTTCCACATGTGTGGAAAACCGCCCAGTGAGTTCTGATAATATGGGACTAGGGGAACCAGTGCCATATGCTTCATGTGGGAACTCTAATGTCTCGATTTTGGATACTATCATTGTTAACGAGATATGTGTAACACAACAGGAGTCTGAAGACACTGTGGAGGGCGCTCTTATTGATCTAACCACGCAAAACCCTGCTCCAACAAGCCCTTCAGATAAAGAGCTCCCTATAGTTTAAGTGGGTAGGGGAGCTGAAAATAATGATAAGATGGTGGTGTCATTGAAGGTGAATGATCCAAACAAAACCAATCTAGAAGACATTAGCATTAATGCTATGGAAAATAGCCTAGTGCTGACTGAATCTCCCCTTATAAACGATAGAAATAAGGGTAATGATGGTAGCTTGTATGGCTCTCAGAGTCTCTTTGACCGTCACACACAGCGTCCTAAAGATCTAACGTCTTCCTTTGCCTACCCAACCCTGCATGCACCATATAAGAAAGCTGCTATGAGTTTGGGAAATGTGGATGGTAACAATAGTAATCCAAATATGCATGGCTCTTTGGTAGAAATTACGTTGCATGCCATAAGCACCTCTATCATGTCCCTTTTTAAATTGTTTGAGACCCTAGATGTTAAAATAAGCCGCCAAGCTGAGCAGTTGGAGCTGATTACCCAAGACCTAAATAAAATTACTAGGTATATAGATATGGGTGAAAATGAGATAACTAAAGCAATGAGAGATGCCAAAAACAGAGACTGTCCGCAAGTGGCGTTAGACGCAAAAGAGAAAGGTAAGGTTGGAAATGTAACATCTGTCTTACCTGTCCTTGATGCTATCGTATGCCCTGTTGTAACAATAGATGATGAAGTGCCTTCTTGTACCAATAACAGTGAGTCAGTGCTAGTAGGATGTCATACACCTCCAAAGGCGAATGATGATAAAATTGATGTCAGCAACCAAGACAGTGAGATTGTGGTTTATAATATGTTCGACTCAAGAACTAGTGCAAAACAGAAGTCTGATATAACGATTAACAATAACAAAAACAAAACCAAGAACCAAAAGCAGCCTCCTCGTGTAATGAAGGCGGTGGCCACCCAATTTGTAAAGCGCCTGCAATTTGTAGACCCTTAGTGGGGGAGGCCTGAGTGCTAACCATACTAACTTAAGGCAGCCTAGACAACCGGTAACCAGTGAGACCGTGAACGCTGCACCTCCCAAAGATCATGCCCCGTTATATGACTTAGTATCTTTACTTGCTAAAAAAGAGATAGAGGAACAATTAATGTCACAACGAGCTGTAGATAATACTACAATTCAAGAAATACCCACAATTTCTTTGTTAAGTACTGTCCTCACAAACTGTCCAAAAAGCAGTTCTATAACAAACATTGGAAGCTCGAGTGACCCTTTAGACAAATATTCCTCCCTGGACATACTTAAAGACATCAGAGCGACTATACAGAAATCAGTAGATGAGTACCTAAGATGGAAACAGGAGCAAGATTTTTCTACAAACACACTAGTGGAGAAAGGAAAAGTGACACTCAATTGTAATGCTACCGCACATCAAGATGATCTACTTTCAAGGTGTGATACGAGACTCGAAATAAACTTACAATCTGATAAAGAATGGCCGACTGGCGGTGTAGCAAAGAAATTAAAACATGCATTAGATCCGAAACTATATCATAGATTCATTCTGAAATGCCGCCCTTCCCCTCACATAGCCTATGGTTTAAATAGGACAAGTGTGCTGATGATATTTGAAGATATTGAAGAGCTCAGAGATATCTCATCAACCGATATCCAAAAAGTAGAATTTTTGAATGAGGGGCAGCTAGATGTTGTCCGGCTGTGGATCTTGTCCAACCTTGTCAGAAATACCATATGGCAAGCTAGGATGGAACTTTTTGCTATGGGTTTTTTGTTAGCGGGTGACCCCATAATCTTGCCAACCACCACGAACATTGAACAAACATAAGAACCCAACTGATGGTGTCGCTATTAGATCTTTAAACATCTACACACAGTGGAGCAAAATAGGATGGTGAGAGACCCTGGGAATAATGGATATAGACCCGATGGTAAAAGATCATAACATATGGAGCTGCAGTGTGATACACTGACGCTAGCGAGTTGGAATACTTGTGGTTATGTGCACCTCTCTGTTGAAGGCAGCAATGACCTAAAGGATTTTGATGTAGTTGCCCTTCAAGAGACGTGGTTGGTTGAATGCCCGGTATGGAACAACCATGAACTTGTCTTCCTAGCAGCTAAACCGAAAAAGAAAGGTTGAGAATCGTCTGGGTTGTTGATTGCTATCAAAATGGGTAGGGGATGTCAATTACACCTTGGGCGGCCCCAAATATATTCATGCAATTGGCCAAAATCTCCTATGTTGGTGGTTGTTTGGCTATTATTAATTTATATCGTAACCCTGTGTCTGTTCCAGATAAGACATTCATCAAAGAATTGGAGAACTTCTTCAATATGATTCTAATGACCCCCGAAATAACGAATGTTAGTCTTGTGGGAGACCTAAATATGCAATGTTTGAAACCATAAAAAATGAAAAAGAGCACAATGGATGAAACATGGGCGAATGTGATGGCCAATCACAGCATGGTGATGCTTAATGGTGCTATAGTGGGTGACACACCTGCTAATGAGACCTGGTGTAGAGGAAATAGTGGCTCAACGATAGATTATATATATATAGTGATAAAGTTACTTTCCAAAACATATCCTCACTTAGGGTGATGCCACAGAGTGCGAGTGATCACCATATGCTAACCATGCAATGGAGTTACAATAGAGGGTCACAAAACCTAGGGAAAAGGCAGTATATAGCCCACTTGACAACTAATAACTCAAGAATACGGTTTAGGTGGACTGAATCTACTCTTAACGAACTGAACAAAGAGTTGTTGGGGAAACAGGCGGAAACGCGATGGGCTGAAGAACCTTACAATGTTACCCTCCAAATGTTTAAAATGCACTCTTCGACAAGGACTCACACGTATTTTACTCCTAGACATAGTGCTGATGAACAGGTACAAAAACGTAAAACTATGCTGAGACGTGAAAAGAGATTAGCGCAATCATTGCCTGTGAACATTAGGTTTGAGGTTATTCGTGCCCTCCAGCGTGCTTACACGACTTGGGTACGTACCCGCAGATGTTTTTTATACCAGTCAGCCGGTGAAGAAATGCTTAGAATGATAATGACAAAAAATACAGCTCAAATTTGGGGCCTTCTTAATGCTGCTAACCATTTAAAACAGGGCCCGGTCCAGATTAATGGTGTAACTGAAACTCTCTGGGCATGCTTTTATACGAAATTATATGCTGATCCGGGATCGATCAAAAGGGATCCGTGAAAGGAAATAATAAGACAGAAACACTGCAAATATCCAGAGAAGATATATTAGGTTACATCTATAGATCATCCAATTCAAGAGCTCCAGGTCCAGATGGACTGACGAACTGTATGATCAAACAGTATCCGGAACAGTGGGCCTTGATTCTTTACAACATCTTTGCCCATGTCCTACAAACAAATTGTATCCCAAAGTCTTGGAAATCATCTGTGTTGGTGCCTATTTTGAAAAGAGGCGATAGGTCTAACCCCGCTAATTACAGACCGATATCGCTTTTAGACATACCTGGAAAAATCTTTTGTAGGTTAATTTTACGAGACTTTAACATCTGGGCCAGAACATATGATAAGCAAGACCCACATCAAACAGGGTTTATACCTGGCATGGGGACGTCTATAAATCTGCTAACAATAACAGCTATAATACAGAATCACAGTCATCTAAAGTAACCCTTATACTTCCTTTTCGTTGACTTTAGAGCAGCGTTTGATTCAGTAGTTAGATCTATATTATTTGATAAATTAGTTTGTGAAAAGTGCCCTTTACACTTAATCAAATTGATAAGAACGTTACACTCTCAGACCGACATAAGAGTGAAACTAAATTGACAAGGTTTACTAACTGCTGACATTATGACTCACAGAGGTCTAAGACAAGGTTGCATACTTGCGGCAACCTTGTTTAATTTTTTCATCTCAGATATATGCAGAGCCTTTAAAGAAGATATAAGTGATGCTCCAAAATTAGCAGGCAAAGCCCTTGCGGCTCTGCTATATGCAGATGATCTGGTGTTGATATCAAAGACTCCCTGTGGCCTTCAAAACCTGCTCGGTGCGCTTGCTCGATATGTAACTGAGAATATGCTAACTGTGAACATGAACAAAACAAAGGTAATGATTTGTAACCCAAGGGGTGTCCTAAACAAAAAACAAAAAGCATTAAGGTGGCACTTACAAGAACACACCCTGGAAATAGTTCCACAATACATATATTTGGGAGTTGTTATTGATGGCTCGGGCAATAAGGCTTATTTGCAGAGTCTCAATAGGAAATTGGATATGATGATTTCACAGGCCTTGGTCATTCAGGCCAAATATGGCAAATTTACCATCACACCTGCGTTATCATATTTTAAGCAGAAAGTGGTACCGGTATTGCTTTACGGAGCTGAAACAAAACAATATATAGCGGGAAATATATGGTTGCGCCTCGAAAGCAAATTTTGGAAACACATTTTAGGACTGCCTAAATGCATACCAATGGCCTGGATTAGGTCTGAAGTAGGGCTTATATCATTATATGCGCACTACACCTGGCAAATGACATCATTGTTTAGAAAGTGTATTCTAGCCTATGGTAGGAACAAATTGATAAATATACTGGCTGACTATGTGTTCACAACCAATGATAAGTTTATGGGGAGATGGCGATATATTGTAATTGAGGTAATGGCAGAAGCAGACATCTCCCTTGACAATTTACTTAGGAATCCAGGTAGAGCTAAAACCAAGATATTTTTGTATGATTGGTCGCGTACCTGAGAGAAGTGCTTGAAATACCATGATTTCCCCAAAAATCGTACTTGCACAAAAGGTGCAGTGTAGTAGAACCATACCTCCTTAGGTCCCCATCGTATGATCATAGAAGACAATTTTTGAAAATACGATTTAACCTATGTGAGACTAGGGAGTTGAAAGCAAAACGTAAATTGATAATGAAGGAAGACAATTTATGTCGCTTTTGTAAGATCATAGATCAACCTGAAACCTTACGCCACTTACTTACAGAATGCTCAGCACTTAAACAGAAACAAGAGCAATACTTCAAACCCTTGAACATACCTTAATTACATCAGAGTCTCTATGGTGGTTTATTTATTTTGGCCGTACTACTGCTCTAAGACTTGCTACAATTGCCCTTGTGAATGATTTGGGATTAGAAAATGACCAAATAATGATAGAAGTTAAAAATGACACATGTACTGTGAAAGCTACCATTGAGGGGTAAATGATAGCATACTATGATTGAATATATGGTTGAAATGTTAGGTATATGTATATGTACATGTGTCAGAAACAGAAAAATCTGACCTGAGTTGAGCGAAACTCTGCATAGGAAATAGAAGGAATTTGGTGTGGTTAAATTATATGAGCAGTTGCAAGCTGTTTTAACGACATAGGATTTGAATTGATATTTTTAAAATGTTAAAAGTTTTAAAAGTTTTTTAAAAATTGTTGTAATCTAGTTAAATTTCTTTCCTAAGCAGGGCTGTATGAGTTGTATGTTTATGTATACTAATATGAATACCGAATATGAGAATGAAATTATTGTAAAGCTGATTCAGTTCAGTGATAACAATAAAATAAATAAATAAAGTATTATAGTTGGCCAATCAGATTCCAATGGTAGCAGGTGCCATCCCAGTCCACTCCCTGGACACACACCTGAAACCATGTATACATACAGGGTTAAATCACAACTCAGATGTGATCGTGGGGGCTCTACCACCAATTCAAACTCAGGAGTCAAACTGAATCATCTATCCAGGATTGAGTGGTTTTGCAAGTCCCTGTAGGACTGCTAAGCAGCCCAAAATCAATATTAACCTAGCATGTGAATTTGGTGGGCTTGTTAGAGTTTGCTTGGCCTATGGAGCTGCCAAATTTCTCAGAGGTGTTCGGTAGGTCTTTCAAAGCACTAGATACTCTTAGTTGTGTAGGTGGTCGGCTCACTTTCACTTTCCTCTTGTGTATTTTGTTTAGCTTTAAGACTAGAAGTTAATGTGGCAGACTCATAATCTGTGTTTTACATGTGTTTTCGTGAAGGTGTTGGATGTTTTCTTGTGTTTAATATATGTCTCTTTTGTTGTCTGTCAATACATTTAATTTACATTGCAATGAGTTTATAAAAGACCAGAAACCATTTTCCCGGACATTTTTCTGTTCATTACCAATGTTATGTTTCCACATTTCTTTTACCTTAGCACCTCTTTTCAAAAGTTACACATTTGAGTCAACCCAAAAAAAGAAATTAACATAACGGGTGGGTAAGCCCCTTTGAACTTCACCAACAAAAATACAAATACTACTTATTCCCCTTTTGTATTTCTACTTGATTGTGAATCATAAAAACCGTCACAGTGTGTGAGCATGTAATACAGATAAACCTGCTTGTGCTTTTGTCTCCTTTCCTTGCCCCTTTAAGCCTTGTGTGAATCCATGCCTTTTTCCCCATTTGCTTGTCTCTGTTATTTGTACTGCAGTTGTGATCTTACAGAAAATAAATGAAATAATGGCATAGGAGGAGTGTTAAGAGAGGGAGGAGGAGTTAAAAGAGGGGGATCATTTCTTAGAGAATGAAGACTTTTATGTGGTCATGAAGGAGGATGGTGAGCATAGTGTGGATGTGGGATTAGGCCAAGCAGCCAGTCACCCACAACCACAGTATTTGTGTGTAGTAGTGCATTGCGAAATGGATCACGGCTGACAAATAAGGGGTTGCCACTAGCACACATGGAGGTGGAGGAGTAAATGTAGGAGGAAAGGCCATCTCATGAGCCATACAAGTGCAAAATGTCATTGTGCCAGAGGTGGTGGAAGGAGCAGGCAAGTGTTGTGTGGTAGTGTAGCTATTTTTGTAAAATCCGCAGGATGTCATGACATATAGAAAAATGTGTCTGAGTGGATCAACCTTGGAATTAGAAGGGACGTGGTGTAAACTCAGCAGTCAAAGAGTGTAGTAGATGTACGTGCCACCTCACAGAACGATTAGTGGGGTGCAAGTGGTGTTGATTTAGGAGACCTAAAAGCTATATGTGTATGATATGATAGTTTATTTATATAGCACCCATACACAATGTGTTTCAAAGTGCTTCAAAGCAAGGGAGGGAACAAGGGAAAATACATTGACATTCTTACAGGCCATGAACAGTAAGAATGTGAAATTAATTATTGTACAACATTTCAGATTGTGCTGGGTGGGGGGGAACAAGTAATGGGAGAGGGGAGGAGACAGACGAGGTTGCTTCATACTAGGTCCAGTGACCATTCTGACATTGTAAGTGCATAAAAGAAAGTGAGGGGAGGAGGGGAACAGTTAGGAACAAGGAGAAAGGGAGAGGAGAGAACATAGAGTAAGCAGTCAAAAAGAGTGGAGAAGCAACAGGGGAGAGCAAATACAATTGCAGAAGTCAGAAGTAACACATAATGTTGCAAGCCTGGATATAAGATGAAGATGGGAACAGCATGATTCAGGGCCACCATGAGAAAAGGTGACACACTGTGTGGTGGTCACAAAGCAGCTGGCTCAGGAGAATGATGAGTCTAAGGGCTGTTGGATATATTTTGGAGTTATACCTATTACCTTTTGGTATTTGTTTTATTATGGTAGTATTGGGTGGTATTTTTATAAATACATTGTGATAACTCGTTGCAGTACTTCTATAGTGGTGAGACTAATTTCAGAATATTGCCTAATCATTGTTTTACCAGGGTCACTAGCAGAAAACAAATTACTGAACTTGATACACTCGGGATGGATGGCTTATTCCCCCTCCTCGTGCTACCTTATGTACAATACCACTGTAGGCCCTTTTGGCAGAATTTCAACAATTGTAAAGTATGCACGTTAACACCCACATGCATTCAATCTCTCTAGCTAAACAGCTCACAGCAGCTATTTTATTTTTAGATATCTCTTATCACAATGCTGTCTTTTATATGAATATTAAACCAAATGCAGAAAAAATGCAATAAAACTACAAGGTACTTTCTAATCTGTTTCCTTATCGTAAAATAGAAATATGCAAATTACAAAGAGTAACAGTTATGTCCACATTGAAATTGACAGTGTAAATACATTGCATTGGTTTTCTATTTTTATCTGTGCCCTCTCTTGCCAAATACACTTTGAGAAACAGGAAAATGAAGAAAAAAAAACGGCGATGGCTTTTAACACAAATGCAGAATTACATGCTCCTCAAAAATAGACAGTATCTTGTATGAAATGATTTAACAACCTGACCTCACTCGAAACCGCAGCTTCTTACTTAAACTGATATTTACCTAGATCTGTGGTGATATTTCTGCTTCAGCTTAGCATAGAAACCTTCACCAATTATTCCGTCTGCCTCACCCAGGGTTGGTCACTCAGATAAAGCCTGCTCAAGTATCAGATGGCCTGCTAGCACTCTGTACTCTGTCTCCAGCCAGCCCTCTGTTCCGCAGTCTCCCAGTGCCCAAAGATGTGTGAATAGCTTGCTGCCTCATACAATGAACTGTCTTTAGTAGGAAGGATCCTCACACTCTACAGCTTACCACACAAATTCAGCCTGTAAGTTTAAATTCCCATTTTAAAGAGCATCATGCATTTTCCAAATCTGTCTTCAGGCTATTTTAATATAGACTAATGTGCACTAATTGTTATCAAGAAATTCAGTTACATGTTACTGGTGCTTGGGTAGTGTGTTCATTTATATTAGTATCAGGTTCAGTGCAGCTCAGTCAATTGAAATATCATGTTGAAATAATATGCAATTTTAGGCATGTGTTCTGTGCATTTTCAATCATGTGCCTTGTGCATTGGCATTCATCTAATTTGGCCTGTGACTCATTCTCTTGGGTCCAGAATGAGTTTTAGCCCTAAGCCCCTATTGCAGTTCAAATCCACGCTAACATGTGCATGTTGAAACTATGAGCTGCATGTTAATGCTATAATGATGAGCTGTTTAGCTAACATTCAGAGTCCCTACAATTCAGATCCCCTACAGCTATTCCTAAACTCCCTCCTTTTTCCCATTCAGCCCCCATAGGGCTGAATGGGAATGGGAGAGGGAGCAAACAACGGGCCATTACGAGTTGGCCCATTGTTTGCTCCCTCTTCCCCTCTCGGGACACGGTAAGCACGCCTGGTTTGACTAGGCGTTGCTTCCTGGGTCCCGCGAGGGGACCTCGTAATGAGCGGTATGGGGTAAACGGCGCCGGCACCTTTCACGGCGCCATTTACCCCGTACCGCCAGAGTCGTAATGAGGCCCATAGTCTGTAATAAAAAACGTCTTTGTAAATACAGCCTATAATAATATAGTGTGTAATAAAAATAGTAAAAATAGTCCGCCATAGAAATAGAATTAGTAGATAATAGTTTGTGATTATAAAAATCACATTGGAAAATGTTCTTGTTGGAACTCCTCCATTCCGGGACGTGATGGAACCTCTTTCGGGGGTTGTCATCTCCCGATAGTTGGGGTCATCATCTCCACCCCCTTCTTCATCCAGAGGGCTTTCTAGGGAGCTCCAAACCAGTGGTATCCTTCAGGGATCAAGCGCTCCAAGGATCCAGCACTGATGAGGAAGCCACTTATTTTTCTAGAGTAAAAAGAAAAAACAACTTGAGTATCAAGCACATCAAACCTTTTACTTTCCTTTTCTACTGGTGCATCTGAATCCAAATTTAGTTATGCACACAAATACACATTATAGAAATAACATGCCATGCTTCCAAGACATGACCCACTAACTATCTGCACCTAATCACTTTCTATGGCAATTAAATTTTTCTTTTTATTCCGTTAGTTTTATCTAGCTCTAGTCTTTTATTTTTTCCAGTGACAGGGTTTAATCTGATTAACATGGACAAACTGTTCTACTGTTAATTCTTGCTCCTTTTTAGAGGTTATGCACACCATAAGCGAAACCTTATCTACACTACTATGTGGCCCTTACCATGCTGCAAGAAATTTACAGGGTAATTCATAGAAATTAACACAAAAATGGCGCACGTGGCTGGCACACAGTGTCCCCGTGCGATACACTGCGCCAGACGCGTGCGAAAAAATCCTTTTCATCGCACAGCGTATTCATGGATTTTAGACTCTGAAACCAGCCGTGGCACAGAGTGGCGCAGCGACCCTGCAGCAGCGCCAGTTACGCCCCAAGAACGCCTTCGCGCAAGGAAAAGCCTTCATAATCCCCAAATCATCGCAAAGGGCTGCGCTAACCCTGGACCAGTTCACAGGGCTGGCAAACAGCAAACGCCAAGCAGGGAACGTGTATTTCAGTGGTTCGCGGGAAGTTCCACACGCGATTGTCCTGTGTACGTGTGCATCAGGGGTGCACGGGAAGTATCACACGCAAAAGCAGCAGGGTACGTGTATTTCAGGGGTGCATGGGAAGTATCACATGCAAAAACAGCAGGGTACATGTATTTCTGGGGTGCGCGGGAAGTATCACACGCGATTCCATCAGGGTACGTGTATTCCAGGGGTGCGCGGGAAGTATCACACGCAAAAGCAGCAGGGTACGTTTATTTCTGGGGTGCGCAGGAAGTATCACACGACATTCCATCAGGGTACGTGTATTACAGGGGTGCGCGGGGAGCACCACACGTGACTTGCATGTGTGGGTCCTCCCAGGTGTTCCCTCTACACCCTCCACGACCCCTGCAGGTGGCCTACACCACAGGGGCCTAACCTGCACATGTCCTGCAGGCACCCCATCCACCATGGCCTGCCCCCCAGCCAACCCACATGTCACCTTGCACTACTGCCCACCAACGCATGTCCCCCTGCACCCCCAGCCACCAGAGGGCAGCCTCCACCAGGCCCCCATCCATGTCTCCCACCACCCCCACCCACCAGCCACCAGGGGCAGCCTCCACCAGGCCCCCACTCATGTCTCCCACAACCCCCACCGCCCAGCCACCAGGGGCAGCCTCCACCAGGCCCCCACTCATGTCTCCCATCACCCCCACCCCCCAGCCACCAGGGGCAGCCTCCACCAGGCCCCCACTCATGTCCCCTATCACCCCCACCACCCAGCAGTGCAGGGGCAGCCTCCACCAGGCCCCCACTCATGTTTCCCATCACCCCCGCCCCCCAGCAGTGCAGGGACAGCCTCCACCAGGCCCCCACTCATGTCTCCCATCACTCCCACCCCCCAGCAGTGCAGGGGCAGCCTCCACCAGGCCCCCAATCATGTCTCCCACCACCCCCACCCCCCAGCCACAAGGGGCAGCCTCCACCAGGCCCCCACTCATGTCTCCCATCACCCCCACCCCCAGCCACCAGGGGCAGCCTCCACCACTCCCCACTCATGTCCCCTATCACCCCCACCCCCCAGCAGTGCAGGTGCAGCCTCCACCAGGCCCCCACTCATGTCACCCACCACCCCCACCCCCCAGCAGTGCAGGGGCAGCCTCCACCAGGCCCCCACTCATGTCTCCCACCACCCCCACCCCCCAGCAGTGCAGGGGTAGCCTCTACCAGGCCCCCATTCATGTCTCCCATCACCCACCCCCCAGCCACCAGAGGCAGCCTCCACCAGGCCCCCACTCATGTCTCCCACCACCCCCACCCCCAGCAGTGCAGGGGCAGCCTCCACCAGGCCCCCACTCATGTCCAACTCATGTCTCCCTGCACCCCCACCCCCCAGCCACCAGGGGTAGCCTCCACCATGCCCCAACTCATGTCCAACTCATGTCTCCCTGCACCCCCACCCCCCAGCAGTGCAGGGCCACCCTCCACCAGGCCCCCACTCATGTCTCCCACCACCCCCACCCCCCAGCAGTGCAGGGGCAGCCTCCACCAGGCCCCCACTCATGTCTCCCACCACCCCTCCCCCCAGCAGTGCAAGGGCAGTCTCCACCAGGCCCCAACTCATATCTCCCACCACCCCCACCCCCAGCCACCAGGGGCAGCCTCCACCAGGCCCCCACTCATGTGCCCTATCAACCCCACCCCCCGGCAATGCAGGGGCAGCCTCCACCAGGCCCCCACTCATGTCCAACTCATGTCTCCCACCACCCCCACCCCCCAGCAGTGCAGGGGCAGCCTCCACCAGGCCCCCACTCATGTCTCCAATCACCCCCACCCCCCAGTCACCAGGGGCAGCCTCCACCAGGCCCCCACTCATGTCTCCCATCACCCCACCCCCCAGCCACCAGGGGCAGCCTCGACCAGGCCCCCACTCATGTCTCCCACCCCCCCACCCCC
The DNA here is from genome assembly GCF_040938575.1 of Ambystoma mexicanum. Classification (NCBI taxonomy): domain Eukaryota; kingdom Metazoa; phylum Chordata; class Amphibia; order Caudata; family Ambystomatidae; genus Ambystoma; species Ambystoma mexicanum. The sequence continues at coordinate 357,144,905 of NC_090940.1, forward strand.
CAGCAGTGCAGGGGCAGCCTCCACCAGGCCCCCCACTCAGGTCCCCTATCACCCCCACCCCCCAGCAGTGCAGGGGCAGCCTCCACCAGGCCCCCACTCATGCCCCCTATCACCCCCATCCCCCAGTAGTGCAGGGGCAGCATCCACCAGGCCCCCACTCATGTCCAACTCATGTCTTCCTGCACCCCCACCCCCCAGCCACCAGGGGCAGCCTCCACCAGGCCCCCACTCATGTCCCCTATCACCCCCACCCCCAGCAGTGCAGGGGCAGCCTCCACCAGGCCCCCCACTCATGTCCAACTCATGTCTCCCTGCACCCCCACCCCACAGCCACCAGGGGCAGCCTCCACCAGGCCCCCACTCATGTCTCCCACCACCCCCACCCCCCAGCAGTGCAGGGGCAGCCTCCGCCAGGCCCCCACTCATGTCTCCCACCACCCCCACCCCCCAGCCACCAGGGGCAGCCTCCACCAGGCCCCCACTCATGTCCCCCAGCCAACATGTCACCACAATGTAGATCCCTGGCCCTTATGGTCAGCCTCCAAATGCCAAACACCCACCCGAGTATTGCATCCACCCACTTAGAAATGGCAAAAACATGATAGAACCCCAATTGCAAATTTGGAAATGAACACATGTCCCTCACATACACCCAATGGGTGTCAGTGAATGTCAAAACCCATATCATGATATGCATGAAACCAATGAGATGATACTACACATTGAACTTTGAAGAAAAAACATGTATTAAAAGCAACATAAATTAAATAAAAAATAAACAAACAATAATAGAAATTTTAAAAAAAAAAAACAGCAGGTCCCCACTCATGTCTCCCACCACCCCCACCCCCTAGGAGTGCAGGGGCAGCCTCCACCAGGCCCCCACTCATGTTAAACTCATGTCTCCCTGCACCCCCACCCCCCAGCCACCAGGGGCAGCCTCCACCATGCCCCCACTCATGTCCAACTCATGTCTCCCTGCACCCCCACCCCCCAGCAGTGCAGGGGAACCCTCCACCAGGCCCCCACTCATGTCTCCCACCACCCCCAACCCCCAGCAGTGCAGGGGCACCCTCCACCAGGCCCCCACTCATGTCTCCCACCACCCCCACCCCCAGCAGTGCAGGGGCAGTCTCCACCAGGCCCCCACTCATGTCTCCCACCACCCAGCCACCAGGGGCAGCCTCCACCAGGCCCCCACTCATGTCCCCTATCACCCCCACCCCCCAGCAGTGCAGGGGCAGCCTCCACCAGGCCCCACTCATGTCCAACTCATTTCTCCCATCACCCCCACCCTCCAGCAGTGCAGGGGCAGCCTCCACCAGGCCCCCACTCATGTATCCCATCACCCCCACCCCCCAGCCACCAGGGGCAGCCTCCACCAGGCCCCCACTCATGTCTCCCATCACCCCCACCCCCCAGCCACCAGGGGCAGCCTCGACCAGGCCCCCACTCATGTCTCCCACCACCCCCACCCCCCAGCAGTGCAGGGACAGCCTCCACCAGGCCCCCCACTCAGGTCCCCTATCACCCCCACCCCCCAGCAGTGCAGGGGCAGCCTCCACCAGGCCCCCACTCATGTCCAACTCATGTCTTCCTGCACCCCCACCCCCAGCCACCAGGGGCAGCCTCCACCAGGCCCCCACTCATGTCCCCTATCACCCCCACCCCCAGCAGTGCAGGGGCAGCCTCCACCAGGCCCCCACTCATGTCCAACTCATGTCTCCCTGCACCCCCACCCCTCAGCCACCAGGGGCAGCTTCCACCAGGCCCCCACTCATGTCCCCTAACACCCCCACCCCCCAGCAGTGCAGGGGCAGCCTCCACCAGGCCCCCACTCATGTCCAACTCATGTCTCCCTGCACCCCCACCCCCCAGCCACCAGGGGCAGCCTCCACCAGGCCCCCACTCATGTCTCCCACCACCCCCACCCCCAGCAGTGCAGGGGCAGCCTCCACCAGGCCCCCACTCATGTCTCCCACCACCCCCACCCCCAGCCACCAGGGGCAGCCTCCACCAGGCCCCCACTCATGTCCCCCAACCAACATGACACCACAATGTAGATCCCTGGCCCTTATGGTCAGCCTCCAAATGCCAAACACCCACCCGAGTATTGCATCCACCCACTTAGAAAAGGCAAAACATGATAGAACCCCAATTGCAAGTTTGGAAATGAACACATGTCCCTCACATACACCCAATGGCCTTTTCCAGATTCCGCTGTGCAAATGTAAACACATTTTGCAAGTGCGTTCTCAATTCTTCCACATATTCATGAATTGTGGACGCATTGATAAGCACCTGTTCATTTGTTATGTAAAGTAAGTGTTGTGGCAGATCCACGTTCCTTCCTGTCAATATTTCGTTGGGGTTGAAATTAGTTGATGTAAAGGGCGTTGACCTGATAGCCATCAGTACCAATGGAAGCTGCAAATCCCAACTAGATACTGCTTCCGCTACAAACCTTTTCAACATGTCAACTATTGATCTGTTACACTGTTACACTCCCCCTGAAGAGGAGGGCCAGTAAGAAATGTGTAGCTTTCTCTTCACACCCAAAATTTGCCATATTTTTGTCATCAGTGCACTAGTGAAGTTACTTCCACGGTCTGATTCTATTCTTGGAGGTAAACCAAATCTTGAAAAAATATGATTTACAAGTAAAGTGGCCGCCGTTTGTGCACTGCAGTCTGGAGCTGCAATGCACCCCACCCATTTGGACATTAGATGTACCTGATTCCCCTTGCTGATCTTCTTATGGGCCCGACATGTTTGACTTGTAAATCAGACCATCAGAGTGTCAAACCCCTTTCCATCAACGGTGCTGTATGAGCAGGTGATGCAGGTTGAAACTATGCACACATTAAAAGCCCTCATGTGCATAGCTCAACATTTTAGGACATGTGTGGCCAATAAGCATAATCTTTTAAAATGTCCAGTTTTTTTTTGTGAACCTCTATGTCCTGCAGTTATGGCATTGTGGGCATGATATAACACCAATCCCTGAAATGACAAAGGTACTACCCATTGGATTTGCCCTGTCACAGATTCTCTAATCATTGGTCCGTCTTGTAATCTAATTTTCTTTTAGCTTTTTAATAACACTTTCAATTCCTCTATCCCTTTGCAATCTTCTCCAGTCAGAGGATTTTGTTTTGCGTCTAGCAAATGGTTAGAAAGGTGGTGTGGTGTGAACCAGTACTCACCTTTTTCTTCTCTCCCTATTCACTAGTACTCACCTTGGTTGTGGTACAATGTCTCTTCCCCTATCAAGGCCACGCAGACATTCCTCCCGTGTTCAAGAAAGGTCCATGATCTTCATCTATAAAATATAAACTAACACCATTGTATACATTCAAATAATGTTGTATTACTTACTGTCATATGTTCCTTGGACCTGTTCTGTACAACATTCTCTTAAATAATAAAAATGATCTTGGCTCATCATACTCCTTTGTTACTCTATTAATCAGGTTAACTGTTTATTAAAATGCACTACTTTTTTCAATTATGGCCAGCAACCTTCATTGGTGCTATTTTTCTCTAATTTTTATTTTTTACTTATTCTATGTTTTTTATTACTTTAATATCAATTCATTCATTCATCCAATCAATTAATCACTTATTTTTCCATTCATTCCTGTTTTATGTATTTATTTATTTATTTATTTGTTTCACCTAATTGACGTCAATTATTTGAACTTAGCGTCTTATTCCTATACTGTTTAAGGTCAATCATTTATTTTTCATCTTTCCGTAATTCATTTTTCTGGACCCATGCCATAAGGGCCCATAGTCCAGAAAACGTGTGGCTCTCTCTCCAAGTCTTCCTGAAATTATGCTAAATGCTGCTACGTTATTACCACATGCTCTAAGGTTTTTCCCTTTTCACTTTTTTAATGTCTGATGCTCCTGAAGAAGCACTATATAAATATGTCATCATCAGTGACGTCAATCAACCTAGATCCTTTCATGAGAACCATTACTCTCTTCCATGGTCCGCCCTTTTTGTTTCTCCATTCCATTTGAACATTGCCATTTTCCCTTATACTATGGATGCTTTTAATTTGATGGAGGCTATCTGTTCCCCCTCTTTATTCATAGGTATCCGTGGTTTGAAACTGAATTCATCAAATATCCTCATCATTTTTCTCTGCTAGGCTACATAGCCATGTGTTGCACTATGCTTACCACACAATAATAAAACATCTGGTTGTACCAGAAACACCATGTAGGGACTCTTGCCCTTTGCACATCACTATGAATTCACCTAGACTCAAATGGTGCATTCCAAAAAATTGAACACACTATTCCTTAATCACCTAAATAGTATCATCATGTTAAGCATTGTCATCTAAACCCTCTCACAGCATTGACAAGTGTCTATCACAAATATAAAAAAAATCTGTCACACACATTCTCCTACAGAGACTGAAAAGCCATCATTAAAGACACCCCACTTATAATTTTAAAAGAACCCTCAATCTTCTGATAATCAGTCAACACCTTTCTGCCTTTATTGCATAAACATGCAGTCCCAGTGTTCATTTCAACAAAACAGAGATTTTTCTTCTCCCCTGCCATATTGATTCTTGACACCTTTTGGGGCCTTAGTGCTACTATTAATTCTTAGCACATCAAGTCACCTTGTGAGCTGCCCTATTGTGGGTGCACACATACCCTTGTTCCTATAAAAGGATGTATTATTTCCATACTGGCACCTTCAATCCTGGGTGCCAATATTTATCTTGTATTTGCATATTGCTGAATCTTGCATGGGGCTCATTACAATTGCCCTCTGCAGTAAATCCGTTTGTACCTTTCCTGGCTGCTGTGCCTGTTGCACTCCCAGCGCTTATGTCTGATGCACTGTCTGATCCTGGGAAAACTCTTCCTTAACTTGCGAATTATATATTAGGGGTGTGCTGTCCCCCTCATACTAAAAAGTCATCTTTTAGGTTGATCTGGCCATGCCAGAGGCTCTGGCTTCCTCGGTTTAGGTAGGTCCAGGTATGACCATCCCACTTCTTTATCTGTCTGAGAACACCCCTTCCCTCGGGGTCACATGCACCAGCGATCTGTTCCCCTTGAAAGGTTTCCCCCTTTTGGTCTGACATATCTTGTCCCTAACTAGTGTGGCTGTCACCTTTATAGTCTCTGTTTAATGCCAGCCAGTCCAAAGACAATGCTCTAATGCTTGAGGTAGAACAGGCCTCTCTCTTGAGATTTGTTCAATCTACATATCCTTGGTTTTTATATGCGTGTAAACTGTGCACTGTTATCTCATACATTTAATTCACAGGAGGAGTTCTTCTGAATCGCCCCCTGGCATATTTATCATTTCTACATATTCTTGGTTTTTACATGCACGTGGTGTGGCTTTTCATGCCACATGCACAGCACATAAGAGGTGCCTTTCCCTTTTGCCTTCCCTGCATGCTTTGATTATCATTTGACATTACTCTGAAACCCGCCTTGGTTTTTCTACAACCCATCTCTTTCTCCATTCATATCCCCTTGTCTTTTGGCACAAAACCTGTTCCTCCTTAATTTATTTGGCACTGATTACTCCCCTGTGAAATACCCACTTGCTGACAGCATTCCCAAATTCTCCTCTATTTATCAAAATATGCCTTGAAGAGACTGAATATCTTCTGAATTACCATTGTGTCTTTGAGTTTCCCTAGCATTGCTTTTCTTACTATTTTATCTTTTTTCAGCAGCCTACAATACTGCGCAAAAGTCATTTTATTTTTATTCATGACCTCGCTTTCCACTCCCACTTAGTTTCCCAAACGCCTTCATATCTTCCTCAAATAGGCTCTGCCATAAACCGTGGTGAAATACTACCATTGTTTTTCATTCCTGCTTCCGGACTGCAAGCATTTTAGTAATCTTAAATATAAGCATGCAAATCCCTGCCTTTTCTATTTTTTTTAAGTAGGACCAGCTATTCTTAGTGTCAGCTATCATGCTAACTATAAAACAAAAACATCCTGTGCATGTGTGTGCGTGCTTGTGTGTGTGTGTGTGTGTTCTTAAATGCATTGTCCATGGTGCACTGATCACTTACACTTTCATAAACTCATTTGTACCTATGTGTTTGTGTTTGCATGTGTGCGTGAGTTCCTGTGTATGTGTGTGCACGCCCTTCCATGTGGATTCATCTACATACCTATCTTTCCAGTTCATGCATCTGCATGAATGTCTTCCCAGTGCATGCATGCTTTCCTTTCAACACTCACTGCTTCCTTCATGCTAAATGCAATTCTTCCCCAAAAAATACCTTTTGATCCATGTATTCTTGTTGTCCCTTATAGATATTGGCTCTGCCTAGTTCAATAACATTCACTGATATATTAATCTACTTTTTACTGCAATTTGCACCCAAAATTAAAATTTTGAATCTCAGCTAGTCTTGTGACCCTGGGCACATTTATTTTAAAAATATTATCTGAATGTCTCCATATTTCACAGACATGATGTACAGTGAAAAAAACAGTGTTGTCTTGCTTAGCATCTCTCTGATGTGCTCTGAATGTATTTGGTGCACATTTTTAAACATGCATGCATTGCACCTCATGCTCCCTTTGCAATGCTATCTCTCTCAGCATTGTCATCATGTTGATTACCTAAAGCACTCCCCATGGGCTGATATTTGGCAATCTGTCTTTCTTTATCTTTTCGTAGCACACTGAAAGCTATTTTATCAAAAGAATAAATGCCTCTTTTTCTTCTCCATAAGAGACAGCTGTTTTGCCATATATAAAATCAACAACTTAGTTGGCACTCCTTAACAAGTGCCTAGTAATAAAAACACATCCATCATCATTTCTTCAGAATGACCTAGCCAACCTTTTTACACTCAGAAACAGCTGCTGCATTTTTTTAAACAATGGCTTCATGCTTCCACAACCGTAGACAGCAATTAATCATAGAAATAATATATGTGAAAGCAAAATCTCAACCATGCAACCCTCCCCAATTTGAAACACCAACTTCTTCAAAATACCCACCACTTTAGGGGTTAACTTAATTCACATATGTCACTTCAAGAACAAGGTCTTTCAAAACCATACATGGGCCCTCATTACAAGTCCGGCGGTGGACCATGGTGCTATTAGCACCATGGTCCATGCCGGATTCCGCCATGGTGGATGGTGGAATTACCGCCCCATTCCAAGGTGAGTCGGGCGGTAATTCCCCATTCACCATTTGTCCTTCCCCATTCCCATTTTTGCCCCATAGGGCATAATGGGAATGGGGAAGGCGCTAATTACGGCACCGTAAATTACGGTGCCGTAATTATCACCGAGGTCGCTTAGCGCCTTGGAATTTAACGCCTGCAAAAAGCAGGCGTTAAAGTGTGAATCAGGCGTTAAGGGTTAACGCCGCCGACTGCGCCGTTAAACCCTTAACGCCTGACTTGTAATGAGGGCCATTGTCATTCTTCCGCACAGAACTGCATAAGTTGCATTTTACTCAGAGAATTATTCTTGTGACCATGAATAACCTCTCCTAGCTCAGCCGACTGTTTATCTCTTGTCCTTGACTCAAACACTGAAGTTGTTTCTTTTAGCAGTGCACGACTTTAAACGCATACATCTCCCTCTCCAGCTTATCAGCGCTCTCATTTAACAGCTACAAAACATGCCTAAAAACAGTCCTAACTCCATGAAAGTTTACTTTCAAGTTCTTTATTCTTTATTTTGTTTTATTAACTCTTCTCTCTTAAGCAAAAAAGGAATGTGGACGCGGATTAACATCCTTTCCTCTGCAATTACATAGCTGGCTGTTTAAAGTCTGATTGATTTCCCTCTCATGTCAAACTTTTGCATCACTTGTTGGCATGAAAAGAAGTGCGCGTTTATATTGATTGACATTTTCTGAGTAGCTAGGACGTCTACTATTTGTAAATATAAAAATGAACCCCGTATGTACCATGGCTTGTCTATTTACATGGGTTCAAAAACACTGCAGTTTCTGACTGATTCTTCATTATTTGGTCTTCATTATTTGGTCTGGTTTTCTCTGTTTATCACTTTTTAAACATGCACATAAATATACCCTCATCATTAGCTTGCTCTTACATATTTTGTCTTTATTTATTGATCACCTTATTTTTCTGGATTGGTGCCAATTTTTCCTCAAATGAATAAATGTACATATTCTCTTGACTCCTCCTCATAAAACACATACAATACATAACACATAACACACATTACACATAGAGAATATTAACAGACTGGCCGGCCCGCATAAATAATCACCTACGCTCCTCGTGTCTCTCTGCCCCTAATAATGACTCAGATGGAGTGTTAGTCGTTCCCTTTAGACGATCTTTAAATCTTCCATAGTCTATGTCATCCACTTTTGGGACTCTGGATACAACTCCTTCTAGACATTCATTGATGTAGGACTCTGGGCTTAAACTAACTCTGATGCTCCCTGTCTCACAGTCCTTAATTGCTTGATGGTCCTCAAGTCAATTACTCAATAAAGTGACGCTCATCATCTCAAGTCAATTACCCCAACTGCCTGTTACTCTTCTAAATTACAAAAAAGAAAGCTTTACTAATTATTTCTAAAGTCCCCTAAAGAAATATATATCCCCTAATTTTCTTATTCCTACTGCCTTCCATCTACATCCCCCTTCCGCCTTCCATCTACATGGGAAATTGTGTGCGTCTCCCTTCATTTATACTTCTCACTAGTTCTTTTGAAATTATCTTTGCTTGGGCACCTGTATCAATTATTGCAAATGCATTACTTTTTTCTTCAATAGTAACAGGAGCATAGTACCTATCTTCAACCTCTTCTAACACACACCAAAAGTGTGAATCGTTGCTAATTTCAGGACTTACATTTCTTAGCTCTTTTTTACTCTTTATTGGGCAAATGGTCATATGAAATGACAACTTTCCCTCCTTTTTACCCACTTCAATTTGAATTTCTTTGTCTATTTTCCTGGACTCAGAACTCATTTGGAGTGTAGCCACTGGCTGCCCCTCTCACTTGGGAACACCCATTTTCACACCCCAACTGCAACCTTTTGACTGGATATTTTCACAAGTGCCATTTTGTCAACTTCCAGCGCATGACACTTGTCTGTGTTTTGCATGGAGCCTGTCATTTCTGACACTTATTGGTGGTTCAAAATACTCCTCAGGTGACTGACCTGCACCTTTCTTTTGTGCTACTGTTTCTTCTGAATGGGTGCCTATCAAGTGATCTGTTGATCCTAACTCTCCGCCTTGTTTTTTAATCTTCACATTGGATACTCTTTTTAAATCTATTTTTATGTTCTTTGGGTTTTTCTTGTTAATTTTTCACCTTTTGTTCTTCATCTTCACACACCTCAATAGTCTGGTTCAACTCTAAATTGAACCACACTCCTGTTTTTTGTGGGTTGAAATTTCCTGTCGTACTTTCATTCATTTGTTTCCTTATTTTTAAATCAGTATGCAATTTAGAACTATTATTCAAAGATGATTCACAGGCATCTGGGTTTTCATCAGTGCAGAGATTATTAACTAGTCACATATTGTCAGAACGTACAAGATCACTCTTATGACATTCTGCACCTTCAGTTGTCTGTTGCCTTTGAACTGCACATAACTTTCCTATCTGTTCTGACAACATTTTAACTTGGGTCTCTAAACATTGAAATCTGTCCATGACTGTCCTGGGCTGGTAGTGATTAAACTCACCCTGATTAGGTCTATTCTGGTGCCTCTCAGGAGATTGATTTCTATTTGTGTTACCTTCTATTTGTGTTACCTCTAAATTCATGTGACACATGACATGGAGAATGCAGAGTGCCCATCCATTGACCATGGTCAACTGGTGGTGGCAATTGGTTATATTGTCGAGAGACATATTTCATATTTTGTCTTTCATTTGGTGGGAATTGTCCCCTATGCTAGTTTCCATTTTCAATGAATCTATCCACATATCTTGGTCTCTCTTGGTGGCCATACATTATTGTATTAGGGTAAAACCTATTCTGAGCCCCTATTGTCTGGTATAGGCCATTGTACATTTGATTTTGATTGTTGTTTAGACCTGACATATCGTGGTGAAATCCCACTCTGGGAGAATTACCCAAACATCTAGGGATAATGTATGACTCCCTAATGCTGTGATCCAGGGTCAGACTGGGACAAGAAATAGACCCGGTCACCTCAAAAATAGTAGCCCACCCCTCGCCTCAAAAAAGTGGCCACCCCTCGCCTCAAAAAAGTATCCCACCCTGCGCCTCAAAAAAGTTGCCCTCAACCCATCATCCGTGATTAGTGTATCGCATCAATTCATGACTTTCCAGAAAATGCTACTTATGGAGGATTCATGTGTCTGTTACATTACAACACAACTCATAAAATAACATAACTTTGCAACAGTTTTGTAACAGGGTCCACAGCTCTGGGCCGCAGGGGTGGCATGAACACGCCCTTTGACCCCTTGACAAAACAGGAAGGGGCATCAAATTGCATGTCCCTAAGTACACTACAAAAAAATATGGTTATGATTTCACTAAAGTGATATACATTTCATACAAGAATGGATCACCATATGTGTCATTAATATTTGTGTGTATAGATCCATATAGTCAAATTATTGTGAATGCAAGCAGACGTAAAAGGTCAAATGATAATATGTTATTTTATAGCACTTACGCTTAAGCTCTTTTTTACAGAACAAATGTGCATATAATATCATCCAACCTGTGTTGGCAATCATTTATCAACCTCAGAAGGATGAAAGGTTGAGATGGCCTTACTGGGATTCAAACCTGCAACCTGCAGATCACACACACATCACAGCAGGGAGCGCTCAACCCACTGAGCTATCATATCAGCTATAGTAAAATGAGCAATTATTCTGTAGTGGATACCATTACACTGGTAAATGAGATTTAACACCAGACCAGTTAAGTTCATCTGGGCTTAGTGCACTTTACAAATGTAACAATGAATAAATAAACCCTGTAGTTGACGCTAGACTGCAACATCTGTGAAGTAAGTTTGAAGGTATAATGAAGGAAAGGAGGTGTTCATCTAATGGGGAACACTAAATGCAATTAAGACTACAAGTGTCAGTACAACTTCACCTTTGGTACAAGCTTGTACTACACAGTAATGTGGTAACAGTGGCTGAGCAGCCAGACTTATCTCAAGAGTAAAGTGAGCAGTAGAACAAGTTACACAAAGGACCAACAAATACAGTGATTTAAACAAACACCCACTCAATGTTTCTTGGTAAATAAATATACATTTATTTACACAGTAATTTGGAAAACATTACACTAGCAAGAGCAGCTCAATATCATATACCAATATAATACAAATACACAACCAATAAGTTACTGAAGAAGTTCAGCTCCTCTGAAGTGGGAGCAAAATGGCAGTTCAGTTACTTTAAAAAGGGATAAAAAGACAAGGTTATAAGAATCAACAGCACAAATAGGCAGGGTAAAGGGTTTCAGTTAACTGCAACCAGCAATTCAGTTCATAGGCCTGGGCCAAAGTCAATAGTTCAGAATCTTTGTATAGGAAAGCACTGTTCTGGTTATAAACGGTTAAGTCTTTGCCACGGATCTTAGAAGAAATGGTCAGAGGAAAAGTAAGATGATGGTTTAGGGTAGGATAAGCCTTTGAAGTGGGGAAAGTTTCACAAAATTTAACTGTGGCCGAAAAGATTTCCGGACCGCGTTTGCACAGTACCTTCAAAGTGAAGAAGAGCTGTAGCTGAGGCAGTTGTTCCTGGCAGTTCGAGCAGAACTCACTGTTCCTGAGCCTCAATCGTGGGGACAAGAAAGAGGACGCCGGGAGGTCCCTGCTCTGCCCAGGGAAGAGGCCACAAGCTTGGCAAAACATTGGTTTAAAGTGTGAGTGCCTTAAAGACCACAAACTGGTATCGTTCCCACTGGCTATGAGGTTTTCCACAGCACTCAGAAGAAAATTCGACCAGGAGGGGACAGTGTCCAGACAGCTTGCAAGTTGGTTGTTCCCTCCAAACTCAAGGGAAGAAGTTAACCTTGAAGGGCTTCTCTGTCGATGGAGCTTCAGGTAATTTGGACCTGCAGCAGGGCTTCACCGGTCATCCAGGAATTGCAGCAATCGTCTTCCTTCAGCTCGTCTTTGGTTCTTTAGTTCCAGTAGTCGACTCTGCTTTCCAAGTCCCAGAGACCTGCTTTGAAACCGTTTTCCCCCATTCATTCCAGCCTGGCTGTCACTCACACAGCAGGGTGGCTGTCCTTGCAGGACGGCTAGTCAGCCAATCACGCCAGAGTGCATTCAAGTCTCCTAGGAGACTAAGCACGGGGAGTTTCGGGCACCTCCCTCACATCCTGTCCACCCCAGACACTCAGGTGCCAGAAGAGGGCTTCAGCACTGAAGCCCGCCAAAGGCCAATCAACAAAGGGACCAAACCTGGTTTGGCGCGCAGAGACAAAAAGGAGAAGGATCTTTCCAAAAAGAAATGGCGAAAAAGTTGACTGGCGTCTTTTTTTTTTTACAGATAGGTCCTGGGCACCATATTGAAAAACATGGCTGACCCGATTTTAAGCTACCATTGTTCGTGTTTGGGAAAAATGATGGTAGTTAGATCTAAACCACTGTGACCAGCCGTTTCAAGTAGGAAAGGGTAACATTTGACTGTTACATGAGTGTTTTGACTCAGGGGATGCTAGGCAACCCCTCCAGCACTCTATAGGAAGATAGTGTGTGCTGGGTCTGTACATTTAAAGAGACTAGTACAGTCAATTTAACTTTACATGCTCTGGGAGACAGTAGTCAGTCCCAGAGAAGGTATTTAAACCTTGGGAAGTCTGAAAGACATCCCTGTGTCATTGCACAGAAGGTGCTGTGTGACACACACACAGAAAAAGATGATGCCTATGGAGTTGTTTTAAAACTCCATAACCAAAGAGCACAAAAGTAAAACACATCTCAAAATACATGGAAGAGTGGGGGAAAAAAGGCTCAGACTCTTCCCACGTAAAAAACCTGATCCTAGAAATCCAGCAAAGTTGCTGTAGTCTCAAAAGGTAAGGGCAATTAGCACATTCTTGAGAATTCTCGCTAACAATGTTTACTGCACTAATGTGCACCATTCTGTAATGCAATGTTGCACACCCCAGTGAAATTCACAGAACACATTTGCCACTAGCACAAATGCAGATTTTATCTGCTCATGTGCAAGCAAACAAATTGCAAAAGTATAATTCACAAACTGTAGCTGTTGTTGTGCCTGCGTACATGCACAACCACATGTGTGAGGACTAATGTGCATGTGAATCGTCTGCCTCAGTGTCAGTGCATCCATAATCAGGTCACCTGCCAAGCCAGGCGGCGTTCAGGCATCACCTAGACCAGTTTGGAGCTGGGACAGGACAATGCACAAAGCATACACAGATGTAGACCAGTGTGTTGTGCTGCCCCAAAGTAGAGCAACTCTCTTGCAAAGCGTGAGATTTGCTATCAAACAGTCCATTCTAGTGCTTTCTCAGGGGCAAAAATAATGTATTCTGCAGCAGTTGAAACCCAGAGGACAGGAATGCCCTTTGGGGTTTGTCTCTGGTACAATGGAAATGTTCTTTGCTCCCAAGTGGGTGTTGTGGCAATAAATATGTAGGTGTAGGGTACATACCACCACTTACAGTGCAGACGATGTCCTGCCCCCCCTCAGCCCTCCCACAAGGGATTGGATTTCCTGAGCATAGGTCTGTGTACACCACAGTAATGTGCACCCAGGGTTCAATGAATCAGGCTCTCCATAAGGTCACCCACTGTTCACTGGGAGCCTTTTAATGTTCAAAGATAAAAATAACAGAAGGTACTGATGCACAGTCAAAGATGACAGACAGGAATGCTGCACACTCACTGATAATAGAAGGAAACAGTACCATCAATTATAACAGAAGGAAGAACTCATAATGAGTGAAAACAGAAGGAAATGTTCCACATTTGGGGAAAACGAATGGAACGTAAGATAAAGGGCGTTGGAGGGTTTCACGCACTGCATAGCATCATCAGGGAACATCCAAAATCCTTGATTACATAGGGAATGCATAACAGAAGCACATGCTACAAACGTACTGAAGCACTGCAAAAAATATCACAATGCACGTTTCAGAAACAAAGTCACTTCTCTAGCTCCCTGTACTCACTCCCAGATGTCTAGGAAGCTCTATCGACTTTCCCCTGGGAAATTGCGGCCGCTCCAGCTCTCCTCGACCTAGACTCACTCACGGCCCTGGTCCTGTTCTGGTCCTCCTTTTTCTGTCTGTGTGAGTGGCTTTCTGCGGGCTGAAGCCCAGTCCTCTCCATAACCTGGGGAGTTGGGCGGGCAATAACCCACAATAAGAGATAAAAAGCCTGCATGTGAATGAAAAGAAATGAACCCTACCATATATGCTAAAACAGTGCCCAGAGTTATATTAAGCCCAAGAAAACATTGGCACTGACTACTAGGGAAGCACTGGGCTGTGCACGGCACATGCCAGAGAAATATTCTGATGGTGGTCCAGGGAGATTGCCTTTAGAACCTGCGCCAGTGTGCCAGCTTGTTAAACAATCCCTTGAACAATCGCTTGTCTGGCAGTGCTTTTTCAACGACTTTGCATCATTAATAAAAATCCTTTCACGTATATCAATTTGGAGCCCTTAACGTGACAGACATAATTGCATGCTAAAGAATTGCCTGCGTAACAAAAAGGCATGATCTAAACGTGTTAAGCAACTACTCAGCCCAAGATCTGAAAGTTACTTAACATGCGCAATATTTGGGAGGCACGTTCGGGCCTTCAATCACATCCTGCCCCTTTCTTCAACTGACAAGATATGGTAGCTTGTCAATTTCACACACGTGCCCCACAAACATTCAGAAGCGTTGCCCCGCATTTCCCACCATTGTAGAGGTTGATTTCTCCTTCGCAGGCAGCAGCCTCACAAGCTGCGATCTTCGACCTTTCACGTGGCCCATGCCAAAACACAGGCTATGGAAAACTAATGTACCAAAGAGGACGGCAGCATGTTCGGGATGCTAGTCAATATGCCATTAGCTTGCGCTTGTTCCGAGGCGCAGATGCCAGGGGTGCATTTTGTCTCCCATGGGGAACCTCAGAATCTGAACCCACAAACACTTTGAAATAGCCCAGGAACTGCGAGAAGGAAAGGGAATTGAAATACATTCAATTGATGTTTTGAACTAACATTTTCTTTATTCAGTGGGTGCCACTTCTGCCTAAAATAAAGCTGCATGTCAAAGCGGCACTGCGGGCAATTAAGGCTGGTGGCAGCAAGGAGATGAGTCTCGCCACATTTTCATTCGCCAATAATAGTTGCTTTCAACTTTGCAAAGTGGCATGCAACAAATATGTTGCCTGCTTACTACAAAGTTCAAAGCAACTTTAATGTGCGCGCCGCTGGCCCAGCCCTGCAGGCAGCCAGCAGGCTCCCTAACGGCGAGCAGTTGTAGCAGCAGGATGTTACTTTTTTACAAAACACTGGGAGGGGCCCACTCCCCCAGTGTTTTGTAAAAAAGTAACACTCCCTTCTACAAAGTTCACCTGGCGCCATGGTTTCTCGTGCCGACTCGCTGCCTGCAGGCACTGATCATGCAGAGCAGAACAGAGTAGGCCTACAGGCCAAAGCGAGGCCGGCCCAGGCGTGGGCAACAAATCAGCCCCTCGCCCACATCTTAATGATTTCAGCTTGGCCACAGGCCGAACGGCCGATGGGGCCAATTCGACCCTGCTGGGATCAATGGATTGGAAAATAGGAGTTTGCAGTGATATCCTCTGTGGAGGCACCTTTGGCTAGGTGTCATGTTGTTTCTTGACTGAGTCTGGGCAGATTCAAGCAGCATTTTTACAGATTTTTCCTCCAGAATCGCTGGCGTAGGTTCCTTAATCTTGGATTTTGTCTCCCTATTCTCAGGCCCTTCCTCTCTCTGACCAGATATCACTTCATATAGTTTGGTCCCCTGTACTATTATCCATTCTAGTGGTTTTCCTCTGTCAAATTCACAAATTAACTGGGATACCATTTATTTTTGATGTCTTAAATTCTACAGAGCTAGGGTCAAAGGCCAAATCAAAGTGTGGAAATGCTCTTTTCAAATTTTGAAGGTATTGGTGTGGGGACTTATCTTGTTTCGCCGTCATAGTATAAGCAGCTTTTTTGGCATCCTGTATAGACTGATAAGGTGAGAACTGATGTCTAACCTCTTTCTTAAAGTCCACCAATGAAAAATGTTCCTGTTCATTAAGACCACAAATTACACTAGCAGCTACTGAATCTAGTGTTAGGTGGAAGTATTGTCTATATTGTTCCCTAGGTATCTGGAGGGCTTTCAATAAATCATGAACGGTTTCTAAATGATATAGAACAAGGTTTATTCAATGGAGCAATTGGTACAAGTGTTGACTTCCAAACATATCCAGATGACAACAGCAATCAGTTTGTCAACATCCACTTGAACAATTTGTAGAAGTGAAATAATTTGGACGGACAATAGCACAAGTTGTTCTTTTCAATTAGATGTACGTATGCAGAGAACAATTTTCTCTGTCTCTTGCATATGCTGTCACTATTCACAAATCGCAAGGTCTATACCTATATCATGCATTGATTGACATTGGCAGCACAGTCCTTGAGGAATGCATGAGTTATGTAACACTTTCATGTCTGCGTACACTTGAAAGTTTATACCTATGCAACATTGATGGAAACAAAGTCAGCACTGACATTTCTTGCATCCAAGACTACAATGGGCTACCTGGACAGTACATGTCCTTTCTAGATTTGTACCCTGTACCTCAAAAGACAAAATCTTTAAAAAGAAAATTAATACAACAGAACCTATAAAATGACTCCCAACAATACTACCACAAAACAAAAAACAACTGCTATTGCATCAGAAGACAACAATAGAAAATATTTCTTCTCATAAAACAAGTGCAGGCCTATCAAATAACACAAAAACACAATACTCTGGTCCATTTAAATTTAGCAACAAAACTGGAGTAAATTGCTATGAAAATATAGCAGTCAATCCTCTCTTCAAATTACTACCAATTGTTAAATCATTACTTAAACAGCTCACACTACTTGTGTTTGCAAATGTGTGTCCTTCATAGAAATGCCACAAATAATCCTGACAACACTTTCATCACCTCTCAACTCCTGGACCCTGATTGTAACTTCACTGCAACCCTGTCGCCCTGGCTTTTTATGTTTATTGTTGTATTGTCTTTTGAGCACCCTGAGGTCTGCGGGTGAGTTGGCGCTTTATACACATTTAATAGAATAGAATAGAATAGAATAGAATAGAATAGAACATAAGTATAAGGCAAGAATTGGACTTTTGTAGAGGAATGGTGAAATTCACCATCAACACACAGGAATATCCACAATAATTTGTAATGGATTTACTACAAGTACTAGAGACCAAGAACATACCTATAAATAAAATATTTGAGATTGCATCAACCATGTTTCATAAGAGAACGTCCCTAATGAACAATTGGTGTATGTTTCCATAACAAATTGTGCATCCGTTCCATTTCACCAGCTTCTGTAAAATGCAAATCATGGCATATTTTGCACTTTTTCAATTCAGACAATCGTTCCACCATACAAATTAATTACATAGACACTATCTGATACTAATGCTTCTAAGGTGCAATGTAGATGGCATCAAAAACAACTGTAGCTTGCTATCTTCACACATGGCCAAGTATCTCTTGGAAAGAAAACCTTCACAACATTAGGCAAAATATACCACACTGGCGACACAACCACTGCAAGCCACTATACTGCATATGTTAAAAAAAAATAAGTGGTTGGTTTGAATGTAACAACATTTCCGTTACTGTAAAAATAGGTTACCAGCAAATATAACAAATTCCTACTCTTTTCTGTGACTTTGATTGCACCTTGAGGGGCAGTGGGTGTCCCTCACACCAATAAACTTATTCTAATCCTCCTGTAATGAGCATCCATAATCTTCAAACACCTAAAATCCTGCCTGCATTGGCCCCCCAGGCAAGCCTCTGCCAAACGTCATGACCTAAAATTGGCTGACCATTGTCAGACATTGGCTTCTCCCGAGCATCAGAACTAAGCTTTAAGATGCCAACCACCATATCTCCCACTGATAGCCTCTTGGAGAACGACTTTTGCTTAAAGAACCAATAAGTCCTTTTCAGCTAAACCACTAAAGTGTATTTTGACTGGGTCTCCATTCTCTCTGTGGTCTTCAGCATTGAAATTAGTTTGTGTTCATGCTTTTGGAAACTCCTTTATTCCCAAACTGCCTTTTGCAGATTCTTTACCTGGCAAAACAAGTCTGCTGAAGTCAGCACCCCCCAAATGTCTTCAGACCCTGTGGCAACCTGGGTCTTTCATTTTTGCAGGTCCCAAGACTCCTCCTTTTATCTCCACAATGGCAGTGCTTGGCTGTTTTGGTGTAAATATGGAGTACCTTGAGCAAAGCCCTGACCTGTCACAGATAGCTAGGTTGGGTCCTGCTTGGAAGAAAAGTTTAAGTGAAGGCCTGGCCAGGTGACTAGTGACCCCTCAACAGGGAAAACAGACAATTAATTTCTGGCTCTTATGTTTGAGAACATAGACATCTTAAGGGAAATCACCAAATTGGAACTGGGCTTCTGGAATTAACTGAAATAGATTGGGAATCTGAAGTGGCTATTGTATCTCCAAATCTGAAAATTTAAGGATACTCTCCTCCAACTGAGCAGTCAACTGCAGTCATTGGCTCCGCCCCACTGACAATGAGCCAAGGTCTTTATTGCTGGATTGCCTGATCCCAGTCTAAACTGTTCACAGTTGAGATGTTGCCACACAACTGTATATGTGGGGTGGACAACCATGGCTCAACTGCGGCAAACATATCCGAGGGTCTTCAAGGAAATGAACAAAGGACCCTCTGCCGGAAGTGTGTGGGCATTTCAAAAGAGCTGTATGACCAGCAGTAATTGGTGTCAGTTCTGACTAGGGACAATACCTATATGCTGGCACTTTTAATGGAAAAAATGACCTTGGTAGAAGACCTTCTCTGGACCCTCAGCCAGGCTGACTCCTGAGCCTTGTACACTCAACACAGGGAATACCTAAAGGGCCCACTCACACACCTCATTCTGTACTACTGAGGCTGGAGGAAGGCTAAAATGAGCTTGTCCCTAAAATCAGAGGTTGCTGCTTACAACCATTAAGTGAGGCGGCAATTATTTTTTTTGAAAATTCAGAGGGCTTGATGATCAATGATCCAGCCCTAGAGGCGGAGGTGCTTTGTGCTTCTGAAGAACTCCTGTCCAATGTAGGGGTGAAGTACCAAGTAGTTCTTTACTAACTGAGGAAGGAAATGGAACAGCCAGGGCTTTTCCAATTTTTAATTTACCAGGCACTAAGAAAACCTAAAAACTGCCAAGAAAGGGAGAGAAACATAAAAAAAAGCAGGTCATCCCAAATGTTCTGCCAGTACCTTTGAACAAAATCATCAAACAAAAGGGCACGAGTAAGAACACAGGGAAAAGCTCCAAACAATTCCTTGGAAAAATAATTAACTCCATGGCTCTGTACCACCTGCAAAAAATGGGACTGCACCAACCAAGATATGATTCCTTCCCCAATTTTCACAGCAAAATGTCCAACTGGTGGGGACGGGGGGAGATCAGTCGTCAATCACTTAATTGAAAATGCAGAGTCATCCAATGGTACTGACTACAATTGGGTGGCTGCCTATTTAAAAGCATGTAAAAAGTAGCTGGCTCCTGTGACAAACAGGGACTCCTCTGGCAGACTAATGTGTGTGTCTTGGAACTCTAGAGGATTTGCCCATTTGTTTGCCTCCTCAAGACCATTAATATTTTAGGCGAATATGGTATGTATTCAGGAATCATGGTTGAAAACTCCTCCCTGAGTCGATGACTATGAATGTTTGCTTAATCCCACATATAAAGGAGAAAACGGGAGACTAGACTCTGGCCTGCTCTTTGAGATTCGTAATGACCTTATAAATCTCAACATCCAATTTCGCAAATGCCTAGTTCTTTTGTTCAAGCTGTGGAATTGGAATGAGATAGTCATGAATATATGTGGAAATGCCGTGCACTAAGCGCAGGGTACACCTGGTAAGGAATCTTTCTTATGATCCAGTTGTCCAACTGAAAAATAGGGATTTAATGAGGTTGCTTAGAAATGGAAATATCCTCACTCCCCTAGACTGCAACACCCTTGAAAGTATAGGCTCTGGCTGCACCTCCATAACTATGAGATGGTGATGAAGAATGCATCCAGGATGCTATACCTAATTGAGCCTAGGAACATTGATGCTTTCTGGCAGGCAATGAATGGTGTGGCCACCCCTTCCTCACATTATTTAATGAATCCTATAAGTGAACA
The DNA here is from genome assembly GCF_040938575.1 of Ambystoma mexicanum. Taxonomy (NCBI): domain Eukaryota; kingdom Metazoa; phylum Chordata; class Amphibia; order Caudata; family Ambystomatidae; genus Ambystoma; species Ambystoma mexicanum. The sequence continues at coordinate 357,165,331 of NC_090940.1, forward strand.
TGACTGGGTGACTCACTACTCAGAAGCCTATAGGGAGGCTCTTGGTGACTTCAATCTGGGGTAGGCCCTCTCTGAAGTGCTGTGGCACTTGGATTTCATTGAGGAACCGATTGAACACATTAATTTGTGCAGTAAAAACTCCCAAGCCCCTGGACCTGATGACCTCTCTGATGTAGTCCTTAAACTCCATCCAAAACTATGGGGTTGGTACTGAGTATTCTCTTTGAGGGTATCATCTTCCGGCAAGTTGGAAGGAGTCAATTATTGTACCTATTCATAAAATGGGTACTAGATTGATTGCCAACAACTATAGGCCAATTGACTGCTGCACATTCCTTCTAAGATGTGTGCTTCCCTGTTGTTGAATGACTTCACTGGCTGGGCTGCAAGTTAGGGCAGAATGGACCCATTACAGACTGGCTTCTGTAAGGGGGTAGGAATGAATTCCAACATCTTTTTGCTGGGTTTGTTGAAAAGGGAGGCAGTGGAGTAGTCAAGACTGGGATATGCTGCTTTCATTGACTTCTCCATAGCATTCAACAATGTTGACAGGCACTGTCTCTAGTGTAAACTCAGGAACTGGGGATGCCCAGAAACATTATTTTGAATATGATTCTGGCCCTTCATTCAGATGCATCCATTCGGATGCGGCTGAATGCCCATGGCAAGTTGTCTGGTGCAATAGAGACTACCAGAGGTTTAAAGCAGGGATGCACTCTGGCCCCGCTCTTGTTCACTCTCTTTACTTCAGACATCAGAAACATTTTTGAGAACATCTGCAGCTTTTCTCCTTGTCTTTCAACACTGAAACTCGACTATCTGTTTTATGATGATGATTTGGTGTTATTTGACTATACACCAATTGGGCTCCAGCGCAAGTTCGATGCATTGGTAGCTTATGCTAGCCAAAATAAAGTCACCATAAATTTGAAGAAGTCAAAGATCCTGATCCTTCGACCAGGTATGAAACAAAAATATCCAACCTTTCTCTGGTGTCTCAATGGAGAAGCTTTTGAGAAAGTCCCGGCCTTTGTTTATCTAGGAACCAAATTGCGGGGATTGTAGAGTAGTCCTGAATTGCAGAATCATTTGGCCTCTAAGGCTAGAATGTTGGAAGCACAGTCTTATGTGATTAATAGATGTGGCCTTTTCCCTCTAACAACTGTGCTAGAATTTTATAAATTAAAGGTGGTACCCTCTATAGTACATCATTGGCAGGGAAAATCAAGGGCTTCCAGTCTCAATGCACTGGGAAGTGCTTTAGGGCCTATTTTGGAGGAAGGTTTTGCAACTTCCAAATGGAGTTCCAATGGTGTTGATCTGTTACAAACTGGTTCTACCTTCTATTATGTTCCATATCCTCTCTATAAATCTTGAACTATTAAGAAGTATCAGGCACGCATAGGAGGGATCAATCTGGTGTGAACTGAAGCTACTTCTAGATTAAAAAACGTGGCCCTGCTTCAACAAATGCAAGCACAAATGTAACACTATCCTGAAGGATAGTGGCATCTTTAGGGATATGATTCTGAAATCCCCTTTAAAAAACAAACACAAGTTGAAAGAAAGGGACTGGGTCTATACGATAGGAAAAGTAAGATTGCACAAAAGGTTTAAAAAACTGTTGATTGGCGTAAGGCCTGTGGGGGTGCTGCCAACATACTTAAGCAGATCACCTAGCCATACATGGTGTAGATTAGCTATGAGGTTGAGGCTACATTTACTGCCTACAAATGAAATTGAGGACGTTAAAGCTGAGACCCCTAGGGATTCAAGGACTTGTTGTCATTGTTTGGAGCAGGACCACGTTGAGACCTTACACCATCTTTTGCTATTCTGCAGGGTTCTGAATGAGAGACGTCGCCATTACTTTGAACATTTGCTGGAAAATTGTACTGTTGGAGGAGCTGGGATAGTATGGCAATTGGTTTTGAGTTCTTTTGGACAAAATCACTGGTTGACAGCAGCAATGCACTTTTCAAAATACATTTTTTATTTAACATAATTGACTCTGATTGTGATATATGGTTCATACTTGGTGTGATTTAATTATGAATTCAATATGAAATTGATTGTGATTTTATTGTAAATGTATGTGTTTTTATGCTGATTTTGTTAAAGGTTAATTTTATCTACCCATATAATAATAATACATTAAAAAGAAAGAACACGTCAACAGGTATCTTACTACTTTAAAAATACCCTTCATTGCAAAGAACTTCAAATACACCATCATAATTCTACTTACTAGAACACTTCTTCTAACATGAATTATACTTAGAATACGCCAACAGGTGTCTAAGCACTTTAATTATCCCCTTAAGTACAACACTCTTCAAACAAACATATTGTCAAACTTACACTGACATAAATGTAGTAGGGTGTTTTTAATCCTGTATGGATTTTTTTTCCCACTGACCCAATGATTATTTAATGTCAATACAACAACCGTGTAGCACACACTAATGTTGTACCAAACATACTATTAATTGTTTGTGAGGGTCTACAAAGTAAATGAATATGTGAAATTGTATGCAATTAAACATTTTAAACTATCCTGCTTAACATATTACACTGTGTTTTTTCATAAACAAGAGACTTCTCCTTCATCACTCCCCCTACAGTACATATAATCACAGTACACATATTACTATAGTGTGTGTGACAATTGCCCAGAATCTGGCCACTGGCCCAACCGCCACAATACAATGAAACCATATCACAAGTGCATACAATACATGTCGAAACAACCAAACTCGCCCAGAACCCCCTTCCAATGCAAACTATGTCCAGGAAACCGAGATTGACCGCAGACTCAGCGGCATCGGTCAACCCTTTCTTCCACCAATAGAAACAGCTCCATATCATCTTTATTCCACTCCCCTATCCTTTCCAAACCCTCTTTCACCCACTAAATAACTCTAGATGTGTTTCCTAAGCCGTCCATTCACAGCAATATCTGCGGACTACTGTGGTGTCTGCGGTCTACCACGACACCTGCACGCCCATTTTCCACCTATAAAAATAGCCCCATATCATCTTTTTTCCATTCCTCCACCATTCCCAGCCCTCTTTCTAAAATCTACCCCAAATTTAATTTCCAGATTTTTTTACCCACCTCAATGTCTGCAGTCTGCTACGACTGTCTGTGGATACAACATATCAGGTGTTTCATAAAATAGGACACAACTCACGCATTCCACCATCAAATCAGCAGGTGCACCCGCACACATCACACTGCATACTGGGCCAATTGGAGGCCTGTCTATGGACCGAACAGCGAAGTGAGTCCATGGACTGAAACCAAATATCACTAATTTGTCTTCACCTACTTTTTGGGCTGTTAAAAAAAAAATTAGATCTGATTTATAGCAAATGTACAAAAGCATGCTTTCCGGACCAACCTGCCCCTCACGGGCCAAATTTGGGGAATATCTGACCAGCGGTTTGGGCTATAGGCGTGAGCAACATTTGTTTTCTATTGCATCTATGTGAAAAAGCACACATTTTGTCCACCCCTACAACTTTGCCTCCTCTGCATGAAACCTGACCAGACTTTGCATTCTGTAATATTACACGGCTTGCAGTAGAAGTAGCAGGCATGTCATTGTGATTAAGTTGCTCAACCCAAAGAGAGAATACTTTTTGTGCAGCTTACAACTTCACCCCCCTCGGACGAATCCTCACCAAACCTTGCAAAAAAACATATATGCCCCCTCAGATTGATTATGCAAAGTTTGATGAGGTTTTGTCCAGGCGGGGCAAAGTTATAGGGGGGTCCCAACATTTATTGCTTTTGTCACGGACGCAATGGGAAAATAAATGTGCTCATGCCTACAGCCCAAAGCGCTGGATGAATTTTCACCAAATGTGCAGAAGGAGCGGCGGCTTGTTCCCAAAAGCATGCTTTTGTACATTACATTTGGTATAAATCTTTTTTTTTTTTTATCAGCCAAAAAGTAGGTCACTAAAAATGTGTGATATTGCGGACTCACTTCCCTATTTGGTTTACAGAAACCCTCCTTGACAAATCATGGACCAGCATGATGTCAGCGAACATTGTATGCACCCGCTGATTGGTCAATTAAAAATGGGAGGTGCTTCATGTTTTTTGAAACAGTCACAATGCTGGATTTGCGGACCGTCGCCATTGTCCGCGGACATTGCAGTAAAAACACATCGAAAAACACAACTTTGCACTTGTCAAACTAATGAAACCATCTCTGGGAAGGTCAAGGGTGATGAGGATGGGATGGGATATGGCCATAAAATGCTGGAAAACGGGTGGGTTTTCATCTTCAAAGTTTGCAAACAGTTTGGGGTCAGCCCTGTGATGTTCGCGAACATCTCAGATGTTAGGGGCATCCACACATATTTTTGCATTACACAGTGGTGAAAAGCAGTTTTTGAATGGCTGATAACTTTAGCACCACTCAATTGAACTGCATGAAGTTTTGTAATATCATTTGAGATCTGAACCTGATTGGTTCTACAATGTCCGGTGTTGTTTGTGCCAAGAGGAAACAACATTAGAGGGGGGGTTCCAAAATATTTGAAAGGCTTATACATTTGGTGCTGTTTTACAAATGTGCACAAACATTTGTAAATCTATTGAATAGATTGACACCCATGCGAAGTGGCCTGCTGAAGTGGCCTGTTATGCCTGGAGGATCCCTCCTCATGTGAACCCGGAATTCTATTTTAAAACGTTCACTTTTTATGCACTGATGCCAAGGCCAAGCCCCCAGCACTTGTGAATCTTGAAATATATACGCGCACACGCCCATGCGCGCGTAGTCATGCAAAGTGGCCTGCTGAAGTGGCCTGTTATGCTTGGAAGATCCCTACTCGTGTGAACACAGAATTCTAAAAAACGTTCACTTTTTCTGCACTGAAGCCAGTATGAACGTACTATCTACAACAACAACCTTACAGCTAGTGTTGTTGAACAACTAATTGTCTTTACTTTAATTACACGCCTAATTTTGTTGTTTAATCTAGAGGCCATGCCCCCAGCACTCGTGAATCATGAAATAGATACGCGCATGTGCCCAAGCACGTGTGCCCATGCCAAGTGGCCTGCTGGAGTGCCTGTTTTGTATGGGGGCTGAGGGCTGGCGGCCAGTGGCAGCAACATCCTCGTATAATCTGGTAATTGTACTTCTGCTGGTAAATACTAGGTGAATCGCTGTTCATAGTCCTGCTACACCACTGCATGCGATCTAGAGCATTGGGAGTGGCTTTTGCATTTGTCTGTTGCGCAGGCTGCTGCTGCAATACACGAGAATGAAACGTAGAAGAACCAACGCTAAGAACACTAGAACTGAAATCGTTCCAATGATCTCTGCTGCAGTGACTCGGAGAATGAGCAAATCACGAGCAGCCGCACTACCGCTTCTTGGGTCCTCGGACACAGACGAGAATCTAATTGAGTGTGCCCAACAGTACTCAATTGCTTGTGCAGTTTGTGACACTAATAAATCCATGACAAAGATAGCTTGTAATCTCGAGTCCTCACAATCATTGTTTGTTGAGGACCGTTACTCACAGGTTCCTGGAAACACACAAATAGGACAGATGAATCCTATAACATTGTTAGCAAATGATTCAAGTCATCTATTTATAAATACACCCCCCATTTTTATGACGAGAGAAATATCCTTATTGGGTCTTTCGCAACCTTTAGACCCGCTAACACAATTCTCGAAGTAGATTAGCTAAATCCTATTCATGAGGCATGTGCTGTAAATTCTCCGGAAGGTGAGGTGAACTCACTGATTTTAGTAGAATTAAAGAAACAATCATGAATGCTGAATGAGATTGTGTTCGTACTCACGACCATGCCGAAGGTTTGCTGTAAAGCCCTGCTTGGAATCAATCTGAAGCATGGTAATTTGGACTCACCTCACTCAGGTTAGGGAGGTGACACCCAACCCCAGAAATATAACTAATGCATTGTCAGGTGATGATGTGCGGATAGTTGACACAACTCACCTTCAATGCATAGCGTTCAAATCAATGGCCCTTTGATGAAGGATGGTGACCCTCTGGTAAGTCATAACACTGAGGTCACACACCCAAATGAGGCACCAGAGCAATATATAGTTACAATCTAAAAAAAAGGAGAAAACAATGAGGCACAAAAATACTATGGTGCAAAAAGTACTCAATACCTCTTTGCGTAAATTCATGAGAGATCTTGATTTGTGAGAGGTATGTAAGACACCTCTTCTTGACAATGATATAATTCTGATTTCTGACTCAATAAAACAAATTATACCTGAGACCGTGCCACTGATGCCAGTGTCATCTGGCGACGATGGACACTGCAAATCATGAACCACTCAATGCGAGTACTCTGTAGGGATTATTTGCCTCTCTGAAGCTTTAAGAATAAAGAGACTTCAGGAAGGATCGATAAACACCTCAAATCAATTGAATTGGGTGTGTTCCATATATTCAATATCTTCAAAAATCTGGCATGGATTTCTCAAACTAATACACTGACTTCAGCCGGTCCAGCTATTACTGAAATTGTTGAGCATCTGGGATTCCCCACCCAACTAGACTCAAATACCTGTAATCCTTACTTCTCTAATGTGAAAGGGAGAAGTACTGCTGACAGTGGCCTTAAGAACTCAGGAAGAGTAGAGGTACCCAGCAGAGTGGAATTAAACTTAAGGATGTCAGTGCAACATCAAGGAGTGTGGAGATTCTAAATAGTGCACCCCAATTTTCCCCATGTGTAGAGGTTAGCAAAAGCTTAAATAATTGTGACTCAGTAAGTGGAAATTATGTGGTATTTGTTTTGTTAATATTCAAAAAGAGTAACCACCTGTGCACATTGAACTATCGGCCAATTTCTCTCATGAATGTTGATGTTAAAATCTTCTCATCTATAGTACTGGATACATTACTTATGTGTATACAGGTGAATGATATCCTCGACTTCAGGCAGATATGATTCAGAAAAGGTGTGGGAACCGAGGCCGGTGGTAAGCTTGTTACCCAGCTTCAACGAAATGGAAGTGCTAAGGGCCAACCCTCTCTTTATTTAGCATCGATGGACCCATCAATGGTCTTCGACATGGTCGACAGACCAACTTTATGGCCAAGACTAATGGAATTAGGAATTGACTCAGAGTTGCTGGATCTACTGATTCATCTGTACTTGAGAACAGTGATAAGGGTTAGACTGAACAACGAAGGCCTTCTGGCAAATGTAATACAATCATGCAATGGGCTAAAACAGGGCTGTGCCCTAGCCGCTATTCTATTTGACTTGTATGTTTGAGCAGCTGCTAAACATCTGGGTGGGAGAGGACTGGTATCCCCCAAATTAGGCAAATTAAAAATTGGATAAGAAGCATAAGCAGACGATTTCCTTGCTTTTCGATTGTACCAACATTTGGCTGCATAGACTTATCAATGCATTTGTTACCTTCATAACAGGGTTAAATGCATCAAAAGCTGTTATTATGAATCTGGGTAAATGTGCAAAAGAATCAAAAACTTTAAGCTGGTATTGTGGAAGTATTAGGCTCAAACAGCAGAGAATATTGAACTATCTAGGCTACTCCTTTTCCAGTATGTTTACTAACAACTTTATTAAAAATGGTTTAAGGGTGAAGGCTAATGATTCCTCTAAACAACTGAGAGTCATCGAATGGAAATTTGGGAGATACTCGATGTATGCATGCATAGAATTTTACTGCAAGAAAGGAATTCCACGACTCTCTTCTGGTCTGGATTTCATTCCCCTAATACTAAAGCCATATTTGAAAATAATAGAAGCACAAATATGGAGAAATATACTGTTCTATATGCCTAAATGTATACCAATGTAAATAATTTGTTACAAGTTTGGTTTACCCTCATTGAACAGTTACATGAACTGTAAGAAAGCCACCTTGCTCAGGAAATGTCTAAATTGTAATCAGGAGACTATGTAACATAAACTAGTTGATGATAATACAGGGATTGTTATGCTTTCGCTGAGAGAAGAAGTAGAATGTATATTAACAAACCTAGGTCTCTCGCTTGGAACCTTTATTGAAAATCCAATGAAAGTGAAAACACTGAATACAAAATGGGATTGGGTTGAGAATAATGCAGTGATCCTGAATTCAAAACTGTATTCACAAAGTGTGTCATTGTGGAAATGGTATCCTGAACCAGAAGCTTATATGTTAAAATATCCTTTGTGCATATTCAGAAATAGTACTATGCTCTTTAGAAGTAATGTCTGAATACACAAGAATGGTGTAATATTAGTCAACCTACTCAAGGGGATAATACATTTTGTAGTCATTGGCCCTCATTACGACCCTGGCGGAAAGTGACTGACCGGAGCGCCACAGCGTAAATAGCGTTTCCGCCATTGCACGAAGGAGCAAAGTGCGGCCCATTCCGACCCATCGGGCACGAGCACCACGCCACGGCGGAAGTGCAAAGTCCGCGATGGCGGAAATGACCCCAAAACGGCCCACACCGCCGCCGTACGGCGCCCTAGGTGCTATACCGCCACCCCTCTTAGCGGTCACCGCAGTGTGCGCCTACCGGAAAGTACGGTGACCGGAAATATACGGAAACGGAAGTAAAAACATGGGCCCGGAACGGGAAACATCCCGCCGTACACCTATAAAACCACTAAAACCACACAACCACTAAAATCATGACCCTGAAACACACCCCAACCCGTCACCCACCCTAGCGAAACCAAGAAAAATGGGAAAAGTAGCGAAGAAAGCGTGCGACCGCAAGCGGCAGGTCCACTTCTCCCGTGAGGAACTCACCGTGCTAACAGAGACCCTCCAGGAGAATGCTGCCGTCGTCTTCTCCACGCAAATGACCAGAACGGCACTTGCAAACAAGAAGACCATATGGGCTCTGGTGGCACAGCGGGTAAATGCGGTGGGGACCGCACCCCGCACCCCACAGCAATGCCACAAGCGATGGGACGACCTGCGGATACGCGTCCGCAGCATACTCTCTGCCAACTGCAACATTGCCACAGCCACCGGGGGAGGTCCTGAATCACCCATCAAGTTGACCCCCTGGGAAGAAATCTGTGCCTCCACCATCGGAATGGAGAGCATAGAGGGAGTCGGAGGGATGGAGAAAGGAGTGCAGACATCCGAAGATTCAGGTAGGTGGGCCAGATAAAACAATGCCAAATCCACACAGTCCATCCATGTGAAGTACCATGCGTCCACATAGTGCAACAGAAACACATGTCCAGGAGAACGTCCACACACATCGGCCTGATAGCGCACGTTAAAACCCACAATAAATACATAAATAATTAAAAACCCCTAATACACGCACTACACGTGCAGCAGGCACACCCTAACTGCAGGCTGCCAAACAACTGCACCCTCACTCCACACACAAATTAAAGCACCTCCAAGGCCCCGACCCAAATCACCCTCAGGTACCACCCCAAAGCATGTGATACAATGCCATTCCAATTCCCACAGACCCATCAATAACCCTCGCCCTCCTTTACTCCACCACAGGGTCCGATCCAAACGACGAGCTACAGGACACCCCTACCAGCACACCTGCAAAGAGGGCCAAGACCAACGGCCAGAGACCCTCCACCTCAGCTGCACGCATCAAGACACGGCAGCAGCACAAATCAGGTGGCAGCACAGAGGAGGGAACATCAACAGGCACCCCAGCAGCCAGCATGCCCACAACACCACCACCACAGGTCCCCCCAATGGATGCCACAGAAGGCACTGCCTCTGGTGGCAGCAGCACCATAGGTGACACCCCATTGATGGCAGCATGCTCGGACACAGAAAACGGGGATGTCGAAGTCAGATCCATCCATGACCTGTCCCAATCCCCCTGTCTGTCCCATCCCGTACAACATGAGGATGCCACGCAGGGGCACCCACAAGACGACGACTGGCCATCCCCCACAAGCCCTGTGGCAAGGCAACATGAGGACAACAGCCCCTCTGTGACACCCCCGCAAATGGCCATGGCCCAGCAGAGGCAACAGTCCCTCGACCAGTTAATCGTACAACAGCAGCAACTGGCCACACTCCTCAAGGACCATGCCGATGAATGTGGGGGCACTAAGGCAGACATAGAAACATCAACTGAGACACTTAGGGCAGAAATGGAGAGAGGTACAGAGACGCTAAGGGCACAAATGGAGAGTAGCACCGAGAGCCTGAGAGTCCAAATGGAGAGTAGCACCGAGAGCCTGAGAGTCCAAATGGAGAGTAGCACCGAGAGCCTGAGAGTCCAAATGGAGAGTAGCACCGAGAGCCTGAGAGTCCAAATGGAGAGAAGCACCGAGAGCCTGAGGGGGGAACTGCATGCGACGTCCAAAGACTTATGTGCCGAACTTGCCGCAGTGCGCCGTGTGCTCACTGAGCTCTCGCAAACCCTTAGGGACATGCATGGACGTGAGCAGGCAGACACATCATCCGTTGCAAGTTCCGTCCAGGGCAGCCCCCAACGTAGATCTGGAAGGAACCTGCGCTCCACAGGCAGGGGTGCCCCTGATGATACCCGCAGAGGGGGCTTGCAATAGCGACAGCCCACTGACAATGAGCATCTTTGGACACTGGTGTTCGGGGGGGAGGTAGGAGGGTGGAGGGGGTGTGTTGGGCTCACTTGGGTGGCGGGTCGATAGGGTGTTCAACATGACATCACATATGCCATAAAAAGTGCACGATCAACCAATGAGATGTGTGGACATTGATCTTTGTGTACTAGGCCATCATAGGCGTACAGTCCATATTGTGCATGTCCCAGACACACGCAGTGCCACGAGTCCCGTGTCCATGTATCAGCCACCAGGCGTGAGTACTAGAAGCATGCATCAATGAGATGCTGACGAATGTCACGGGCCTCCGGTGCCTCGCAGACTCCATGAGGTGCAGCCACATCCCCACCCTCATCATGACCATCATCAGGTGCTTGCAGTTCTGCGTCAGGGGGCATGGGCACATTTCTACGTACGCACATGTTGTGGAGCATGACACATGCCATGACCATCTTTGCAACCTTCTCATGGCGGTACAGGAGTGCCCCGCCAGACCTGCTGAGGCAGCGGAAACGAGTCTTCAGTAGGCCGAATGCCTGTTCAATGACTACACGGGTACGTGAGTGGGCATGGTTGTAGTCCTCCTCATGCTGGTCCCGTGGGTTCCGGACTGGTGTGAGGAGCCATCTCTTCAGTGGATATCCGGCATCACCTGTATGTGGACGAGAAACGTATGATGTGGAATGCCATTGATACGTACGCACACCCCCCCCCCTTCCTGCCAGGTCATTGCCAATTCACATACCCCACATAATCATGCATGTAATGAGACTCACCGACTAGCCAGGATCTGTTCCCTGCGTGTCGCTCCATGTAGCGTGGTATTGTAGAGTTCCTCAAGACCATAGAATCATGGGTTGATCCAGGGAATCGGGCACAACAATGTGTAATGATCCTGTTGGAGTCACACACCATTTGTACATTCAGGGAATGAAATTGTTTTCGGTTGCGGTACTGGGCCTCCATGGCATGTGGGACGACCAATTCCACATGGGTGCAGTCGATGGCACCAATGCAACCCGGTATGCCGGCAAGTGCATGGAATCCCACTTTTGTGTTGGTAATTTCCTGCTCCGAGCGTGGTAGAGAGATGTAGTCGTCTGCGTGCTGCAGGAGGGCATCGAGCACTTGAAATAGTGTCCGTGAGAACAGTGGCTGAGAAATGCCATGCAACTGTCCGACTGTGTGCTGGTAGGTGCCTGTGGCCAGGAAGTGGAGTACAGACACCACCTTCAGTAGGGGTGGGATGGCGGTTGGGCTATCTATCATGCTGACAAGGTCAGCCTGTGTCATGTCCACAATGGCGGCTATGGTGTCCCGGTCCAGACGGTAGAGGGTGTGGATCTGCTCATCAGTGAGGTTGAACGGATGTGCTCGGAGGCGTGGGATTGCGGGCTGCCTGCGTGGTGGTAGTGGCTGTGCTGGTGGGCCTTGCTGGCCCTGCCTTGGCCTCCTCCTCCTCCTGCGTCTCCTCCGTGCGGCTGGTTGTAGTTGGTGTTCATCTTCTTCTTGGAGTTGGAGCACTTGCAGTGCTATCAGGTCCCCCAGGGCCAACATCGCGAGTCCTGCCGGTAGCATTTCGGTGTGGTTGTGGGAGGAGACTGGCTGTGCAATTTATGTGTTTTCAGGCTGTATGGCCTCCACCTGTGGTGATTAATTCCACCTGTGCAAACTGCTCTCCCCTTTGGCCGAGCACGTCCCGCGCACAACGCTGCAATTCGGGGAATGGCATCTTGCTATTGCAATCATGTATTTGTACCCGATGGCCGTGTAAGATTGGTTGATATGTTCATTCTGCTGTGGTCCCATTGTTTCACATACTATCTGTGCAGTCGCGAACAGACTTGTGAAGGGTCAGTGGAACGTAGTACTCGAGTAACGGTGGGCCCTCATGCATCACTGTACCGAGTTGCAACGACGGGCGGGGCGTCCCATTTGTGGGTGAAGGCAGTTGCCATTTTCACACACAGCCGCACTCGATGGAATAATTAGTGATTTCAAACGGCCACAGATGCCTTTTCGACGTGATGTTGCAAATGAGGAATTCGAAGGGCGGCGCTTTCGGTTTCCAGCTAGCGGCGAGGAGATGCCCACAGGTCTGACTGCAAATATAACGTTCTATTGTTCAATGTCCTTGAGACAGGGCCCATGGCGAGGAAGCAATGATTGATATGAATAGTTTGGGATGCGCAATAGCTACGTGGGCGATGAGGCCGGCCGTTCCCAAATACATGTTACTTCACAACACTGGAATTACGGGCTGGGGCACTGTGGATTTTGCAGGCTGCATAACGCACAGACTCAATGGATGTTTCTAATGTTATGTGAGTAATTATTCAGGCGTTTTGATCCCGGGATGAGGGAATGATGAATGGATGCATGGGCAGGTGATTTGATACAGAGTTTGCCATGTACAGGGCTTCTTGGGATCTATCCGCCTCCCCTACGCTATGTGATGCAGGGCTGCCATAGTGGGACCATCGTCTATCTGGCCTTGTTGAGCCCTCCCTGTCTCGACGCGCCCTCAGACACTTGTGTCCATGCACGTTAACATTCCCATCTGATGGATTCTGTTTTGACAGACGCATGCACAGGTACACTCGTTTGTGATGGTGTTTGCACCTCGATATAGATGGTTATGAGTCGCAAGTGGTTTTGGGGTGGTGATGATCCTTTGGAGTGGGCTAGCATGCATATGGCTGTGGATTTCGTGTGATCATTGAAGTGAGTTGTTGGAATGTAGTTCTGATGGCCATTCTGTTCTTTTTCTTTTCTTTTGGTTGACAGGTATCTCCTCCCCTTTTGCCACTGCCATCTGTATGCCACTCCTGCAGATGGGTTTTACTCCCGACACCTGCTGCTTCGTGTTAATCAGTGGAGCAGCATTACGATCTTATGGGACGATCGCCAATGGCCCACATGCCCTTACGCAGTACTGGTGGCTCGGAGCAACATTTCGGCCTTTCAGCTGGACTAGTGCCTCCCCATTGGGACGGCCCTGCGGTTCTGTGCGCTTCCATGTTGCCTTTTCGTACGTGAATGTGGCTCTGTGTACCATGGGGGAACAGGGCGACACACAAGTAGTGGCTGGTCATTTCTTGCGGATGCAGCCCACAATGGTGATTAGTGTTTTGGAGTTCATGGCCTGATGGCTGTATGGGCTTGGTGACTTTGATGTGCATAAAATTTCTATTCTGATTTGGCCCGTGTAGCGTTTTTCTTTGCAAGTGATGTGGCATATGCCTATTTGGGGGGCGATGTATTGTGAGGAGATCTGCATTGGGTTCCAGCTTCGGAGTTTAGTTGCGTGGTACTGTACTGGGCGCGTTTGCCTACTAAGCCCGTGAGGTCAGGGATGGGGGCTGCCAATATGACAGTTTGAATGTTGTCATGCTCAGGGGCGGGGGATTGGGTTTTGTGTAACAGATGCCGGTCAGCCAGGTGGACTGGTGGAATGATGTGATTCTCGGAATATTGCTGGTCACAGGTGCCTGTGTTTGCGTGCGTTTCTTGGTGGGGGACTGTGGTCATGTCCATTGGGATGGCTTCTGTATTCGTGCCATCTGTGCCCTGCAGCTCCCATTGGCCCCTCTTGTGTTTCTTTTGTTCGTTGCCATGCATGGGTGACTTGTACATTTCAATGGTTGCATTGTGACTTCATTGCACCTACGGGGAGTTGTACTTTGTGGGCAGGGAGCGGTGTACAGGCACTCAGTGGGGCCGTTTACGGTTGATTCGCGATGCCGTACTTCTCACCATGGCGGAATGGTACATTACGCCATCAGGCATGGCGTTAGGTACATGTCCGCTAGGGTCGGAATTGGCGTACCCTTGCGCCATGGTGGTGTTTGCGGTTTCGCATGGCGCGCGCGCGCGTGCTTGGTGCAGTTAGCGTTGGCGTTCACTACGGTGTCGCTAATGGCTTCGTACTTTGCGGTGACGGGTCATAGTCGCACCGAGCGCTATTCGATGGCGGTATTGCATTTCCGCCATCGTTTTCCGATTTCCCCAAGGGTCATAATGAGGGCCATTGTATGATTTTAGGTGAAAAGGAGACATTGTTCCATCTGTTATTATCATATCATAAAACTGTTGTCGAAAAGGATTGAATATTTTGCACAATTTGTTAATGATATATCTGTAGTAAACAGGGAACTATTGTGGTTTGAAATGCTACATGGGACTTCAGTTGCATTGAAAATAAGAACCAACGCTTTCCTAAAGAATATCTGTAATTTGGAATAACATTAGAATAGATATTGTTCATGTGAGGAAGTTAATGTACAGTGATTTTATATGTATTATGCAAAGTATATGTCATTTTTATTTTTTATTTTTCTCTTTCTTCCTTACTTGTTCTTGGATTGTGATGTTAATTTGATGTGTTTTTAAAATGTGTTATCATTGTTTTAAAATGTTTGTAAAGGTTTAGATAAAGCATAACAAATAAAAGGAAAAAAAAAAGATTTAAGATGCAGATTTGAATGTTTCTGCAAAGTTTGGTGGGATTTCGTCAAGAGAGGGCTAAATTAGAGGGCGGTCTCAAAACTTTTAGATGGATTATAACTTTGTTGCTGTTTGACAAATGTGCACACAAGATTTTAGATAGATTATACACCCAACCTTGAATGTTTCTGTAAAGTCTGAATGGATTTTGGCAAGTGGGGGCTAAGTTATATGACTATTTTATGTGTGTAAATGTTGACACATTTTGACACTTTTCGAAAAATCAAACGACCATGAAGGACCAGCAATGGGGTTAAAGTGGGCATGGCCACCAGGGACCGGCTATGTGGTAAAGCTTTTCGCAATAGGGATAGATTTGAATGGGAAAAATATTCTGCTTGTGGCTACAGGCCAAAGTGCTGGACAAAATTGCAGCAAACATTCACGAGGAGTATTGGCAAGGACCTCGAAGCATGGTTTTGCAAATCTGTCCTGTGTTTTTTTTTTTCTAAAGTGTGAAAATGTAAGTACAAAAATTGTGATATAACTTTGGTGCCGTGGGCAGTGGGCCTGGCCCTTGGCAAGGACAAAAGTCTACTCTGATTTGACTATTGGGGTATGTGGCATGGCTGAAGCCCAGCCCCATGGATTGTGGAGAATGGCTGTGCAAGCTATGAGCAATGGCCATTTAGCACATTATGAGGGTATAGTGGACACTGAACTAGGGTGCTGGGTAGGTGCAGTGGATAAGGGGGGTGGTTTGGTGGGGCTGAGGTCATGGTCGAGCCTCATGCCGTAGGCAATTGAACAATGGCTTGCATCCCAAGCATGCGCTGTTATTAATGACAAACGTAAGTATGCATTGCAAAAAATAAAATATGTTTGTTAAATGAGGTCTATAGTTCTTTTATATATGTTAAAAGAGGAATTAGTAATAACTTATATACAGTTATGTAATATTTTGAAACATTTTCACTTATAAAAACCTATCTATTCACAGAAAAAATGTTGTTAAAGGGATGTTACGTTTAAGATGTGCCCACCCTTGGGACTTCTCTGCCCAAGCAGTTAGCTAGTCACCTCACACCTTGGCATCACTTGGCATTTCCCTCCTGGGCTACCATGATCACTTTCCTATCCGTACTGCCCCTGTTATTTATGCACTTCTCTCACTGGACAACGCATATGTGCATTTATAGGAACACTATGTACAATTTTCTGGTATAATTATAGGAAATGCAGATGCACAAGATTTGTACAACATAGTTAAGTGGCAGTGGGTGTGTGGAGGTATAATATATTGATAGGCTGTATGTAGAGTTTTACTGATTGGTGGATATATGTGTGAATTGTTTAAAGCAGGCAATGATGGAGTATTACAAACATTACAGTAAAAAGAGTAGAAGGTCTGTCTTCTGTGATGGTGTGCATGTGCACGCTGGGTTTTCTAATAAGGCGGGGCTAAACATGGGAATGCAGAAACTGTGGATAGTCATAACGAGCAATGGATTGTGGTCTTTATTGTATACTAGAGAGAAGAATTTCAGACAGAAAATTATTTGTATGCTTTTTTCATTTTCTCTATTATACAATTGTCATTTATTTCCATTAGCATAGTAGCAAATGCTAATGGGAATGCTGGAGAATCTTGTTGATCTAACTTCTTCACTGAAAAATATAAAGTAGATGGAGTCCATAAGCTTTTTTTTGTTCTATTTTTTTACTTTAAAAGGTGGTTCCTAAAGGAAACGTTTTCATGTTTTTCTTTTTTTCTTTTTTTTGCAGGAGAGGCCAGAATGTAAGGTGGGGAGGGAAATTAGGGAACGGGCACTAACCACAAGTATGCAGGGGCAGGTCGACGGGGGAAGAAGTTGCATGTGTGTTAAATCTAAGGTAGCAGACAGTGTTTCTCATGATGCTTGATTTCAGCTTCAAAAGCACTTCAAAATTGCTCTGCCCTGCAGAGTGGTGTGTTCCAATATAGACAGAGTTCTGTTGTTTTCGAAGGATATGGATCAACAGCCTCTTTTATTGGTTGCAAGGTTGCTGGTGGGATTTTCTGTCCCACAGAAGTAGACTGTGTGGTTGCAGTATTTGTAGACAAAGATGAAGTAGAGGAATACAGCCTACTACTTCATTAGACAGGAACAGCCTTTCTGAGAGCATTGCTAGGCTTGGATTTGGTGTGGCGGCACATGGAGGTGGTCCCGTAGGGGTACTGCCTGGGTTGTCCGTGACTGAGTACAATGTTGTACTCATTGGGTTTCACTTTGGTAGATTTAGCCTTTGGTACATCCCCAAAAGTGGTAAAGAACTGCCACACCCATGATTCTCTCTGGGTGCTAGAGTTAGGCACTTCACATACCTCATCTTCCTGGTTCTGTTTATTGTCTTTTAAAGTATTGTTCTCCAGCCAGCGATGGCGGCTCTTGGGGAGGAGGGAATTCAATAACTGATGCCATTTTTCTATGATAAATAGCAGTTTTGCTATTATTCTTCCAAGTATGAGTTTTGTGCTAGATTGTTAATGGATACTGAGTAAGAATAGGTGTAGGAGCACTGTAAGGGTACATTTTGAGCTTCAACGTTCCTATATCAGCTAAAATACAGTTCTGAACTGTTCGTGAAGCACAGACACATTCTCGAAGTGCGGACGCGTTTGCAAAGACGTTATCATGCGGCGCATACATGATCATGTGACACTTTTGGGACAGTTTGCGAACGTCAATGAACAGAAAAACTGGGGAAAAAGTTAGAAAAAGTTTATTGAAGTGTTCAAAATGATGCTCGAATGTGGGGAATGACAGAGATCTAAGGAGAAACTTTTTTTAATTGGACAAACATGCTGCTATATTGAGGGTAAGTATTATATTATGAAATTGTAGCAAATTAGGGTGCACTGGTAAAAACCCATGAAATTCACTGGAAAAACTCTGTTAAAGGGATATTATGGTCAAGTTGGTCTAATAAAAACCTCTTCAATAAAATTTTAAATAAAAACTTGTTATAGGGACGTTATGGTTACAAGTAAAACCGAAACCCTCCATAAATTTGCCAGTTATCGTAAGCAAAGAAACCATAACTCGCTCCACCACATGCACTGCTAAGACTAACACCCAAAACATTAAAGATGGCGTCACAAATAACATTTGTGACATCACTGATTACATCACATATGAAATTAAGAGATCAGGCATCACTTTTGGCAACAACGCAAATTAAACTCTCCTGCCTGGATTGTTTTCCTGAGGCAGTTCATGCCAGACTGGATAAAGAAGCAGAATTGTCCACCCAATGGCAGGCAAGACTTTTTTTTTACTGTCACATAGTGAGGATTGGGAGAAGACCACTGTGATGACTGGTATACTGGATTTATTGAATATGGTTTTCGCCCGGGGCTGGGAACTAGGGACCAGGCTTTGAATTTGTATTTGGTGGGAGCTACCTCTATATATTTGAGGGGTGAGCCCCTGTATTTAGCATTTATTGACCTGAGCACTGCATTTGATAAAGTAGATAGGGATATACTCTGGGCGGTGCTCAGGGACATGGTTTGCCCGGAGGATCTGGTCAAGGTCCTCCAGCTAATACACGAACAGACATCAGCCTGTGTCAGATTTGGGAAACAGGGACAGTGCACAGCTTTCTTTGAACCCGTTTTGGGTGTTAGTCAGGGCTGTGTTGTGGCCATGGTAATGTTTGCTCTCTATGTAAATGGTGTCTACCAATCCTTGGTCAAATCCTACCCTGATTATATCACAGTGGGTGGTGTCCCCCTCCCAGTCCTAGGCTATGCCGACGACATGGTTCTAATCGCTCGCACCCCTAGAGCCCTACAAAGTCTGGTGGATGTTTACACCCACTTTATGGTTTCACATGGGCTTTCTGTTAATTCAAAAAAATCTGCAGTAATGGCATGTAAGAGCTCGTGAGTTAGACACCTTAAAATGTGCAAGATATGGAGTGGAGGTAAACCCATTCCGAGGGTCACTAGTTTTGACTACCTGGGAATTTGCTTTACGGAGAATTGGCAAGGGTTGGGCCATGTTGATAAGCAGTGTCTAAAGATGAGGCAGGCACTTGGGGGTCTGTCACACTTTCAACATAACTGTGTGGGGCGCCCAATTAAACTTATCTTAGAAGTATACAGGGCTCAAACAAAAACTGCTACTAACCACAGGGCTGCACTGTGGGGCATGGAAAGGATCCAAAAAATTGAAAACGCGGAGACTGCCTTCCTTAAAAAACTTCTTGGATTGCCGCAGTCTGCCTCAAACTATGGTACACATTTGGAACTAGGATGCCCCCATATTGCTGATGAGTGGTTATTGGCTCCGGTCTCGCATTGGTTGGCATTATGGGAAAATCAGAAAGCAATTCTCTCGAGTAAGATTTTAAGAGCCCTCCTAAGCAGCTCAGCAGTAAAGAAAATCCCATGGCTTAGGTATATTCAGAAATGCATCAGACAGTTAAACGGCGCCAACCTAGTTTGCCCACCACACATTTTGACCCCATGTATGGTCAGGGGACAAAAGCAACTGTTCAAAACCATTTTGGTGGCAAATAGGGAGTCTGCTGCCTTACGCATTGCTGCAAACAGAAGGCATATTGTGTATGCAATAACAGATGCTATTCAGCCATATCTACTCCATAGTGATAATCCTGAAGACCGCTGAACTTTGACTCGAGCACGGTTTGATTGCTTATGGTTAGGGGCACGAACTAAAAGCTGGACGGATAGTGTGCAACCTACAGCTTGCCCCTTTTGTCAGTGGCGGCGGAGGATCTCCTACACTTTGTATTGTTCTGCCCACATTATATAGACTTAAGACAGAGAACACTTTTGCCACTACTCAGATTGGCCAGCATGTTTCAGGCAAAGCCTGCCTTATGTTATTTGCTGTCGGCAGCTACGATTCCAGTGGCCTGGGGTATGGTGGATTATTTGAGATGGGCCTGGTATCGGAGATCCAAAATCGTGGCAGAGAATTTGATTGAGCTCTGAAATTTTAATCGTAATTAATTGTTTGGCTGCTCTCTGTGGATATTATCTGATTTACACACATGCACATTCTAAATCTGTATGTATTGTTAGTAAATTTATAGTAAATATATTTTTTTTAATACATTGAATTGACTTTTGTAGTGTATGCATTTTTTATTCTGTTAATGGTTTATGAATAATTTCTTTCCGAATAAACTTTTATGATGATGATGATCATGATGAAATGGACCAGAAATCCCAAAGGTAATGATGGCTGCGAAATAACAGCCCAAGCCAATACTCCAATATGTGAACATCATGTGGAGACGGAGGCTCAGTCATCTCACCTGGTTAAGCCTTTAACCATGCCAGTCAAGGTCCCTAGGGTGATCTCAAATCCTTTAGTGTAAAAAACATATCCTGTTTTCGAACAACTGGGCCCCATAGACACTTCCTCCAAAAAGGTGGCCAAATGCCCCTCGCAAAGGAAAACGAAGAATCTTACGGGGCCTGAGTAGGGAAAATCGAACTGTTCCAGAGCCTTCCTATCTGTGATTGAGACAGATCGAGGAGGCCAGGATTCTACCAATTCACCTATCAATAAGAGGGTGGTTCTTGCCCCTACGTCTGAAGTTATTCATGATTCTGAGAATGAAGAACAGCTTCTCCAAACTTTATTGGATTTATTGGATTTATTAACTTATATGGAAGACCCGCCAAAAACTCTTGCTAAATCGAACGATCAGACATTTGAGCTAGAGGAACCTGGCTATAATGAGCTGGTGGTGGAGGAGGTTAGAGCTTCCTCTGGTCCAAACCTGGATGACAAAAAGGTGGTCTGGGCACGTAAGCAAGCCAATAACTCACTTTCATTACATTACAGCAAAGAAGAACACATCTATTGAAAAACCACATAGCATCAACACCCCAGAGGAAGATTTTGTGAAGAAGAGTGGCGAAGTGTATGAGTGGGACAGGGGAAGATCCAAGGAATCGGCCATACCACAGATAAAGTTTGAGAAGATTATTATGGAAAACGATGGCCTAATAATGAACATAAGTAATGTCTTGAAGTTTCTACATTGCTCCCGAAAGTCAATTTCATTGACCAAAATGACATTCAAATAATTGTGTTTATCAATGAAATGGATATGGATCACTTGATTGTTCATCTGAATTCTGCATTAGTGAAGCAAGCAATTTTGGAGTTGTCAGCGGATTTACTCCATCTGGGGTTTGATCTATCTGATGTGGATTTGGGTAAAAATTATTTTAGGGAGAATTTTCAACCAAACCAACCTCAAAAGGGTAAGAATCAGTAGTCCGAAGTGTGCCCTTAAAGGATAGTGATCCAAGGCCAACACATCTTTCGATTTCTTTAGTAAATGTGACAGATGCCTCAGGTGAAAAATTCAATTGGCTATCACCTGTTTCCATTCAAGTATCTTATGACATTGACTGAAGCAGGCCAAGAACCGTAATGATGCAAGTGTTGATGAAGAAGTCCCTAGCCCTGCTGTGGATTGGTCATGGCGGTGGGTTCTCTTGGCTCAAAAAAATAATCTGTAATTCCCGGGTGTGGTGGTGACCTGTGGACCGAGCGTAACATCATGGAACACCAGAGGCGTTGCTCATTTGTGTAGGTATTGAGAACTAGATTTACACAAATTTGATCTCACCTGCCTTCAGGAGACTTGGTTGGTAATGAAACCTCTTTCTGAGAGATATGAGATATGCTTTAATCCGGCCATAACAAGGAAGGTGGGGAGACTGTCAGCGGGTTTAATGACCATGATAAAAATGGGGCAATGTTTTAAAATCTTGGATTTTAAAAATCCAAGTGCATATGTCCAGATGGTTAAAATGGAGTGGGAAGTATCTCTGGGTGAAGTTCCAATGTTTTTGGTTTTATTCAATGTGTATTGGAATCCAGTGGAGATTGGTAATGAGGACTTTATTGGTCAGGTTAATGGCCTGATGGATGAATTATGGGTGGACTCAGAAGCTCCCCTGCAATTTTTGATTTGTGGAGATTTCAATGTAAGGTTTTTGGATGATTCGGAGAAACTATGCAGCAGGACCACATGCATAAAAAGCAACTCTCTGGATGTCTGAGATGAAGGAACGGGGAGTATGCATGTTATATGGTGCACTTGGAGGTGACCTTATGGGAAGAGCAACTTGGGCGCGTGTTACACTCACCTGGTCTCTGTGGAGGTGTTGGGGCACGGTTGCAGCCCTCCCAGTAATTAGATCTCCCCCTTCAGGTGTCTCCCCCTGTGGGTAAACTGTGGGCGGCGACAATTGGTGGCACTGCTCCTGCATGGATATGAGAAAACGTGAGTGCACTTTATTGGTGATTGTTGTACCTCTCAAACCCTTCTACACAAGGTGCGATTTCTGTGGGCATGTACCGGCCCATAAGGCTCACCTGGTAAGTATGATGATTAGCTCTCTGTCCTGCTACTTCTGGCAGGGGTGCTTGTTGATGGGATCTAGTTCCTTCACTGATCCCTGGTAAGTAATAGTCCAGTCCAGCTGCGACCATGCTTCTCCTGGTTGGTGGTAAGTGTCTATCAATGTCTCTTGCCTTTTCCCATTTCTGTTTTCTCTCACTGTCTCTTGCCTTTTCCCCTTTCTGTTTTTCTGTCTTGAAATTATTGCTCTAAATGCTGTTGTTAATTCCTGAATAACGTTTTCTCTTCTGTTTTCTTCCCAATAGCTGGAAATGTGGCCCAAAGCAGCTGTGGAGGCACGGAATGCGGTCGGGAAATCGCAATGTCTGACAACAAGTGAGTGATAGTTTAAGGGAAAGCGCGAGGTTCGGTGGAAACTCAACCTTAAACGTAATGTCTGTTTAGTGTTTAGTGTCTAATCTTGCCTTTCATGTTTATTTGCAGGTGCTGCGGTCGTGGATGAAGCGCGTTTTGCTGCGGTGTCCAGATGAAGATTTCAGCATCCCGGATGATTTGGAGGTGAGCCTCGGTGCCAAGATGAAGATATCTGCACTTTGGAAGATTTGGAGGTGAGCCGCGATGCCAAGATGAAGACATGCACAGGTGAAAGCAGGATCCCCCAGGTGGTAAGTATGGAGGCAAGAGACATGATTTCCAAAGGTAAGTTGAATCCCAGGCGGCGGTGAGCATTACGCTGCATTGAAGTGCAGAATAACGCGAAGCATCTGCCTCAGGGATTGGAGCAGCTTTTATAGCTGTGATCGTGGGCACGCCCACTAGGCTTGGCTTGCCTGCCACACCCTGCCACTCCTAGTGAGTCAGCACGTGCCAGGCAATCCAATAGCAGGAGCCCCACCCAAGAATATACGTGGGGCTGCTTTAAAGATGAAAGTTCCATGTTAAATACACTATGCACCCGAAATGAAAGGGCCATGTCCATAATAAAAGTATTTCTTACCCAAATTAATGTCTTGTTTATTGTTCTTTATGAGCCTGGCATCAAAGGCACCAGGACTGTGTCCATCCGGGCCCCCTATGTGTGTGACCCTGTAAGGTCTGTGTCCTTGGCCCGATGACCATGACAGCGCGTGGCACATAAAAGTCCAATTTGTATTATTATTTTGCATTCATTAGTCTGGTCTGTCATTTTCACTACTTGGATGTCACGCCCATGAGTGTAAGTGGCCATGCTCTTCTACAGCTCTGTCTCAAGGGACAGCATAGGGTGCTGACAAGCATAAAGGGGACGGTGGTACAAACAAACCAGGCAAGAAGTTGTTCATGAATTCTCCCGGGGCAAATCCCTGAAATTAACATAAACTATAAGGAAGCTTTGGCTGTTAACCCTTTGGGTGTGAACTACCCGGGACTTCTGGTAAAGTTTCAAACAAATGTAAGGCATGGGAACAATCAGAGGACCACTAGATTGTATTACTCTAATGAAGAAGTCAAAAATCAAAAATGACAGTTGAGAGAAGATTTGCAGCTAATAGAGCACAATGAAAGGGATGATAAAGTGCATTTGAGGAAAAAACTGTGCAAACAGCAATATAGAAAGTGGATGCTGTCCACCAAGGCCGAGGCCGAGCCTGATGCAGAGGCCATGTTGAAAATCATAGCTAAGAAAAATACCTGTGAATTGTGGGCACTGCTAAATAATAATTCTGCCTTACATTCCGGAAGCTACGGAAATGGATTGGATTACGTTTTTTGGTGCCCTTTTCTCAAGTAATTCTGAAATATCTGTACCAAGAGTAGAGCAGGCTAGGTGGCCGTGGTCTATTGGTTTTATGCAAGAGGATATAGTTAGTAAAATAAAAAAATTGAATCCATCTAGAGCTTTGTGGCCGGATGGCCTGCATAATGAAATGTTGAAACAAAATCCTGATGAGTGGGCAGATTTCTGCTGAACGTTTTTTCTGGTAACTAGAAAGGTCCCTGCTTTTTGGTTGATGCAATTATAGTGCCAATGTATAAGAAAGAGGAAAGAGATAACCTGAAAAATGATAGGCTTATCACCCTTTTAGACACGCTGAGAAAGATCTTTGAGTCTATCCTGATGGGGCATCTTAAGGAGTGGGTTATAAGTGCAGGCTATTGTGATAAACGACAGTCTGGGGTTGTCTCTGGGTTTGGCACTAGCCTTAACCTACACTTGCTTAATATCTTAAAATCAAACGCTTGCAGATCAGGGCAGAAGATCTATCTAGCCTTCATTGACCTGAGGCAAGCTTTCAATTCAATTAGTTTGGGAAAGCTGTGGGTAAAACCTGCGAGGTGGGGCTGCCCGTTGGACATTCTGGAAGCAATAAAAGACCTCTATTCCGCGACTGACCTCTACTAAAATCAGAATGTCGAATGCAGGTATACTAACTGAATCAATACAGACCATAATAATTGTTTAACCTGCATATATCTGATTTGGAAAAGAGCCAGAAAGAAGTAGCTGTTTTTCCTCCTAAAATCTATAATCACGCGATCTCATGGGTCATCTATGCTGTTGAATCGTTTTTTATTGACTATACTCCGATAGGCTTACAAAGACAATTAAAGCAGTTAGAGATCTTCCTGGCTAAAAACAGTTCAACGGTGAACACTAAAAAAACTAAGATCATGATTTTACCCAAACCAGGAACTATGAAACAGATAAAATTCCGCTGGGTAATAAACTCTGAGAAAATAGGCAGAGTTTATGTTATGACCTATCTGGGGGTCTTGTTCAATGGCAGTTTAATTGAAAAGCATTGGGTGGACACCCTCAGATTAAAATGCTTTAGATTGGCTGCACAGATAAGAAAGATTGATAGTAAGTTCGGTAAATTCACGATCAAACCCCTGATTGCTTTCTATAAACTGAAGGTGGCACCAATATTGGTATGGTGGGAATGTGCTCACTTACTTCAAGAGGCAATTTGGGATCAATTAGAGGGTCTTTTTTGAGGAAGGTGTTGGTGCTTCCACAATATCTACCAATTTCCCTTGTCAGATTTGAATTGTGTTTGTAATCGCTCATATCAATGATATGTTGGCGTTCATTGAGCCTATACTCCAAGTGTGTGACTGAGGAAAAGGTTCTTCCATTTGAAATTTGAAATAAAGGTATGTTTATGGGCTTGGATTGAATAGTGGATGGTTGGCAAGCTGGCTGTAGAGATCTGCTGGGTGAATTATATTTAACGGAGGTGGGATTGTTATCCAATCCAGACAAAGTAAAGCTTCAGGTTAAAAGGTTGGGTTGGATTAACACATATAAATTGGCCTTAAATGTGCAACACAAAAGTAGACCTCTTAATAGCCTCCCTAATTATCTGAAAATTTTTTCCTAGAAAACACTATAGGAAATTATTTATGAGATTCAGAATGAATATTATCCCAACTAGGGAGGTGTTGAATTATAGGTGACATATGCCCCTAACTGACTCATACTGTAGATGTTGCAAGGATCAAATGATAATGGAGCCATCAATGCACTTACTGACTGAATGTCAAATGTTGGATTAAAGAAGGCTTTATATGAGCAAGTCAACTGAGGGCTATAAATCTCTAAAATCTCAAGAGTGGTGTGATATGTTTATTTTGCGGGGAAATACTTTTATGATGCTAGCTGCAATGAAGTTCCTCGAACGAGTGCTAGAACCCTCCATGGATGAGTGAGGGGCCTAGAGGGGCCTAGGATCAGGTAAAATTGAATGATGGGTTATATGAGGACATGGGGATACAGACATGTTTGATCTGATTTGGCTGGACTGTATGTTCAATCCACAAACTGGACACCTTGATTCTCCGCTTGGGGTGGCCCCTATGTATGATTGATATATTTTATTTGTTTATTATTTTTCTTTTGCGTATATGTTTATTAAGGAGGGAAGGGTATTAGTCATGGATTTAATGAAGAATTTTAAGGTGTCTGCTCTTTTTGTAAGGTTTGAAATAAAGCAACCAAGAAAATAAATATATGAAATTAATTTTGATGAAAAGCACATACAAGGGGTTATGTTTATAATGTTGGTAACACAATGTCAGCGGTAATCGGGAGACCTATCATGAACTACTTAATTTATTAAAGAATCTACTCATCTCAACAAAACATTATATTGGAGTTTTGTTGTTAATACAGGAACGTAATCATACATGCACATAGGCAATGGCTGCAGCATGCACCATAGAACTATAATATTTTTAATCTGGTCATTTTGGATAGTAAAATATTGAATGCTACCTTTTCAGAGTTTTCAGTAATATTAAACACAGAATAACTAGCTAACAATTCAAGACTTACTAAACATTTGTTTTAGTACAAACAATACATATGAAGATCCACAAGGCATACAAATCAGAGGCACATACAGGGAAACTAAAGTAAGGAAGAAAGAAACAACATCACCAGAAAATGGTAATAACATTAAAGTCCATTTTAATGTAAACAAATGAAATGTGTGTTTGAGGCTGGTTTATTGCCCCATGTATGTGCACCATGAGCTGAGATCAAACCCTAAGGAAAGTAATTTAAGAACATGCAACAAGGTTAACGTCTAGATATATGGCATCTATTTGAATTTCTATATTTTGACAGTCAGTGACAATGAAATACCTGGCATAGATATGTAAGTGAACAAAAACAAGTGGCCTAAATATGTGATGTAATCAGTGATGTCATCAATGACATTTGTGATATCATCTTTGATGTCCGGATGTTTGTCCTAGCAGTGCATGGTGGTGGCTCGAGTAATGGTTGCTTAGCTTACCATGACTGGCGAATTTCTGTTTTTTGGGGGTTTTTACTTGTATTCATAACGTCCTTTTAACACTTTTTTGTGTTGAATTTAATAGGTTTTAATTAGTGCAACTTAACCATAACATCCCTTTAACAAAGGTTTTCAGTGAATAAATATAAATTAATCTTCTTTATTCTATATCCTAATTTACGTAGTGCTATTATCACATACTCTTGACTACTTAGTGTATCTTCTTGTTCATGTTATAGAGGCATGCATGTTTTAGTGAGGGCTATCTTTCCCTCTATTAATCTATCCTTGCCATTGCATTTTTGTCCTATTCTTCGTACAATTGTGTCTATCTACCAGTGTTCATCTCGCTAACTGCTATTCTTCTCGTGTATCAGGGTATACCTCCCCTGCTATCTTATTGTAGCGTGCTTATCTAATGAAGGTTTTCTCTAGTCACTAGTGCTCTTTTGCTTATTGACTAACACCTAACCCTACACATGTGTCACTTTGGCTTGTGGCATATACTTGCTGTTTTCTGGTGCCTTTTATCTGTCCGCACCTCTATCCCTGCAGTGCATGGATGTGTGCCTGGGATGATTTTAGTTTGTGTCTCAGTGTATAGATATGGCAGGAATGATAGGTTAATCTGGTTGTGGCCTGTTCCTCTGGCCTTTTATGTGTTCCCTGACTCAAGCTTTATGGGTCTTTTCAACTTATATTTTCTCTCACACGTAGGGTGTAGGACATTCATTCAAACAAGGTGGACTGTCACCTGACTGGAAGCCAGTGCAGGACAAAGAGGGTGATTGTGATGTGCTATGTAGGGCCTAGGGCCAGGAGGCGACAAGATGCATTATTCATGACGTGTTTGAGTTTCATGTGTTGAAATGCAGGGATGCCCAGATATAGGGTGTTGTCGCCGTCTAGGAAATAGAGGATGATGGGTGTGATTGTGCAGACTCTGGGAGTGTAGGTTAGATAGTGGGAGATGCAGGGGAGAATGTGCTCATGTCGATAGCAACATATCTACACATCTACATATACATAGTTATAGATATCTGGTTATGGATATCACACAGTCATGGACATCTACATACACATAGTTGATGTGATGTGGTAGTGTCCGATCTGGGAACATGCCTAAGTGGGGGATGTGTTAATAAATGGATCCTTCTATGCTGATGGCACAGGTCGAGGGAAGGACAACATTTCGAAGGGATGGAGGGCAGAGATGTACAGGCAATTGTGAGGAATGGCTTCTGGCCAGTAGCTTAATGACATCAGGAAGGTAAACAGGAGAGTAGGAACAGAAGAGAATGTGGGTGATGAGTGGATCTGTGAGCATGGATGTGGGTGCATGGGAGTAGGGTGGGAATGTGCAGAATCATAGCTGATGCTGTGGTTTCTTCATCCAGCTATGTTGCGCAAATGCTCCAAGAGTGTATCAGTAAGTGCTTCCATGTGGGATGGGAGATGATGGTTAGATCGTGGCCTTGGATTCCACTGTGATCTTGTGGAGTATACTGTTGGTGTTAAGGTTGTTGTATTAAATGTTCAAATTCGAGGATTCTTTGGGATTCTGAATTTGTACACTGTTGCCTTTGAACTGATGGGCAATAGTAGTTTGATTCTGAGGTGAGGGGTCAACCTGCCATCTCCATTCCAGGATGTGGTATTGGGATGGGCAAGATTTTTAGGGCTGAGCTGACTCATCTGGTGGAGGGGCCTTGTCTGTTGTTGGGTGATTTAATAGGGGTGAGTGGTGTTATTGAATTTCACAAGGGGGATTGGCTGTCTGAGTTGCAGGCTTGTTCATTGGAGTGTGAAATGGAAAGGTAGGAATATTATTGGATGACAATTGTGGCTGCCCTGCTGTTTCTGTTGTGCATAATAAGGGTGTAGAATAAGAGTGTAGGCCGGAGCAAAGTGCAATGTGCAATAGGCCTGAATTGCAGGCCGAACCAGGTTTGTGTGATGAAATGGATGTCAGGGCGAGATTTGTATATTTTTTGGCTCTTTTCAGCAACATACACATTGATTAGGATGTGTGTTAGTTGAAACATGTGATGGGAATTTGCTGTATGGGCCATTCATGGGTGTGACTAGTGGGATGGAGGTAACTTCCCACAGGTACGGGGTGCAGAGGTGTTGTGGTTGATAGGTTTGGAGAGGGTTGGGGCAGAGATCCTCTCAGGGGAGGCCTCTCGGTTAATGCAGTGTGTGGTGGAGGATGTCATGGAGTATGGCAGTAGTTGGAAGGTGTCGGGCACTAGGGGTGTGTCTAATGTGTCTGTTCTCGGGGTGGATAGTGTGGCAAGGTGTAACATTGGTGTGTGTAGGAAGACACAGTGAGTATGGACAATGTTGCAGTAGCCATAACAGATAACAAAGGTACATGTTGTCAGTGGATGGCTGCCATACATGACCATTCTGGTTCAAATGTTTCATCATAGAGTGCTTGGTGGGACTTTACAGATACTTTGTCCAAATGGGTGTAGTTAATGATTTGTACAGTCTACCAGCATCTTAAGGAAATGTGCCGCTAGGGCTGTTTATCTCCATCTGATTCTGACTGTTTCAACCCTCACTAGGCCAGCCGCCATTCACATGGGTGGTCGGATCTTGCCTGCGGGTACACCTATCTGTTTGATGTCCTTACCTGTTTCAGTTAGTGACTTGTTTTCAATGATGGCTATCTGGATCCCTGTGCCTTTTAGTCTATCCTTTGTCAAGCACCCTTGTTATTCAGGGGAGTTAGGGATGGCGCCTTCGTTCACCTGGTGTCACTCTCTTGTCTCTGACACATGCTCTCAACTTACCCTTCAGTTCACTGACCTTAACATGTTCTCCTCCCACCTTTCAAATATCACTCACATCTCCCAGTATGTCATACTCCTGTTTTCTAGATTGGTCTCACCTAAGAACACCAGTCTACATCTCTCTCCCTTGTTGGCTTCTGTTGCCTCCTTCCTCCTCAGATACGTCCTTGCTACTACTACTACTCAACTGCACCTACACCTTCTCACTACTCCGGCATCTCTGCCACTGGTACTATTACTCACTACCGTCGCTCTATACCTCTACTGCAAGTTCTACTCAGTGACACTTACTGCTATCTGCTACTACTGACTACCACAATCTCCACTTCCATCAACTACTACCCCTGCCACTGCCACCACTGCCATTCCACAACTCTGACTCCATATCTGCTCCTTTGGCTCATGCCTCTCACACACATACACTCCACAGATCACATTCTTCCAATAGCCTCTGCACTGCTTTTGCTGTTTACTCCTGTGGTCTCTCAGCTGTGCTACCCAAACTGGTGTCCTCAGACAAATGACCCACACTGGACCACTGAAACAAAATCTCTTGAATGTCCCACACACTCACAGTATTGGCCAATTACTTTATACAATAGCTATACATCATGGTTGTGTTGTGACGGCTGTGGTCAATGCTTTCTAAATGAGTGGTTATGTGGAGGGAGGATTTGAAGTAGTAAGGGATTCTTGGGTGAAGACAGTGAGTCAAGGATAAATGATGTTGTGAATGGAGTGTGTGCTAGTGGCTGACAGAGGATTAGTATGTGTCTGTCAATTGGTTAAGGTTTCTATTTACAATGTTTTGATGGTGGCAGTGGGTATGTACCCATTGTTTGATAGGCTAGAGGCAACCTGAGACATAACTTGTTGAACTATTGAGTAGGAGGATGATGCAAATTATCCTCTGTTGACATTTCTACATGTAGGAGGTGATTGGTTACTGGAAGATATGGTTGCTGGTTCATGCACACGGTTGTCTGACACGTGAGTGAGTTAGTGAGTGAGTGAGTGAGTGAGTGAGTGAGTGAGTGAGTGAGTGCACTGAAACGGCGTGTGCCCATGCCATCTCATCAAGTAAGGTGCAGTACCCCACTATGCCCTTTATGCTCATACAATAATAATGCACTATTATTTAGTCAGACCCTCCAGCTTATAGCGATTTTGCGATCCAACAAAATGCCACGAAAATGGCTGTTTTGCGCAAAATGCCGCGAAAACGGCCGTTTTGTGCAAAAACAGCATCTTTTAAAAAAAAAACAATATTTAAAAAGTAATCTGCAAAAATTACTGTTTACAAAAAAAATTACTTAGGGTGCCAGGTTCTCAACTTTTTTTTTTACGCAAGAAATGAAATGCGCCAACACATCTCATCACTTGCGCCCAAAAAAAGAGCAGCCCAATCCACAAGAGACACATGAATGGGCTATTTATATGCGCCCCCATTAAGATGGCCTTTTTCACCTCCTTGATAAAATAAAGTGGCGTTTCTGCCAATTTAAAATCACATCACTCATTTCCAAGCAAGATGCACATTTAAATGTGCAGAATTTGTAGGCAATCCTACGTACACGGGATGTGGGGGTGCTACTGCATGACAGGGTCTTTCCTGACCCTATAATGGATTTCTTTTAAGGTATGAACCGCTGATGTGTCGCTTGCATTTCTGTTCCTCAAACAGGTTAAAAATGCATTTTTTGGGTCGCATTTTACAGTGGCAGGCCACTGAAGGGCCTGTCCCTGTGAAATGCGCTGGGAG
Source organism: Ambystoma mexicanum (assembly GCF_040938575.1). Lineage (NCBI taxonomy): Eukaryota > Metazoa > Chordata > Amphibia > Caudata > Ambystomatidae > Ambystoma > Ambystoma mexicanum. The sequence continues at coordinate 357,197,092 of NC_090940.1, forward strand.
CTTGCAGAACACTGCTGGAGAGCGATTCTCTTCAAGGTACTACCCATTTTGATGACAAAAATCAATCGAATGGTACAATTTGACCTATTTCGTCCAGTACTATTTGATCGATTTTTATAAATATTGAACATGTGTTGCGGGGGTGTCACCCTTTCCCCAAGTTCAGTATTTTTGAGTTAGGGGGTTGCCGGGTGTTCCCCACTTCCTCAAAATTGGAGGCGGGGACAGAAAAAAAAAGAAAATAACGAAAAAGGGACCCTGCGGAGTCGGATCCGACCCACGTTAGAGGGACGGATCTGACAAAGCAGGGTTGCAGGGGAAGCGGCAGCGACCAAGCAGTTAAGTAGGGGAGGGGGTGGTGGTGAAAGGTACATTTTGGGTTGTTTGGCTGAAGTGCCAATCAATTCGCATGGAAATGGACTACGGTCAATTCTGCCGCAAATAATTACACTTCGGTCAAACAACACAGAACACCTTTCAAGGCAGCTGGCCAGCCCACAATTTGCACTACAGCTCAAGCCTGTGGAAATGCGCCGGTCACCTTTGAGAATAAGGTGACCTGCTCATTTCCAAAGATGAGTTGTCTAAAAATAGCATATCCTCAGCTCTATTTTTAAATGCCCCATTTTTTGGGGATCTGGGTCAAAATCTACATTTTAAAAAAATAAAAAAAATGGTTACACTATGAGAGGGAAAGGAGAGAGAGGGATAGTGATTAGTGAGATGTGAAGTAATAGACAAGAAAGCAGAGCGAGAGCAGTGGGTCAGAGGAGGAAGCAGTGCACAAGAGAGCAGAGGAAGCAGTGATGCGGAGGGCCTGAAATCAGAGAGCGAGCGGAGGTACACAAAGTAGAGGGATTGTGTGGTCAGTGAGCCAGAAAGCAGAGAGGAGCGGTTGTCCGGAAAGAGGCAGTGAGCTGCAGATTGGAAAAAAGGATGAGGGAAGAGTGTGATAGAATGGGAGAAAGGATGCAAGATGCAGAAGCAGCACAAAAGAATGAAGGACTGTATATTGCGGGAGGAATTGAGTGTAAGGTGTGAGTTGGGAGTATGATTTGGAGTGTGGCAGGGGCTGGGCAGTGCAAATTGTGACTTGACAGTGTGACATAGCACGTCAGTATTTGTATGACAGAGTGAGAGGTTCAGGAATGCAAGTTGTGATGGGGAGTTGGTGAGATGTGTATTGTGAGAGAGGTGTGTGGGTGTTTGGAGAACATAGAAGGGGAATATTTTCAGCATTACAACTGATAACGATCAATTTAGTTAATACTATTAAATAGGCATGCACATTAAACCAAAAATGTAGCCAAATCCAACACTGTTCTGCCAAGCCATAGACATCTGGGACTCCTCCTATTAAATTAATACAAAAGATACATAATAATGATACCCTAGCTCTCTTGTAGCCTTGCATTCTGCCTATTTCCTGCAATGTGGCAATCTTACACCCTCCAGTTAATACAACATGTCCTGCAAAAATGCTGCAATAAATAAAGGTTTTTGCCGCAAAACTTGCCATTTCATGCCGCAAAATTTGCCATTTTATGCCGCAAAATTTGCCATTTTATGTCGCAAAATCCTGGATGGTCTGTTTAGTTTTATTGCACATTTCTATGGAACATCCAACATTCTAGAGTACTCTTGTATACTCTTGGGATGTTGCCAGTGAGGGTGTTGGTGCCTCTGTGGTGTTGTCACAATTCACTGTGATGGACACTGTCTTGCTCAATATATGTTATGTGATTGTCTGTGCTGTCTGATTGTGCCTTTTGTGCAAAGTTGAGTGCATTGCACACACCGTGACAACTGGCATTGCAGTCATCAGTCTGTGACATGTGCCAGTTGTTCTTCTGTGTTGGTGTATATGCATTCTTCTCTCAAAATATGTTCCACCGTGCACATCATCCAATTCCACAGATGTGTAGGGTAGTTTAAGTTTACATGAATGAGTGACTTACAAGGATGGAATGTGCTATTCTTCATGAGATGTGTTGTCCTCTAATTGATTTCCACACATGTCCATTCAGACATGAGAAGTTGCAATCCTTGTACATGTTCCACTGTGTTCACTAAATCTGATACTTCATGCACCAGTGCGTATGCACACCATGCAGAGTTGACCTTACACTGTATTATGTCATTAATGCAGCCCCCTAAGATGTGTAGGCTAAACCAGAGTTGAAGATCTGATACGTGTGCACATCCAGTTGGCATCAGGCACAGATATTTAGGTGTTCTCAAGTGGAAGGTGTTCGGCCTAGTGTGGATGTTTTATGTGACCATTGAACCGATGTGTGTTTTTATTCATGACATGACCAGACTGCATGGCGTGTGTACACTGCACACTGAAACAGTATTAGACAGAGTATAGGTAGGACTTGTTATCTCTACAGATATAATGGCTGTTGTTTGGGTGCATTGACAGCTTACATCAAGTGCACACGTTATCATCTATGTATAGTGACCGGCAAGATATGCATGTGTGCATCCTTCCTACGAGCATGCTCCTGGATTTTCCTCAAAATGCAGTAGTAAGGTGTCAGGTATTCAACCACATATCACTCTTCCACCTCACTTTTTACTTGGCTATGTTGGCATGGAAGTGGTATGATGGTTCATTGAACATACTCTATCAAGGAGCACGCTTACAGTGCTGAGCCCCTATTGTATAGTAGGTTGCGACTTAATTACATTGTAAGACTCATGTATGTACAGAAGGCACCCTTTGACCATAGGCAGATGAGGACAGGTACACACTTGCACAGGTACTTTATGTAATGTTGTATGTGGTAGGGATATGGCAGTATTGCTAAGAAAGTAGATTTACATGGCTGCATTGACTTACTTGGAGAGTAGTATGTTTTGATGACTGTCAATGTGTGCTGTCATGTCAGATTTGTTGTGCCTTCTCAACTTGCATATACACGTGTATGACATTGCCATTCCACAAGACATGTGGTTTGAGGCAATTTGAGGAGGCACATATACTGTCGATGTGTTCATATCCAATGTGCTACCCTCATCTTTGTATGAGGTGTGCTTGACCAGAGTAGGAAACAATACATGTGTAAAACCCACACATCCCTCTGACATTTGTAGGGCAGATGTGTGTGTGCCTGAGGGTGCGCCAAGCTCCATCGGTGCAACAGGTCATTGTATGGAGACATAAGCACAAGTGCCTTCAGATGAAGTAAGTGATATGCACATAGTGAACATCATGGGAGAAACGGCCTTGTAGATTAGGATTGTTAGCCACTGGGTACATAGGGGAGTAGTGGTTAAACAGGCAAGTGTGCCGTCACACCTCTACAAACGCATAGACCACACAATCATGAAGGTTAAATGGGACAATCAATTGATATACCTCCTACACTTTTTTTCTGGTAACGTGGCACAAGCAAAGACTATTTTATCATGAGGGCTGTGAATGTGGACCTGTGGGGACCCAAACCACACAGAATCACAGTCCAAAATGAAGGGTATCCCCAGCCAGGGTTTTAATGAAAAATATGTTGATCATCATCATAAATGTTACGTTCATTAAAATCCATTAAACATTGTGTACAACAAAATTCAAAGAAATATGTTAGCATTAAAAACTGTTCATACAGACAATATCATACACAAACAGCATTTAAAAATATAAAAAGTATTAAAAAAGTTACTAATTAAAACATCCCCCTCAACTATGCATTTAAATGAGAGTATCCAAAAGGTGTTCACTTACATTCCAAGCACTCGTCGAATATGCATGGAAACGCCAGGCGACAACACAGGGTTCAGCTTGTAATAAAATAATTAGGGCTGGGTGACATTGAGTACATTTTGCTTGTTTCAATAACGTAATGATTGTCTGCTTTCTGATTTCCATATAATGAGGGAACAGCAAAACAAAGTGCAAAAGATTTTCCACTGCTGCTCTAAATCAGAGACATGCTGAGTCCTGAACTGAAGCCTGCCAGTTTGCTGTGTGTGCTCGCAACAAAAGAAGATTGAAGCGTGCTCTTGTCAAAATCCAGCAGTCTGCACTGTTGTTACTGTGTATCATATACGGTTGCAGTAAATCAATTTTCGTGACAATGGTGTGTTTTCTATTTGCTTCCAGTAGCAGCCCTATTGATTCTCGGCATTAAGTGAAAATGTAGTTTTCTGTTACTCAGAAAAAACGATCGATTTAGAAAAAACGATTAAAATTGATAATTCTGTCTTTCTAAATCGATCGTTAAAACCCCATTCCTCCACATGCCTAGCCCATAAAATAACCGTCTCCACTCCTCCTCTCCTTTCACTTACCTTACTCGATCCTGATGCTCCACTCCTCTTGGTGCGCCTGCCATCTTGGGGATGCACACACATGCACTCTAGGGGCTGACAGGCACAGTGAGGCAAGGGACGTTTTTTGGCTTGTGCATTTGTGTGTATATGTATGTGAGGGAGAGATGGGTGAATGTTTGTGGTGGGAAAGGGAAGGGCTGGGTGTGCAGGAAAAAAACATTTATGCGGTGCAGGGAGGGAGGGTGAAGGGGGATGAAATGGGTGTTTGGGGGTTCAAACCTCACCATTTAACTAACAAAACCACCAGGATGGTAGCGGTTGGGGGCCCAATAGCTGATATTTCTGCCTATTAGAGGCTACACCAAGACAACAAAAATAAACCATTTGTTTTGTTGTAAAGCCTTCAAATGCAGAAATATCACATAGAACGTGATGCTGGTCTTACTTTGCTTAAGCTGCAAAAATGCCCCTCCCATGTCCAACTTAGTCCTTTCTCTCAGCCACCTCTCTCTCTCTGCCTGTGGCGTTTCCTAGGGTTCTATCCACTCACCCTGGTATTTCAACCTCTGCCTGGCCCCTTTGGCCCACCTGATCTCTACCTTCTCCCCTGTCAGCGTTCTGCGGATGCCACTCAGCTTTCCTTCAGGCTCCCCTCAGTCTCCTCTCCTCTCTCACTACTTCCTGACCTTCTATCCATGATTCAGGTTTGGTCTCGCCTCCAACAATCTCTGCCTTAATGCCAGTAAGAGGGAGATCCTTCTCATTGGGAACCTTGCCCCTGATTTCTCTCTCTCACTCAGGCCCTCTTCCTTCGCCTTCCTACGAGGCAATAAAACTTGGTGTCATCTTCAACTCCACTCTCTCTTTCTCTCCTCATGTCGCCACAAAGTCCCACTACCAGCTGCACCTCCTCACAGAGATTTTTCCCTTTTACACTTTACTGCCGAAGCTCACTGTCTCCAGAGCCCTGATTCTCCCTAGGCTGAACTACTGCAACAGCCTCTTTCTCGATCTGCCTTCCTCTACTCTCAAGCCCAGTGACCGTATCTCTCCAGCCCTGACACCTCTCCACTGGATCCCAGTGGCTGCAAGAATCAAATTCAAGACCCTTTGCATTCTCCACCAGGCTTTCTGGGGCCAGGGCCTGCACTACAGCCAATGCTCACTTCCAGAATACATTCCTTCTCAAGTCCTTCACTCAGCTACCTCCAACACTCTAAGGGTTAGATGCTTCCCCAGGCAGAGAGTGGGGGGGTAGACCTTTCTATGCAGGTGCCTCCCTCTGGAATGCCCCTCTTAAACTTGAGCCTGACCATCTGAAGTTCATAACTTTCCTCTTGTCCTCTGCATTCTCTCTCTCCCTCTCCTACTGACCTACCTGTCTGCTGTACCAACTGGTTGCTTGGCTACTCTCATATTCTCACTGGTACCAGGCTCTTTCTTGATCAGTCACCCTTGCACTGCATCTGGGTCTACCATGCACTTAGGGGTGGTAACTGTAATCCTACAGTCTCTTGTTCTCCTTGCACTACAAAGAGCCGTGCAGCCCTGGCTTCACTTACTCAGTGCATTGCTGCCCTGTTTTCCCTTCCCCCTCCCTTGCAATTCCCCCCTCCCTTTGCCTTGCACGTCTCATTCTCGCACTTTTGCGATCTGAATGCCACAAGATCTAGTAAGATTGTTTGTCTTGTCCTCCCTCTGTCTTCCCTCCCTTGTCTTCTCATTCCTAGAAAAACATGTGTTCCGGCACTGTGAGAACACCTGAAGGTGTTCTCCCAAGCAGATCCCGGAAACCCTTATTCAGGTGGCCACAAAGGGACTGGCCCTCTCTTATCCCAAACCCTGAAGGCAAACAAGCAGGGAAAGATCAGCTAGGTAGGAGGACACAGGGCTATGCTTAGGAGAATGCCCAAAGGGAGCTGCAGTATGTTACTGAGGAAGGAGAAGAGGAGGGTGACCTTTATAGGCTGTGGCACATACACAATCATTCGTCTTCCCGTCCCTTTGATTGTTTTCCACAGTCCCAATCGACTCAGGCAAAATAATACAGTTCCCACAATCCCTCTCATTTATTTCACAATCACAGTTATTTCGCTTTGCCCACAAACCCTACCAATACCATCTGTCTGATTTCCGAACACCCAATCCACTATGACAGAACACTACCGTTCCCACAATCCCCTCTGTTCTGTTCTCCATCCCGGTCATTCTCGTCCTTTTAACAAACCCTCCAAAAACCCTCCTTCTAAGAGCAATCCAAACTGAAATACGAAGATTATAACTCCCTATAACACCACTTCCCCATCACATACCATAAAATACTCTGACACTACAACCCTTTTCCTTTCAAACACAAACACTGCCTTTCCTCAAGAATGACAGCAGACTGATGAGACTGTTTATCTGATATGTCCCAAACCCAGTCTCGGGCAAAGTCAGGCAATTAACCTGAATCACATTGTAAGGAGAGACCTGGAAGCAAGGTTGTTTGAACTAAAACACCTTTATTCAAGATACAAAAGGTTTCTGTTTCATCAAAGAAAAAGTTCAAACAAGGATTCTTTCTTCCTTCTGTAGTAAGGTTGAGGCTTTCTGTATGTATAGCTAGTCCTCGTAAGCCCACAGCGCCTCCGTTGCTTCTTCTCTCTCGGATACCTGCAAGGGAATGGAGAATACACCCCTGGTCTGTTATTTGTGTCCACCTTATATAGGGGCTGGAAAGTTGTCAACCAATCAGGGATTTTTTCTTTAGATTGTCTATAAAGGTTCCCATAAGCCCTGCCCCCTTCCTTTCGTAACGAAGGTTGCCTCTGTGCCTCGCCTGCCAAGCCCAGGTAGCGGAGAGGAACGCCGATCTCCATGTGGGTCGGCATTGCCGCAGCAGTGGGGCCGCTGAAATGAGCTATGGAAGGTGAGTGTTGGCAGGTAGCTCCGTACCCCGATATCCCTACGCTTATACCTGTTGTGTCTTTCCCCTGTCCTGGGAATGGAACTGCTCGAAGGTATTCTAGAGGCTGCTGGGAAATATTAACGGCCTGATTGAAGTCACCTCGCTTACATGCCATTATATTCCTTGGGTAGAGGGGAGTGGGTACGGCCGGGATGCTTCCATTCAGGTCTTCTCTAATCCCGCCTTTTAATGACTCGTGACCCTCGGTCGCCTGTGACCATGTTAGCGCCTGCCCGTTTCGTTCAACCCTCTTCTCTGGGCTTTGCTTTGTTCCTCCCCTTTGGCTTGCTACTGCTGGTATTCCTATGTTCCGTTCACACACATATACCGAACAGCCTCTTTCCTTTCCTCACAGGGATAAAAGGTGGAGTAAAAGAGCACAGTACGAGCAAGGCAAGCATGGCAGACAGGACAATGAGATGGCTCAGCAGGAGCGGCAGCTCAATAGTAGGAGAAAGGTGGCAGGAGACGATAGGATGGTGAGGAGAGAAGTGACCTTGCTCTTTTCGTACTAGACCCATAGAACCTACAAGGAAGAATGCCTAAGACTGTGAACAATAGCACAAGTGTTTTGCAGCAGATGTCAATGGCACATGGGGCAAGCCTACACTGATAAGTAGGAGCGAGGGAAGCTTCTGTGATGGTGGTACCTGCCTTGACTCTGATGAAGAAGAAAAGCCAAGCATTTCATCACAGCCGGTGAGTTGAATGGAAAACGATAAGAGCTGGGCTGTGTTGAGAATCGCAAAATGGCAAGTTTTGAACCAAGTTTGATGAACTATGAAAGAACTGTAAAAGTGTTAAGTGGAGACCAGCTACAAAGGGAAATCAGCACCACGTGGGTGCTAAACTCAGACTCTGGTTGATCCCAATCTGAATGAAACTACAATTACCAGAAGTCTGCAGGAGGGCCAGCGAAATAGGTCAAAGTGGTCATACAGCGGGTCAAGCAAAATCCCTGTACAATCAAAAGACTTTGATCTACAAGCAGTGTGAATGAAAGGGAGGTGAATCCCACAATGAACTGTGTAAAAAGGAGAATTTGAAAGTAAAGAGGGGTGACCCACTATCACTCTGATCGAGAGCCACAGTAAACCCGGCGATGGGAGGCTAAGAATCGAGAGGGGTCGGAGCCTGGCAGAGGGGGATGCAGGGGTGAAAAGTCATCACCACAAGACTGAGGGGTGTTGGAATATTGTTGAAGAAACGTTTGGATGCATGTGATGAGAAAGTGAGTATGGATGGCGAGGGGCTTATCACACTTCTTGATCTTAAATGCAAAGGCATGTTGTTGACAGTAGGATCTATATATGGACCATGTGCGGGTAGGGGGGGCTTTTTTGACTCGCTGAAGAGGCTGCTTGGTGACATGAGAGGTGAAATTATAGTTTTAGGAGGGGATTTTAATTGTGTGATTGACCCCAAGATGGATAGGTCCTCGATGTGCAAATTTACTGGAGGAAAGTCAAGTAGGGAGTTTCAGGACTTCTTGGAGGTTTATGATTTAGCGGATACCTGGAGACATTTTCATTGGGGGGGATAAGGAATTCTTGTTTTATTCGCCAGTGCATAATTCTTATTCTAGGCTTGACTACATATTGGTGTCGGATAGGCTAATTGAGAATGTAGGGGAGGTGTCTATGGGAGAACGACACATTTCGGATCACTCAATGGTAATGGCTAAGTTGATGTTATTAGCTGGAAGACAGAGGCCCAGTAGGTGGAGGTTGAAACCGGTTGCGTTAAATAATCAGGATGCTGCTAACGCATTGCTGAATTTTATTCCAAGTTTCTTTGAGATGAATGGGGGCACGGCAGATTGCATGGTGGTGTGGGACACCTTTAAGGCTTCTGTTAGAGGGGAGCTGATGATTTGGACTGCAAGGTTGCGTAGGGCGGGTGAGGCCAGATTGATGGAACTTGAAAGGGAACTTGGAGATTTACAACGCAGTTATTCTTTGTCGAGAGAGAGAAATATTCGACTCAAGATCTTGGAGATTAAAGATCTACTGAGAAATTAGGTCTACTCGCAGGTTGAAAAGGGATTGTATTTCATGAGGCAGAAATACTGGGAGCAGGGGGATAAGGCAGGGAAATTGTTAACAAGTAGATTGAAGAGTTATCCGGAGAGGGTGTATGTTCAAAAGATTGTTGATGAGTCTGGCAATTTAGAGATTAGGAAAGATCAAATTGGGGAATGTTTTCGCGCTTTTTATGCTAACTTGTTTACGGAAGATATTAAGCCGCAGGTAAGTGATTTTGAACTCCCTGTACTTTCTGAAGATGGTAGATGTTTCTGGAGGCGCCAATTACTGTTCTGGAGGTTTTGTCGATAATTGTGGAGATTAGTGTAGGTAAATCTCCAGGGATGGATGGTTTGACGGTAGAATTTTACCAAAAATTTGGTGAGGTGTTAGCACCACGTTTGAGTAAATTATATAACAGTTTTTTTAAGGGAAGGGAGGTTGTGTGACTACATGAAAGAGGTTATCATCACAGTGCTCCCGAAACCTGCTAAGGATGTGACTAGGTGCAATAATTATCGGCCCATCTCCTTACTTAATGTGGACCTTAAATGTTTGCGAAAATTCTGACGGTTCGGCTTAAAAAATACATGGGTGATTTAGTGGAGAGTTCTCAAAATTCATGGAGCGAAGGTATGGATATGATAATATTCGGACATTGTTAAATATTTTGAGTTTGCCGGACTCGGAGATAAGGGATATTTTGTTGATTTTCTTAGACGCCGAGAAGGCCTTTGATAGGGTGAATTGGGGCTTTCTGAATTATACACTTTCAAAGTTAGGTTTTGGTCCTTTTTTTCTTCAGGCTTTTCAAGCTCTTCTGAAAGGCATATCGGCAAAGGTATGGGTGAATGGGGTGTTTTCTGCGTCATTCTCTTTGTTTAGGGGCACCTGCCAAGGTTGCCCCTTGTCACAGCTGTTGTTTAATTTGGTGTTAGAACCTTTGTTGGCGTATATACGGCAGATGAGATGTATCAGAGGGTTTGCGGTGGGGTATGGGGAAGTAAAAGCTTTGGCTTATGCGGATGATGTGGTGATCATCTTGAATGACCCTGTTGTTGAAGGTCGAGTGTTACTGGAGGTCTTTGAAGAGGTGGGTAAACTGTCTGGGTATCGGATCAATTGGGATAAAAACGATGATATTTCCGGTGAGGGCTTCACCTGGATATGAACAGCTGTTGGGGTGGGACTGTCAATGGGAATATACTAGTGTGAAATATTTGGGTGTTTATATTACTCAGGATTTTGGGAAATTAGTGAGTTTTAATGTTGATACAATCATTAAGGTTCTTAGGCGGGATATTTTGAGATGGGAATGTGTTAATCTGACTCTTTGGGCATGTCAATGCTATTAAAATGATTTTGCTGCCAAAGATTCTCTATGTAGTTCAATCTCTACCTGTGCATTTTACCAAAGGAGCATTTGCTCGTATCGATAGATTGTTTCAAGATTTTTTGTGGGGAGTTGGGAAGAGGGCCAGTATTCCCCGGTATATTATGGTCAGGAATGTTAAAGATGGGGGATTTGGGTACCCGGTTTTGAAAAATTATTGTAATGGTTTCTTGTTAAAGAAGGTGTCTAGTTACACTGGTGTGGATCTGCTTCGGATGCTGAAAAGGGTGCAAATTTAGAGGCAGCGGTTTTTGCCTTACGATATTAAATGTTTATTTTCTTTTGGGAAGTTACCTAAAAGGGTACAGTGTTTGAAATCGGTGTTGGCTACCAAGGAGGCGTTGTCGTCGTGGATTGAGGGTACTGGTCAAGGGCTATATCTTTATGAGGAGGCTTCACTTTGGCTTAATCCTGGTCTGCAGTTTAATAATAGGGTACTGTCTTGGAGGAGTTGGATTCAGAGAGGAGTTTTGACTATTGGTGATTTGTGGAATGAGGCAGGGGTAGTACCTTTTGGGGTTTTAGTTGAGAAATTTGGTTTACGGAACAGGGAATTGAGGAGGTATGATATTTTGGTAGCTTTACTTTTGGAATGGAGGAGAATGTTGGATACTCCATTTTTGAAAAAGCCAGAGAATTTTGATATATTGGAGATGGGATTTCAAAAGGTGTCCACGTTAATGCAGTGTATGCTCCCGGATGGGCAATGGTTGGATTCGTGGGAGAAGTTGAGGTTATCTTGGACAGAGGTGTTGGGCAGGGAACTCACATTGAGAGAATGGAATACTGTTCGGAGAGTGCCGACGACAACCAAACTGGATTTGCAATTACTCTACATACATCAAAGGATATTGGGTAGGATTTATTGGACTCTGGCATATATGTACAAATTGGGTTTAGTTGGTGATGCTTTGTGTTGGGGTTGTGGGAAAGAACAGGGTACACTGTTGCATATGTTGTGGCTTTGTAAAAGGGTGGTACGCTTTTGGAGGGAGGTTCTTGACAGGATTGACCAGATCTGGGACATTTTCTACCCACGCAATCCCATTGCAGTTATATTTTTATCGTATGGTGGTGGTCGTGATGTAGGTTGGGTGACATTGTGTGGGGTGCGTAAAGTTTTGTTGGTGGTGGTTAAACAGGTGTTGAAGGTCTGGAAGACGCAGAAAAAGCTGACGGTGGAGGAGTGGATTTTAGATGTTAGAGCTTTATCAAGATTTGAGAAAACGATGTTTCGCAAACAGGACAGGGCTGACCTTTATAATGAAATGTGAGATGGTTTTAATGACCTTTGTGGATAATGTTGGGTTGTATTATGGATTGGAGTGCAATGGTTTATTTCGGGTGCTATACGTATGGGGGTGAGGGGATTTGTGTGTTTTATGTGGTTGTTTTGTGTAGTCTTGTTTGTCTGTTATTTGTTTGGTGCATTTGATTTGATTTTGGATGCTTTGGCGGGATATGGGGTTAGGGTGTGAAATTCTGTTGTATTGCTTGCCGCTATTGTGTATTTTGCAGTTCAATGACTTATGATGATGCTCCTGTTTGTTGACTATTGTTGAAATTGAGAAATAAAGAGTTTAAAAAAAAAAGTTAAGAGACAGCAAGAGTAAAACTGAAAGAGAGATGCAAGAGAAGAAAGGTCTGAACCCGGCAGAGGGAGATCCAGAGATGAAGCAATCACTCAAGTACTAGCAGTCAGGAGGGGTCCAAGCCTGTCAGAGGGAGATCCAGGGGTGAAGCTATCATCCAAACTTCAAGTAAGAAAAGAACTGACATTTAAATTGTGGATAACAATTCAGAAGAGTCAGCACCCAGAAGAGGGGGACCCAGGGGTGAACCATTTTCACCCTAACAAACTTTCGATTGGTTAAATGAACTTTTGTTGTGTTATTTTTGAAGACATCAAGAGACTTTCAAAGAAACGAGACTTGACTATTGACGGTCCTTAGAATTGTAGTTGGAACTGTAGTCTTGTGCTGGAGAAGCCTGAGACTGTACTGAGCTCCAAGTTCCCATCTTGCCCCATGTTCCAAAACGTGGGGTAGGGACACCCAGGCTACCGGATCCTGACATATTATTTAAGGACACTTCTTTCTTTTCTTGAGAACTATCGCACACCCTTTTTTGTATTAGTTGTGAGGTTTGGCAATAGGTTTCTTAGTATTGGCCCTTTTATTTTGACACAACACCACTAGGACTGCCTTATTTTTCATTTGATGGTTGACACTTGCTCCCATCTTATTTTTAGGTTTAGATTAGGCTTTTTTCCAACCTGCATTCATCATTCATTGTTCAATAAACATCCTTGAACTGTGATCACTTGTGTCTGTCTTACTTGTTGCCACCATGAGTTTCTCACAGCGCATTATAAATGACTTATCATATTGTATCATATCATAAAGTGGAGCATCTGCCCAATGCCTGACTCAATTTGATTCTTTGTTTTTGGATATGTGCCATCCGATTCCAATTTGACATCAAAGCAGATGCCCAGCAGGTCAAATGCTTTCACCCTTGAAAATGCAGAAACATTTCTGAACATTCCATGCATCACAATCTTCTTCACTCTCCCAGCAGCACATACCATAACTGCTAACTTTGATGTATTTATTTGCAGGTCTAGATTTGTCATGAAATCAGTATAGACATTAATACGTTTCCAGTGAATATTGTGTGTCTGGGTGATAATAACAGTATCATCCACGTATGAAAGCCAGGGGAAACATTTATTTCCAACCCACTTAATATTTAAACATTAAAAATGATTACTAGACAATCCCACCCCAAATAACAGGACAGACAAGATGCTACTGACTGGTGTAAGTAGCACTTTCAATAGAGTTTCAGGGCTCGTAGGCAGGGTACTTACATTTGAAGATTTTTTCCTTGAATACATGTGCAATCATGAATTAACCAGTCTGTAGGGTCCAAATTTCCCTTTGGGGCAGTTCACTGTCACAGTACCTGCATTTGGTTCCTGGTGTACTGACACATCTGAGCCAGGTTACAAAGTTGATAGTAACAGATCAGACTCAGTCTTGCACAGACGTTCATGGAGGCCCTGAAAACAAGCCTGTGTTCGGCAGGAGCAAATGCGGGTGCTCTGTGCAATAGAAGTTTACCAGCTGAAGTGATGCAGGTCAGTCCCGTCCCAAGTGCTCTTCAATCTAGGCCATGCCAAGTCAGGCTTTTGGCAGCAGTGATGATGTGGTGCTGAAGGGTGTGTGGAAGTGCAAGCAATGAGGCTGCAGTTCTGAGGCAGCTGTGCAGATCCATGCTGGTAACCTCTTGTTTGAGTCAGAGAGTGTCCCTCCAGAGATCCAGTTTGTGTCCAACATAGTGCAGTTGCTTGTGTCCGGGACAGTGACATGCGTAGCAAGGACACAAATCAGTGTAAGTTAGAGGATTGCAGATATCTTCACTGCCGTATTCACTATGATTTAAATTGCATAGAACACAGAGCGACCAACTTGCTGCGGGTGAACATGGAGCTTCAGCTGATCTGGTCATACAGTTTGCTGCAAGGCTTTTACAATGGACTCAGGAACAGGCTGCTCCCCTTCAGGGTGTTCTCTTCTGGTATAGAAGATCAATTGCATATTGTTTGGTCATGGTCCACAGCACTGCTCACTCCCAATGTTCCTTGGGAGTGATTGGGGTATCAAACTTTCTTCTGGCTCGGACAGTCTTGATGTCAGCTGTGACTTGTCTGTGTAAAGCACACAAGTATTCTAATTGTTGTGCAGGTCAGTGGTAGTGTTCCTGTCTGCAAGGGAACAGGAGGACACATGCATTCGGCAGCTGGCAAGAGTGTTGTCTTGTAAAGTGCTCTGGCAGTGTATCAGACCTACTGATGCGCCTCTGAATCAAGCTTAGTGCAATGGCAGTGATCAGTATAATGTACTTTTTTCACAAGAGGTGGGAGTGTGGGTTCAGAGTCCTGGAGGATTTGGGGTGCACCTTCTTGGTTCAAGTACTTAGAGGGGGAATAGTGGGTGCAGAGTTGCAATTTAGGGGTGTGCCTTATTGGTTTAAGTACTTTCGCAGGAAAGAGTGGGTGCAGAGTTCTGAGGATTGGGGGTTCACCTTGTTGATGCAAGTACTTTGAGGCGGAAGAGTGGATGCAGATTTCTGAGGATTAGTGGTGCACCTTGAAGGTACAAGTACTTTGAGGGAAAAGCATGGATACAGAGTCCCGAGGATTAGGTGTTCACATTTTTGGTGCAAGTACGTGGATGGGGAAGTGTGGATACAGAGTCCTGAGGATTTGGGGTGCACCTTGTTGGTGCAAGTACTTTGAGAGGGAAGAACGGGTGTGGAGTCCTGAGGATTAGGAGTGCACTGTGTTGGTGCTGCTACTGTGAGGAGGAAGGGTGGGTGTGCAGTTATGTGATTGGGGTGCATATTGATGGGTGTACAGGGAGTAGGAATAGTGGGTGTAGGTGCACTTTGCATTTGGGGTGCACAGATTAGTAGAAGTACAGGCAGTAGGAATAGTGGGTGTAGGTGCACTTTGCATTTGGGTGTGCAGATTAGTGTAAGTACAGGAAGTAGGAATCATTGGTGTGGGTACACTTTGCATTTGGGGTACACAGATTAGTGTACGAACTGGAAGTATGAATGTTTGGTGTGGGTGGAAGTAATAGTGATTACTTGTGAGTAATGATTGTGTACTTTTTAATTATTTTCACAGTTTCTATTGACATGGTTCACATTGCGTGTACAAATAGTCTTCAACAGCAGAGCCTTGGTTTGCACTGGGGACATGTTTTGGGCCTGGACTAATTTCTGTAAATCTGATCCCTGCATGATGCAAATGTAAGAAACAAGTAAAGTGGAGAATTGAAGCCACAAATCTATATTTATAAAAGGGAAAATGTGTGCATTTGAGGCTGGATTTGTGACTTGGTGAAGCATTGTTTCTTATTCAATTCCACACTGTTACCTGTTAGGACCCTTCAGACACCACCCTGTTCCCCAGATTTCAGCACCTTCACACATTAGATGGTTTCCTTAAATCTGCAAAACATCAATGTGGTTATAAAAGGCCCTGTCTCGACATGAGGAATACAACTTGTGGAAATAAACATGTTTGAAGGCTCTAGGATGCGCAGTTTCTAAAATATTTGCACCCCATTGCACCACAATGAACTGCACCATGTCAAGGTGAGACAACAGGTGGGGAGAGAGGACAGAAGGTCCTAGTATTTTTAATTTTTGTATTTATTTATTTGCATTTTTAGTTTATATAAACTTTTAGCAAAAGATTTCAGAGAATTTCAGATCATTTTGGACCATAAGAGGCCCCAGAGGACCTCCAGTTCACCACAGATTCAAATTCCTTGTAGACTACTGCATCATATTACTGTTCTCCTGTCATGGTTATTCAGCGATTGTCATACGCAATGCGTCCTCCAGAACATTCCAGAATAATTTCACCATTGCAATTGTTGATGAGCTTTGGGTTCCCCTCAAAAGGAATTTCCACCAATCTTCTGTGGTCATTATTTGGAATTTTTTGAGGAAATGGCCAAAATAATGGGTCAGTTCCAAGCAAAAGGCAGAGCAGTCGAAAAATAGATGGCATAAAGTTTCTTTCCATTCTTCAATGGCACAACATCTGCGCACAGTATTACTTATATCATTTTTTGATCTCACTGCTAAAATTTCCTTAGACATGCAAAGATTGAAATGTATACTCATAAAAGTTGTTCGAATGTTCGCATCTGGGCATTTCCTTAGGTAGGATTGTATCTCCCCCTTGTTCCCTAGGCTCTGCCGCCAAGTAAGAATGCAGTTTCAGCTTGCCAACTTCATCTATTGTCTTATCCAGTCACGTTCACACAGTTTTTTCTTCACTTTTCTTGGATTCAGTAGGAGATCTTCCGCTGAGCTCTCTGAAGCTATAAGCAGCTTTTCAAATTCATTTCCCCATACGGATAATGATTTATTATGGCCCTTTGTGAGTTCCCATCTAATCCCTTCCAACAGTTAGAGGGGATTTAGGCTTCTACACTTCCTGAATGGGTTGAGAGATTTCAATTGGTCCATAATTTGCACAGAGCTTAACCAAAGTGCTTTCCTGACGACGTGTATAGGGAGTGAATGAGGGCTTTTGTCCAAAAACAGCCCTTCTATAATCGGCCAGACCCTAGATGGTAGGTCTGGTAGGACATCATTGCCATATGTTACGATTGGAAAAACCTTAACTGTACAGAAATCCAGGATTGCATTCAATCAATATGTATAGTATTTTTTTTTTTTAGGATCATTGCTTGGCTTACAAGTGCATCGATCTTCCTTATAGAGAATCAATGGTGTCGCTCTCTACTATGCTCCTCTAGATTAGGAGTCTTAGATATTTAAAGCAAGGTACTTTTGCAATCTCTGATTGTTTAAGGTACCATTTGAAAGATTTTGTCCTAGCATCAACACCTTTTTTAGAGTTAGGATCTTTGTTTTTTTAATGTTAATTTCCAAGTGGTTTCTCATCGCATATTCCTGCAAGATATCTAACTGTCATTGAAGACCTGTTTCAGTAAAGTTCAGTAGGACTAAATCATCTGCATAAAGTAGGTGGGTGACCTTCATTTTGCCAAGCTTGCAATGAAAGCTTTGAGTTTGTTCCATCAACCTCCCCAAGTCTGAAACGTAAAAATGGTCTTTAAGCAGGGGCCACGGCACAGCCCTGCTTAACTTCTCTTTTTCATGGGATATTTCTACTTAGTGTTCCAGTGATGGTGAGTCAAATTCTCACTGTCATGTCCGTATACAGCCCTTGAATTTGTTCCAGTAGATCGGCCGGACAATTCTTCGCTATCATTTATTCCCAGAAGAGATTTCATTTAAAACTATTGAATGCTTTGGAGAAATAAACAAAGGCCAAAATGTAATCTGCTATTATTCTCCATGGTCTTTGATTTAAAGTAAGTTAATCAAAAAAGCTGGTAGGGAGGTTCCCAGCCCCTTTACAAAACCTGACTGGAACTTATCAATTAGGCCATTTTGCTGCATCCATGCTGTTAGTCTTTTTAGAAGCAGTGTGGCATACGTTTTTCCTAACACATCTAGGAGGGCTACCTGCCTATAGTTGGTAGGGTAGGAGCGAATGCCGCTTTTAAAGATAGGAATTATGTGAGCCGTTTTCGAGGATGACAGAATCGATTTAGTGGATATGACTTTCAGGAGCACCAAATTCAGCATCGGTACCCACTGCTTAGGATTTTCTTTTCGCATACGGTTTGAAACCCCTTCTGTCCTGGAGCTTGAGAGGGGGTCAGATGTTTGATCATGGTGACAAGATCATCATGGTCATATGATAAAAGCCAGTAGGCCGATGAAACTACTGGAATCTCGTTCTGCCCCAGAAGATTTTTGAAGATCAAGCTAAAAAAAGTAATCCAATTTGACCCTGTCACGCAGTCAGCTTGTTGATAATGTTGGCTCTTATTGAGTTAGTGCACTTCCTGGCATCTCCCTGAGGTACTTCTGCCCAGAGAAGGTCCCAGTAGAAAGCAGCACACCCACTCTCGCCTCCCTGCAACCTCTGCTCCCCGGTATGTCATCCAGTCACACGTGCCCATTCTCAGTGCAGTTTATTTCAGGATGCAAACCACATCAAGCCATAATTGAATCAGAACAGCGACATACAGGATCATTGATTTTCACCAATTGATGACAGTGTTGTCATGTCTGGCTACAGAACCCGTTGAAAGAACGGGTACTTGTTGAAAGTGTAAAATAAGTTGAAAACTGTTAGTGTAGAAGTGTCTACAATTTCCCTACATAGATGACTAAAGAATGAACATTAATTTGTGAACGTTAGTGGTTATAGACATGGTTAAAACAAACACACTATGGGCCTCATTACGACCCAGGCGGTAAGTTACCGTCTGGGTCGTACCCTTACCACCATGGTGTAAACTACGTTTACACCATGGGGGATGACGGATTTACCGCCCCATTCCAAGGTGAGTGGGGCGGTAAATCCCCATTTCCCATTTTACCCTTCCCCATTCCCATTTTTGCCCCATAGGGCATAATGGGAGTGGGGAAGGCGCTAATTACGCCACCGTAAATTACGGTGGCGTAATTAGCACCATGGTCCCTTAGCGCCATGGATTTTAACGCCTGCAAAAAGCAGGCGTTAATATCACCATGGCGCTAAGGGACCTTGTAATCAGGCGTTAAGGGTCGGCGCCGTTTACGGCGCCGTTAACCCCTTAACACCTGATTCGTAATGAGGCCCTATAAAACCATTATAAATCATCAGGCTAAGCATTCTACATCAGGTCTCTTGATTGTTTCTCGCTCCATCTGAGACTTGCAGCAAATAATGGTATGTTGCTTGAAAGCAGTTCAAAACTGCACATAACACAAAACAAGCCCATTTGAGAGGCATATAACAATAATTGTACAAAATAGAATCTCAACTAAACTCATATAAACACTTCAAATACTTACATTAATCTTCACCTAAAGTGTGAGAGATAATGTAACATCTGGTAATATTTATACAATAGGAAAACATGTACATACATAGGAATGGAGTCAATAAATTGCAAAAGGTGAAATCAAATCTTTCTGTAAAGTGCTTGCCACATCAATCAATACATTATTTGAAGGAGATAGTATTACCTGTAAACCATGTCTATGCACATGTAAACTCTTTGGCTCTTATAAATGCTACAGTTTATGTAAAGTAAAAACACAAATATATATATTATAGTGCAGCAATAGTCGCCTTATAGGTAAGAAGATACCTATCATCCTATGGTAAGTGAAGATTCTATGGTTAATAACTTTTGAGCTGCAGAATAAATCAGCATTGCGTTTGGCATTTCTATATTATCTCCCGTACCACCCAGGACTGGAAAGTCTTGTGCACATCCGTGCTATGGTTGAAAAGATGTAAAGGGGAAGAAATGGGGTCTGTTTTTCACTTTTCAATTCATATTCCATAGGGCAAATGTCTCACGTGCACAGCCCAAACTGCTGAATGGATTTGCACCAAAAAAGAAACAAGTCGGAATGAATCACTCAAAGGCAGGGGAGTTGCTAGGTCTGGAAAAGACCCGGGGCTAAGCTGATGTCGGAACTGTTGGGACTGGGGGCTAGCTAGTCTTTTGGTTGTAGCTCCTGAGATTCTATCCGGGGCTACAACCAAAAGATCAGGGGCTATAGCCCCTTTAGCCCCCCCCCTAGCAACGCCCCTGCTCAAAGGAAATACTTCCTTGTTCTGTACAGTGTTTTAAAAAAGAAATGGTGCAGAGCGGGGTGCCCTGTAGCCAAACAGTTAGTTATAGCTCCCATGATGCATTGCTGTTGCCAAGCTTTTTCAGTTAAAAAAGTTGTCCACTACGCGATTTCAGAAGCAAATTCAGAATCAACATTGTAAAATTATATAAAGGGTGTACATTAGGGAGTTTTGATGGCAGGGATCATATGTGCATGACAAGAAAGGATGATTGGTGAATGGTTAGGGCTTGGGGATAGCATAGGTTTTTTCCCCGAACATTTTGCCATGATTGGGAAGCAATGTAGATGGGAAAAAGAAACAGTAAATACTTGAAAATTATGATAGAGATGTGATAATCTAGGTGATTGCTAGTTAGTGCAAGATGAGCATGTCAAGTTAATTAAGGATTTTTGATTTTTGAGTGAAAAAATATATATGAATAAATTATTTCTAAAATTATTTAAAATGTGTATGGTGTTACATTAAGATGATTTAACGTCATGTGTTTGTGTATTAAGATCAACAACTGTTTTATATAACTTCGTTTTGTGGATATAAAGTGCACCACTGAGACACGTTCATGGTGGAGCCATTGTTACATTGTGTTTTGTTTTGATTGAATGAGGTTTTCATGTGATCTCGAGAAGCGCTTCTCGGTTCAATGTTCTGTTCAGAGGGGTTCTCGAAGTCAAGGTTTGTATAGATTTGTACTGGTTATTGGAACACTAGAACTGCTGGACTGTCGCCTTTTCAGATGAGTATGTCTGGTGCGCTGCTGCGTGTGGTTTGGTCCCCTCGGGGACAGTACCCCACTGTTCCTGGTTTGGGATTTGAGGAGTGGTTTTGAGACCTGTCACATTAGCGCTAGACACTATGTGGATGTCATGAGAGAGTTCTCTCAAAAAAGTTTACGAGTTCATGTTTGTTTTAGCATAGGTAGGTGTTTATTAGTATCCTATCTTTGCTCAAACAAACAAGATCTTATACGCTTTTCTGAGAGAACTCTCTCCTAATATCCACACAATGTCCAGAGCAAATGTGTCATTGCCTTAATACTGCAACTAGGGTATGTATTGAGGGTAGAAAAGTAGTGAGTACGGAGATAACACTCCATTATTTCGTATGATTTCTCAATTTTTGAGGAGTGACAAACTATACAATGTAAAAAAAATGTACATTCATTACATGTTGTAAGTGCACGATAAATACTATGTGAGACTTTTTTGTTAATATATTAAGACGTGGTTTATGAAAGTTATTTTAAAAATAAACTGTGTCAATGAGATGTGTTCATGGTGGGACATGCTTACATTGTGTTTTTTTTTTACAGCATGAGGTTTTCACATGATGTAAAAGGACGCTTCACAATTCAGTGTTGTCTTTCATGTGATTCTTGAAGTTGTCATTTCTACTAATTTAAAAAAAAATATTTTGGGATTGTTTTCTGTTTTATTTGGTTGAAAGAAGGATGCAAGAGGTTTAAAGATGGTAGATGAGTGGTGTTAGTTTTGTGAAAGATGTGTGTATAGAGATAAAGTTGCACTCATTTGCATGACTTCTCAATTCAGAATCTACTTGAATGAATAAGAGGGAGAATGAGTAAGAAGGGAAATTGTTACAACTTGTGTTTCTCAAATCACTCTTTATCTTTGAATCATTCTCAATGTCAGACTTTGTAGAAAGCTTTTAAAAGTTGATTTTAGGATTTTTTCATGTTTGATAATATAAGGGGTTCACAGGAGGTAGATGAGTGGTATTTTGTTTTGGAGAGGTGCAGTGTTCACAGAGAAAAATGTGTACTATTTCACATAACTTTTTCATTTCTACTGGGACGAGTAAGAGGGACAACGAGTAAGAGGGATGCATGGATATTAGTTCACAATTTGAGAGTAGTACAAATAAAGATGAGAAAATGGAAATTATTAATTTTACATTGTGTGGCTAGTGGGATTGGAAAAGAGCTTGTTTCTCGATTGTGACTGTTGACTGCACATTAGAAGTTGGTGGTGGTGTGTGAAGTTTGCTATATTTACACTTAAGTATGTTGTTGGCTCTTAAAAGAGCCTTTGGGTTTTCATTGTGTCCATAAATACTTGTGTGAGAAACAATCACCAAGAGTAGCTTTCAGAAGCCAGTTTGTTGTACAATCTTTGAGTGAAATGATTAACTCAAAATTTCTTTTTACATATAAGAGATCAGTTTTTTATTTCCAAAGGAATAGGAACATGTGGACCTGACCACATCTTGCACATGGTCCCATTTTCTCTTCAATACATTCAAAAGCGAGGGTAAAGGAAACAAAATAACAATACACCCAGTGACGTTTTTGTTTACCATTGTCATTATCTGCTGTGCTTACTGCTCTACTGGTAGGATCCATTTAGCTTTCTTGTGAAACGATGCTCTCATTACCATCATCACCCATGTTGTACAATTGTAAGGTGTGTGATAGCTTGCAAGAAAGGTTGTTAAGGCGATGAGACTAGAGTGTCGGAGTTTGTATTGGTTTGGGGAATCGTCAATTATAAAATTACATTGTGCCATTGGTTCCATTGTTGAAGCAAATGTGTGGTACTTGACAGTCTATTGGCCACTTGTCACTTTCAATGACAGGTAGGGCACCAATGAGAAATGAAATAGAAATAACACTTTCTTTTCTGACATGCTAATGTGTTCAAATTTTTCATTCTAAGGAGAGGAGAAAGAGAGGATTTTTAGTGTTTTGTGGAGAGTACTGTGTTTGGATTGCTATAGAATGGACAGGTACCAGGATTGTTTGGAGGAGAATTCTCTCTCAGAGAAGAAAATGCAGGAGTAGGCTGCTCAGGTGCTGCCACCTGGAAGAGGTTCCAGTTCTGGATTATGTGAGTGTATTTTTATTTGCTATATAATGCATAAAAGGCTAATAACTGTCAGTTATAGAGATCATTGGGGTTTCATTTATGATTTAGTGTGGTTAAGTAGGTAGTTATGAATTTGAAAAATGTGATTGAGGTGCTTATATATAATGTGTTTTTCATTGTAGCTTTTGTTCAGGCCATATGTGAGTGTTAGAATGAGTAACATGGAAGGGGAAACAAGGACAACATGATAACAATGGTAACTCCTTTGGGCAGGGCAGATATTTGTTCTGGTAATGACATGGTGTAATGTACACATACTTGCTTCCTTTTTCTCTAGTTTAGGCCATAGGTAGTATACATGAGTTGAATGGAGAGGTAGGAACATGCCACCATGATAATAGGCATGAATAGTGGTGGCAGAAGAGTTATTGTGCTTGATAATGTCATGGGCCATTCTTTGGTTTAGTGTGTTTGTTTGGTGATGGTAACGAAGTTGCACAATTTGGATCTGTAAGTTGGTGTTAGGTTTTTTATGACATAAGTAATATAGGCTAGCAATAGAGAGGATTGTGGTTGTAGGTATGCGTTACTATTTATGTTTGGTGATGTTCACTGTAGATTAGGTTTCGGCTAAGTGTTAGCATGCGTTTAATGGAGATGGAGGAACATGCCACTATGAGAGTAGCAGTGAATACTTTTCGGCAGGGGAGTAATTGGGCTTAGTTATGTAATGGGCCTAATGTTAAGATATTTGCTTCATTTGGGTTTGTAAATTGGAGTCAGGTTTTCTATGACCTAATTAATGAAGGTCAGTAATAGAGATAATTATGGATTTAGATATGCGTGAGTGTGGTAAAGCAGATAGTATTGAATGTCAACAATGCGACTGAGTTACTAAGTTGTATTGATGTTTTTCACTCTAGCTTAGGTTTAGGTCAAAGTTAAAAGTTAGCACAAGTGCCATGAAGAGAGAAACATGCCTCCATGCTAACTACAATGAATACATCTAGGCAGGGGAGTTATTTCGGTGTGGTGATGGTATGAGGCAATGTTAAGGCAGCTGCTTCATTTGGATCTGTGAGTTGGTATCAGGTTTTCTATGACTTATGTAGTAAAGGTCAGCAATCAAGAGGATTGTGGTTTTAGGTATGCTTTGAGGTAGAGAAGATAGTATTAAAAGTTTAGTTATGTGAGTTAGGTGTTTATGTTTGGAAAGAATTTGGGGTTCAGGTGTTTGTGTTACAAATACCTGATCAGGTTGCTTTCATTATTAATGCTGTGCTTCAAAATGTATGAGTGACAAACAGTCACTTAACTCAAGGTACGAGTACCCATGGAAGTGAAATGTGCACTGTTCGAGGCCAATGTATGTAATTCTTTGATCAAATACATGTCACACCAATGTTAGAAAAACAATTCAAATCACAAACAGTAATTTTTACATTAAATTCAACATAATTACGAACAACTCACATTCTTTGATTAAGAAATCACAGCAAAAACTGATAGATTACAAACTACAATTTTTAGGAAGAAATGTGATGCTAAGACAATTTTACTTTTAAACAGTGGGAATACTAGATTTGTAATTGACAATATTCCGAAGATACTAGGTAGTCAAGAATCCGAATATCAAAAAGTAGCAGATAACATAATGGAGACATGCTAGACCTGAAAAGGAAATTAATACCGTAAGATGTATTACACAATTTACAAGAAATAATGGATATTTAGGTAAAATACTACATAAACATTGGCATATAGTACATCTTATCAGGACCTAGAAAATGTAATAGCTACTTTGGCTTGCATAATATACTAAACAACTTCTACTTTACAAACACAATAAGTCCCAGTTATTTCAAAGTAAAAACACCATAAAAGACATAAACCTAATGATTTTTTTTATAAATGGGGGTAGGTCTAGGGGATCTACTGCACTTGTAATAACCTGTAAATTAGGAGCACTGTACGCAAACTTAAAGGAACATATTAGAGGAATTTGGATTAAAGATATAAGACAACCTCTCAGTGTACATTGGGTGATGGAACACCCAAAAGAAACATGGAAAAAATTGGAATTATTGATCTAGAAACTATTACACCTTTAGAAAGAAAAGGTAATAGAGAAAAATAGCTGAGGCAAAAGGAAGCATCCTGGATCTATAAGATGAGAAGTCTAAAAGAAGGTATGAACCAAGACCATGAACATGTTTTTTAATGATCATAACTGAATAATAGATGGAGTAGAGAGTTGATGTATTTCAATAATGATATCGCTGAGAAACACCTGATATACATTTTGGTAATCTAAAATTGTTAAGAACAGACATATTTGGACTGTGCATAATATATACTCAATTGTAATGTAAAACATAATGTATCAAAAGGCAATGTACCATGATCTCATAATGGCAAATCAGATAGAATTTGAATAATTGTGTATGAAGTAACATGGAAACCTATAAAATATATGCTAATCTAGCAATCAAATGAGGTGGATGAAAATATAAATACACTTGTGAATAACAAGGTATGTTATAAAGACTCCACAAGACATAAATTACCAGTAATCTGGTCCAATACCAAATCATTTCATTAAACAATATTTGCTCATTCCAGTGAGAAAGATGATTCTTTTGAAGCCAGTTGAGGAGATCCCAAAGGAAGAAATTAAAGAATGTTTAAGGGACATTAAAGAGACTTTGAGTAATATTCAAGTAGAGATGGAGAATGGTAATAAAGGTGTTGCAGAACTTAAATGGAAGGTGAATAGTTTAACTGGGAACAATACTGATGAAGAAGACAATGTTCCTTTTCAAGATAAAACAGGAGAAGAATACCCACAACCACTTTCCCTCCTAAATGCATTTGTTTTAAACATCTTTGTTTTGCCTATTGTTATAACTTTTAAAATGTTTAGTGTAATATATGTTGCTGATGGAAGACATAGTAATAGTTAAGTGATTGTACTGTTATACACGGAATTGCGGCCTGCATTTGTTTGATGGGTGAAACAGGTAAGCATTTTGCTTGAATGAATGGGATGGTGTTAGATTCAGACCTGTTTATCCAATCAAAAATCACTGATGTCAATAGCCTATGTGAAATATGGTAATATGTATAAGATATTTGATTATATACTGCAGTGGCTGATAACAAGTGTTAAGTACTTTTCATTGCTTGTGTCTATAACTTTGGTCTTGGGGCGTTAATGAAAGATGCATTGTGTTGTGAAATGTTTTACTGCCCACTTACCTCTCCGGCCCATTTGTCTCTCTCTGCTTTCTTTGCCATCACTGTGTATCTGGTACATCATTCCCTTCTGTCCCTTCTTTCCCTCATGTTGTGACTTTATTTTAAAGTTTTTTCAAAATGTAGATTTTGGGTCAGATCCTCAAGATACAGAGCATCTAAAAATACACTGGATAATGTTCTCCCTTTTTTAAAAGTGAGCAGGAGACCGTTTTCTCAACGCTGACTTGTGCATTTCCATAGGGATGAGTTGTAGCGCAAGTTATGTGTATCTACCTTAAATACAATTGTTGACAGAAATGTCTCCTGACAGCAATGCTGTATGGGCTCCCACTGCATTTCACCATAATGGTTCCTGAAAAAGCTTCTCACGCTAAAATGTGGTGAACACAATAATTCTATCCCATTTGGGCTAGAGATGCAAGTGATACAGCAACAGTTCATATCTCTGCTGACACACTTTATGAAAAATTGCATGACATGGTCAGGAAGTTTCCTGTCATACAATATGCAGCACCTGTGTTCCTACTCCAAGCAGGCGTATGGGGTTGCCTTAAATTTCTGCACATTTAAAAATGCATCCTGTTTGTGAAATTGGGATGTGTTTTTAAATATGCACACGTGACCTTTGATTTGTGAAAATGCACATAACTAAAGATAAGAGATAACTAAAAGTCATTTGAATGGGCATATATAAAATGTGCCCTTTTGTATATTTTTTATGCATTGGGTGGTTCCTTTTTTGGTGGAAGTGTTCACTAAAGAAGTAAGGTTACCTGCAGTTTGTGGTGTGTTGCGGTGTGGTTTCTGTGCTAGCTAATCAACATAAAAAAGGACTTTACATGGACCGTGCAGTGCTGCACTGTAAACTAACATTTTCCTTTGTCTTTCTTGTCTTTCATTTTATGTATTTATTTATTTATGTATTTATTTATACAGAAGGCACAATACTCTTTTGATCCCAAAAGAACGTATAATTGATAAAACATCAGATTTAACGCGAAGCAGTGAGCTTCTTACAATGGGCTGAGTTTGAGGGACATTTTGACCAGGTTGTGGAGGGGAGTAAATGAAACAGTCACCAGGAACAATACATAAGTGGACATATATAGATTAAGGACTGCCAACATTGGACATTTTTAAGTGCTGGTAGGTGGTGCAGCCAGCTGTGCTCAGGATATGACCATGATTGTGAAAAATGTTACATAGCAGTCGGATGAGAGGTACGTTAAGAGGGTAACTCAGAGGTGAGGAGGTAGGTTTTTAGATTGGTTTTGAACAGATCCTTTTAGACTATTTCACGGTTGTCCAGGGGAAGAGAATTCCATGCAATTGGAGCAAGAAGAGAGAATGAGCATGAGTGAGAGGAAGTACAGGGAGTGCGAGGATCCACAAGGGTAGTCAAGGAGGCAGAGCAATGATTACGAGCAGGCTTATAGAGGTGGATAGAGGAAAATACATACAGTGATGCCTTACCATGGGTAGATTTGTGAACCAAGAGCATCATCAGCCATCCAGTTGGTGATGGTATGAGGAAGTAGGTGTAAAGTGACGGAGTTCAAAGAGAGTCCTGGTAGAAAAGTTCATGACCTTGTCGAGAGGACAGAAAGCATATTTGGTGAGACAAAAGAGGATACTGACACAGTAGTCTAGTTTAGAGAAGACAGGAGTGGTTAAGAGATGTTTGGCGGTTTTGAAATGAAGGAGATGCCAGATTTCCTTAATATTTAGGATGTTGATGCAAACTGCTGTTCCAGTTTTGGAGATAAAAGTAGTGAAGGTCCGAGAAGGGTCATAGATGACACAAGGGTTTCTAGCTGAAGAAGAGTAGGGGCGATTGACAGGAGGGAACTGGATAAGCAGAGGAAGAAATAAGAGCTTTTTGCAGGGAAGAAGAGTACCTCTGTTTGGTAGAATTTAACATTAGAGAGTGCAAAGTCATTCAATATTTATTGACAGGGAGACAGTCGGACATTATGATAGAGAGCTCAGAGGAGAGTTCAGAAAAAAGAAAAGAAGATTTGGGTTTTGTCTGTGATGAGTTGGTACGAGAACCCAAAGTAGGAGATTAGTATTCCAAGATCAGAAGTGTAGAGTGTAAAGAGAAGTGGACCCAAGACAGACACCAACAGTTAGAGGAGTGAGGTGTTCCACCAGGAGACAGCAAATTGGTGAGGTGCAAGGTAGGATTCAATCCATTCATGAGTTTGATCGTGCACCCCAAGAAGAAAGAGAGCAATAAGGAGCTCAGAGCAATCAACATTTTCAAAGGCAGCAGACAGGTCAAGAAGTATTAGGATAGAGTATAGGTTTGAGTGCTTAGCAGAGGCGATGAAGTTGGACGCAATCACAAGAGCAATTTCCGTGGAGTGACAGGAAGGAAACTTGCTTGTAGGGGGTCTTGAAGGTTGTGGATGTTTAAGAAATAGTTAAGATGGCTGAACACAACCCTTTTGAACACATTAGAGCAGTGCAGAAAAGAGACACAGGGCAGAAGTTAGCCGGTAGGTTTGGGTCAGCCCCTTGCTTTTTTAGGAGAGGGATGACCGTGTCTGTTTTGAAAAACAGAGGGAAAGCAAGCAGAGTCGAAGGACCTGATGAAGAATTCAGCGAGGTGAGAGGCCACTATATGGGCAATAGGCTTGACTAGCTGTGGAACAAGAGGGTCTAATGGGGCACTGTCATCAATAGAGATAACACTTTGTCAGTATTAGTCAGTATTAGTGTGACTAAAGTGGGAGATGGAGGAAGAGGATGATGATAGAGGAAACAGTGTGTAAAATGTATGAGGAGGGAGTGTGAGGAAGGTCAGAAGAGAATCTCTCATTTTGGTAATTTTGCAGTAAAGTATTCAACTAGGTCATTAGCTGTGAGAGTGGATTTGATAGTCATATACTTAGGAGGAGTGATGAGTGAGGGTAGGGAGCCCTGTAGCCAGGGAGGATGGTTGGAATGAGAGTCAATGAGGTTTGGGTATTCCCTTTTAGCTTTATAAAGAGTGTACTTGAGGGCATTCAGGGCAGAGAGGTAGAGTTGCAGGTCATCATGCAATTGGGTACACCTCCATTTACACACCCTTAGCACCTTTTTAATGGTTTTAATGATGATACACAACTTGTTGACAGTCTAAATCTGCTGGTCCCGGCACTGACATCCATTAACCTGAGTGGCAGGCTGTTACTGGCAGGGTCAGCACACTGACTTGATGTGTATTGACCCATTCGCATTTAGGGAACGTCACCCGCCCGCAGAGTTTCACGGAAGCACCGGCACCGTTATTAATGGTGCCGGTGCTTCCGTGGTCCCCACTCCCATTGAGCCAATTTGTGCAATTGGGATACTGTCCTCTTTCTTTATCAGATTTCGAAATGGTGTATTTATGCCTCATAGGTGACTTTTTGACTTGTCTGCAGTGAACTTCACAAGTGCTAGGTTCCGGTGTGATTCCTTCATTTTAAATCAGTGTTAATTGACAGTAATCTCAATTGAGAGACTGGGATCTAATCATCAAAATGAATGTGTAAATAATTTTATTAGCCTATCATAATTGGGATATATTTTAAATATGTGCATTAGTATTATACATTTTTTAGATGTTACCTGGTTGATCTAGTGAGATTGAGAAATCTGAAAAAAGTTAGGAGAGGATGGCATTGTTTTGAGTTCTCAGTTCCCGTGAAGTCATGAAAAACAATATAGATTAATGAAAGTGTGCTACATTTGCATTGTATGTATCAAAGCGATTCTGAAATCTCATACTTGTGTAGTCAAATACAAAAGTAATATTTGCGTTTTTTTTTGTTTTATTTGTACCTTGGTTTTGTTTAAAAGCTTTATACATCACATGAATACATTTAATAATTACATTTCACAACACAGTAAAATACATTAAAATATATTACGATTCAATATAAAAGAAGAGCAGTGAATTATAGGTTAAAACACAATATTAACTAGAGTCTGATTTATCACCACTCATAGTTGGGAAATGCCACCTTATTGCACTTTGCATTTTAAAATTTAAAAATATCAAGTTATCATTGGCTTCTTTAAAAAATGAACAACACCTATTGTAGACGTTTTCACAATCAGTTAACCTATGTCGTAAATGATTCCTCTAAACAGTTCTTCTCTAGTCTTCTGCAGCGGAGTACAGGTGACCAACACATGTTTTAAAGTTTCTTTGTGTTATTTGTTTAAGGCAGAGTGCACGCAGTAAACCACTCATAGATGTGTCCTGATATTTGAGGGTGAGGTGAACTAAAGGCGGAAATACATTTGCACAATTTTGCTTGATTTCTTGATTAAAGTCGGGAGTACAATTGGCAGATATTTTGTTTTGTTTTATTTGAAAAGCTTCTCATATTGTGTACAGGCTTGGTTCTCAATTCTGTGTATTTTTATGCACGGTTCTTGAAGTATGTTGTCTTGCAGTTAAATATGCTGTCACCTGCTGGTTTGATTTGAGAAGTCAGCCAACATTGTGAGAGATTTTTATTTATGTGTTTTATGCATTTTGTGAACATGAATGCAAATATGTACATTTTTAAGAAGGATTACATGTAATAGCAGTTCTTTATTTGAGGATGGCTGGGTGGAGTGGTTCTCGATTCATAATATGTGCCTAATAAAAATATTCTATGTAATGTGCAGTGATTTAGATCTTATAGGGAAAGTGATTATGCTGCCTTTTATTGCTAGTTGTTGTTTGTGTGCTGATGTTGATATTTAGGGATGGATTGTGATCAGTAGAACAATTGTAGGGTTTTTGACTTGTAAGTTTGTGTTAATAGTTTCAAATTTGAGAATAGAAATGTTCATGTTTATTTTAAATTGTTATGTGTGCTGAGTATTTAACAATGTTTACATGATTTTTTATTATTATGAATTTTGAAATTCGACTGTTGGATGCTGATGTTCAGATTCTGTTTTAACCTGCAATGAAATATTGAAAAACCTCTTCCAAGGTAACATTTTTGATACTAAAGGGAAGAATTGTAGTGTGTCCTGTTGTCCATGGTTCTCATTAAAGGTTCACAGTTAACAACTGGTGTAGTTTGAAATGTACATTTTCTATTGACATAATCGTTGCTTGTTATGTGGAGTAATTTGCAATATGGGTAATTGTATGTGGGATATATGGAGATAGGTTTATTGTGTAGAAGTCTGGCTAGGGATCATTATTTGGTTGTGATCCTTTTCTCAACCTTTTGAGTCCCAGAGGTAGGTGAAAACAAACTATTTCTTTTTTTGTGTGTGAGGGTCCTTCGATGTAAATTAAGAGATCAGAGGCTTGGCAGGTGAGTATGTTGATTGGCTGGTGGGCGTCAGACGCTGAAAGCATGTACATATAGTTGTATGGTCTAGTGCATACATAATATGTATCCAGGTGGATACAGGATGCCAGTTCACTCAACAATAAAATGGCATCTAATGGATGAAGATTGATGTGACATGTACTTGGGTGTATTTGTTGTGATATTGTAGAGAGAATCTACATCTTTAGGGTTTAGGGAAAAGTGAAACTTTAGAGAGTATTAACATAGCAGGGTAGTAGGTACCATTGTGAAGAAAGTGTCAGTTTGGTTGTTGGGATCAGAAAATGGGTCCTCTACTTTACCTGGGTCTGTCTAGGGTGGAGTTATAGCTTGTTACAGGATGTGTAAGCATTTTGACAGAGGGGTGATACCTATGTTATAAGTATTCCTCTTGTGTTTGGGGTATATATGCTTAGTGATGAGTCACTGGCTTGACTGAAAATACAGCCTTTTGGTTGTTATGGCTGTTTTTGGCCATGTACGCTGATTGGAGAAGTTGCTGATTTCTACTTGCATCTAGGAACTCTTTGTGTGTTGTAAATACTTTTTGATATTGCTTTATTTTTTTCATTTGAACATATTTCATGTCATTCTGCTTTGCCATGCAACAATATTAAAAAAGAAAGAATAAGATCTGTGCTATATTCAACAGAAAATGTATGTCATCCCTGTTCTACTTTCTTGGAAGGCTTTGCGATTGAGGGAGATGGCTGGAAGTGCAGCATGAAGACGTTATCCATTAATTAAATTGAGAGGAAGGAAGGGCATGGAACATAGGTTCATGAGTGAATTCTTATGGGGTGATGGGAATAGTGGTGGCACAGGAAGAAAGCAAATGGGTGTTCTTTGTTGCGTCATCACAATAAACATGGCAGTCGTCACAGAAGGGTTTTGGGTGGCTCTAAAACATAGGTGGTGCACTGTGTTTTGTTGTCTGTGTTTTCAGTTATCTGATTGGGTGAGTGGTCTCCCATGGCTGGGTGTGAATACAAGTTAATAGAAATTATCCATTTAATATGTGTTTGCTGAAATGAGTGTCCTGGTTTGTTTGAATGATATCACTGTATTCAAGATGTATTTTTTTAAGTGTAAGAGTGGGATTAGAGAGAGATGTTTATGTAACTTTTTCTAGTTGTAACTATGACATTAAGCATCTTTTTTTTCTCCTCAGGGTGATTCAAAATATGACATCAATTAAGCAGCAGAAGTGTGAGAAGCAGCATATCTTTATAGTAAATGATAATGGTTCAAAGTATAACAGTGCATCTACTAAAAATGTTAGTGATAAATATATTAATGGTAGTGATTGTGCAATATGTAATGGTGGACCTGTGGATAGCAATATTGAAAGTTCAGATAGAGACAATGTTGGGATATTGTGTAATGCTAAGCAGCCAAATACACAGAAGATAACCAAAAAATAGGTAAGCAAAGTTCTGGGAAACAATTTTAGTATTGAAATACCATACAAGGAAACATAGTGGTAGAAATATACAGTGGTGTACAGATGTGTACCGCAAGGTGTTTAACCAAAGGGTGGTCTAAAAAATTTTGAACAACAATAGAAGATCAAAAATTAGGATCCTCTGGTCCCCTACACACTATCAATTACTGTACAGAACGGTCAAAATTTAAATGCAATGTTTCAGTAATCTATTACAAACTGTAGTAAACCAAGAGAGCTATCATTCGAATGGATCAAAAAAGGGAAAGATTTAATAACAATCATAGTAGGCATCACAGATACAGTAATCAAGTCAGCTTTTTGGCTGACGTGTTTCGATGTTACCACCCCTTATCTTGAGCATTACGGACCAAAACACATTTTTGGCTGAGGCCCTCTGTAATCTAGTCCTGCTCATTAGATTTCAATCTTAAATGGTGTTAAGCATCTTTTTCCATGGTGTGATGCAGCGTGCATGTCAAGTCTGTTTTGCCCCTTCAATTTCACAATAACTGTTCATAACCTTATTGGTAAGAATGTGGTCTGTGCGAAGGTTTCCTCAGCCAAACATGTTGTAAATGCTTATAAATGTGGTGCCATTTGACGAATCTACACAACAGTTGGCAAAACGATTTTGGATCTAGATATAAATGGTTTTGCAAAGTTTGGTGGGATTCTGTCAAGAGGGGCAAAATTAGAGGTGTGGGGGTCCCAAATTAATGTAAAGGCTTATAAATGTGGTGCTATTTGACAAATCCACACAAACATTTGCAAAAGGATTTTCTCAAGAGGGGGCAAAATTAGAAGGGGTCTCAACATTTTTAGATGGCTTATAAGGTTGTTGCTGTTTGAAGAATGTGGACAAACGTTTTGAGAAAGATTATAGACTCAACCTTCAATGTTTGTGTAAAGATTGAATGGATTTTGTCAAGTGCAGGCTAAGTTATATGACTAGTGTATGTACATACATGTTGACACTTTTGAAAAAATAAAACATGGGTGCATTTCAAGCAAACTTGTGCAAGGAGCATTGACAAGGACCTTAAAGCATGGCTTTGCAAATGTACCCATGTTTTATTTTTTGACAAGTGTCATAATGTAGGTACAAAAAATAGTGATATACCTTTGGTGATGAGGTATAGCCTTTGGCCATGGTCAGTGACCAGATTGTCTGGGTCATGGTATAAGGTCATGATGCGGAAAATCTGGCTTCTGGATGAGATTAGGGGCTTTTGGGCAGACATAGGCAAAAGGCTGGATAGCCTAGACAAAAAGTGGATAACATGGACGACCGCGTCCAAGCCCTGGAAGCGAATAGAACCTCGTCGATCTATTGGAGAACCAAATTGATATGTGCCTATTGGAGCTGGAGAGGAGGGAATAGAAGTGTGTCCCCAAGTTGGACAATTTAGAAAACAGGGAGCGCCCCAATAACCTGAGGTTCCTGGGCTTCCCGAGCGTGAGCGGGCGAAACGCAAGTTGACATCATAAGAGCTGTCAACGCAGTGGTCAGATAACCTTTTGATGAAGGCGACACCAACGAGCCGACGATTGACATAACTCACAGGGTGGGAGCAAGAACCAGGGGTCCGAGTTCGGTACTGGTGAGATTTCATTACTTTTCTGAGAAGAACAACATTTTGGAACTGGCAAGAAAGAAGGGCCCGACAGAGTGGGAATACACGCAAGTCACGGTTTATCAGGATCTCGCAGCATTAACCCTGACAAGACAAAGGCTCTGTGGTGCCCTAACAAAATGGCTCCAGGCTCCAGTCCAAAGCAGAGCAGTGATGTACAGATGGGGATTCCCGTTTTCCCTCTCTTTTGAATATGAAGGTTACAAATACTCTTTAATCACGGAAGATGACATTCAGAGGGTAACCCAGGAACTATTGGGTGAGGCCGCCCTGGAAGGCAACCCTGAGACCCGAGGGAGAGAGTTGACCAAATACCAGAAAGCTAATGGTTTTACTGAAAGATGCTGCATCCGCGGCAACAGAAAATTCAGGAAGGTAACCCCGGCATCCCTGTTAGCTTCCAATGATTAACTATGACTTTCTCACAACCGGTGCTTTACATCTGGGCGATGTCAGAGGTCGAGTCTGGGGTCCTGGCAGTGAGGCTGGGATCCCGGGAATTGTTTGGTTACTGGAGGGGGAGTAAATGTGGCTTGCTGTCTGAAATATTGGGGGAGGGTTGTAGGTGATGGTCTGTAGCTTTTGTGAGCAAATTGGGGGGCTCAGAGGTGGTATTGACTTCATGAGAAGCCTTGAGGTGGTAGAAACTGATGGCCTGGCCCAGTGGCACTCCTATGTCGCAGGCAGTCCAGGCGTTCAGGTGGACAGGGGGGAGATGGGAGGTTTGTTCTTGTTTATACTGTTTTTCTTTCTTCTCAAACTACCGGGTCGTAATCCGGCTGATTGCGCTGAGTCTGAACCTACCGCACCTGGGCAGGGGAAATGTAATACATGTGACCCAGGAGGGATCATGATAAGGGATTGTCTCCCCGATGGGTGACGCAAAACAAGCTCTGGCATTGGGTTTGCTAAACGTATGCAGTTTGAATTGTCCCCATAAAAGATTGTTACTAGTGAGAGCATTCAACAGGTTAAAATTGCATTTATTATTTCTACTGGAGACCCACTGGGTGAGGGGTGTGAGCCTTCCCTGAGATCACGATCGATAAAGGAAGTGTACTACGCATCTGGCTCAGTTAAAAAAGAGGAGTCACACTCGTGGTGTCTCCCAGGGCGCACTTTACATAGAAGGCTCTAAGCAAAGACCCGGAGGGCCGCTATTTGATGGTCAAGGGGGAGATTAGGGGAACCACAGTCACAGTGATCTTTATCTATTGTCCGAATGAGGGCCAGGACCACTATTGGGAAGAGATTAAAGCAAAAATTATGTCATTTCCGGAAGGGGCTTTGATTGTAATTGGCTTTTTTAATATGGTCTTGCATCCCAAAAGTGACAGAAAGACTGAGGGTACGTACTCAGGTACGCAGGCACACTGGTGGATGGCCGCCCACTTCCAAAGGGCCAGTGAGGAACTGGTGTTCTCGGACACTCACACGACACAGCAGGGCCACAACCCCCTATTTAGTTTCTTTTCTAACATTCTCGGAAATCGACTTTATCCTGGTCAATTCCTCCTTGCGGGAGCGGATAGCTGAGTTTGCGGTGAAGGGGTTGTGGTGGTCAGACCACAACCTGGTTAATAGGGGTGCCCTCAGAATCCTCATATAGTCCAAGGTGGTTGTACGATGATTTGTTGTTGCGAGAAAGAGCTCTCCCAGACCCAATGGGGAGGTGGCTGTGGCGAGAGTTTGGGAACCATATAAAGCTATGATAAGAGGAGTTCTCATTAGGATGGGAGCAAGGGGAAAGAGAGAAATGGAGAAGGAAGTAAAACTTCTCAGAGAGAAAATGGAAGCTATCCAGCCGGGGGACATATTGAAATCCCGAATGTTCCCGGGTAGGTGGGCAGAACTTCAGCAATATAAGGCGAAATTGGAGGCTCTCGTGGTCGGCCAAATGGAACGGAAGCTGGCCTTCCTGAAACAAAGGTATATGGAGAAAGGGGAAAAGGCTGACAAGATATTGGCTTGGAGGTTGAGGGAGCTTAGGAATAGTCGAAGAGTAGACACATTGCACTCCCACAAGGGCAAAAAAATTCTAATTTTTTCCCTGATATCAGAGGAATTCTGCCAGTACTATGAGGGGCTGTATAAGTCCTAATATGAGGGAGATGGGGCAGATGCCGACCGAATCCTTGATTCCCTCCAAATCCGGCGCCTCCCTCCAGAGAAGGTCAATCCCCTGGAAGTGCCTATCTCCGCCCAGGAGGTGATAGATACCATCAGTGGAATGAAAGGGGGCACTACACCGGGCGACGATGGGTTTACCATATGCTTCTATAAATCCTTCCACTCCACCCTAGCCCTGCTGATGGCCAAGTTATTTAATGCAGTCCTGCAGATGGAAACCCTGCCCCAATCCAAGCTATCCTACAGACCCATCTCCCTTCTGAACACCAATGTGAAAATCTTGGCGAAGCTCCTGGCCAATAAGTTGGCCCAACACCTTCCCTCCCTGGTCCACAGGTGGACAGGAGGCGGATAATATAAGAAAGACCATAGACTTAATGCATGAATCCACAAGCAAGGGACTGGAGGCGTATCTCATATCCTTAGACCCTGAAAGGCTTTGACTTGGTCGAATTGTGCTATATGGGTATGATCCTACAAAGGATGGGCCTAGGCGATACATTTCAGGGCTGGGTCACAACTATTTATAACGGCACCTCTGCAAGAGTAGCTGTCAATGGTTCTATCTCCTCCGCCCTCCACCTCTCTAGAGGGACTAGTCCCGTCTCCCCCCTTTTGTATGCTCTGGCCCTTAGCCATTGCCATCAGGTTGGACCAGGGGATCACAGGAATCCAATGTGAAGATCATGACTTCAAACTCTCACCATTTTTCTGACGACATTCTTTGCTACATGACCAATTTACCTGATTCTCTCCCATGCCTCCTGAACCAGATATGAACTTTCGGTGGATTCTCGGGATTGAAAGTAAACCTCTCCAAGTCACGTGTAATGCCATGGGGGAAGAAGACCGGGGAACTTCACGAAGGAAATCATTGGGGGGAATGAGAATTGAGCAGAATTCCTCCCTGTACCTGGGAATTCACCTCCCTAGGGATTTGGGAACCTTGTTTGATTTTAACTACACCCCGATCGTCGACAAAATAAAAGCAGACCTACTGCACTGGGCCCAGCTTACCCTCTCATGGTTCGAATAAATTGTGTCGGTTAAGATGAATGTCTTCCCTCGTCTCTTGTATCTCTTTTTGGCCCTCTCCACCTCCGTACCAGACTCTTTCTTTTCGACCCTATACGGCCTGATCCAACAGTTCATTTGGAAAGGGAAAAGGACGAGGGTTAAACATGTTACCTTGACCCTCCCTAGAGACCTGGGGGGGGTTTTGGCCTCCCAGACTTTAGCTTATATTACAAAGCAGCCCAGCTCTGGGTAATGGTGGAACACCTGAGGGACCAGATGGGCACCTACTGATCATACATAGAGGATACCTACACACACCCTAGGAAAGTATGAGACCTTTTGTGGTCACCTTTCAAGGAAATCCCCTGGCAAGTTAGATCCCACCCTACATTGTCAGTCCTGTGGGAGTTATGGAAGTGCAACGATTCTAATGCACCCCTATCCACCTGGCCCTCTCCCCTGAGCTCTCTGTGGGGCACCCCTATTGACTTGGGTAACAGGGGGCTGCTTAACACTCAGCAGTGGTCTGACATGGGCCTGGATAGTGCTGCCCAATTGTTTAGGCAGAATAACTTCATTGAGTATGAAACATTAGCGGAGGGCATGGGTGCGAAACCTCTGTCGATCTTTGAATTCCTGCCCGTTAAAGGTGTCTTGACTAATCCCAAATGGTGTAGGGACCTCTCCCGTCCCCTCACCCACTTCAAGAAAATAATCGCTGAGTCTACCACGAGGAAGGGGGCTCTGTCAAGAATCTACAGAGTGTTTATTACATCAGTGCTAGAGGGGAGAAAGCACTTCAGGCACTTCTGGGAGGGAAAAGTGGGGTGGTAATGGATGAGGAAGCCTGGGGTTCAGTTAATAAGGTAAAGATTTCTGGCTCTCTCTATACGGCAGTGATGGAGCACAATTTTAAGATTATTCATGCCTGGCACTTGCCCCTGTTAGACTGTCTAAAATGTGTGTGGGTGTCTGCCCCCTTTGCCTGAGGGAATGTGGCCAGCTGGGAACGTGGTACTATATGTGGTGGGAGTGTCCATCCATCCAAACCTATTGGCCAAACTATTGAACTGGATCAATGACATGGTGGGTGTCTCCCAGAGTTGCGGCCCATTGAACTTCTCCTTTGCATCCCCTCTCCCGACTCTGAATTTTATAGCTTCCCAAAAGTAGTTGAAGCCATGCTAAGGGCTGGAAGGATAGCCTTCGCCCAGAAATGAAAACAAACATCTGCTCTGACTAGAAAGGTGTGGCTCATTAAATTGTGGGGTATTTTTCTGCATGAAAAATTGGCTGCGATCATTAATGATAAGATGGACTTGTTTTTGTTGGATTGGAAATGTGGTTTTGTTAAATGAAGGTTGTGATGCCCTTAGACTTTAATAGGTGATCTCCGTAAGGACTGGGTTGCCCCTAGCACCCTAGAAATTAGTTGGTTCCCGCTTGAAGCTCAATCTCTCTGCGTAGTTCCTCTTGCGCCAGTCAAGACCTATAGGTTTGGATTCATCAATTTTGTTCCACAGGTCCCCAACTGTCGGATGAGCTTGGTAGTCATAGTGCGGGGGGAGGGAACCTTAGGGTGATAGTGGTATACCGTTTTTGAGTAAATTGGTCTTTAAAATTCAAACATAATGTTTTGTCTTATGGAAAATGTTCAATATAAATCAATGTGGGAAAACAAATGGTGTACAAATCTATTTTATCTGCTTTTACTTTCTTTTATGAAAACAGTGACACATGCTGTTATCAATGCACAGATGCATTTTTTAAACTTTCATCAAAATGCTTCCAAAAATAATTATTTTGAAATGGACAGCATTTTAAATGTTTCTTTGACATTCATGTCACAGGTTTGAATATTCACGCCCAATCCTGTTTATTTTCTGTGTATTCTGGGACCTGTAGTTGGAGTTTTATAATCGGAGAAGTGGAATTGATAGAATGCAAAGGAAAACATCAAGACTTAATCAGCACCTAGAGATTGGGATGGGTGATGTAGGGATGTATGCATGTGCTGCCAACATATTAAACTGGTGCAAACTAAGGACCTGATTCATGAAATGGAATGCAGAAATGGCACAAGGTCTGCGCGCAGAGGAAGAACTAGCCACCACGCAAGTAACAACAAGCTATATGAGGAACACCCCAACATGCCCTCACGCACACCAAAAAGCAAGTGAAAGGACTACCACGGCGCAAGTGTACTCACCATCCCTGGACCAGCATCCAGCACAACAGCGATATTGAGCGAAAAAAGATTGCATTCCCAGGTCGCACCCCAGAGAAAAAGCGCAGCCTCTCTCTCAAGACCAGGCCGTATCCCAGCGAAATCATGCGACAACACCATGCTTTCCCATTCCACGCAACAAAGAAAACATGTCGCCTCCTTCTCAAGGCCAGGCCATATCCCAGCGAAATCACTTTGGATTCCCAGGCCGCATCCCAGAGAAAAAGCGTGCCCTCACTCGCAAGTCCAAGCGTTACCATTGGAAAATCGTGTGACTTCACCTTGCATTCCCAGGCCGCACCCCAGAGAAAATGTGTGCCCTCAATCACAAGGCCAGGCAGTACCCCAGCAAAATCTCACGACAACACCTTGAATTCCCAGGCCGCATCCCAAGCAAGCCCAGCCTGTACCCCAGTGAAATTGCACGCCCTCTCGTAAGTATATGCAACATCCCTTATGGTACCCGTGAGTTTACCCTGTCCACATACCCACCTATTGCACGTGAAACACTGTAGTCCATATACCAACCCCAGTTCCCCCCACCTGTGATGCCACCCACAGGCTGCACCCTCCACACGGGACACCAGCTCCCAGCCCCCCTCACCTGTGACACCCCCCACAGGCAGCCCCTTAAAGACAGAAAACCAGCCCCTCCTCACCTGTGAGGCCCCCCGCAGACAGCCCCCTCCACTCAGGGCACCAGTATCCAGCCTCCCTCACCATTGACCCCCCTCAGGCAGACCCCTCCAGACAGGACACCAGCCCCCTCACATGTGAGGCCCCCCACAGGCAACGCCCCCTCCAGATGGGATGCCTGCCCCCTCACCTGTGACGACCCCCGCAAGCAGTGCCCTCCATAAGGGACACCCCCCACAGGCATCCCCCTCCAGACTGGATACCAGCCCCCCCTTACCTCTGAGGCCCCCCCGGAGGCAGCCCCCTCCAGATGGGACACAAGTCCCCCTCAGCTGTTATTCCCCCCGCAGGCAGCCCCCTCCAGACAGGACACCAACCCATCATCAATTACGCCCCAGGCAGGCAGCCCCCTCCAAAAGGGACACCCCCCACAGTCAGCTCCCTCCAGACAGGACACCAGAAACCTTCACCTGTGAGGGACCACGCAGGCAACCACCTCCAGATGGGACACCAGACTCCCTCAACTGTGACTCCCCCCGCAGACAGCCTCCTCCAAAAGGGAAACCAGCCCCCCTCACCTGTGAGGTCCACCTCAGGAAGCCCCCTCCAGATGGGACACCAGCCCCCCTCACCTGTGATGGTCCCCTGCAGACAGCCCCCTCCAGACGGGACACCGGTCCCCCTAACCTGTGACACCCCCCGCAGGCAGACACCTCCAGATGGGACATCCCCCACAGGTAGCCCCCTCCAGATGAGACTCCAGCCCCCCTCACCTATGATGCCCCCCCACATGCAGCCCCCTCCAGTTCGGACACCAGCCCCCCTCACCTTTGACGCCCCCCGCTGGTGGCCCACTGCCAATAGGACACCAGTCCCCTCACCTGTGAGGCCCCCCACAGACAGCCCACTCCAGATGGGACACCAGCCTCCCTCACCTGTTATGCCCCCAGCAGGCAGCCCCTTCCAGATGGGACACCAGGCGTCCTCACTTGTGATGCCCCACGCATGCAGCCCTTTTCAGATGGGACACCAGACCCCAAACCTGTGAGGCCCCCTGCAGGCAGCCCCCTCCAGATGGGACAGCAGCCCATTTCACCTGTGAGGCCCCCTGCAAGCAGCCCCCTCTAGAAGGGAAACAAGCCCCCCTCACATGTGAGGTCCCCTGCAGGCAGGCCCCTCCACCCCAGCCCCCTTACCTCTGATGCCTCCGGCAGACAGCCCCCTCAGGATGGAACAACAGCCCCCCTCACCTGTGACACGCCCTTCTCAGGCAGCCCCCTCCAGAAGGGATACCAGCCCCCCACCTGTGAGACCCCTCCAGAAGGGACAAAAGCCCCCTCACCTGTGACACCATCCTCATGCAGCCCCCTCCAGACCAGACACCAGCCCCCCTCACCTGCGAGGCCCCCAGCAGGTAGCCCCCTCCAGATGGGATACCAGCCCCCCTCACCTGTGACGCCCCCCGCAGGCAGCCTCCTCCAGACAGGACAACAGCCCCCCTCACATGTAATGCCACCCGCCGGCAGCCTCCTCAAGAAGGGACACCAGCTCCCTCACCTGTGACACCACCCCGCAGGCAGCCCCATGCTGATGGGACTCCAGTGCCCCTCACCTGTGATGCCCCCCACAAGCAGCCCTTTCCAGACGGGACACCAGGCACCCTCTACTGTGATGCCCTCAGCAGGCAGCCCCCTCCAGACAGGACACAGCCCCCATCACCTGTGATGCCCCCGCAGGCAGCCCCGTCCAGATGGGACACCAGCCCCTCTCACCTGTAACACCCCAAGCAGGCAGCCCCCTCCAGAAGGGACACAAGCCACCTTCACCTATGTGGGACCCTGCAGGCAGCCCCCTCCTGATGGGACACCAGCCTCCCATGCCTTAGACACCCTTTGCAGGCAGCCCCTCCAGACGGGACACCAGCCCACTCACCTGTAAGGCCCATCGCAGACAGCCCCCTCCAGACGGGACTCCAATAGCCCTCACTTCTGACACCCCGCGAAGGCAACCCCCTCCAGACAGGACACCATCCCCCTCACCTGTGAGGCCCATTGCAGGCAGCCCCCTCCAGAT
Source organism: Ambystoma mexicanum (assembly GCF_040938575.1). Lineage (NCBI taxonomy): Eukaryota > Metazoa > Chordata > Amphibia > Caudata > Ambystomatidae > Ambystoma > Ambystoma mexicanum. The sequence continues at coordinate 357,239,555 of NC_090940.1, forward strand.
GGGACTCCAGCCCCCTTCCTTGTGATGCACCCCCACATGCAGCCCCATCCGATTGGACACCAGCCCCCTCACCTGTGACACCACCCGCAGGCAGCCCCATGCTGATGGGACTCCAGTGCCCCTCACCTGTGATGCCCCCCACAAGCAGCCCTTTCCGCTATGGACACCAGGCACCCTCTACTGTGATGCCCTCAGCAGGCAGCCCCCTCCAGATGGGACACCAGCCCCCTCACATGTGAGGCCCCAAGCAGGCAGCCCCCTCCAGAAGGGACACAAGCCACCTTCACCTATGTGGTACCCTGCAGGCAGCCCCCTCCTGATGGGACACCAGCCTCCCCTCACCTGTGAGGCATCCCGCAGATAGCCCCCTCCAGATGGGATACCAGCACCCCTCACCTGTGACACGCCCCCCACAGGCAGCCCTCTCCAGAAAGGACACCAGCCCCCCTCACCTATGAGGCCCCCACAGGAAGCCCCCTCCAGATGGAACACCAGCTCCCGCACCTGTGACGCCCCCACAGGCAGCCCCCTCCAGAGGGGGCAAAAGCACCCCTCACCTATGACGCCCTCTGCATGCAGCCCCCTCCAGGCTGGACACCAGCCCCCCCTCACCTGTGAGGCCACAGCAGGCAGCACCCTCCAGATGGGACACCAGCCCGCCTCACCTGTGAAGTCCCCCGCAGGCATCCCCCTCCAGAAGGGACACCCCCACAGACAGCCCCATCCAGATGGGACAACAGCCCCCCTCACATGTGACACCACTCACAGGCAGCACCCTCCAGAAGGGACACCAGCCCCCTGCACCTAGGACGCCACGCACAGGCAGCCCCATCCAGAACGGACACCAGCCCCCCTCACCTTAGACACCCCTCTTAGGCAGCCCTTCCAGACGGGACATCAGCCCCCTCACCTGTGAGGCCCATCGCAGACAGCCCCTTCCAAACGGGACTCCAAAATCCCTCAACTGTGACGCCCCCATAGGCAACCCTCTCCAGACAGCACAACAGCCCTCCTCACATGTGATGCCACTTGCAGGCAGCACCCTCCAGAAGGGACACCAGCCCCCCTCACCTATGATGCCCCGCACAGGCAGCCCCATCCAGAAGGGACACCAGCCCCCCTCACCTTAGACGCCCCTCTCAGGCAGCCCATTCCAGATGGGACATCAGCCCTCTCACCTGTGAGGCCCATCGCAGACAGCCCCCTCCAAATGGGACTCCAATCGCCCTCACCTGTGACCCCTCCCGCAGGTAGCCCTCTCCAGAAGGGACACCAGTCACCTCACCTGTGACGCCCCACAAAGGCATTCCCCTCCTGAGGGGGCACCAGTTTCCCTCACCTCTGACGCCCCTCGCAGGCAGCCCCCTCCAGGTGGGACAACAGCCCCCCTCACCTGTGATATCCCCCGCATGCAGCCTCCTCCAGACAGGACTGCAGCTCCCCTCACCTGTGAGGCCCCCTGCAGGCAGTCCCCTCCAGACAGGACACCCCCCCCCCCTCACCTGTGATGCCCCCACAGGCAGCCCTCTCCAGACAGGACAACAGCCCTCCTCACATGTGACGCCACTCGCGGGCAGCACCCTCCAGAAGGGACACCAGCCCCCCTCACCTATGACGCCCCACACAGGCAGCCCCATCCAGAAGGGACACTAGCCCCCCTCACCTTAGACGCCCCTCTCAGGCAGCCCCTTCCAGATGGGACATCAGCCCCCTCACCTGTGAGGCCCATCGCAGACAGCCCCCTCCAAATGGGACTCCAATCGCCCTCACCCGTGACGCCTCCCGCGGGTAACCCTCTCCAGAAGGGACACCAGCCCCCTCACCTTTGATCCCCCACAAAGGCATTCCCCTCCAGAGGGGACACCAGTTTCGCTCACCTCTGACGCCCCCCGCAGGCAGCCCCCTCCAGGTGGGACACCAGCCCCCCTCACCTGTGATATCCCCCGCATGCAGCCTCTTCCAGACAGGACTGCAGCTCCCCTTACCTGTGAGGCCCCCTGCAGGCAGTCCCCTCCAGACAGGACACCAGCCCCCCTCACCTGTGACGTCCCCACAGACATCCCTCTCCAGACAGGACACCAGCCCTCTTCACATGTGACGCCACTCGCAGGCAGCACCCTCCAGAAGGGACACCAGCCCCCCTCACCTTTGACGCCCCGCACAGGCAGCCCCATCCAGAAGGGACACCAGCCCCCCTCACCTGTGATATCCCCCGCATGCAGCCACCTCCGGACAGGACTGCAGCTCCCCTCACCTGTGAGGCCCCCTGCAGGCAGTCCCCTCCAGACAGGACACCAGCCCCCCTCACCTGTGATGCCCCACGCAGGCAGCCCCCTCCAGAAGGGAGACCAGCCCCCCTCACCTGTGAGGCCCCCTGCAGGAAGGCCACTCCAGATGGGACACCAGCCCACCTGACCTGTGAGTCCCCCCGCAAGCAGCCCCCTCCAGAAGGGACACCAGCCCCCTCACCTGTGAGGCCCCTGCAGGCAGCTCCCTGCAGATGGAACACCAGCCCCCCTCATCTGTGATGCCTCCCACAGGTCGCCCCCTCCAGAAGGGACACCAGCCTCCTGACCTGTGATGCCACCGCATGCAGCCCCCTCCAGATAGGACACCAGCCCCCCTGACCTGTGATGCCCCCCGCTAGCAACATCTTCCAGAAGGGGCACCAGCCCTCTCACCTGTGAGGCCCCTGCAGGCAGCCCCCTCCAGAAGGGACACCAGCCCCTCACCTGTGATGCTGCCGCATGCTGCCCCCTCCAGATGGGACAAAAGCCCCCTCACCTGTGTGGCACCCTGCAGGTAGCCCCCTCCAGATGGGACACCAGCCCCCCTCACCTGTGATGCCCTGCGCAGGCAGCCCCCTCTAGACGGGACACCAGCCCACCCTCACCTGTGATGCCCCCACAGGCAGCCCCCTTCAGAAGGGACACCCCCACAGACAGCCCCATCCAGATAGGACAACAGCCCCCCTCACATGTGACGCCACCTGCAGGCAGCCCCCTCCAGAAGGGGCACCAGCCCCCCTCACCTGTGACGTCCCCCACAGGCAGACCCCTCCAGATGGGACACCAGCCCCCCTCAACTTAGAAGCCGCCCGCAGGCAGTCCCCTCCAGACGGGACACCAGCCCCCTTACCTGTGAGGCCCATTGCAGGCAGTCTCCACCAGATGGCACACCAATCCCCCTCACCTGTGATGCCCCCCAGCTGTCCCCTCCAGAAGGGACACCAGCCCCCCTCACCTCTGACATCCCCTGCAGGCAGCCTCCTTCAGATCGCACACCAGCCCCCCCTCACCTATGATGCCCCCCACAGGCATCCCCCCCAGAAAGGACACCAGACCCCCTCACCTGCGACACCCCATGCAGGCATTCCCCTCCAGAAGAAACACCAGTTCCCCTCACATCTGATGCCTCACGCAGGCAGCCCCCTCCAGGTGGAACATCAGCCCCCCTCACCTGTGACATCCCCCGCAGGCAGCCCCGTCCAGCCAGGACTCAAGCCCCCCTCACCTGTGAGGTCCCCTGCTGGCAGTCCCTTCGAGAGAGGACACTAGCCCCCCTCACCTGTGACACCCCCTGCAGGCTGCCCCCTCCAGAAGGGACACCAGCCCCCCTCACCTAAATTATATATATACATTCACAGGTTCACATGCACAATACGAATCAAATGCTCCTGCAACGGCATGAATAGGTAAGTATCATACACAAAAGGTCCACAGGGACAATCCCTAGCTAAAATTGTCCAACCCTAAATTGCCTGGAGCCTTGTGCCCTGTTGTTCAGGATACAGTTACACAGAAGTTAGGATGCAAGAAAACAGTAGGTAGGGTCTCTGGGGTCCAGTGATGGATTCTTGGAGTTAGGGTTCAATGTAGACAAGTGGCCAAAATTACCCCTACCAGTCAGAAGGCTTGCCAAGGCAAGTAATGGCAAAGCCAATTGTATAAGAAAAAGGATTATTATAAGCCCATTGACCTATAATGGGAGTATAGAGTAAGTTTAAAAGCTCTGTACCGTACCCCCCTTATTCCGAATCTTTCCAAGTCTTTGTAGAACAAATGAAGGGTGTCCTGGCTTGCTCTTATCTCTGAAATCTGCGGTCTTCGATTTTCAGGGGTTGCCTGTTTGAGCTTCACTCCGGTTGGAATCTTTTGCTGGTGCAAGGACTCTCGGTCGAGGAATGCAAAAAGAAATGATGCAGCACCCCTCTAGGGTCTGGACTTGTGTCAGAAAAGCAGGTTTTGGATGGTGCAAGCCATGCACAGCGATACAAAAGGACTCAGTAATCGCGGTCAGACTTTCCGGTCTTTCTCAGGTCATCTTGGAGCTAGGATGCCGAAATTTCGCGGAGGGTGGTGATTCAGTAGCAGCTGAGGGTGTCCCAAATCTCAGGCGGAAAACCTGAACAATGACAAAGTTAACCCAGTAGCTCAAAAACAAAGCTGGTCAGCCACAGAACGGTTCCATGGCACTTCAGAAGGAAGTTTTTGTGCTGGGCACCGAGTAGACGTCGGGAATGGATGGTCCCGATACTCCAAGGGTCATAGCACCTTCGCAGGCTTACTGAAGATCATGAGCAAGACAGGGATACACAGGGACTGCAGCAGAATTTGGTTGGCAGGCCTCGTTCAGTCAGGTTTCGGGTTTCTTCATGGGTCTCGCAGCTGGACAGGATACTTGGCTCCTTCAGGTTTCTCCCGGATCTCTGAAGAATGCATGCAGGGGTCCTCTTCTTATCCTAAAAGCTAGGTAGGCTTCGAAACTCCCACTAGCCAATAGCAGAACTAGCCCACACACACGCCCCATGGTGGTCCAATCAAGACCACTGGCAGGAACACTCATGCAAACCACTCAGACACACAGAAACCAAGCGGTGGCTTAGGGTCAGACTGACCCAGCCCACATCCTGCCTGCAAACACAAAAAGTCCTCCAGTAGCCCGCCAAAAGCCATTGCTTTCCCGGGCACTGGAAGTCCTTATAAGGATCTTCCTGGACTCTGAGGCCAGGAAGAAGGCTTAACAACAAGATGGCAAAAAGAACAGGCGAAAATCTCTTTGCACAGCCATGTTTGACCAGTAACCACAGTCAGTAGCCAAAAGTGGTAAACGCGGTAAAGCTAAGATTAAATTCCCCAAAAAGTGGGGAAAAGTCACTGCTGCCACCAACCCATCTTTTAAGCACATCTAGAGTAACCAAAAGATCATTTGAGTATTAGTCTAGAGCAAAACAAAAATGTACCCCATTGCACTGCAGTGTAAGCTACTATGTGCAATGATAAAAAGTTACCACAAGTGATGCAAAAGTAAACACAAGTTGCAAAGTAGTAACATGACTAAAGGAGACACTGTTTCCCAGTACTGACAGCCTTAAGGACATATCAGTTTCCCCATAACATGTGAGCAAAGGCCAGTACAGTGAAGCTTTAGGCCCCCTCCAGAAGGTAAACCCCCACAGGCAGCCCCTCTAGATGGGACACCAACCCCCCTCAGTTGTGTGCCCCCCACAGGCAGCCTCCTCCCAATGGGACACCAGTCCCCCCACCTGTGATGTCCCCCACATGCAGTCCCCTCCAGACAGGACACCAGGCACCATTACCTGTGTTTCCACCTGCCGGCAACCCCCTCCAGATGGGACACCAGCTCAGCTCACCTGTAAAGGCCCCCTGCAGAAAGCCCCCTCTAAATGGGACACCAGCCCCTCTCACCTTTGACACACCCGCAGGCAGCCCCCTCCAGATATGACACCAGCCCCCCTCTTCTGTAATGCCCCCCGCAGGCAGCCCCTTCCAGATGGACACCAGCCCCCTCACCTGTGACACCCCCACAGGCAGCTCCCTCGAGAAGGGACACCAGCCTCCCTCACCTGTGAGGCCCCCCAGAGGCAGCCCCCTCCAGATGGGACAACACCCCCCATCACCTGTGATGCCCTCCACAGGCAGCCCCCTCCAGGCGGGACTCCAGCCCCCTTACCTGTGAACCCCCTCCAGAAGGGACACCCCAACAGACAGCCCCCTCCAGATGGGACACCATCCCCCCTTCACATGTGAGGCCCCCTGCAGGTAGCCCCCTCCAGATGGGACACCAGCCACCCTCACCTGTGATGCCCCCTGCAGGTAGCCCCCTCCAGACAGGACACCAGCCCCCCTCACCTGTGATTCCCCGCGCAGGCAGCCCCCTCCAGATCGGACACCAGCCCCCCTCACCTGTGAGGCCCCCCATAGGCAGACCTGTCCAGATGGGACACCAGCGACTCACCTGTGATCCCCCCAGCAGGCAGCCCCCTCTAGACGGGACACCAGCCCCCCTCACCTGTGATGCGCCCGTAGGCATCCCCCTACAGAAGGGACACCCCAACAGGGAGCCTCCTCCAGATGGGACTCCAGCCCCCTTACCTGTGATGCCCCCCACAGTTAGCACCCTCCAGATGGGACACCATCCCCCCTCACCTTTGACGACCCCTACAGGCAGACCCCTCCAGGTGGACCAACCGCCCCCCCTCACCTGTGATTCCACCCGCAGGCAGCCCCTCAAGATGGGACACCAGCCCCCCTCACCTGTGACACCCCCTGCAGGCAGCCCCCTCCAGAAGCAACATCCCCCACTGGCAGCCCCCTCCAGACGGCACACCAGCCTACCTCACCTATGATGCCCCCTGAAGTCAACCCCCTCCAGATGGGACAACAGCCCCCTTCAACTGTGATGCCCCCCACAGGCTGCCTCCTCCTAATGGGACACCAGCCCCCCCACCTGTGATGTCCCCCGCAGGCAGCCCCCTCCAAACAGGACACAAGGCGCCCTCACCTGTGTTTCCCCCTGCAGGCAGCCCCCTTCAGATGGGACACCAGCCCCCCTCACATGTGAGGCCTCCCACAGGAAGCTCCCCTCTAAATTGGACACCAGCCCCTCTCACCTTTGACATCCCCGCAGGCAGCCCCCTCCAGATGAGACACCAGCCCCCCTCTCCTGTGATGCCCCCCGCAGGTAGCCCCCTCAGGACAGGACACCAGCCCCCCTTACCTGTGATTCCCCGTGCAGGCAGCCCCCTCCAGATGGGACACCAGCCCCCCTCACCTGTGAGGCCCCCCATAGGCAGACCTGTCCAGATGGGACACCAGCCGCTCACCTGTGATACCCCCAGCAGGCAGCCCCCTCTAGACGGGACACCAGTTCCCCTCACCTGTGATGCGCCCGTAGGCAGCCCCCTACAGAAGGGACACCCCAACAGGCAGCCCCCTCCAGATGGGACTCCAACCCCCTTACCTGTGATGCCCCCCACAGTTAGCACCCTCCAGATGGGACACCATCCCCCCTCACCTTTGACGACCCCTGCAGGCCGACCCCTCCAGATGGACCAACCGCCCCCCCCTCACCTGTGATTCCAGCCGCAGGCAGCCCCTCAAGATGGGACACCAGCCCCCCTCACCTGTGACGCCCCCTGCAGGCAGCCCCCTCCAGAAGCAACATCCCCCACTGGCAGCCACCTCCAGACGGGACACCAGCCTACCTCACCTGTGATGCCCCCTGAAGGCAGCCCCCTCCAGATGGGACAACAGCCCCCTTCAACTGTGATGCCCCCCACAGGCAGCCTCCTCCCGATGGGACACCAGCCCCCCCACCTGTGATGTCCTCCGCAGGCAGCCCCCTCCAAACAGGACACCAGGAGCCCTCACCTGTGTTTCCCCCTGCAGGCAGCCCCCTTCAGATGGGACACCAGCCCCCCTCACCTGTGAGGCCTCCCACAGGAAGCTCCCCTCTAAATGGGACACCAGCCCCTCTCACCTTTGACACCCCCCAAGCAGCCCCTCCGGATGAGACACCAGCCCCCCTCTCCTGTGATGCCCCCCGCAGGTAGCCCCCTCCAGACAGGACACCAGCCCCCCTCACCTGTGATTCCCTGTGCAGGCATCCCCCTCCAGATGGGACACTAGCCACCCTCAACTGTGAGGCCCCCCATAGGCAGACCTGTCCAGATGGGACACCAGCCGCTCACCTGTGATCCCCCAGCAGGCAGCCCCCTCTAGACGGGACACCAGTTCCCCTCACCCGTGATGCACCCATAGGCAGCCCCCAACAGAAGGGACACCCCAACAGGCAGCCCCCTCCAGATGGGACTCCAGCCCCCTTACCCGTGATGCCCCCCACAGTTAGCACCCTCCAGATGGGACACCATCCCCCGCTCACCTTTGACGACCCCTGCAGGCAGACCCCTCCAGATGGACCAACCGCCCCCCCCTCACCTGTGATTCCACCCGCAGGCAGCCCCTCAAGATGGGACACCAGCCCCCCTCACGTTTGACGCCCCCTTCAGGCAGCCCCCTCCAGAAGCAACATCCCCCACTGGCAGCCCCCTGCAGACGGGACACCAGCCTACCTCACCTGTGATGCCCCCTGAAGGCAGCCCCCTCCAGATGGGACAACAGCCCCCTTCACCTGTGATGCCCCCCACAGGCAGCCTCCTCCCGATGGGACACCAGCCCCCCACATGTGATGTCCTCCCCAGGCAGCCCCCTCCAAACAGGACACCAGACGCGCTCACCTGTGTTTCCCCCTGCAGGCAGCCCCCTTCAGATGGGACACCAGCCCCCCTCACCTGTGAGGCCTCCCACAGGAAGCTCCCCTCTAAATGGGACACCAGCCCCTCTCACCTTTGACACCTCCGCAGGCAGCCCCTCCGGATGAGACACCAGCCCCCCTCTCCTGTGATGCCCCCCGCAGGTAGCAGCCTCCAGAAAGGACACCAGTCCCCCTCACCTATGAGACCCAGCAGGCAGCCCCCTCCAGATGGGACACCAGCCCCCCTCATCTGTGATGCCCCCACAGGCAGCCCCATCCAGAATGGATACCAGCCCCCCTCACCTGTGACGCCCCCTGCATGCAGCCCCCTCCAGATGGGATACCATCCCCCCTTCACATGTGAGGCCCCCTGCAGGCAGCCCCCTCCAGAAGGGACACCAGCCCCCCTCACCTGTGATAACCCCAAAGGCAGTCCCCTCCAGACAGGACACCAGCACCCCTCACCTGTGATGCCCCTCACAGGCAGACCCCTCCAGATGGGACACCAGCCCACTCACCTGTAAGGCCCAGTGCAGGCAGCCCCCATAGACGGGCCACCAGCCCCCCTCCCCTGTGATGCATCCTGCAGGCAGCACCCCCAGAAGGGACACCAGCCCCCCACCTGTGAATCCCCCTGCAGGCAGCCCCCTCCAGAAGGGACACCATTCCCCCTCACCTGTGATGCCCCTGCAGGCAGCCCCCTCCAGAAGGGACACCCCGACAGGCAGCTCTCTTCAGACGGATCACCAGCCCCTCTCACCTGTGACATCCCCTGCAGCTAGCCCCCTTCAGATGGGACACCATTCCCCCTCACCTTTGACGACCCCCGCATGCAGCCCCCTCCAGACGGGACACCAGCCCACTCACCTGTAAGGCCCATTGCAGGCAGCCCCCATAGACAGGCCACCAGCCCCCCTCACCTGTGATGCATCCTGCAGGCAGCACCCCCAGAAGGGACACCAGCCCCCCTCACCTGTGAATCCCCTTTCAGGCGGCCCCCTCCAGAAGGGACACCATCCCCCCTCACCTGTGATGCACCATGCATGCAGCCCCCTCCAGATGGGACACCAACCTCCTTCACCTGTGACACCCCTGCAGGCAGCCCCATCCCGAAGGGACACTAGCCTCCTTCCAGATGGGACACCAGCCTCCCTCACCTGTGATGCCCCCTGCAGGCAGCCCCCTCCAGACAGGACACCAGCCCCCCTCTCCTGCAATGCCCCCTGCAAGCAGCCCCCTCCAGATGGAACACCAGCCTCCCTCACCTGTGAGAGCCCCCACAGGCAGCCCCCTCCAGATGGGACACCAGCTCCCCTCGCCTGTGATACTCCATACATGCAGCCCCCTCCAGATGGGACACCAGCCTCCTACACCTGTGATGTCCCTGCATTCAACCCCCCTCCAGATCGGACACAAGCCCCCTCACCTGGGACCCCCCCGCATGCAGCCCCGTCCAGATGGGACACCAGCCCCCCTTACTTGTGATGCCCCCACAGGCATCGCCCTGCAGAAGGGACATCATGCAAAATTGCCATGGCATCAAAGCACGGTGACAGAATGTGAGTGAAGAAGCAAACTTATGAAACATTGCAGCAGAATACACAGACAATGGGGAGGCTTGTCACAGCCCGTCCATGAGTTAGCTGGGTGGTCAGATAGCTGTCAGGGAACTCTCACGTGACAGGTCCATGCATTGCTGATGGTAGGGCAGCCATCAGAGAGAACATGACTCGCATAGACTAGTGAATTGTGCAGCCACCCTGGAATATGAAAAATGTGCCACTACTGCATACCAATGGTAGAGGTTGACCAATACCTGAGAGAAGGCATTGTGTGATAACACATGCTGCTGAAGGTGGATGCACAACATGTGTTTTACACAGCATTTAAAAAGTCATGTGCAATGACGGTGAGCATGGAAGACTCCCCCAGTCAGCCTACCTCCAACCCACCACAGTGAAGCCAAACACAGAGTGATGGAGCACAGGTCAAAGTTAATCCAATAAGACAGTGCACACCCATCTGTCTAGTTGACATACCAACACGTCAGGCACATGTTCATCCTACCATTGCCAACCATTGAAATAAGAACAATACAAAAGCATGTATGCAACCAGACATATGACTCCCAATGGAGAGAAGCACGGCCTCAATATAGAACTATCAAGGCTCACACCCAAATGAACAGCAAGAAGCGAGGAATTGCACACACAAAATATATATTTTCAATAAATATTTCCATCATAAATTTACAACCAAAAAATAAAGCTGTGCATGTAAATGTACTCAAAGAACATACTCATCATGCCTAAATAACTATATACAATTAAAAATAGGAAGAAATGTCCAAAGAGTCCGGTGAAAATCAAAAAAATAAACAGAACCTACACCTAAATAGCTATATACAGTAAAAAATGGGAAGGAATGTCCGAATAGTCTGGTGAAAATTTTAAAAATAAAAGGTAGCATACACCTAAATAACTATACGCAAGCAGCGGGCTAGACCATCTCCCCATCAACTATGTTGCTCAGACTCTCCACCAGGGCATCATCCAGCGCTATGTCCATTTCCCCCAGGTGGGCATCTGTTATTTCCTTGAGGGCTTGCAGGGCCTCCAGAATATGTCTCTCCATCCCCTCCACCTCCCTGCAAGTTTCCTCCAGGATGGTAGCCTGCCTCCTTGCCCAACACAGCACAACTTCTGCCCTGACTATCATCACCCTAGCCTCCCAAGCCCGCTGCCTCTCTGCTCCTGTTTGCTGCCCATAGCGCAAGTAGATGGAAGATATCCTCTGTCTGAGCTCTACATTTACATCCTGCCTCACACCGTTCACCTACCCCCTTGTGATGGTTGTACCCTGAGAAAATGAGCCTCCTCCTTAAAGCCTGCTGCTGCTGCCCCAGCGCCAGTGCCTGCTTTGTGTGTACACCCTCCGGGCTGATGACGATACCCAGAGGCATACGCCCCGTGCCCTGCTTGTGCATGCCTGCTGTCCCTCCATTGCCGGAGTTCCTGTTGGTGCCTGGATTGGCACAGTAACCACCTCAGCTGATTGAACCTGGACTCCCAACTTGGGCAGGGATGTTGGGTCCACCAGACTGGGCAATCTGGGTGAGACTGGTGCACAGGGGGCCCTGGTGGTATGTGGGCTGGAAGGTGCCCCAGAGGATGACTGGTGTACAGAGGAGGAAGACGAGGAGGGTGCCACATTACGCCTGACCCCATGGGCTGTGTTTCTACGGCCACCTCTTCCCCCTCCACCCAGGCCAACTTGGATGACTCTGGGGCATCTTCTGCAATGGATGGCTCCTGTGTTGCACCACCTGTCCCCCCAATGATGAGGAGTACACTACCACCTTCGCCCTCTTGGACTTACCCCCAACAGCATTGCCTGATGGTCCCGGTGTGGCCCCAGCCACCTTGCTCCCTGATGAGATGTTGTTGTGGTGGCATGACTGGGCTTTGCGCCTCTGCCTGGTGGAGGCATCCCCGCTGCCATGCTCCACAGCACTGCTTCCGCCCTCATTTTCCGACGCAACTGTGGAAAACGAAACACAGAACACAAACATCAGTGTACTGCACCAATGTGTGCGTGGCAATACAAAAAAATCACAGTTACATGACTAGTCAAGGGAACAACCATCATCCTACACCACCACTCACATGGACATGCAATCCATATCTCTGCGGATACATGCACACACATCAAGAGAGAGTCCAAAAGCAGTGTGATGAGCAATCACCTCAGAGTCCCGGTAAATGTATCCCCACATCATGACTACATCAGAATCCAAATGCACGTGTTGCTTCCATGTGTGAGTGATGGCCAGTCACACATTCCCATCTTTCCCACATACACATGAACATCATGCATGCACATGACACAGGCAACACTACATCAACTTTTACACTTGTCACACCAGCACGTCTCAGACACAAGTACCAACACTGTCAGCAGTACAACACACAAGGCAAGGATTATCTCGATCAGAAGATGTATGGTCCAATACACAGATGGATAGCAATGTAATGGGCATGCACGCACACATCGGTATCAGAGGCATACTTGCTGAAAGCTTAAGGGGCACACTTCCAACATGTAGCAACATGCACATGAACTGAAGAGCATATCAACACATGGATACTCACCAGACAACTCCAGACATTGGTGCAAATCGCTGACCTGGGTGTGCAGCACCGGGTAAAACTTCTCCAGGTCCCGCATGTTGGTGATATTCAGCCGGCACCTATGCACATGCTGCCCCTCTGTGGAAGCACCGGCCTGGAGGTAGCGCAGGGCCTTTCTGTGGGTCCTGGATTTCGGGTTCTCCCAGCGCTTATGCACGGTCTTAATGGTCTGGGATGCCACGCTCTTCACATTGATGGCATCCACCAACCTGGCCCAGATCAGCTGACATCCATCCTTGCTGTGTTGAGTTTATCATTTGAAGAGGGCTTCATAATTCCCCCGGACCTTCTCCACCAGGATGTCAACTTCCTTGGCAGTGAAGTTGACTGCCCACTGCTTCGCTGCCATGGGGTTGCCACTTACTTCAGAAGATGATGGTTGTGACATGGAAAACTCTGAGGCAGGTGTGGGTGGGCAAGGTGGTCCTGGAGACTGTGGAGCGGTGGTGATGGTAAGGCATGGTGGGTGTCCGGTGAATCAGCTGAGGTGGACACTGGGCCAAGGACAGGAGTACTGGCAATGGCTGGGCAGCAGGCACTCAAAATGCGGGCAGGTGGGCAGCAGGCACTCACATTGGGCAGGCAGCAGCAGATGGCTCGGTACGAGGCAGCTCAGTATAGTAGGACACAGGTTTAAATGCTAGTAGGCAGGAGCATGGGCAGACAGAAACAGAGTGACAGTTACTTTGCGCGTTCGAAATTAGCGCGGGCACATGAAATGCGAGGAAAGGCCCTCAGTGCGTAACTTATGTGACATAAGCTGCATGCTGGCGTTCAGTATGCCAGAAACAGGGGTTATATAGGATTATGTGTGAAAACAAATCCAACCATATGTACAATTGGGAGTAGACGGACGAGTGGATTACATCTAGTTTTTGGTCTTCCACGGAATTCGTTCACTTCTGGGACCATACTAACTTCTTAATTTGGTGGGGGATTTGCCTCTGCACATACACGCATCTACTTTTGTTTTGTCAGAGGCTAACAGTGAGTTGCGTATGCATTTTCCCTACTCTTGGTGCCCCTGTGTATCGTGAACCTCCATTCTTACCTTTGCAATAGCTTTCTGGGGGTCATGTATGCATTTTTCGTATTGCTGGGTGCCACTGCGTATCGAGTAACTCTTTTTCTTTTTATAGAAGCTATCAAGGTCTCGCCTATTCAATATTTTTATTTTTGTGGGATGCATGTGCATTACGCGTTCCATATTTTTGGCCCCAGGGGTACATTGACCCTTGCTGGACCACTGAAGTATGTTTTCCATCATGGACACTGCCCCCTCACTCAAATTGCCCAAGACTATTGCTTGGTGTGCCATCCATTGTTTAAATTCACCAGGAAAAAGGCCCCAGGAGGGAAAGGTGGCATAGGTGGCCGGGGTCAGGGAAGTGCATTGAAAGCTGCTGCCTCCCCAAAGGGGTTAGGGCCATGCAGTGGAAGCTGCTGCTCCCACCCAAAGTGGTCGGGGCATGCAGTGAAAGCTGCTCTCCCCCCAAAGGGGTTGGGCCATGCAGTGGAGGCTGCTGCCCTCCCACAAAGGGATTGGTCCCACGTAGTGGGAGCTGCTGTCCCTGGCCAGAAGGGTAAGGGACCTGCAGTGGAAGCAGCTGTCCCTGGCCAGAATGGTAAGGGGCCTGCAGTGGAAGCTGCTGTCCCTGGCCAGAAGGGTAAGGGACCTGCAATGAAAGATGCTGTCCCTGGCCAGAAGGGTAAGGAACATGCAGTGAAAGCTGCTGTCCCAGCATCAGTGGGTGATGCCATGGTTCAGGCCAATAGTGGTCTAGCACCTGGGGCCCTGAGAGGTCCCATCAATACAGGGTCAACACCACATGTCAAGAAGGCAAAGCCTGCGCAGCAGCAACACGCTCAACCCATGGCATGGCACAGGACACTGGCACGTTGAGGAAGAGGATCTTCAATGATGCAGAAATCCAGATCGTCATGTACTACATGACCAATTACCACCATGACATGTGCCTGCAGTCAGGGAGCACACATACACCTGCTCAGCGTATGTTGCATCGGCAGCATGTCACAGATGAGATAAACATCTTAGGGTATGAGAAGCACATTGCTTCTCAGGTCATGAAGCAGTGGAATGAACTCAACCGTCTCACCAAGTCCAAGTTGGGAGCCCGCCTCGTCTCTGCTATGGCACTGGAGGGGGGCCACCAGAGGAGGAGCAGCTCACCCCGCATGAACAGGCTATGAGCCAATTCATTCGTAGGGATCAGGTGCAAGGCGTGGGAGGCCTTCCGGATTACGAGTGCACATCCGGTAAGTGACCAAGAGTGTGTATCATGATTACATGTAGGTAAACAAAAGAAAGATGCATGATTGTGTTGCGCTTCTGCCTGCATTTGAATGACTGCCTTGGTTAAAAATATAAAAGCCAAAAACACAAAAAAGGTTCTTTTAAGAGCCACCATTTTTTAATGCGAAACAATTTCAATGGTTTCAACTGTCCAACGCCACGCCTTGAATTTTTATATATATATGAGTTTTACCACGCTGTCCGCAGACTATACAGGCTGCACAGGGGCCTGTAACTTATTTTCTCACTTCTATTTTTTAACTGTGAAATGTGGCTCGTAAAGGACCATTTTTATTTTTTTATTTTTGTGTGGCTTTTTTCATATTTTTCCTGAAGGGGCATGGTAAGGGGGGATGGAAGGGAGTTAAGGGAAACCAATCACAGAGACAGAGGGGCAGGTGGACGGAGTAAGATGTTGGGTGGCCATAAAATTTAAATTGGTGGCAGTGTTTCTCGTGCTCTGTGACCGCAGTATCAAAAGCACTCTGAAACTGCGCCCCTATACAGATCAGTGCTTCACAGTACACACTGTACCCTCAAAAGGTAAGGGTCAACAGCATTCTCTATGGCCTGTGAAGCCACCACTGGGATCATCTGCTCCAAAGGAGTATCCGTTGTGGTAACAGTAGCAGTTGAAGATGTTGTGGTGGAGGATGTCAACCTACTCTTACCTGAAAAAGGTAACGCCTTTCTCAGAGCTGTTGGTTGGTTAGATTTGGTGTGGTGCCTCATGGATGTTGTCCCTTAGGAATTCAAGCCAAGTTTCCCACGACTGAGTACACTTTGGACTCAGTGCATCAAACCTTGCTTGCACGAGCCTTTGGGAGATTTCCAACGGTCGTAAAAAAATTGCCACACCCAGGATTCACACTGATTATTGGAGATAGGGACTTCTTCCACCTCATCCTCTTCTTCCTCTTGATCCTCATCTGCATCTCTGCACCTGTTCCCCTGTCCAGGCCTTCCACATAGTGATGGTGGTGGTGTTGGGGTGGTTGTGGAATAGACGTGGACAAAGCAGATGCCATGATGGTCTCACAAAACGGATCTCCAAAGCAGCACAGCAGGACCTCAGGAACTACCAGCAGCTGCCTTCTCCTGGATAGCCAGATTGAAAATGAGGAAAAGTAATAGGTGCATCCCTTTAGAGGGAACATCCACGGATAGTAGTGCTGTCCAGAGACAACTCAGTTGCAAATAGGCCTTGAAAAGTTGTAAAAAGTTTCCAGATTAACCAAGAATGGGTCTGGGAGATGTGCAAAGGTAAAGTTTCAGCTTGAAAAACACTAGATTGGTGGAAAATGCAGTTTAATACTGTACACGGTCACAAACAAAATTCACAGACATATGATGATGGCCATCTGCAGACACCCATCAGACTGGAATCGCAAGGCGCATTGCACGCAAGACTGTAGAAAAGGCGCAGTGTCTGCAGACTAATTTAAAGTGTGTCATGCGAGACCGGACATGTCAGGACATCTCCATTTTGTGTGCGGACACCCTGGACAGCCATAGAGTCCACAGACTTATAATTGGGGTTTTAAAAAAACAGGAATTTTCACACAACAATAGTATAACAAATATATTTATTCAAGAAAGGAATGGGAAACATAAATGGGAGTATTAAGAATGTTCGTACAATAATCATGAGGAGAGGAAGGGAGTGAGCTTTCATCAAAGCTTCTTTGATTAAAATGTTCAGAATTTGATAGGGATGATTGATGAGGAGAAGGGGGACAGGTGCAAGAAGGACCGAGATAGAAAACATTTGTATTGACATGATTTTTCACATACTGTAAAAGGTCTTTAAAATCATTACTTAGTTCATCCCATTTTTTAGACAAGTTCATGATTTGATTATTTACAGTTGGGGATAGGACTCTGTGATTCCTGGGATTTTGCATAATTAAACTGGGGCGTGGTTTCTTCATGAAAACTATGGACTGTAAGAAAAACAGAAATTATTATTTTAGTATGTTTGTACAAATTACATTATTTGTTTACATTAAAATATTTATTTCATACCATTAGATATGTTATTGTTACTCATTTCCTCTTTTGGGAAGTACTCCTCTAACCACTCTAGTGTGTTTGCCATTTCTGTGAGAAAAAAAAGTGCTTCGGTCTTATAACGCATGTTTATTGTTTATATAATGAAAGCTAACAATAGAGAAATAAATACAATGCACTTACTATTTAGTGAGAATTTGTTCTCCAATAAGCACTTGCTGTTTTTCAATATACTGAGGAGATTATATGAAGTGTACATTATGGTTTGTGATTGGTGCATTCAAATGTAATGTGTACTAGATGAAAAAATAATTGGTATTTTGTAAAGTAAGTTTTTGGACAAAAATGTATATTTGTGTGTCGTAAAAATGAGTTATGATTTCATGTACATCTGTTTGTTGGATGATGGGTACAATTTTTTTGGGTCTCCCCTATGATTCTGGGATTTGTGAATGCTATCCGAAGTCTGCGGACCACCGCACTGTCCGTGGGATATGATATAAGGAGCTTGTAGCAGATTAAGGGTGCACTAGCAAAAACCTATGAAATTCACAGAAAAAATGTCTTAAAGGGACATCATGGTTAAGTTTCACTAACAAAAACCCATGAAATTCACAAAAAAAAAGTTGCTAATGGCACGTTAGGGTTAAGTTGCACTAACAAAAACCTATGAAATTCAGCGAAAAAACTTTGTTAAAGGGACGTTAAGGTTACAAGTAAAACTGAAAATCCCTTGAATCATGTTTTGTTCAGAGGAGTATTTTCTTTAACACATTACTTAGTTCATGATAGGTCTCCCAGTCACCCCTGACATCTTGATACTGCCATTATAAACACAACCCCTTTTAGAGACGTTTAATTAAAAATAATTACATATGTGATGTCATCAGTGATGACATCAATTACATGTGTGATGTCATCTTTGATGTAATTGGTGTTAGTGTTACCTGTGCACGGTGGTGGCACAAGTTATGGTTGTTCAGCTTACCATAACTGGTGAATTACTGATTTCTTTGGGTTTACACTTGTAACCATAACGTCTCTTTACCAAACTTTGAATTTCAAAGGTTTTTATTAGTGCAATTTAACCAAAACGTCCCTTTAAAAACATTTCTTCACTGAATTTCATAGGTTTTACCAGTGCACTTTAATTTGCTACAAGTTCCTTATATTATAATCACCCCCAATGTAGCAGCTGTAATGTCTGCGGACAGTGCAATAGTCAGCGGACAGAAGGTAGCATTCACAAAGCCCAGAAGCACAATATAACCTCATATTATCACTTAAATTCAAAACTTCATACAGACTCTCATATACCAGGGGCTCATTCCAAACGATATCTGATCATTGCATCGACACCCAAAGCACCGACAGCCAAACCATCTAAAAAAGCATCTAAAAAAAGCATATAATGCATTTTTTAGATTGTAAAGGGTTTAGATTAATACAAATGGGTTTTCAAAGGTTAAACAAAGGGGTATGGGGGTTCCCCACAATTAAAAAAAAAATGATAAAGCACGCATTAGATGCTTCTTTTTTAGATGCTTTTTTTTGATGGTATGGCATTAGATGCTTTGGCTGTATATGGAATGACTAAAAACCATTCCAAAACAATCTCTCACCAAATAGAAAGTACAATGTATTTATTTCTCTATTATTACCATTCATTATGTTAACAATTCTTATATGCAAATATCACTATTTTGTTATTTTAACAGAAATGGCAAACACACTTGAGTGGTTGGAAGAAAACCTTCCAGAAGAAGAAAACAGTGATGAAAACATCTCTAATGGTAAACAATACATCTTTTAATATAAACAAATAATGTAATGTGTACAGACCACAATTAAATAATAGTGTCTTCTTTACTTATAGTTCATACTTTACATGAATAAACAACACCCCAATTTAATTATGGAGAATCCCAAGAATCACAAAGACTATCTCTATCCCAAACTGTACATAATGAAATCATGATGATGTTTGCAAAATTGGATGAACTTAATTTCTTCAATTAATTTTTAAATTATCTTAAAAATCATGTTATTAGAAATGTTGATTATCACTGTCCTTCCTTTACCTGTCCTCCTTGTCCCCAGCAATCATCCCATCACATTTCCAAAATATAAATGAATGACGCTTTGATGAAACATCCTTCCATTGTATAGAAATTGCAAATCCTCCCATTTTTGTTTCCGATTCCGATAACCTCTGCCTTTCAAAAATACATTTATTTTTTATACTATATATGTCTTGTGTATTATTCTGTCATCATTTTTTTTTTAAAACCTCATATTTTCTTTTTTAAACCCTCAGTTAATAGTCTGTGGACTGTACGACTGTTCAGGGTGTCTATTTAAGCAGTGGGGTGTCCGCTGACATTGCTACCTGTCGAACATGTCTGTTCTCGCATAACATACTTTTAATTAGTCAGCGGATAGCATGCTCATTTGTCCCATCAGCACCCGGGATGTCCCCGGATATCATCATGTGATGGCCTACTCACGAACGGGTCCGTGATATACAGACAGTTTAAAACATTTGTGGCTAATCTAGGGTGTTTCAAGTTGAACATTTACCCTTCCAGAACTCCTAGAGCCAATCTTAGTTTATCTGGCAACTTTGTGCAACTTTCCAGGGCCTATTTTTGACTCACTGGTCCACGGGCAGTCGCATGGTCCATGAATGGTTTTTCTGAAAGTACCCAGCCATTACTTCTAGTCATTATCAATCTGGCTATCCAGGAGAGAGCAGCAACCATCCCTCCTTACAGCCACCCCCAGCACCACCACCATCAACATCTGGAGGGCCTGGAAAGAGAAACAGGCATGAGGATGCAGAAGAGGATGAAGAGGAAGACAAGGATGAGGTAGAGGAAGTGCCTAACTCCAGCACCAGCTGTGAGTTCTGGGTGTGGTGTTTTTTTTACCACCGTTGGGGGTCTACCAAAGGCTCAGGCAGCCAACATCAGATGCACTGAGTGTGGGGACATAGTCATCGCAAACTGGGGCTGTATTCCTATGGGAAGTTTGGCTGATCCATTCTCAGGGAGGAGCAGGTTGACAGCCTTCACCCCATCTTCCCCGACCGCTCCTGCCACCACAGAAAATACTCCTCTGGGGCAGAGGATAATGGCAGCAGCCTTGCAGGCAATTCACAACACTTTTGAACCTTACTTTCGAGGGTCACAGTACTATATTTGTACAGCAAAGCACTGATCTGTAGGGGGGAGCAATTTCAAAGTGCTTTTGATGTTGTGGTCAAGGAGCATGAGATCCACTGCCACCTAACTTAAATGTAAGGCCTGCACAACATCTTCTGTCCACCTGCACTTCTGTCTCTGTGGTTGGTACCCCCTCCCTCCCCCACCTTACCTTGCCTAAATGAAAAAAAAGCAGGAGCCGCCTTTCACAGTTAAAAAAAAATAGACCTGCAAAATAATCCCAGGACCCTTTGCAGCCTACTTAGCCCACAGAGAGCATGGTAGTCCACGGAAAATTCCAGGTGTGGGGTGGGAGAATGATAATTATTTTAATAATTTTTTGTTCAAAAATAGTGGCTCTTAAAATAACCTTTTCTTCTTTTTTTGACTCTTTTATACTTTTCTTTATGTACTACACTAACAAATATTCTACAGAACTTAATTATCTTTTGTAACTTTCTAAAACGTGCTCCTCATTTTTTTTCTCTTTTTCCATTTTGTTCAATTCAACTTCTTAAGTTAAAGAGCTGTCTGAAAAATCATAATTTGCAGATGTGGAAATGGTTTCATTAACTTTCCAAATGTATCCTTGATTGCAAACTGTAATGTTATTCTGGTAACATAGCCCAAACTGTTGCCTCCACAGTGAACTACAATGATGTCCAGATGCTTCAAGTGAACTGTATTCTCACAAAACGGGAAGAATTCCGCCCACTTCATTCCTCGAACTGCATGCCTTGAAACTTGAAATTCACAGACAATCCACGATGCTCAGAATACACCTTCTCCCAGAATCAATATACTCTGCCTCCTCAAAGACATAGCCATAGCCATCTTCAGTGCACTCACCAAACAAAACTCCTGCTGCCCTCTCTTCCTGTCCACCACACTCAGGAAATCATAATGGCTGACCCCCAATGTCCATACACATCCATGACTTTCTGCAGTCTCCGTAGTCCCATTTGCATGCTAGGCATCCTTAAAAGATCCCAGATGGTATGTGTGGTGTCTGCAGACTACTGCAGTGACTGCGGACACCATAGTACAAGGGCAGCCCTTTTACCCTTTCTATATTCATGTTTCCAACACTCCCTCATTGGCTGCTTTCAAACAGTTACACATCCATCCACCAATCACATCCACAAACTCTACATGTAACCTTGTCATCTCAGTTCAACATTTCAGATGTACTCTTGAACTCTCAGTATCTAGTAACTCAGAGTATATCTCTCCTGTTACTCAGAGTCACCTGCATCAAAAACTACTGTAAAACTCTCCAAGATTTCTATTTGCAAATTCAACAACTGCATCTAACAAGACATAGTACAGTTATGCTTATATTTGTGTAAGTATGTTTTCAACTCTTTTACACCTGGATTTATAGAGGGTTCCTGCCACTTACCTTGGTATAAGCTTCTCAATAAGCATATTCCATTATTAAACCACTCTAACAAATGTAATGTATTACAGTATTCAGCTACTGCTCACATCAAGTGGTATTTACTTACAATGTTGTGCATTTAAACATTTTTCTTTTTAGCAGCCTTTTCAAGACATTTAAAAAATACATATGTGCTTTTATAGCAGCACTGTGTATAATTTCTTTATAAAAGAAAGGAAAAGCATATAGAAAAAATGTGTCAACCATTTTAAAATGGCACTTGGTCTGTCCCAGTTTAATATGTTGGCAGTGCATGCATAATTGCCAACATGAGCCATGCCAAACTATAGCTGCTTATCAAGTCTTGGTTTCTTTTTTTTGCATTCTGTGACTTGCAATACCACTTCTCCCATTAGACAACTAGGACTACAAATCCCAGGAGTAAAAAAAAACAGCCCTGGACTACAAGATTGAAAGTGTCACATTTATATTAAATACAAAATTGAAAATTCTGCACATTTAAACATATTTTGTTTTAGAAGCATTTTCACTAAAGTTAAGAAATACATATATATATATTTAGAGCAGCACTGTCTTTAACTTCTTTGTAAAGCAAAGAAAAAGAAGATGCAAAACATTTGTACAACAATTTTAAGTGTTATTTAGTGTGTGCAAGGCTAATATCTTAACCGTACATGCATACTTGGTAACATGACCCATTCTAACCTGTAGGTGCTTATCTGGTCCTGTTTTCTTCCATGCATTCTGGGACTTGTAGTCTAAGTTTTCTAATGGAAAAAGTGCAACTTCAACTCCCAGAATTCAAGGAAAAAACTCAGACTACATATTGCAATTGATAATTTCGGCAAGTATGCATGTACTGCCAACACATTACCCTTCCACACACCAACTTCCACTTAAAACTGTGCTACAAATCTTTTCCATCAAGTTTACATGCAGTGCTGCTATAAATGCACATCTGCATTGTTTAGCTTTCATGAAAATGCTCCTAAAATGAAACATTTTTAAATGGTGAAAGTGCTCACTCACCACACTACCAATACAAACTCAGAATAAAAGACACATCCCAGTAGGGAATGAGACTAAGAGATCAGGTTGCAAGGTTGCCAATGTTTTATATGGAATTCGCCATTCCGAGAATTCTGCTGCCCTGTGAGCGTTCTGGCAAATATTACATTTACAATGGTTTATAAGACAAAAAAGCTTCATCAGTGATGTCATCTATAAGGGTTACAAAGAACAAGATTATTGGTTACAACGTGATGATGCATAGGTGCCTGTAGGTGCTGCTTCTTCAGGATTGGCTGTTCCTTTGGTGGGAGGGTGAGCCTCACGTTGTTTGGCTGGCCATGTCCGGGTGGGGTGAGAGTCGGGTCATGTAGGAGATGCGGTTGAAACTAGCTAAGCTGGAATGAATACTTATCTGAACAAACAATGACCATCAATATACATTTGAGTAAATCTTAGAGGCTTACAAGTTGCACACACATAACTAAATCATTTCACATTTGGTCACTCATAAGGTTAAAGGTGCTGGGGTCTTACTTTCTGTGATAACCTGGGGACAGGGCTGGTCTTGCACATCTGGATGAAACGGGGAGTTGAGTGACACATGTTAGTTTTAGGACAGGATATACTGTGACAGGGGTCTGGGTTTATTGGGGGCACTCTGGGGTGGTTAGCACAGTGGGTGTACACGTCTGTTACATCAAGAGAATACCTTAAGAGGGCATAGGGTTACACAAGCAGTAATTTTCCAACAGCGAAGGTGAGGGGTGCGGGAGCAGGTTTGTGCAGATGGATGAGCTACATGGTTCAAGCTGGTTCACACACAGTAGAACGGGATGACACATACCTTCAATAGAATATACATTTGAATCAATACATATTTCATATAATCAATGTATTTATGGTATACAAAATAAAAATACAATGCATTCATTCCATAAGTGTATCATAGCTATCTTAAACATTAGTTCACAATCCCATAATAACTCATTCATACAATCATAAATAAAACCAACTTTTTAGAACAACATGTGCTACTACTGTTAGCACACAGTCTCCTTTAGTTTTGACATTTATTCATGACCCTTCCATAATATCAGGTGTCATATTTAGTCTGGTTTTTGTTTTTCCAAATGGCACACAGCAAATCGTCGACACGTGTTTCGGTCACAAAAGACCTTCTTCAGGATGTCGGGCACAGAGTAGTAAATCCGCCCTTTTTGGAAACATATAGGCCAATATTCAATCTAAAAAAACATACATAAACATCCATCAGGATAGTGTCATCCCTTTAGAAAAGTGACTAATGCTGTCACAAACACATGTTTCCAATCAATTGAAGCACCATAGCCTACTCACCCCCAAGTTCCAATTCTAGGGTTAGCGAATAGGACATCGGAATGGATCCTCCACCGGAATCTATTGAAATGTAAAGATCCTGTGGACCGAAGAAAGGAAACTCTAAGTCCTCTAGTATTCAACACAAATGGACAAAAGTCAATAGACCATTCATGCTTATATTTGACTGTTAAAAACCAGTGATATACACTCACAGTCTCTACTTGTTCATGCAGAGTGGTGATATCAAGCGAGTTCAGCTCCACCTTCCACAACCGAAGCTTGAATGGATATGAAAGAAGTAGTTGCAGTTAAACTGGCTGCAAACATATGCAACAACCTTTTCATGGTCCGCAACACTGAAGGAAAAGTGGGGAGAGATAAAAAAGACACTGACTTACTTCACAATTCTACCTCCTCCCGTAGAGATGGATCTTGGGGGTGAGTAGGTTCTGGTGCTTCTATTGACTAGAAACATGTTTTTGTGACAGTATTAGTATTTTTTAAAAATATTTTTTCATACCATACATACATTGATTATATGAAATATGTATTGATTAAAATGTATATTCTATTGAAGAAGTTATGTGTCATCCCATTCTACTGGTCCAATTTTTGCTTTAATATAATGTACTTTACCTGAAGGACCAGGCACCAAATTGCAGGTTTACCCCTTTATTTATAACTGGTTCACACACAGGACAGTGTTCTCAGAGGAAGAATAATATGATACACAGTATTAATTGTTGCACTTAGCTTCAGCCCATCCATGAGAAAGGGACTTGGGCCTCACAGAAAAGGTGGGTGTGGCTGGTGCTCGCTGTACGCAGCACTGCAGAAGGGAAAGGAGATTGTGTAGTGCCGAATTGCAGCCTAGTCCAAAGATGGAGTCAAGGGCACACAAAATGGAGTCCAAGTGTGTATTGCAATAGCCCCACCTCTGCTCCAACTAAGGCTTTATTCCTGAGCAAGTGGTACATCTTGTGTAAAATGTATAGGGGGGCTAATTCACCACTTCCTTCCTTACAATGTTCAGCATTTTCCATTTTTCATTCCATATAAATGTCATAATTTCCAACCACACTCATTATATACCTTACACTGCCACCCTTCTCCACCTGCTCACACATATGTTTGACACAACCAGAGTATCTATATACAAAACTTCGCCTTACATATAGAGTACTCTACTTTCCAAACGTCTACTATAAGACAGCAAACACTGCTGCAACAACAATCCACTATTGCATTACCACTAGGCCACAGTTTCCTTTTCTTTAAAAACAGTGCAATATATTACAAATACATAACACCAAAAACACAGCACTTCTTCTATTAAAATCAGCATAACACAAATAACCTAGATATGCATATTTTTCTCACATCCATTTCTGCCCTGTTGCTTCTAATGTGCCAAACAGAACTACTCATACTCCAATTGTTTTAACAACATAGTTAGCAAACTTTCGTAAACCATCTTAACACAACTTTATTAACTATTTTTCCCAACAACTCCTACTACCTTCATAAATAACAACCTCACTTAATAAAAAGGTAGCAGGTGTCCCTCTCTAGAAAGAGCATGGCATGATAACCTGTTCTGTGGTTTTGTCCTACTTTGAGAGTCTGCAGACATCGCTTTTTGTTCACTGTACTTTTCACAAATGAGGAACATATATTTGCATATCAGTCTTTGTCCTGCCTCTCAAGGGTAGTTCACCCCCAAAATGCCAGGCAAACCTCCTTTGAACAAGAGTACCACCAGAAACCCCATACACGTGTTGCAGCATTGTTGGGTATTATCTTTGAGGATGGAGCTGAGCCTCTCTGAGCACAGCAAGCAAGGGGTCCACGTCTGGGTTCCCCCAGGTAACTTAGGGTTACCAACCCTAAGTTTCTTGCAAAAATACAAAAAAGTAGCAGGCACCCCTCTCTAGAAAGAACATGGCATGATACCCTGTACTGTATATTATTCCCACTTTGAGATTCCGTAGTCATTGTTTTTTCCTCATTGTACTTTTCACAAAGGAGGAATATCCAGTTGCATATAAGTCTTTATCTCACCCACAAGGGCAATCCAGCACCAAAATGCCAGGCAAACCTCCTTTGAACAAGAGTACCAAGAGCAACCACCAACATGTGGTTAAGCCTTTTTGGGCATCATCATTGAGGTGGAGCTGTGTCTCTCTGTGCACAGTGGGCAAGCAGTCCACGTCTGGGTTCCCCCAGGTAACTTAGGGTGACCAACCCAAAGTTCCTTGCAAAAATACAAAAACAACCTCACTTACTAAAAGTACTTCAACATTACCACATATACCCACTAACTTTCTTTTACTACTACAGGAAAGAAGAAGATTGCCAAAGACAGCTACCGAAAAATGAACACTCTTCAAATCCTACTTAGATATAGCATGTATATAGCATATATTTTTCTAATTGAACCAATGCACTTTCAAAATATATCAGCCTAGAGTATTCTTTTTGATTCAACATTTATTTACTCTTACTCATTGTATTGCAACATTCACACTCCTTCTATTCTCATCTAAACACCACCATTATAACAATCACTGCTTTCCTCGAAACATCACAATGTCCTGATGTATTTAATCACACTACCATTTCATTACTCACTAACTGAAGCCCATCACACATCTACAGACTCTTACTCTCTAAACCTCCCAACTACACATATCATCCCACTCCACAATCACTCAGCACTGTCTTCACCTCGGCAATCACACCCACACACCCATCCACAGTAAATGCACATACGTTCCACAACTTTCAAACCCAAACTTTCTTTTTTCCCAACAGACTGAATAGAATGCATACTAAAAAGTAACTCTGTAGAAAACAAAGGAAAAATATAGCAAACAAGAATAAAATCAAGCCATATAGTCATGTACCTCAAAAACTATTTATAGAAAACATTCAATTAAAACTGCTAGTAACCTCCCTCAACAAAAGTAAACCAGTGACCACTAGCAAATGTGTGGCCCCACTTACAAAAGCTAAAAGTAAAAAAAGATGTATAAACAAAAGCAGACCTCCTAATGAATGGAAAACTATATCTACCAATTTAAACAGAGCCACAGTAAAGAATTCCCCCAAAAAAAAAAATACAAAGAAATTCCACTGTAGAGCTTTTCACAATCATATAAAGACAGCTAAAAAAGTCATGATCTACCCTTAGGAAATACTGCAGAAGACTAATCCTAGAAGATCTAATAAACAGTGCATTTCTACTATAGAGAATGAAACCTCTAACTGAATTCATCAATACATTACAAAAAGTAATTGTAAACATGCACAATGTCTATATAGATACCATGTCAAACTTTTGTGAAGGTGAGTGTATTCACACAATAAGCACAGAACCATATTTCAATGAGCGGCTTATAAACAAGAACAAAACATCCCAATTGCCATAGACAGTAATTTCTGAGGGTATCAAATGGTTGTAGACACCATTGTGGCAAAAGAAACCCTTAAAGAAAAAACATCCCCAACAAACCTTCAACCACATTTTCCTTTCGCCCAAACAAACCATTGAGTGAATAAATGTACATGCAGATCAATGTGTAATGTAGGCCAACAATCCTTTGGAAGTTTCTGACAATTCCTAATCCCTATGTGAAACTAAAAGCCAAAACGCAAAATGAAAACTTAACAAACTATGGACTCTTGTCCAGTGCGCAGCCGCACTGGACTTTGAGGACAGTCATTAGCCTGCTTTTCAGGAAATTATTTCAAAAGCACCTTCCGCCACATCAAAATTTTAGCAAAACACCATTCAGCTATACGGAATCTTGTGCATAGACTATACTATGCAAAAAGTCCTGCTCTAGAACTACAAAATGTAAATAACAGTCTGCTACATGGAACAGCCAAAGAACTCCTTTGAGAAATAGAGCACATCCAAAGTCAATACTTTGGAACTGATTTTGACTTACAAAATTCAGTAACTTTAGAAAACATTAGCGAAAACCTCACAAACACCAACCTCCTAACAAACACATACAAAAAAGAAATAGCAAGTTTCAAAACAAATCTGCTGAAATAACAGACCAGGTCTGTGTCTGTTGTCGCAGAACTTTTTATAAAAAGAGCATAGCAATATTAGACATGGCCTAAAAAAGAGGACAATGAGGACTCACAATGGCTCCAATAGGCTTTATATCTAACAGCAGAAAATAGATACAAAATAATTGACCCCTCAATAGTTTTCACACACTGCAATAAAAAGCTTGACAATAACCAAATGCCATCATGTGCTATCACTAACAACCTAGAAATCTTCCCACTTTCAAAAGCTCTCCAACAACTTGTATGCAAGCATTATAATACAAGCAGTACACCCATTTCAAGCTTTAATACACCTTCAACCGACAACGGCCAAATTGTCTCCATCTGAGTTCCTAAAAGGCATTCATGGCAAATTAGTATATTTGCCATTAGATCTTAATGAACATGTAGAAACTCTAGGAGTATGATGGCCAATAGATCAATCATTGATTGTACCAACAAAAGACAAAGAAATGTGTCAACAAATAGTCGACTTAAACAAAGTTAGACAAGCCCTACAATATCTTAAAGAAAACAATGAATATTACAAAGATATACACATAGGAGAAAATTTAAAAGAAACCATCCAAATAATTCAAGATTCATCACAAACCGGCCAATTTGAAAGTGTAGATCCTAATACTGCAGCCAATATTTTGCAGCATGCAATTCACCCACTTCACTCCAAAGACACCATTGAAGATTAATTCGAAACATATCACATGCATCAATAACAACTGCATCTAACAAGACATAGTACAGTTATGCTTATATTTTTGTAAGTATGTTTTTCAACTCTTTTACAAATGTATTTATACAGGGTTCCTGCCACTTACCTTGTAATAAGCTTCTCAATGAGCACATTCTGTTATTAAACCACTGTAGCAAATGTCATGTATTGCAGCATTCAGCTCCTGCTCACATCAGGTGGTATTTACTTACAATGCTGTGCATTTAAACATTTTTCTTTTTAGCTGAATTTTCAAGACATTTAAAAAATACATATGTGCTTTTATAGCAGCACCGTGTGTAATTTCTTTATAAAAGAAAGGAAAAGCAGATAGAAAAGAAGTGTCAACCATTTTTAAGTAGCACTTGGTGTGTCCCTGTTTAATATGTTGGCAGTGCATGCATACTTGCCAACATGAGCCAAGTGAGCATATGGGAAAAAAATATAGAAGCATTTTCTTTTCCTCTACTCTTTTCTAAAGGAAAATTTAGAAGATTTGATGAAAGATCCACAAAAACGAGTGCATCCGAATATTGCTCTTTACGAATGAATTCTGAAGACCCCAGTTTCAGACAAACTGTACAATACTTTTTCTACCACCTGTTCGAAAGTGAAGGATCCTAGGCCTACCCATATGGTTTGTAACTTTGTTGTGCAGAATACAGATGGGATGACTTGCATAACTTCTTACGCACGGCAAACCAAAATAAAGATGGAATAGCTATAAAAACACCAGGAGAAGTCTGTTCTCTTGACCCTGTCAATGTATGAAGGTACTTTCACCATCGCTTCATTGCCATGCTGAACTTCATCTGCAATAAAACTACCACTCTGCTAGAAGTCCAACACTTCTTTTGGAGAAAAGAATATCAATCCAGAGGAGCACCACACATCCACATGCTTTTGTGGATAAAAGATGTAAAATATGCTCCCAAATTTGGCCAGGACTGTAGTGCCACTGTTTTACAATTTATTGAAAAATACATTAAATGCGACATCCCTTCAGAAACGGCACATAGTGACCCACATACACAAGTCTCAGCTGTCGCTTTGGCTTCCATAGGCCAGTTTTAAAAAAGGACACGTAAATAGCTTAATGTCTTCTGTAAGACAAAGGGCCACATTCCGAGTATGGAGGTAATCATGGTGCTATTTGTGCCATGACTACTTCCCATACTGGTACCGAGTCCGCCCTGGTTCAATGGGGACTTACCGGTCTATTGCAACCATTGCGGGACCGGTAAGTCCCCATAAAAAAAAAAGCCATTCCCATTTGAGCCCCCATAGGGCTCAATGAGAAGGTGGAAGGCGCTAATAACGGTATTGCAAATTGCGGTACTGTTATTAGCTCTAAAGTCCCTTAATGGGTCCCAGCCATAACGCCTGGTAAAACAAGGCGTTAAGGAAGGGACCCGCTAAGGGAACTCGGAATAGGGCACAAAGGTTTTACCGGCACCGGTGTCCTTACCGGTGCCCGGTATCCCTTTGCACCCAACTCGTAATGAGGCCCAAAGTGTTAAAAGGAAATCCCCTGAAACACATACAACATTAAAAGCGATGAAGCATTCAAGTATATCAATGATTACAATGCAATCATTGCCCTCTTGCGAAAATAGACATACAATACATTGCAGCCATTTCCACTGCAGTTGGAAGATATGTCACATCCTATCTCACCAGATCTGAGAAAACAGAGCTAAAAAGACTTCTGGGATGACAAACCATCTGACAAAAAAACAATCACAAACATTGTACAGCTTGGGTATACAAATGCTCCCCCACTTAGAGAATGCAGGTGCTACAAAGCTGCAGACTGTTTAACAGGTACAGCCTTACATGGCAAATATGAGCACATTATCTGGCTGAACCTTGGTCTAGATTCATCTCGAAAAAAAACTAAAATCCTACCAAGAGATAAAAACAATAGCCACAAAGGATCCCAACAGCCAGGACATTTAAAAAAACTATTTAATGGACACATACTGCCCAAACAGAATAACTGCTTTGGAACACATGTGCCTGTCCGACATAGCCCAAAATGACTCCTACAAAAAAAATGTCATACCAGATGAACAAGTGGCAAATATTCAGTCTCAACTTGTGAAAGAAGACTAGTGAAACTTACCAAAACCAGCCTAATTAATCATATAAAGTTATCATTTAAATCTCCACAACATAGAACACTTTATTACATGGCCCGATTGCAACTTTTTAAACCTTGGAGAAAAGAAGAAAAAATATTATGTTATGTTAACTGAACTTATTGAGCGAACGTACGCCCGAAGGCATCTTGACGCAGGTTGCGTGAAAGGAGATTTACATATATTATTGAGGTCTAGAATAACAGGGTTTTCAACAGCCGGCGCAAGGTAAGATGATCAACAGTTCCGCGTAGGGCGAGAGGAACATCATTCCAGGCTTTAGCATCAGCCACCGAGCAAGCACCCCACCCATCAGTAAAAAGTCTGGTCTGAGGGCGAAGGGTGCACGTAAGAACATACTACACACATTTCTCCTGCAAATACTCTGCCCCCAGGCAATTAAAGGCACGATGTACAATGCACATGGACTTGAAGAGAATACAGTTTTCAGTGGAGCTGCCTCAGCAACGGGGACATATGAGCTCCAAAAAGGGGGTGAAGAATGCATCTAGCAGAAGCGTTTTGGAGTAGCTGAAGCTGGTTGATCAAATAACAAGGTTGTGCTAGATAACGTGAATTACAATAATCCAGCACGCTCAGAACCAGCGCAGCCACAACCAGAGCCTGACACTTTGCAGGAATAAAAGGGAGTAGCTTTTGAAGAATACAGAGCTGAAAATGGCCAGTTTTACAAACTGCTGCAACCTGCTCATCCATGGCAAGGGACGCAGAGATTTTGACCCCCAGGTTCCTAACAGATGAGGTAGGCACGGGGAGAGGGTCAAGAGATGTAGACTAAAACTTTGTGTCCAAAACTGAAGAGGGGAAGTAATCCCAATGACCAAGACCTCGGTTTTCCTGCCATTCAATTTTCACCAATTAGTACTCATCCATGCCCCCAGATCCTCAAGGCACTTTCTAAGCGGGGCCGCCATATCAGATTGAGTAAGATCCAGGCGAACCAGGACTTGAGTGTCGTCCGTATACGAATAGTAATGAAACCCATGAGACAAAATGAGGAACCGGAGAGGCCTAATATAGACATTAAACAGGATGGGGGACAGCGCAGAACCCTGAGGGACACCACAACAAGTGAGACAGGACTAGGACAAAAAATGGAAGAGAAACTGACTGGAAACGATTGGCCAGAAAGGCCACAAACCAGTCAAGCACTTGACCAGACAGACGAGCGGCAGAAAGGCGAGTGATCAGGGTGGGATGGTCAACCGTGTT
The DNA here is from genome assembly GCF_040938575.1 of Ambystoma mexicanum. NCBI lineage: Eukaryota > Metazoa > Chordata > Amphibia > Caudata > Ambystomatidae > Ambystoma > Ambystoma mexicanum. The sequence goes on from NC_090940.1 coordinate 357,271,748, forward strand.
GAAAGCAGCTGAAAGATCCAACAGCAAAACTGTTCGAACACCACCCTGATACACCAAGCGTACCAGGCCATTCCTACCCGAGTTCACGACTTATTCAGTGCCTTTCGCAGGCCGGAACCCAGAATGGAATGTATCAAAGTAATGGAGGATACCAAAAAAGTTGAGAGCAGGGGAAAACAGTGCTTCCAAAACCTTCACCAGGAAGGGCAGAAGCGAGATAGGTTGATTAGTGGCTAGCACTTCTGGATCCAAGGCAGGCTTCTTTAACAGAGGGATCTCCAGTGCGTGCTTAAGTGTAGGCGTGATCACCCCACTTGTGAATGAGGCATTATCTGCAGCAGTAATGTGAGCAATCAAATCACCCGAGGCTTCCCTCAGAAGAGCCAGGGGTATGGCATCCGCCGGAGAGGCTGATTTCAGGTGCTAGGTGGCCTCTAGTACATCGGTATCAGAAAATACAGGAAACATAGAGCATAACCCATGGGCAAGAGAGGGCCCAGCAGGGGGTGTATCACAGGGTATCTGATGTATCCCACTGTTTATATCTTCCCGGATGGTAGTGATTTTAGTCACACAAATTGAGGAGAGAGAGTGACACAGAGCCTGTGAAGGCAGCACCTGGGCATGTACCTTCACAGGAGTGGATAAAGAATGGACAAGTTCAAAAAGGGACTTCGGTTTGTTAAGGGCACGCTGTACCTTGTAAGCAAAAAAAGAGTTTGTTTTGCATTTATAACTGCTTTATGATGGGCAGTGAGAGAGCGGCAAAAAATATCGTTAGCCTCAGAAGAGAAACTGGGCCGCCATTTTCTCTTTGCCTCTCTACAACGCAGTTTGCCACCTCTAAATTCCTCTGAGAACCAGGGCTTGGGGAAGCAGGCTCTCTGCTCACATAATCTAAGGGGGGGCCATTTAAGCAGCAGTTGCTTTAAATGAGGCATCCAATGTGGCTAGGGAGCAACCGGCTACCTGACCACAGTGTGCTTGCAGGGAAATAATTAGCTCGGGGATAGACACCATGTGCCAGCTCCGCTTGAAGATGGAAGGTTTCACAAGGGAGGGAGGGGGCACCCTTCGAAGAATGGAAAACGGTACCAAAAAGTGGTCAGACCATATTAGCGGACTGGGAGAGGCTGTGATGATAGACACTACTGGGGCAAAAAGCAAGTCCAGGATATTGTCCCATTGGTTAGTAGGTTGATCCACTCACTGAGGAAGTCCCAAGTCAAACATCAGGGCCATGAAGCTTGCCACCTGGCCAGCTGTGGCAGAATTTACCGGGAGATTAAAATCACCCACAATGAGCAGATCGGGATGTTTGATCTGTAGTTCCAATACCAGTGCAGAAAATTCTGCACAGAACACACTGTCGGCCCCAGGGGGCCATTAGACCACTAAAACTGTAAGTGTTGAAGTGGGAGAGACAATAATGCGGCCCAATAAACATTCCATTTTAAGAGACTGCTTAGGGACTGTGCACATAACCGTATAATTGGTTTTATGGATCATGGCTACCCCACCACCAGGATGTGCTGTCATGCGGTCCACATGCGCCAGCACATAGTTGGGGGGCGGGCCTGCACAATAGAAGGACCAGTTATAGAATTAGGTAACTATGACTCATTTGAAGCTGCATTCAAATCAAATAAAATTAGTATAACAAATGTCATTTTCAAACAAAACAAAAACATTTTGGACAATGAACGCCAACAAGAGGAAGACATTGAAGCTCAACTAGATGAAGACACTCCTGAGGGTCATCAAACTTCCCTTGAAGAAAGCCAAGAACCACTTGGAGAACCACTCAATCTAAATGAAGCAGAAATAGCCATGACTGGGGTACATACACTGATAAATAAACAGTGTTTATAATTGGCATCAGGTTGAAATTGAGGTAAAAAATGAGGACGTGTCTGTTTTCTAGCCAACCAACTTAGTATTGCACTTTATTAGGTAATTTGCACATTTTCCATTGCACTAAGAAATGAATTGGTGATAACACTACACTGTTGGTTTTAGTTTTGTATAGGAAGGGTGTTGTTTTATGAATATTTTATGTATGGTTTTACTTCAAATCAATTTTAGGATGAATTTTAGAATGTGTTATAAGCAAATACAGTAGATTTGTGCCTCTTAGAGTGGTGTGTTTTGAATATTTGTATTTTCACAATATATGTGTGTTTCTTGACAAAATAACATTTATTATGATTTAAAGAAGATTCACTGGGCCTCATTACACGGTAGGCAGTAAGGGTTTACCGGTACCGGTATTTTACCGGTACCAGTAAACCCTTACCGCCTTACTACGAGGTCCCCTTGTGGGTTGGAGAATTTAACACCTGCTTTTTGCAGGCGTTAAAAACCAACCCGCAAAGGGACCAGCGAGCTAATTACGGTACCGCAATTTGCGGTGCATTAATTAGCACCTTCCCCATTCCCATTATGCCCTATGGGGCAAAAATGGGAATGGGGAAGGGAAATGGGGGAAGGGGGAATTACCGCCCCACCAACCTTGGAATAGGGCGGTAATTCCCCTTTCCACCAAGGCGGTGCCGGTATTTTACCGGCATGGACCAAGGTGCTAATAGCACCTTGGTCCACCGCCGTCCGTGTAATGAGGCCCACTGACTTAGGACCTATTTGGTACATGGCCCCAGTCAGGCATATGATGGACTAAAGAAGAAAAGAGATAAAGACTGTGAGTTTCTTTAGGTTTTGATTGTCCATAGGCAGACAGAGGGCTGAACCTCACGGTCTATAAACTAGCCCAACCCAGTCTGTTCATTGTTTGATGTGGGGCAGAAAATAAAATATATCAATCTAGAAAATCTGAATAAAACTTGTCAGAAATGAAATCACAGCTAAATGATGAACAACTCACCATTTATCTGAAAGTCACTGAAGAAATTGGACATGGTTTTAAACATGAAGCTAAGACGTGTAGCTGTAAATATTATAAACCTCTACTCCTGTATGTAAGTGGTGAAGCTGATTCTGGTAAAACTTTCTTAATTAATATAATCAGCTAATTTTTACAAAACTCAACAAACAACCTTTCGGCTGTTGTAACAGCCCCCACAGATTTAGCTGCATACATAATAGGAGATGTAACTTTACACTGACTCCTGCTCCTCCCAGTAGAGCACCAAAACAAATTATAATACTACAAATGATCAGCAGAAGCTGCTACTGAAGTACGCAGAATTCTGAAACAAATGAAAGTGCTCCTGATAGATGAAGTAAGCATGGTTTCCAACCCCATGTTGGCTTTAATGCACCTCAGAATGCAAGAAGTCCTAAAAACCGACTATGAAGAACTGTTTGGAGGAAAACCCGTTATTGTTTACAGAGACATCCTACAATTAACACCAGTAAAAGGTCAACCTATTTTCAAAACATTAAGATACAAAGAGTCCTGTAACACACTCAGCAGCATTGGAAATGTAAATCTCTTGCAACCTTTTCACTACAAAGAATTAACTCAAAACATGCGTTAGTGTTAGGAAAGATTTCGTAATTGTAGGTAATTTTCCTTCCATGTGGCAACCCCTAAACTTTTTGCTGTTGTTTTTCACCTTGTTCTTGACTTTGCCAGAGAAGTGCAGCCTTCTGCCGCACTCCTCTGGGCTTTCGCTCCTTTCTTACGGGGAAACTGACATGCCCTTAAGACAGTCAGTACCGGGGAACGCTGTTTCCCGTAGTTTCTTTTATCATGTTGCGGCTTTCGTGCAACATGACACAAGAGGGCACTGTAAGCTAAATTACAGCTCTCTTGGGTCTCTAGCCTTCTACAGGCCCTAGATACTCGTTTAGGATTGTATCTGATCGGTGCAAGTGATTCAGGGACGGGAATGGTGGCAGCGATCGTTTCTTGTGTTTTGAGCTCCTTTTGGCGTTCTAAGCGCGTTTTCCGCGCTTAACCCAAAATGGTGGCCTGGCTCCCAAAATGGCCAGACCACGAGGCTCCTTTGTCCTGTCCGCTGACCGTCTTGCTCCCTTCACCTTTCCCAGGTCGAGCCGACCCGGGGCCTTCCTTAATTGGGCATGTACTTTCCCGCGAAACACGGATGCTTTCGCGGGTTTCTACATGTCTTGTGTGTGCCTCCAGAATGTGGGCTGGGATGTCTGGTCCCAATACACATCCTGGGTGCCAGAGAGTCTAGGGTGGTGTGAATGCCTGGGACCTCCGTGGTCCGTGATTGGTCCACGAATGGTGTGAGTGTTGATGAGCGGATCTCCCATTGGGTCCCCTCCGTTTTGGCGCGAAGGGAACCGTGGATAAGAGGGGGCTGGAAACACCACTACCATGTCGATCTCCTGAGTTCTCACGAACGAAGGAATACCGGAGCCAAGTATCCTGCAACCAAGAGGCTGGACCGAGGAATCGCTGGTGACCCGCTGAAGGACTTCTCCTCTGCACTGCTGTCGCCTCGTGAAACCCTTTTCACCTTTGATCGAACCAGAAGGCCTGTACTGGTACTTCGACCCTTGGAATAGCGGGAACAGCTATTCTCAGCATCTTCACCATCTCCTGCCAGTAAGCCTTCGGAAGCGTCTCTGGGCCATCCAGCTGACTGACCAGCTTACACAGGAGTCTTGCTCTGTTACCGCCGCCAGGTTGTGTAGTATTTCGAGTCCTTGTCACTCTCACACGCTTCGTACACTTGGCGTTCCCAGGTCTGAAGTGAGTAGTGTACACATGGCTCAGATACACACGGCCGCTCCGTTGCCCTGCTGTGGTAACAAACTGTGCGGGTTTCTTCAATTGGGACGTCTTTTTACTCAACACGACGACGAGGCGTTCCCTGCTCTTCTGAACCTGCCAGCTGCTGAAACTGACGCGGAGAAGCCTGGGTCTGCTTACATTGGGGACCGGTGAGTAGCATAGCTAGGATCTGGTCGCCCTCCTGCAGGAGCCCATTGCTTTTCCCCGCTGTGTCAAACAGCACCCTTTTCCGTACTCACGCTCTGCTTCTGCCCACTGTGGAGGCTGCGCTTGAGTCGCGGAACTTGTTCTTCTTTTGTGCACTAAACTGAACTGCCTGATTTCCCTCGAAGAGCTTCTACTTTTGCCCGTTGGCACCAGCGCGTGCAGGTACTTTTGAGCACAAGGCTCCACTCTTCGCAGGGCTCGGACTTCCATCTAGTTAGGTGCCTCTGAAGGCGAACTGGGTCTAAGCATTATTTCGCACTGCCTGTCTTCCTTCCCTTTTAGGTGGACTACCCATTTCGTGCATCTAACGCTTGAGACTGTCGTATTTGTATATATATATTGTGTTGATATGGTATGTGTTGGTTTACTATCGTTATATTGTGATTTTCTCGCTACGGTCATTGTTTTAAAGGCCTTGAAATAAATGTGTATATATTTTTAATATAACAACTGTTTGGAGTAGTTTGTAAGTGTTCTTGCTTTGTGTGCTCATTGCGGGCTTTCAGTCACCCTCACCCCTCTTGAGACCTAGTCTTGACCGCCGCGATCGCTACCTTGATTGGTCTGGCTCGTCCAGAGGTTACCCTGTTCCAAGTAATTAGGTTGGCCTTCTGAACTTCTGCGCCACCAGGACAGAGTTCAGAAATCCGTCTTAACAGTTAGTCTGCAGACCTGAGCGATGCTAACATTTTAAAAAGCATTAGAACTGGTCTGCTTACTAAAGATGCAAAATCCATCTTAAATAGTACACTGATCCATGAGCTATATTGGGCAAAACACATCTGCTCCTGATGTCATGGAACAATTAACTCAACAAAATATAAATTGCATGTCCTTAATACCAACCCAAGCTGTTGTCAATTCAACAAGACAATGCAAAAATAGGAAATGCAACCCATTCTGTATATTAGCTCCACAGACAAACTAGAAGTGCACAGCATGACACTCCCTGAGTGTCAACAAGCAACAGCATGACGAAATAGCCTAGAAAACTGTATCTCCATCGCAGCTGGATTAGAAAACATATTAAAATGTAACCTTGACACAGAACAAGGTTTAGTTAATGAGCAATTGGTACAGTTGCTGGCTTCCAAACATATCCGCATGACAACAACATTCCGTTTGTCAACATCCACTTTGACAAATTTGCAAATGTTAAAATAATTGGCCGCACAATAGCACATTTCCTTCTTTTCGAAGACCTTTACATATGCAGAGAATATTTCTCTGTATCTCTTCGATATGCTGTCACTATTCACAAATCACAAAGTCTAACCGTAGATCACACATTTATTGACATTGGCAGCACACTCTTTAAAGAAGGTATGAGTTACATAGCACGTTTGTTCATGTCTGCGTACACTCAATGATCTATTCCTAGTAAACTATGATGCAAATATAGTCACTGCTGACATTTTCTGCATCCTAAAATACAACAGGATATGTGCACTGTACACCGCCAATCTAGATAAGAACCCACTACCTCACAAAAAATCCTTTCAAAAGAATACTAACACAAAAATAACCTATAACAGATCTCCCAACAATACTACTAAAGAAACAACAACCAACTGCTTCTCCATCAAATAATACAATCACACAACTGTCTAGTAAAAACTCAACTACACGTCCATCAGAAGATAAAGGGCCAAATATCTCTTCACAAAAAACACCTGCAGGCCCATCAAAGGATGCAGTCACAACTCATTGGTCCATTTAAGTTCAGCAAGACAACTGTAGTACAAGTTATGCAAATGTAACAATCATTCTTCTCTTCCAATTGCCACCAAATGTTCACAATATTTACTTAAACTGCTTGGACCAGTTGTGTTTGCAAGTGCTCGTCCTTCATAGAAATGCCAAAAAAATTCCTGACAGCAGTTATAGTGTCTCAGGTATAAGGCAAAAATGCAAAAATGCTAACACACAACAAGATCTGCAAGCATTCTAATGTACTTTCTACAATTACTGGAAACCAAAAACATCCCAATAAATCTTACAGAAACATATATGCACTCTCTGCAACCATGTTTCAGAAGAGCACATCCCTAATGAACGATTTGTAATGTATCCATACCAAATTGTGAATCCATTTCATTTCACCAGCTTCCACAGAATGCAAATCGTGACATGTTGGGCCTCATTACGAGGTTGGAGGTAGCCTTGCCGGTAAAACCAGCAAGGCTACCTCCAAACCGGCAAGAAAATCCAGCACCCGCAAATGGGCAATTACCAGGGTATTCGGGCCCCGCCGGAACCAGCAATTGCCCTTTCGCGGGTGCCAGTGCCGTAGATCCCCATTTCCATTTGAGCCCCATAGGGCTCAATGGGAATGAGGATGCCTGTAGCAACGGCACGGTTCATTGCCGTGCCGGTGCTACAGGCTTACTGTGATCGCAGGTGCCTTTTATTTCACCAGGCCAGGCCTGGCGGAATGAAAGGCACCCGCGAGCGCAACTCAGGGTTTGCCAGTCTGGTAACAAAGGTACCGGTAAGGTTACTGATTGTTAAGTGACTTCAATTCAGCAATCCCACTAAGTCAGTGCCTCGTCTGGGACGCCCAAGGGAAGCCCTTATTTATATATTTTTATGACAAGTTATACTCTGGATGATAAGCCCTTATATAACGCCCCTCTCTTTGAATCCCCCTGACCTCACTGAGCTAAGAAGTAGGTTTGTTTTGCAATTTAAAAGATGTATTGAAAAAATTAAACAATATATATATATATATATATATATATATATCACACTTTTATAATAAATTAATATTTGATATCACACTTAAGAATATGACAGTGATCAACAATGGATAATATTACAATTGTACGCTTATTTAATTACTTAGGAGTTGGTGTAGGAAGGAAAGAGTAACTGAGAATGCTTTTATGTTTTCAAGGAAAAAAAAATGATGGAAAGAATGCAGTACAGAAATAAACTGATAGGGTTTCACAAGAGATAATATGTTCCCTTTTCTCCTGGTGGCAATTCACTCCCCCCTATGCAATATAAGGAGATGGAAGTAAAATCACAAAGTTTTCAGGGATACAACCACAATACAATACGAATTTCAGTTCCCCCCTAGCAAGCTTAGAGAAACAGGGATGGTTTTAAACACAGCCAAAAGTACTTTTAAATGTGGTATGCAAAGAAGGGAAAAATATGCTAAAAATGATTTTCATTCCCTGTAGGAGGTTCCGGGTAGGTGATTGCTATTTAAGATTAGTTCAAGTCACACTGGCAATGCTCAATGAGGGATTAGCAGGTTGAAAACACATTTTATCAGTTCAAGCAAAAGACGGCTATCTTTGACAGGAGCTAATTTTTCAATTCGCGGCAATTTTTCCAAATGCATCTAGCGTGATTACGGAATAACTATAAGGAATTTAGGCTTGTTGGAAAGCTTAGAATCTTAGCTTTCAAACGAAAGTTAAATCTCGTTCCTAGCACACGTGGTCTCAAAGATACGGACGATTTTGTGAAGGTAGTTTTTTCAGAAATGAAAGTAAACTTCAGAATGACAAAATGACACTTTTACAGCTTTGAAATGACAGAATGAACACACGATTCCTATGATGCAATTCTGGACAGGTTCAAATGTTTTAAATCAGATTATTTTAGACTAAGAGATTGGTTCTGGCACAGTTCTAGCTGAGTACTCACACTATAAATTTGAAATAGGCCGTCAGGGTCTGGTCAGGTTGGCTGCGGTTCTCTCGCCACAGACGGTCTTTAGTACCAGTTTGCTCACAGCAATCTGATCTGGGTCTGCTAGCGGCACTGCGGTCTGGTCTGGGTCTTTGGTTCTGCTGGTCTGGATCAAGTGGATTCTGGATACAGCACTGCTTTCTGGGTACTGGCACCGGGTTCTAGCCAGAATCAAACAGCTCAGCCCGGCTGCTTGAATAATTTGCAAAGGATTTTGAGGCCTGCTGAAAAAGTTCTGAAGTCTGGATTCTAAGTTCTGGAGATGGTCCTTCTGGATATTGTCTGGTCCGGCAGAGTTCTTCGCAAGAAAATGGAAAGTGAGTCTCTTGCCTGTCCAAAGCAGTCTCTTTTTATGTGTTTTGAAAATGGGTGTGTGGGTGGGCATAACTAAGCCTGCCCCTCACAACTTATCATTGGCCAAGTCCTCCTCTCTCCCTTGATTGGGGGATGGAATGGAGTGTCATCATGATGAGGTATGTTTTATGAGTCAGAGGATCCTCCCCTTTGCATTTACTTAGAAAAATCAATTTTACCCAAAACACATATTTCCCAGATACACAGTTTGTTGAAATTACATATACACATCATATATTACTTCGGGTAGGTCTCTGTTCCAACTCTGATGTTTCTAAGAGCTTGGGTTAAGAAATGACAACATTTTGCACTTTTTGGTTGGTTTTCCAATATTGGACTTTTACCCAAATTTACACAGAGGTACACCCCCCTTCTGGGCAGATTACAGTAATTTACTATGTTTCTAGCATAAACCCTGTGTCTGCAATATTAATAAATAGCAGGGTTCGGTCCCAGAACACCGCACAAAGTGGAGTTTGGTCTCAAATCGTGAGGGCATTTTCCATATTAAGGACCCCCAAATTGTACATTTTAGTAAGCTTAATACAATATTTCAGAAGCATTTAACTTTAAACATATATTTGCTGCAATATGAATCCGCAAACCAGTCTGGCCCACCCCCCAGAACTTGGTGAGTCAGAGATCACAGGCCTCTCCTTCCTGGCAGGGCAGCTGTTGACAGTTACACCCTAATCTGCATTCTATTCAATTGAAAGGGTCTATTGTGTTGTGTCCTGCAGGCTGCAGGGGAAAATCCCCCCTCTCAATCAACAGGGCCATGTGATATCCCGGGCTGTTGTGTGGGTCTCTGAGGTGTTAAGGGTTCTCAGGAAAAGCAAGTCTTTTGAACTTTTAATTACACAAGACCACCTTCTGTTCACTGCACAGTTCTGCAAGACAGCTCTCCTGTCAGGATTTATAGAGCACCAGCGCAGGTCAGTGGCTTGCAGTGGTACTGCACCCATTTTTGGGAGCTGTCTTGAATTAATACATTTCAAAAAGGGGATTTTACTTGATAGCATATGATTTTTGCTTGACATGACATTGATGTGGATCTGCAGTAGCGTAAAGTAGAACACTCAACCAGAGTTGGATTTTTATTTGGTGGTTTCGGGCCCATGATCTTAGCAATTTTTGACATTAATAAAAACATATTTTGAACAGAACCATCTTTCTTTGCACTGGTGGGTGGCTGGTCAGGCGATCATTTTGGTGTGCGCGAAACTGCACGGTTCTCCTGGATTCTGGCACAATGTGGGCTTTTTTGACCATCTTGGATTTTCTGAGCCCACAGCCCCAAATGTTGCAGCATAATAACTCGAACATGGGTCAAAACCCCTGACATGGTACCGTTGTATCCAGACCGGCAACTTCGTAATGAAACCCATTATGCCCTTTTTGCAATTCAGGCAATCGTTCCAGCATACAAAAAACTCACATAGCCAATATGTCATACTAATGCTTCTAAGGTACCATGCAGATGGTACCAAAATAACTGTAAGCTCGCTAGCTTTAAACGGCCACGCATTTCTAGGCAAGAAAAACTTCACAAAAGTAGGTATAATATACCACATTGGTGGCACAAACACTTCAGGACACTATACTGCATATGTCAAAAAATAAAGTGGTTGGTTTTAATGTAATAACACCTCTGTTACTCCAAAACATAGGTTTCCAGCAAATCTAAGAAATGCCTACTTAATATTCCTTCAACCCAAATTTACTCACTACACTGTAGAACACTAATAGGGTAATTCATAGAAATTCACACAAAAGTGGCGCACGCGGCTGGTGCACAGTGTCCCCGTGCGATACACTGCGCCAGCCGCGTGCGAAAAAATCCTTTTCATCGCACAGCGTATTCATGGATTTTAGCCTCCGAAACCAGCCGTGGCGCAGAGTGGGGCAGCGACCCTGCAGCAGCGCCAGTTACGCCCCCAAGAACGCCCTCGCGCAAGGAAAAGCCTTCAAAATCCCCAAATCATCGCAAAGGGCTGCGCCAACCCTGGACCAGTTCACAGGGCTGCCAAACAGCAAACGCCAAGCGAGGAACGTGTATTTCAGTGGTTCGCGGGAAGTTTCACACGCGATTGTCCTGGGTACGTGTACATCAGAGGTGCGTGGGAAGTAACACACGCGATTCCATCAGGGCACGTGTATTCCAGGGGTGCGCGGGAAGTATCACACGCAAAAACAGCAGGGTACGTGTATTCCAGGGGTGCGCAGGAAATATCACACGCAAAAGCAGCAGGGTACGTGTATTTCAGGGGTGCGCGGGAAGTATCACATGCAAAAGCAGCAGGGTACGTGTATTTCAGGGGTGCGCAGGAAGTATCACACGCGATTCCATCAGGGTACATGTATTCCAGGGGTGCGCGGGGAGCACCACACGTGAATTGCACATGTGGGTCCTCCCAGGTGTTCCCTCTACACCCTCCATGGCCCCTGCAGGTGGCCCACACCACAGGGGCCTACCCTGCACATGTCCCGCAGGCACCCCATCCACCATGGCTATGCCCCCCAGCCAACCCACATGTCACCTTGCATTACTGCCCACCAACGTATGTCCCCCTGCACCCCCAGCCACCCGGGGCACCCTCCACCAGGCCCCCACTCATGTCTCCCACCACCCCCACACCCCAGCATCCAGGGGCAGACTCCACCAGGCCCCCACTCATGTCCCCCTGCACCCTCACCCCCCAGCATCCAGGGGCACCCTCCACCAGGCCCCCACTCATGTCTCCCACCAACCCCCACACCTCAGCATCCAGGGGCACCCTCCACCAGGTCCCCACTCATGTCTCCCATCACCCCCACCCCCCAGCAGTGCAGGGGCAGCCTCCACCAGGCCCCCACTCATGTCTCCCATCACCCCCACCCCCCAGCAGTGCAGGGGCACGCTCCACCAGGCCCCCACTCATGTCTCCCACCACCCCCACCCCACAGCATCCAGGGGCACCCTCCACCAGGCCCCCACTCATGTCTCCCACCACCCCCACCCCCAGCATCCAGGGGCACCCTCCACCAGGCCCCCACTCATGTCTCCCATCACCCCCACCCCCCAGCAGTGCAGGGGCAGCCTCCACCAGGCCCCCACTCATGTCTCCCATCACCCCCACCCCCCAGCAGTGCAGGGGCAGCCTCCACCAGGCCCCCACTCATGTCCAACTCATGTCTCCCTGCACCCCAACCCCCCAGCAGTGCAGGGGCAGCCTCCACCAGGCCCCCACTCATGTCTACTACCACACCCACCCCCCAGCAGTGCAGGGGCAGCCTCCACAAGGCCCCCACTCATGTCTCCCATCACCCCACCCCCCAGCAGTGCAGGGGCAGCCTCCACCAGGCCCCCACTCATGTCTCCCACCACCCCCACCCCCCAGCATCCAGGGGCATCCTCCACCATGCCCCCACTCATGTCTCCCACCACCCCCACCCCCCAGCATCCAGGGGCACCCTCCACCAGGCACCCACTCATGTCTACCTCCACCCCCACCCCCCAGCATCCAGGGGCAGCCTCCACCAGGCCCCCATTCATGTCTCCAATCACCCCCACCCCCAAGCAGTGCAGGGGCAGCCTCCACCAGGCCCCCACTCATGTCTCCCACCACCCCCACCCCCCAACATCCAGGGGCATCCTCCACCAGGCCCCCACTCATGTCCAACTCATGTCTCCCTGTACCCCCACCCCCCAGCAGTGCAGGGGCAGCCTCCACCAGGCCCCCACTCATGTCTACCACACCCCCCACCCCCCAGCAGTGCAGGGGCCGCCTCCACCAGGCCCCCACTCATGTCTCCCATCACCCCCACCCCCCAGCAGTGCAGGGGCAGCCTCCACCAGGCCCCCACTCATGTCTCCCACCACCCCCACCCCCCAGGACCCAGGGGCATCCTCCACCAGGCCCCCACTCATGTCTACCACCACCCCCACCCCCCAGCATCCAGGGGCAGCCTCCACCAGGCCCCCACTCATGTCTACCATCACCCCCACCCCGCAGCAGTGTAGGGGCAGCCTCCACCAGGCCCCCACTCATGTCTCCCATCACCCCCACCCCCCAGCAGTGCAGGGGCAGCCTCCACCAGGCCCCCACTCATGTCTCCCATCACCCCCACCTCCCAGCAGTGCAGGGGCAGCCTCCACCAGGCCCCCACTCATGTCTCCCACCACCCACACCCCCAGCATCCAGGGGCATCCTCCACCAGGCCCCCACTCATATCTCCCACCACCCCCACCCCCCAGCATCCAGAGGCACCCTCGACCAGGCCCCCACTCATGTCTACCTCCACCCCCACCCCCCAGCATCCAGGGGCACCCTCCACCAGGCCCCCACTCATGTCTCCCATCACCCCCACCCCCCAGCAGTGCAAGGGCAGCCTCCACCAGGCCCCCACTCATGTCTCCCACCACCCCCACCCCCCAACATCCAGGGGCATCCTCCACCAGGCCCCCACTCATGTCCAACTCATGTCTCCCTTTACCCCCACCCCCCAGCAGTGCAGGGGCAGCCTCCACCAGGCCCCCACTCATGTCTACCACCCCCCCACCCCGCAGCAGTGCAGGGGCAGCCTCCACCAGGCCCCCACTCATGTCTCCCATCACCCCCACCCCCCAGCAGTGCAGGGGCAGCCTCCACCAGGCCCCCACTCATGTCTCCCACCACCCCCACCCCCCAGCATCCAGGGTCAGCCTCCACCAGGCCCCCACTCATGTCTACCACCACCCCACCCCCCAGCATCCAGGGGCAGCCTCCACCAGGCCCCCCACTCATGTCTACCATCACCCCCACCCCCCAGCAGTGCAGGGGCAGCCTCCACCAGGCCTTCACTCATGTCTCCCATCACCCCCACCCCCAGCAGTGCAGGGGCAGCCTCCACCAGGCCCCCACTCATGTCTCCCATCACCCCCACCCCCCAGCAGTGCAGGGGCAGCCTCCACCAGGCCCCCACTTATGTCTCCCACCACCCCCACCCCCCAGCATCCAGGGGCATCCTCCACCAGGCCCCCACTCATGTCCAACTCATGTCTCCCTGCACCCCCACCCCCCAGCAGTGCAGGGGCAGCCTCCACCAGGCCCCCACTCATGTCTACCACCACCCCCACCCCCCAGCAGTGCAGGGGCAGCCTCCACCAGGCCCCCACTCATGTCTCCCATCACCCCCATGTTAGGCGGAAACCTGTGCAGTTCCCTCTGGGACCACTGCAAAAGATTTAGGACTACAGGTGTTTGGCAGTAAACCCACTTGGTAGCAGTCTGTGCCACACAGATTCACTTGGTAGCTGTGGCTGAGCAGTCAGACTTCCCTCAAGAAGAGTTAGGCAGTATGTGGAGTATACAACATAGGGCAATTCTACACAGTAAGACAAGCAAACACGCAACAAGGCTTCGGTGTAAAGATATAAAGGTATTTATTTGTAACAACACATCTATGGAAAACACTCTGGCACTAATACGGCAAACGATCTTCAATCACAATTACTATACGAAGAAAACGATCAATCCCCCTAACAATAGTTTAACAAGTCTAGGTTCACTGGCATCACTTATTTGCAGACAGAGGTGTATGCTTTAACCTAGGTGGTATTCTAGTATTCGTTAGGACGGGAGAGAAAAATAAGGTAGGTTATGAAGTCAACTCGGTATCAATACTTTTCCGTCAAATGCAAGGCAAGTAAGGCAAAGTATACTGCAGATCACAAAGTTCAGAGGCCAGGCCCACTCGGAGAGAGGCAAGGCGATATGTCCCAAAAAGTGTCTCAGTGGAAATGCGCTTCGAGTCTTAATCGCAAAAGTGTTATGGAAAGATTGAACCGGTTCAGAACAACACGTTAAAGAAAGCTTGGAGGCGACCCAATGGAAAGCCGAGGATTAAGACACCTCACTCGATCCAGCAGAAAGGGAAGCCAGGCGGACACGGTACCTTGTTTGTGGAGAGACAGCTCCGGCGGGGGCAGTTGTTCCTGGTGGTGGATGCACGTCGGGTCTTTGCCAAGAGTAGAGATGATCTCGTCGTCAAAGAAAAGTGAAGATCGTTGCACCACCAGGGAAGAGACCAGCCGCGGAGTGCTCCGTCACAAGGCACCACCTTTTGGTCGCGGTACAGGGGTAGGGGCTATCCTTTTTCCGAGGTGCTCTGCACAGGAAATTCGACCACTGCGTCCTGGAGCGAAGAAAAAGCAAAGGGGACTGGTTGTTCCCACCAGTCAGGGGAAGAGACTCTCCGGCAGGGAGATCTCCTCTGTCGTCGGGAAGTGGTGAGTCGGTTCAGCAGGGCTCCACCGGAGGTGTCGTCGTTGCAGGTCGGCTCAACTTTACCCTCGTCGGATTCTTAGGTCCTGTGGCGACTTCTGCAGATCCAGTCCCAAAAGCCCTGCTTTTATGCAGAAAACCCCCATTCATTCAGCCTAGCTGTCAATCAAAACACGCTAAGTGGTGAGCGGGGTGGCTCACCACTTGGGCCAATCACACCAGAGTGCGACCGGAGTTGGCAAGGCAACTCGGTCCAGGGTGCCTAAAACCCCTCCCACACCCCTGTGGTAAGCCAGACAGAATGGCACCACTTTGGAGGGTCTCTGTACAGAAGCCCGCCAAAAGTGGAACAAAGGGCTCAACCTTTGGTTTAGGAGTCACAGAGACGAACACAGACGCCATTTTAAAAACCGAGTTCTGGCAGAAAATACCATCCGATAGACTTATTTAAGATAAGTAAACCGGTGGTATGTTAGAGATTAATGAGAAAAAGTATCAATCTCCAACAATGGGAAGAATCCCATAGGGTTATGTTCGGGGTCAAACATAACAAGTAGTTTCCACTGCCACCAGCCAAAACTCGACGAGGGGGGACAGGACAGTGCCCCCTAGAATAACAGATCCAGGAGTAATCGAATTACCCCTACTAGCACGTCCACAATAGGATGGTTTGTACTAGTTCTGTTAGTAAATTTAGGTCTAGTAAAGCCAATGGTGACTTTACATGCCCGGGGAAACAGTAGTCAGTCCCCGGGTATGGAGTCTATGATGGAGGTCCGCTAGGACGCCCCAGTGCTACGGCACGGAGGGTGCAGTGTAACACACATAGCAAAACATATGAGACCCTATAGAGTAAAAGACCCCATAGCCCATAGAACACATTGACATTCCAAGGAATTACACGCATTCATGTCCAAGAGTGGGAGAAAAAGAGTCTCACTCTTGGCAGGATGGAAAAAACAAACTCCAGAAATCCAGCAAAGCTGCTGGGGGACTCACTAGGTTAGAAAATTCAGCCTAAACATAGACCTCTCCCTAACACTCGCCCCCCCCCCCCCAGACCAAGGGACAGGAGGATTTAATCCACTCCTGGATGAATCTCATACCTCTAGTTGATGACATACATCCTAGAGAGACCATCAGCATTTTGGTGGTGACACCTTGACCTATGTTCTATGGGTTCAAAGGTTTTCCTTTGTAAACTATATGACCTACAAACCTTCCTAGGAACATCAGTCTTTTTAAGTTTATAGGGGATCTGGTTGACCAGTCCCTCAGAAGTTGATACAACTACTGAACCTATGATAAGCTTTTTCAAGGAGTTCTTATGAAGAAACTCGTTAGATCGAGAGGGGCCTCCAGAGGTTTTCCCTACCTCTCTGTTGAGAGAAGGTTGAGTTTTAGGCCTCTTGGTTGGAGGGGATGGAGATAAGCAAGGTACATGCTTCTCCTTCCTCTGAGATCTTACCTTACCTATTTTAGGAGTTCCCCCCTTAAGTCTAGGAATTGGGTTGGAGTCTTCTGTGGAAGGTCCAACAGTCTGAAGGTTTTTGGCCTTAAACTTTTTTTTTCTGGTTTTCCACCAGCACTGAGAATTACCAGTTCTCTTAGGCCTAGTTAGGGTTGCAATAGGTCTATCCACCTCTTCCTCAGAAGCAGGCGGAGTCAGAGACTCTATAACGGGGGGAACAATGATGGAGCTTGGTTGGGGCTCCCATTTCCCTAACATGTTAGCCTGAAATTTGCCTGGGTCAGAGGTCAAATTACCAACACCAGGGCTTGTCGTGGGGTTCTCAGTAGAGGTTCCCACAGGCTTAGAGTGGTTCCTTAAGGTGGCCTCCCTAGCCAATTTGGTTTGGTTCTGGGTCTCCATACTGGGAGGCCTGGGGGTACTGGATACTACTCCTAGAGTTTTTAGATCATTCCCCAACAGGACTCTCCCAGGCACCTCAGCCTGAATACTGACAGGAATCAACACTGTCATGTCATTACACTGAATGAGGGCTGGTAGAATTGGAACCATTTGGACAGGGCCTCCAGACATCTTAGCGGGACCTTTGCATGCCTTAGCAACATCCTCAGGCCTGAAAAAGCTTTCGTCCACTACTGTTCTGCTGGCCCCAGAGTCTCACCTGGCAGGAGTGTCCTGGCCATTGACAAGAACACTATCCACATAATAACATTTAGAGTTTTCTGGTATAGAGTCATACACACTCCGATTCTGATTACTAACCAGATCCATTGACTCTACTGATACACTTGCTTGGAGAACCCAAGGTTCTTCAGCAAAGACTTCAAAGTGAGCACTAGTCATTTGGACTTCCTCCTCAGGAGTGAAGGCTAAGGAGACTGTGCTGATCCCAGTAAGTTTACCCTTACATTATGGATCTCCTTTGATATGGTCAGTTGCCCCACAGAGATAGCATGTTCCAAATGCTCTCTGGAATGGTGGCGTGTTCTGACCTCCTTCTGGTTTGTGGCCAGAAGGAACACTATTCTGTTGTGGTTTACCCTGGGGATTACCCTGGTTTTGTTTGGGGCCCTCTTTGGAATTTGAGTTATTCGAATTCTCTTTTGAGTCTTTTTAAGGCTGTTTTCCCTTATCCTTTTTCTGAGTTGTCCCAGAATCCTTGTGAGTAGCCCTGTTGGCAACCCACAAGTCAGCAGCCTTAGCCAGTCTCCGGGAATCCAATTCCTTCGAATCAGCCAAGTGCTGTCTGAGCACAGGAGAACAGGCATCATAAATCGACTCCAACATAAAAAGATTCTTCATACCCTCATAAGTGTTCACTTTGTAACCCTTAATCCATCCCTCTAAGTTTTTCAACCCTTCACTCACCCAGGTAGCCCAAGGGGTACCATCATGTTTTTTCAGGGTTCTAAACCTCTTAAGATACTGGGAAGGGGTCTTCCCAAATCTAGCTATCAAAGCTAGTTTCACACTTTCGTAATCCGTCTTATCCGCCTCCCCCAACTCCATTACCACATCAGTCGCAACGGGGGGAGCCTAGAGAACAACCAGGGAAGTAAATCATTCCCGGTGATGTCCTGGAGCCCATGATTGTACTCAAACAGTTTTAACCAATCCAATACATCCAATCTCGGTTCATACATACCCACTAATTCCTTCGGCATCCGGGGTCTTTTGGGACTGGAGCTCCTAGAGGAACCAGAGGAGAGAGAACCATTTTCTACAGACAACTTTTTCATCTCTAATTCGTGATTAAGTGCTATTTCCCTGAGCCTTAACTCAGCTTGCTTCTGCTCAGCCTGGGCATTCAGCCGTCTGAACTAGAGCTCTTGGTTTCTTTCAGATTGAGCCAAGAACCATTTCTATTCTAATTCGAGCTTCATTTTTTCAAGTTCAAAATAAGCAGGGTTACATGTGGGACCTGGTATGGGCCCCGTAGGTACAGCTGGTAAGGCAGGTAGAGGGGCAGGGGAGACAGTTTCGTTAGCCTCTCCTTCCTCGTCAGCCTCTTCACACTAACATCAGAATTATGATTTAGATCAACACCATCACTGTTATCTACATTTGCTGGAGAAGTTGATTCCTTTGAACCAGTAACCAGACTTTGGTTTTCCAGCAATCTCGCTATCAGTTCTAACTTCTTGCCTCTTACAGAAAGATTCTCTTGCCTACAGAGAGCTCGTAAACTCTCAGTAGTTTCACCAGACAAGGACTCTTGACTGTAAGATTCCATCGTGGACATGTTTTTGAAAGTTGCTTTTTTTAGTGCTAAGCTTTGTGGTTAGTTATCCTAAAGTGTCGAAAAGCACTCTAAACTGTATACTCGATACAAATCCCACCACTGTACACCAGTGTTAGGCGGAAACCTGTGCAGTTCCCTCTGGGACCACTGCAAAAGATTTAGGACTACAGGTGTTTGGCAGTAAACCCACTTGGTAGCAGTCTGTACCACACAGATTCACTTGATAGCTGTGGCTGAGCAGTCAGACTTCCCTCAAGAAGAGTTAGGCAGTATGTGGAGTATACAACATAGGGCAATTCTACACAGTAAGACAAGCAAACACGCAACAAGGCTTCGGTGTAAAGATATAAAGGTATTTATTTGTAACAACACATCTATGGAAAACACTCTGGCACTAATACGGCAAACGATCTTCAATCATAATTACTATACGAAGAAAACAATCAATCCCCCTAACAATAGTTTAACAAGTCTAGGTTCACTGGCATGACTTATTTGCAGACAGAGGTGTATGCTTTAACCTAGGTGGTATTCTAGTATTCGTTAGGACGGGAGAGAAAAATAAGGCAGGTTATGAAGTCAACTCGGTATCAATACTTTTCGGACAAATGCAAGGCAAGTAAGGCAAAGTCTACTGCAGATCACAAAGTTCAGAGGCCAGGCCCACTCGGAGAGAGGCAAGGCGATATGTCTCAAAAAGTGTCTCAGTGGAAATGCGCTTCGAGTCTTAATCGCAAAAGTGTTATGGAAAGATTGGACCGGTTCAGAACAACACTTTAAAGAAAGCTTGGAGGCGACCCAATGGAAAGGCGAGGATTAAGACACCTCACTCGATCCAGCAGAAAGGGAAGCCAGGCGGACACGGTACCTTGTTTGTGGAGAGACAGCTCCGGTGGGGGCAGTTGTTCCTGGTGGTGGATGCACGTCAGGTCTTTGCCAAGAGTAGAGATGATCTCGTCGTCGAAGAAAAGTGAAGATCGTTGCACCACCAGGGAAGAGACCAGCCGCGGAGTGCTCCGTCACAAGGCACCACCTTTTGGTCGCGGTACAGGGGTAGGGGCTATCCGGTTGCCGAGGTGCTCTGCACGGGAAATTCGACCACTGCGTCCTGGAGCGAAGAAAAAGCAAAGGGGACTGGTTGTTCCCACCAGTCAGGGGAAGAGACTCTCCGGCAGGGAGATCTCCTCTGTCGTCGGGAAGTGGTGAGTCGGTTCAGCAGGGCTCCACCGGAGGTGTCGTCGTTGCAGGTCGGCTCAACTTTACCCTCATCGGATTCTAAGGTCCTGTGGCGACTTCTGAAGATCCAGTCCCAAAAGCCCTGCTTTTATGCAGAAAACCCCCATTCATTCAGCCTAGCTGTCAATCAAAACACGCTAAGTGGTGAGCGGGGTGGCTCACCACTTGGGCCAATCACACCAGAGTGTGACCGGAGTTGGCAAGGCAACTCGGTCCAGGGTGCCTAAAACCCCTCCCACACCCCTGTGGTAAGCCAGACAGAATGGCACCACTTTGGAGGGTCTCTGTCCAGAAGCCCACCAAAAGTGGAACAAAGGGCTCAACCTTTGGTTTAGGAGTCACAGAGACGAACACAGACGCCATTTTAAAAACCGAGTTCTGGCAGAAAATACCATCCGATAGACTTATTTAAGAAAAGTAAACCGGTGGTATGTTAGAGATTAATGATAAAAAGTATCAATCTCCAACAATGGGAAGAATCCCATAGGGTTATGTTCGGGGTCGAACATAACAAGTAGTTTCCACTGCCACCAGCCAAAACTCGACGAGGGGGGACGGGACAGTGCCCCCTCGAATAACAGATCCAGGAGTAATCGAATTACCCCTACTAGCACGTCCACAATAGGATGGTTTGTACTAGTTCTGTTAGTAAATTTAGGTCTAGTAAAGCCAATGGTGACTTTACATGCCCGGGGAGACAGTAGTCAGTCCCCGGGTATGGAGTCTATGATGGAGGTCCGCTAGGACGCCCCAGTGCTACGGCACGGAGGGTGTAGTGTAACACACATAGCAAAACATATGAGACCCTATGGAGTAAAAGACCCCATAGCCCACAGAACACTTTGACATTCCAAGGAATTACACACATTCATGTCCAAGAGTGGGAGAAAAAGAGTCTCACTCTTGGCAGGATGGAAAAAAACAAACTCCAGAAATCCAGCAAAGCTGCTGGGGGACTCACTAGGTTAGGAAATTCAGCCTAAACAGAGAATTCTCCCTAACACCCCACCCCCCAGCAGTGCAGGGGCAGCCTCCACCAGGCCCCCACTCATGTCTCCCACCACCCCACCCCCCAGCATCCAGGGGCATCCTCCACCAGGCCCCCACTCATGTCTCCCACCACCCCCACCCCCCAGCATCCAGGGCCACCCTCCGCCATGCCCCCACTCGTGTCTACCACCACCCCCACCCCCCAGCATCCAGGGGCACCCTCCACCAGGCCCCCACTCATGTCTACTATCACCCCCACCCCCCAGCAGTGCAGGGGCAGCCTCCACCAGGCCCCCACTCATGTCTCCCATCACCCCCACCCCCCAGCAGTGCAGGGGCAGCCTCCACCAGGCCCCCACTCATATCTCCCATCACCCCCGCCCCCCAGCAGTGCAGGGGAAGCCTCCACCAGGCCCCCACTCATGTCTCCCATCACCCCCACCCCCCAGCAGTACAGGGGCAGCCTCCACCAGACCCCCACTCATGTCCCCCAGCCAACATGTCACCACAATCTAGATCCCTGGCCCTTATGGTCATCCTCCAAATGCCAAACATCCACCTGAGTATTGCATCCACCCACTTAGAAATGGCAAAAACATGATAGAACCCCAATTGCAAGTTTGGAAATGAACACATGTCCCTCACATACACCCAATGGGTGTCAGTGAATGTCAAAACCCATATCATGATATGCATGAAACCAATGAGATGATACTACACATTGAAGTTTGAAGAAAAAATATGTATTAAAAGCAACATAAATTGAATCAAAAATAAACAAACAATAATGGAAATTTAAAAAAAAAAACAAGCAGGTCCGTGAAATAATGCAAAACCACAAATCATAATGCAAAGGAAAGGTGTCCAAAGTCACAGTCCACAAAAGTAAATCCAAATGAAAATTAAAATCGAAAACCATTGCTCCATGGGGAAATCATAAAAAAAAATGAAAATCCAAAAGTCAACTATATACAGACAAACAATCCAGGGTCCATGATCCCAACCGAAGAAATGAAACCTATCTAATAACACTACCTAAAAAATAAAAACTATATACAAAAATGTGGCCCATTGTCCAAAAGGTCCAAAAAAAAATGCAAAACCAAAGGAAACCTAACACTAACTACAGAACTATTTACAAGGGCAGCGGGCTAGTCCGACGGCTCACTTCGGGATGTTCCGGGCCAGGGCATCATCAAACTCCTGCTCAATGTCCTGGAGGCGGTCCTCCTCCATGGCCCCGAGGGTCCGCAGTGCCGTCCACATGTTCACCCCAAACTCCCTGCGGATTGCCTCGAGGCACTCGGCCCGCCTCAGGGCCCTCCGAGTGGAGTTCTCCGCCCTGACCATCGTGAGCCGTGCCTCTTCTGCCCGCTGCCGCTCCGCATCTATGGCGTGGCCCAACCGCTGCCACACGGAAGACACTTCCCGTCCTGGGTCCTCCTGCCCTCCGGCCAATGCCTGCCCCTCCGATGTCGAAGGCCCCGAGCCATCATGGCTTTCACCACATTGCTGCTGCTACTGCTCCTCTGCCCATGCACTGCCTCCTGCTGCCTGCACATCCTCCGCTGGCTGGGGTGCAGTCGTTGATGTGGCCACCCCTGCTGGACGTCCGACTCCCGACTGTGGCAGGGATGCCTCCTCCATCAGCCTGGCCACACCGTCAGAGGCAGCTCCACAGGGCACCCAGGTGACTGATGGGTGGGAAGATGGCACGGAGGATGACTGGCGCATAGGGGGTTCAGTTGAGGAGGGGGTCTGAGCAAGCCCCATCAAACGGAGGAATCCGGCCTGGGCGACCTGTCCTAGTAGGCCGAGGCGGTCAACGAGCCATTCGAGATGACGTGCAGTCTCCTCATGAAAAGACTGCAGGTCACCTCGCATGGCCCGTTGACGCAACGCCACACCAGTCAGGACAGGCTCAACCCGGACCCGGATAGCCACGTCCGCAGGCAGAAGAAGGCCAGTTGTCGTGAGCTCATCCCCTGCCTGAAAACGGGTCTGGACGTAGGCATCCCTACTGGTGCAAGATGATGCAGTGACAGGATCAGGGACAGGATTGCACACAGGCACCTCCGCGGCGACCTGTGCTGCCTCCTGTCCCTGGTCCTGCACTGCACCACTAGCACCAGTGGAATCCCCACCTCCAGACCCTGTCTCTGTTGCTTGCACGGCCTCCTCCTCCACCAAACCCCCCACCAAACTGGATGACTCCGTGCCATCTTCCCCCGTTGGGCCCTGTGGGGTCCCAGCTGCCCCTTCTGCTGCCGAGGAGTCCAACTCTGACCTCCGCCTCTTGGACCTCCCCCCGGCAGCTGCGGCCTGGGACGCAGCACCGTACTCCTCACTCCCTGACGAGATCACAACCTGGGAGGGGAGCCGGGCCTTGCGTCTCCGGCTGGCGGTGCGATCCCCGCCGCTGTGCTCCACAGCACCTTCTCCGCCCTCTTCATCAGTTGACGCTGCAGACAGGAAGAAAGAAAACACAGGCATCAGGGCACTGTACAATGGACACATACACACATGACAGTTGCACATGAGTGGCATTGGCAAACCTCAGACATGGCATCACAATTTGCAACACACATGTCATTTCAACTTGCACATATGAGCCATACCACAGCCACATCGCAACTGCCAGCACCATCCATACACATACAACAGCATGAGCAGGCAAAGGTGAGCCAGACATCACATGCAACACAGGGAGTGCACTACACATGCACGCACACCACCACACTTGCATGCATGTGTACACCTCAGCCAACTGTCGCAGTGTTCCGATGGGCAGCCATGTCACATCTGCCAATCAGGCTTCCACATCCCGCTGTCACATGCATCCATGTTGCATCACTGTTGCCCCCTTGTCAAATACACACACATGCACATGTACACAGTGCTGATACATGCAGCTGAAAACAACATACATGCGTGACATCACGAACATGCCTACTTACATACACATTCATCCAAACATGTGTGCCCACACAACTGCATTTGGCATGCAAGCCTACACACACAAGCACCATCCATGTCTCACACATGACAGCCCTCGCATGTGTTAGCCTCATGGTCCTGTACACCCCCACCCATACTCGGCCCCATACAAACAGATGTGCAACCTGCACACTACTGGCACATCACCACACGCACAGTTTACAATCATGATGCATGTACACTTACCGCTCGACTCCAGACGGGTCTGCCTCTCAAGGACCTGGACGTGGAGCGCTGGGGATATGCGTTCCAGGACCCTCATCTGATCTTCCGACAAGTGGCCCCGGCGCCCCTTAGCATCCGCTGCCTTCAAGAGGCGCCGGGCCTTGTTCAGGGTCCTGGACCTGAAGTCCTCCCAGCGCTTCTTGACATGTTGGAAGTCGCGGACTGCCACCCCCTCCGCGTTGTTGGCAGTCACGATGTCCGTCCAGATCCGAGTCCGTCCTTCCTTGTTGGCGCGCACACTTCCGTAGAGGGCATCATACTGCCCCAGGACTTGCTCCACCAGGACACCAACTTCCCTGGCAGTGAAGCTGGTGCCCCTCTGCCTCTCTGGCCGGGGGTTGTCAGTGGTGCCAGATGTTGCAGTGCCCGACATGACCACCCCAGAGGCAGGAGTGGGTGGGCAACTGGGTCCTGGGGCTGGGCTGTGGAGCGATGGAATCCCAGTCGGGAGTCTTCGGTTCCAGCAGGGGTGGTCACAGCAACAGCACCGCTGGCTGATGTGCAGGCAGCAAATGGCAGGGCACGTGGGCAGCAGGCAGTCAGGCAGCAGCAGATGACAGGTGGGAGCATGCTCGGGGCTCTGGGGGGCAGTAAATCGGCTTTCTGGGCAGGAGTGTGGTCTTCCGTGTGCTTACGCGTGGCCAGCTTGATACGGAGTGATTTGGCACGTGAAAATCCTGCACGTCTGCGTGTAATTCGAGGAAAGGCCCTTAGCGCGTAAGCGCGTCTGCACGCATACGCGATTTCATTGGCCCAAAGGCCCCCATGCGCAGCTATGATGTCACGTGCATGGCCGTAGAGAATGGCGCGTGTAAAAAAAAAGATACACGTCCGAGTGTCAAAGCGTGTAATTGATGGAAATGGCCTCATCGCGTATATGTGTATAAAAGGTACGTGTAGGACGCCATTTCCTTGTACATGCTTTTCGTGGAGAGCGAGTGGGTGAAATCTGTACTTCTTGTCGGTTCACACGCGATTTACTTCATGGCGTTTCAAGTTCGTACTCCCTGTTACCTCTGACAGCTTTTTCTCTTTTCCTCTTTTTCCTGGGCCTGTTTCCTCAAACAGCGTTCCCTTCTACTGTTGTCCTGTCTCCTCAGACAGCGTACAATTCTTCTTTTGGCGGGGGTGTTGCCAACGCGCACATGCGCATATTTTTCACGCTTTTGTTCCTGGCAGACGGTGAGTCGCGCACGTATTTAACATCTGTGCTTTCCCCGTGTGTCGCATACCCCTTCAGAGGTCATTCTAGGCTGCATGTGACACGCATACGTTCATTCTTGTGTTTCTGGGTGCCACAGCGTAGTGCAGGTTTATTTTTCCACACACGTGGTCTAGGAGGGGTTGTGTGCACCTTACTTCCCTTTTTTGGGGTGCCTGTGCGTTGCGTGACCCGTCATCTTTCCCCAGGGGTGACATACAGCCTTGCTAGAGCACGCACTAGGGTACGATTACCATCTGGTACCCAACCCCTTTGACCCCCAATTGCCCAGGACAATAGTTCACATCGACTCCCATACGCACAATAACATCAGTGCCATGGCTGGGAGGCGAACAAGCCTAAGGGTGGCAAAGGTGGCCGAGCCCCAAGTGGTGGCCGTGGTGGATCCGGTAGGGGACGTGGCTGTGACTTGCAGGGTGCCCCTAGCCCCCCATGTGTGGAGGAGCAGTCAGGAACACCCATGCCCCCCCCCTGGTTGAGGGTAACGTGGCTGACACCATCCATGCTCAGCCCTTGTTGGACTAGCCCACTGTGGAACCAGACCTGGCACAGGGTGACTCCATGGCTGACTTCCAGGTCAGCAGGTCTAGGCCACGTGCGCCGGTGCACGTTGGTGTCATCAGGCCACGTGGATCAGGGGCAGCTAGGTCATCTGCTGCCCCACGTAGGCAAGCTGGGGAGGCTGCAGGGGCAGCTGCGGCTCCATCCACCCCACCTCTCACACACCCAGCCAGGACAGTGTCGGTCCAAGTCCATCATGCTGACATTCCCCCTGACACCATCACACTTGAGCTAATGCCTGCACCAACTCCCATGCTGAGTGTGCAATCCCACACTCCTAGTACAGAGTCCACCGGGGCTCCTGCCCCTAGTGTCCAGAGTGGCGTAGGACACTCAGGATCCCCACCACCTTTCAAGCGGAAGAGGAAGAGTGCTCGTCCAGTAGAGGCTGATGCCCCAGACACGGCTACACAGTCCGGCCCGTCAAGGAAGCCCAGCTTCAATGAGGCCGAACTGAATGCACTTGTAGAGTATGTGTCCGCACATGACCGCGAAATGGTGATTGTTGCAGGATCCAAGACCACACCTGCACAATGTCAGGCACACTGGCAGACCATTGCGGACATCATAAGTGCCCTTGGAATCGTGAGGCGAACAGCTACTGTATGCTACAAGCGCTGGAATGACCTGAAGCGCAGTGCAAAGAATAAGCTGGCCTCAAGTCATGCCGCAACTCTAGTGACTGGAGGTGGGTCTCCAGCAGAGGACATAGAACTCACTCCACATGAGCAGTTTGCTGGGACCTACGTTATGGAGGAACAGATCCAAGGCGTGGGAGAACTGGCAGATTACGAGGCATTGTCCGGTGAGTGCACATGCATGTGTGTGTCATCCATGTGCATGGTGTGTGTGGGAGGGATTCTGTTTCGGTGCCAGGTGAGGGTGTGTGTGCCTGAGTGGTTTGGGTCACCCATGTGCCTCATCCAATACATTCTGCGCACCAGCATTTGGGTATAGCAGCATCCCTTCTGCCAACATTAGACATCCAGCCAAACACCACACCAGTTGCCCTTGAAGTGTCATCTTGCCACAACATTGTTGCTTATTTTCCTTTGTTTATTCAGGCAGATTGTTTGCATACCACCACTTTTACTCGGCATTTCTCAGTCCTATTGTCACATGTCTGACATGGCTATGGTACAGTGGACTGGCTTTGTTTCCTGGACTTGATTTGTTTAGACATGTCCCTGTGCTATAGGACCATTTTGGACTGGCAGCTCCAGGTTAAACATTTGAACCATTTCAATGAAAACATCAATTTCATGAGCAAACTGGACTGAATGAACAATTGGTGCCCTCCTCTCCCTCTTCACTTTATGGCTAGGGTACATGCCATCTGTGTGATGGCATGTGTATTTGACCTGCCAATCACTGGCCAATGTGTGATGCCACTGCTAGGCAGCATGCAGCAAATGTGTTCAACTTCCATCTTGGTTTCATCAATGTGTGCCATCTGCCTACCCTTCACACGCAGTGACGGTGCATGCATGGGAGGGTTTTAGTCAAGTGGGACATGTGTCAATCAAGTACTGTTTCTGTAGCATCTCAGCCCTAATTGTGTGCCATAGCGCTAATGCCTGTTTCCATTTGTTTTCTTTTATGTCTTTGCAGGGGATGACGCACTTGATACTGCTGGGGTTGTGGAGATGGTGCAGACCCAGGAGGGGTCTGAGGCCCGACCGACCACCAGTGAGGGACATGGTGTGGTGGTAGGTGAGAACCCACAACTGCTGCAGGTCGTGCTCTCAAGGGGTGTCTCTGGCTGCACCTCCCCCGAGCTGTATTCAGGTATCGATTCGGATGATGAGACCTATGTGCCGTCGCAGGTGAGTGTTCCTGGGAGGGATTCTGTTCTGTCCGACCCACCTGCACCAGGGTTAGAACCCTCAATGGGGATGTCAGTGTTGGCAGGTACGCCTTTGGTGGATACGGATGCAGGGTCACACTCTGCAACATCTGATCCTGTTCCTGGGCCAGCAGATCAGAGGGGGATTGCAGTCCAGCAGCCTCAGGCAGTGCCGGCACAGCAAGGCGCAGTTCGCCTTGCCCCAGACAGGTGTGGTGCCCGCCGACGTGGTGGCCGTCCGCCACCTGGAAATACCGCATGGGAGCAATCCATATACGGTATGGCAACCCAACAGGCAGCATCATCAGAGATGATGGCTCAGGCCATGGATAGGGTGGCCACTTCAATTGTCCCCCCCGAAAGGGTGATGGAGCGACTACAGCAGGCAACAGACTCCATCTGCCAGTCACACAGGGAGGATATGTTGGCGTCCGACAGGGACAGGCAGGCGGCACTGGCGACTCTACGGCAAGCCATTTCCATAGAGTCCCAGGGCCACAGGGAAGCCCTGAGGGTGGAACTCCTTCAACTCAGGACGACTCTTGTTGAGCTTGAGGCTTCAACAATCAGAAGGACAGAACAGCAGCTGGAGCGTCTCACACGTACGCTCTCAGCTGAGATGCAGGCAACTAGGGTGGAGGTCCGGGCATCCCGTGAGTTGTTGCATGGGGACATACGCACAATTATCCTCCAGAACAAGACCTACCACACCCGCATGCTTGCTGCCATGGAGGAACAGACTAGGGCTTTGCGTGGGCTGCCTCCCATAGTGCCACCACCTCCTGATGCAGCTGCAGAGGGTGAGGAGAGTGACAGCAGTGATTCTCCCACAATAGGGTAGCCGTGTAGGCCATGAGCCCATGGAGGTGTTTTTTTTTCCGCAAGATCCACACAGGTGGGTTTTGGTGTGCACCCTGTCCTCGGACCTCCTGGGTGGCCTCCCCCACCCCCCGGGCCCATTAATGGCCATTTTGGATTTTTTTTTTTTTTTGGGACAGTGTGTTGCCTTGTGTGGCTCCCGCGGGCATACGCTGCATTGTGGCTGGGCACATGCAGGCTTGTCATGAATTTGGTTCAGATGCTTGGGTTTGTGTGACACACACCCCTCCTGCTTCCCGTTTCCATGGGCTTGCAAAAGGTGTGCCCAAGTGATATTGACGTACATGGTGACATTGGACTCCCATTCGATGTGTGGGCAGTCTGTAGTCAATACTGTGTATACATTCATAGTGCATATTGTTGTTGTATTGTACACTGCATGGTGTATTGATATGTGCCTCTGCATCCATCTCATCCTCCTAATTTGCAGGTCCATTTCTCATGTCTTCACAAGGCGGTCCACCTTGGAACTGGAGTCCATGGTGTAAGCAGTGCACCTACACTCTTGCGTGGCGCTAACACTGTATACTTGGAAGTGTTCGAAGTGCTGGCATCATCAGGTAGTGAGGCTAGCACATTTTTAAGTCTGTAATGTCATGTTTAAGGTAGGTTGGAGGTTGTGTAGGTGATTGGTATTCTTGGTAAGTATTTGGTAATGTGTGTTGTAGGTCCTGCATTACTGTGAGCATTTCATGTGTGGCCATGTTTCCATTAGGGACACTGTAGCTGGTGACACTTGGGGCATGTTGTGGGGATTAATTTGTTTGCTCTCACATTGCATGACATGTCATGGTGTGTTGTGTGGCCGTGCCGGGGAGGGGTCGGGTGACATGGCACTGTTCTCATGTAGTATTTTGCAAGTGGGTATTCATTTCTGCAGCATGGAAGTGTGTCTTTTGATGACTCTGCATTGGTGGTGTTTATGTAGGTAGGGATGCACACATTGTGACACTTCCACATGAACAATCTCAGGCTGCTATGGTTCTGACAGTTGACTGTCCCTTTGTTCGTCATAATTGTCAGGTCGAGTCATCATTGCTTATCAGATGGTATGTGCCAGGGCTGTGTGCACTCCACAGGGGTGTGATTTCTATGTGAAGTAATTAGCCACCAGCTGCGTACGGGCTCCTCACCCTGTGCCCTTTCCCCTTCCCTGCGCAGCGGGCGTGCATGTGGTTGGGGATGTGGGGACATCACCATTTCCACAGCCAGGCCCCGGCGTGTTGCAACATTGTGCAGGACACATGCTGCCACTATGATCCTGCACACTACTGGGGGCGCATATAACAGCTGCCCGCCAGAACAGTCAAGGGAGCGAAAGCGTGACTTGAGCACTCCGAATGTGCGCTCCACTATGCCCCGGGTTGCAATATGGGCTGTGTTGTATCTTACCTCGGGAGGTGTGATGGGGTTTCCGAATTGGCGTCATCATGTGGGTGCTCAGAGGTTAGGCACTGTCCCCTGGTGAGGAGGTGATGGGTATCATTAGTGGGGTAGTGACATAACTCTGCATCTGACATGCATGCATGTGCAGTGGCATTCATACTCACCAAGCAGCCATGTATCGCCATGCCGCCCAGCTTCTAGATCCTGGTTTAGGGTAGACATTCGGTAAATGAAGCTGTCGTGGGTGAACCCTGGATAATTGGCATATACTGAGGTGATGATTCCCTTGGCATAGATACTACCTGCACGTTGATGGAATGCCAGTGCTTGCGGTTCCTATAGATGTGCTCAGATGCCCTGGGGGGACGTAGTGCCACATGGGTGCAGTCAATGGCACCTAGCACTTTGGGGAATTGTGCCACACCATAGAAATCGAGGGCGGCAGCCTGCCTTTCTGCAGGTGTCCTGGGCAGGTATATGTGCCTACGGACTGATGGGCGTGCAGTGATGATGTTCAAGACCTGGTGTAGGCCGCGTGACTGGCTGACCTGTGACACCCCACCCACTATGGCACTTGTCCGCTGAAATGATCCTGTGGCCAAGAAGTGCAGTACATTGAGGACCTTCTCCAGGGGGCTGAGTGCTTGGGAGCACAGGGTGGGTGATGTGAGGTCATCCTCCCACTCACTGACCAGGTCCAGTATTATGTGTGGTGGAAACCTGTACCTCCCATACACCTGGTCATCAGGCATCCCAAAAAGGCTGGTTCTGGGAGTGAAAATTCGGGCCCTCACTATCCTCCTCCTCCTCCTTTGGTAACCCACGGCCACTGCTGCTAGGAACGGTATATTCATCCTGGCGTCTGAGCTTGTTTGTTGCTTGCGTGCACTTTTATGCTGCGCGGGTCGACGTACGCCTGTTTCATGCTGGTGTACGTGTTTCAGGATTGGACCATTTATTTTTCGGCGCGTTGTAGGTGAACGTGTGAATCTTCCCGGCCACCCGAGGAATACACGTAACACGCTCTCCCAGGCCCAGTCGCGCGTGGAAGTTCACGCGCACCCCAAAATACACGTACCCAGGGCAATCGCGTGTGGAACTTCCCGCGAACCCCGTAATACATGTAGCCTGCTGGTATCGCATGTGGACGTTCACGCGGACCCATAATACACGTACCCTGATGGTATCGCATGGGAGACTCCCCGCGCACCCCAGGAATACACATACCCAGGCAAATCGCACGGCTGGGGCGTGGGGGTGCAGGGGACATGTGTGGGGGCCTGGTGGAGGCTGCCCCTGCACTGCTGGGGGGTGGGGGTGGTGGTAGACATGAGTGGGGGCCTGGTGGAGGCTGCCCCTGCACTGCTGGGGGGTGGGGGTGGTGGGAGACATGAGTGGGGGCCTGGTGGAGGGTGCCCTGCACTGCTGGGGGGTGGGGGTGGTGGGAGGCATGAGTGGGGGCCTGGTGGAGGCTGCCCCTGCACTGCTGGGGGGTGGGGGTGCAGGGAGACATGAGTGGGGGCCTGGTGGAGGCTGCCCCTGTACTGCTGGGGGGTGGTGGTTGTGGGAGACATGTGTGGGGGCCTGGTGGAGGGTGCCCCTGGATGCTGGGGGGTGGGGGTGCTGGGAGACATGTGTTGGTGATCAGTAGTGCAAGGTGACATGTGGGTTGGCTGGGGGGCATGGCCATGGTGGATGGGTTGCCTGTGGGACATGAGCAGGGATGCAGGGTAGTCCCCTGTGGTGTGGGCTGCCTGCAGGGGCTGTGGAGGGTGTAGAGGGAACACCTGGGAGGACCCACACGGCCAAATAACGTGTAGCATTCCCCGGCACCACCAAAATACACGTACCCTGCTGAAATCGCGTGTGAATCTTCCCGCGCACCTCGGAATACACGTACCCAGATCAATCGCGTGTGGAACTTCCCGCGCACCCGAAGTACACGTACCCAGGACAATCGCGTGTGGAACTTCCCGCGCACCCCGAAGTACACGTACCCAGGCCAATCGCGTGTGGAACTTCCCGCGCACCCCGAAACACACGTACCCGGGCTAATTGCATGTGGAACTTCCCGCGCACCCCGTAGTACACGTACCCAGGCTAATCGCGTTTGGAACTTCCCGCGCACCCCGAAGTAAACCGACCCAGGCCAATCGTGTGTGGAACTTCCCGCAAACCCAGGAACACACGCACACGCTATTTTTCACACAGCGGGTGTCCATGTTTGTCGGTACCCCTTTGCACCTCATTTGTCCTAGAGGGACACTGTATGGACCATTCATCATGGCTGTATATGGGTGCTTTTTGTTAGCGCACATTTTGGCGCACATTTTTTTCAGGCGCAGGGACGCTACCGCCTGCTTTCTTGTGGCGTACTTGTTTGGCCCTGTGCGCATCTTTGGCCGTGCGCTGGTTTGCCCTATTCGATTCCATGAATACGGGTTGTAGGCGAGCGTGTGGGCGTTCCGCGCACTTGCCTCCTGTACTTCCCCCGTGATGCCCATATTTTCACGCTTTGTTCCCCATTCCGAGTGTTACGCCCCGTGTTCTGCCTACTTTTGTGATGTGCGCCTCGCTATGTGCGATTTCGCAGCGGCCGTGTCGCACACTGTTGAATAACCTGTGCGCTGGCGTGCACGGCGTACATTTTCAGCGCACATCCAATGTTTTTCTCGCGCACGGACTTCCATGAATCGATGTGCGCTGGTTTCCCTGCGGTTTTCGCACTTGTACTGTGATTTGCGCACTTTTACTGCGAATCGCACGTTTTGGCACCTCTGCGCGGGAATTTTCGGCGCACATTAATTCCATGAATCGACCCCTAAATAGTTAGATTACGCCAACAGGTGTCTAACTACATCCATAATACTACAATCATACTTTTAAAAGTCTATATAGTTAGAATACCCCAAAAGTCATCTAACTTCTTTAAATATTCCATAAATTACAACACATTTCCAAAAAACATACTATTACACTTACACTCACACAATTGTAATAGTTATTTTTTTTAATCCATTATGGATAATTTCTTTCAAATTACCTAATGCTTACTTCATGTCAATACAACAACAGTTTAGCACA